>NC_045804.1:5116213-5736213 GCF_009873245.2 Balaenoptera musculus | reverse complement strand
CAGGACGGAAGGTTAAGTTCCCAGCCAAGCTCACGCCACCCTGGGGCCTCTCCCCAGGATATCGGATCTCCTGGGAGGAGTATAACCGGACCAACACCCGCGTGACCCACTACCTGCCCAACGTCACCCTGGAGTACCGCGTCACGGGCCTCACGGCGCTCACCACCTATACCATCGAGGTGGCCGCCATGACCGCCAAGGGCCAGGGCCAGGTGTCCGCCTCAACCATCTCCTCCGGGGTGCCTCCAGGTGGGTGCCTGCTCCCAGCGCTGGACTCCTGGCCTCTTGTTCTCCTGTTCGGGTGGAGGCCCCTTCTTCTTCAGGAAGATTGGCTCCTTCCCACAGAACTCTCCCCTCCCTGGAGACTGGGGTTCCCGGGTCCTCCCAGGGCCGGCTGCATCCTCGTGGTGGTGAGGCCCTGTGGGCTGCTGCCACTTCCTCCCCTGACTCTCAGGGGAGCCCAGGCCCCCGCAGAACCCCACCCTTGCCTCCTTCCGCCACTTCCCCCCCCCCCTCCGCTCCCCCATCCTGCTCCAGGCTCTGCATCAAGCAATGGTATCTATGATTCAGGGGAAGAATTCTCACTGTCACCCAAAAGGTCCAAACGGATTCCAACCAGTGGAAATGTTGGTTGGGAAGGGGATAGAGCAGGGTGAGAATAATCTCACCCCTGGTGTAAACAGCAAGCTTTGGCCCCCATCCCGCTTCTGCCAGGCTCTATGACCCTGAGCAAGTCAAGCGTCCCCCTCTGTGCCTCAGTTTCCCCATCTGTGTCTATGGAGAGACACACTGGATAGCCACGTGGTCCTGTCTGGGTCTGTAAGTCTATGCTTGTGCGATGTGACCAGAATCCCTCAACCTGCCCACCGAGGTGGTTGAGATACCTGAGCTTCAGTTGACCCCAAATGATAAATTGTAGTGCTCACCTGGCCCAGAGCTCAGTGCATCCGTGCATTTAACCCTCCCAACAACCCTGAGGTAGGCAATATTATTATCATCTCCATTTTACCGAGGAAGACACTGCGGCACAGAAAGGTTAGGTAACTTGCCCAAAGGCACACAGCATCAGAAGCAGTGGAGTTGGATTTCAACTCAGACAGTCCAACCCCGGAATCTGTTCTCTTTCTGTTCACCCTGAACGCCAAGGTTCCTGGTCAGAATACAGGGGCTTCGGGAATTCCCTGGTGGTGTAGCAGTTAAGAATCTGCCTGCCAATGTAGGGGACACGGGTTCAAGCCCTGGTCCTAGAAGATCCCACATGCCGCGGAGCAACTAAGCCCGTGCGCCACAACTGCTGAGCCTGTGCTCTAGAGCCCGCGAGCCACAACTACTGAGCCCGCATGCCACAACTACTGAAGCCCGCGTGCCTAGAACCCCTGCTCCACAACAAGAGAAGCCACTGCAATGAGAAGCCCGCGCACCACAATGAAGAGTAGCCCCCGCTCGCCGCAACTAGAGAAAGCCCGCGCGCAGCAACAAAGACCCAACGCAGCCAAAAAATAAAGTTAATAATTTAAAAAAAAAAAAGAATACAGGGGCTTCCTCCTGTCCTCACCCCTCCTTCTAACCTCCCTCAGCCATTATTGGTTTGGGAGGGCTGTAATGGGTGATGTGTAGATGGAGAGGAGGATTCATTCAGGAAGCCCAGCCCCTGTTTCCTGGCCCTGGGGGGTTCTGTCAGCCCCGAGCCTACCTCGGTCCCTGTTCTGAACACAGTGAGCCGTAGATGCGGGACCGAAGGCTGTGTTGTGGGTTGAGGCGTCGGCCATGCTCCTCCTCCGAGGTGTCTAGGAAATGTGCGACGCACAGCCCCCTCCGTGCCTGGAGAGTCCTGTGGGAGGTCCTTCCGGACCTTCTTCTCACTCCTTTCCTGCCCCGTTTTCCTTTTCCAGAACTCCCAGGAGCCCCCACCAACCTGGGCATTTCCAACATCGGCCCCCGCTCCGTGACCTTGCAGTTCAGGCCAGGTTACGATGGGAAGACCTCCATCTCCCGCTGGCTGGTGGAGGCCCAGGTAAAGCTGCCGGAGGAGAGCCCGACAGCCTGGGCAGCCTGCTCCCCGGCCTTGGCGGCGCCCCTGCTCTTGAGAGCAGATCACATGTGTGTTTCAATCTGTGTGAGTTTCACATGCAACTATCAGAAGGTCAAATACACCAAAAATGCCCACAGTTCCACCTCCACCTCACCTGTGTACACACACACACACACACACACACACACACACACACACACACACATCCCCTCTGGTCAGGGTGGTGACTGGCTAGCCTAGAGAAATAACCAGCTGCTTCCTGCAGCCCTTTACACCCATGGGTCTCACCTTTGGCTGCACCAGGGGAAGTTCCAGCACCTGGGTCCCACCCCCAGAAATTCTGATTTTGATTTAGCTGGGGTTTTAAGAAGCATGCCAGGGTGTTCAGGAGAGTCACCTGGGAAGCTTACTGTTGATAAATATGCAGACTCCTGGGCACCACCCCCAGGGATTCTGATTGGCTGGGTCAAGGGCAGGGCCCAAGAGTGGGTTTATAATAAGCGTCCCATGAGATTCTGATGCAGGAGGGCTCGGGGTCACACTTGAAGTCTTGTTTAAGGGCCTGGAAAGTTGGGGGCCCCCTGTGGTGCCCTCCGGGTGAGCCCTGGGGTTTGTGTCAAGACCTTCCCTGGGCCGGGCTACAGCTCCCGGGAGCTGGGGCTCAGAGCACCCCCATCTCAGCCCGGCAGGCTGGCCAGGTCTAAGGGTGTCTCTCTTTTCAGGTGGGCGTGGTCGGGGAGGGAGAGGAGTGGTTGCTGATTCACCAGCTCCCCAACGAGCCCGACGCCCGCTCCATGGAGGTGCCCGACCTGAACCCCTTCACCTACTACAGGTAACGGGTTAGGAAGGGGAGGGGGCTGCCCGGCCTGGGACGGGCTTTGGCCCTGGGGTCCTGCCCTCACCATTTTGCTCACCCCTCTCCGCCCATCTCAGCTTCCGCATGCGCCAGGTGAACATCGTGGGCACTAGCCCACCCAGCCAGCCTTCCAGAAAGATCCAGACCCTCCAGGCGCCCCCTGACATGGCCCCGGCCAACGTGACGCTGCGCACGGCGAGTGAGACCAGCCTGTGGCTCCGCTGGATGGTGAGGGTCCCGCGAGGGCGGCGGGGGTGGGATGTCTCCTCCGGCCTCAGCACCCTGCAGAGGTGTCACTGCCTCAAAGCAGGCATCCACTGAGTTACCTCCAGGCCCCTTCTCTGTTCTGAGCATGAGTCTTAGCCAAATGAACAAATGCCCCACGTGAAAAGAAGCTCGAAAATACTGTTTATTGAGCATTGCCACATGCCAAGCATTTTACATTTTTTTTCTTCCATTTAATCCTCCCAGTAATCCTGCAAAGGACATGGTACTATCCCAATTTACAGCTAAGAAAACTGAGGCTCCAAGAGGTTAGGAATTCACCCACAGTCACACAGCTCTCAGGGGTGGTTCTGGGATTCGGATGTAAGTTGTCTCACCCACCAAGTCAGAGAGTGAGGGGTTGCTTCTGAGGCTGAGGGGGGAGGTCGGGGAGGCATTAGGCTCTGTCCCCACAGATCAGCGTTCCACGTCGAGGGTCATTACCCCAGTGACCCTGCACGAGTTAGTAATACGTGCAGAGGGCTTCTCCTCCTGCCAGGCAGGGTTCTGAGTGCTGTCAAAGTTGGACCTTGAACCCTCTCCATGAGCCTGTGACAGTGATCCTGGCCCCCACTTTACAGATGAGGAAACTGAGGCAGAGAGAGGTGGAATAACTGGCCCAAGACCCCCCACACCCCCTAGTTAACAGCAGGGCTCGGAATCCCAGCCCGGGGAGTCTGGCCCCCAAAATCCACCGCCCTAACCCATGAGCACGCTGCCAGCCCATCTTCCGGGGAACAGGAGAGAGCATTTCTCCCCCTGGTCATCACCTGGAACTGCGTTTCCCAGCGCAGACGCCACAAAGCAGCAACCCAAGAGGAACTCCTAGACAAGCAGACATGGGGCCAGCACCGAACAGCCCGGCTCCTTAGAGAATCCAGGAATGATAGCCTCAGGGGGAGCTGCCTGTCTCCGCTTCACCAGGCCCCTCCGGCTACGCAACTCTTTTTTGCTTCCACTAAAGATGTCTTTCTAGTTGCCCCAAACTCAACTCGCAAAACCCCGAGCTGTGGGCTGGGATTTACCAGAAAGTCATTGGCGCCTTTCGCTTGCCTGGGCAGCCTGATGGAGGCGCTAACGGCCATCAGCCCAGACGAGCGCTAGTTGTGAATGACGATGCGCCTCCCAGGCGGCTGGGACCAGCACCGCGCAGAGCTGCCGTCAGGCCCAGTTCACCCCTCCTCACCCCCCGCTTCTCACCTCAGCTCTGCTCCCCTCCAGGCTGCTCCCCGCGTCCCTTCTGCATCTCACGTTAAGGTTTCCAAATACTAAAAGGTTAAAAAGTTTGGTACGTAGGGTGGGAGCTGGAGGGGGAATAAAAGGCGGTGGTTGCGCTGTGCAGGGCCCCGGGCCCCTCCGGTCCCACCTAATGGCGCATGGCCCGTTGCCTTTCCTTAGCAGGTAGGAGAGCATGCGCTCAAGGCCCATCTCAAGCTCTCAGGCCCATTGATTGCTGTCTTAATGGTCTCTGGTCTGCTTCACTAAGTGTCTGTAGGAGCGGGGGCTGGCAGGAGGGACGGGGGATGTAGGCGGTGAGGCAGAGGCCGAGCAACCGGAGAAAGTAGGTCAGAATGTGCAGAGCCTGTGGATGGTGGGCTCGTTGGAGCCTCTGGGGAGGCAGAATGGGGGCAGGTGAGGGCTGAGGGTGCCCCCGCTCCAGCCCTGCCACCTTCAGAGGAGAATCTGAAGGCTGGGCCCTCAGCTCGCACCTGCTTCAGATCCCAAGCTGCCCCCAGTGTACAAAGACCTCCACTGCTTATCAGCACTGCCCAAGTTCATCCAGATGGCCTTGAGCCGGTGACCACAGCCCCACCAGCCTAATCATGGGCTCAGGAGATGAAGCTGTCTTCTTTCTCTTCACTGAGACTCAAACGAAAAGAAGGAGGCTGAACGTGCAGCGGGAGAGACTGAGGTGTGCTGGATGGAAGGACCTGCTGACAGAGACTGGAGCTCCGCCCATGCCTGAGTTGCTGCCTTCACATGCTCACTTCTCCAAGGGCAGACACAACCTGGGACCAGGCGTGTTGTAGGCAATTGAATACGTATATGTTGGCAGGCTGAGCGAGGGAGTTAAGTGGCAGAGACAGCCACTGCCAAAGGTGCTGAGTGTGGGACAGACAGCCTTTATGCCTCTCTTCACCAGGGCCAACTCCCCTGGCAGGGTCATAAATTTGTCACCTGCACAATGAAGAGTGGATACCGCCTCTCCTCTGAGCCCGGGGTAGAGAGACAGGGAGATGGTGGGGCCGTCAGAAGCACAGGGTTACACAACTAAGCCACACCCAGGGGTGAGAGCGCCTCACGTGGGTGCTGACGGGTTGGACAGTGGGCTGGGTAATCCCGAAGGCTCCCTGGAAGAGGCAGCACGAGCCAGGCAGGTCTTCCATATACACTAGGTGGGCCTGGCCTCACAGCTGCTTTTCCCACCCCTGCCCTCCTGCAGCCTCTCCCAGAGATGGAATACAACGGGAACCCCGAGTCGGTGGGCTACAAGATCAAGTACAGCCGGGCGGACGGCCACGGCAAGACGCTGAGCCACGTGGTGCAAGACCGCGTGGAGCGGGAATACACCATCGAAGACCTGGAGGAGTGGACAGAGTACCGCGTGCAGGTGCAGGCCTTCAACGCCATCGGGAGCGGGCCCTGGAGCCAGATGGTGATGGGCAGGACCCGGGAGTCAGGTACTGCCCCCTCAGGCCAGCCACCCCACCCGCCTCACCTCCCTGCGGCCTGGGGATACCCCCCCACCTTTGTCTCTCCGCCCTCAGGGCCTTCTAAGGGCTCAAGGGCGGGAGCTGTTGTGCGAAAATGTCCTGGGCTCATTTTCCTACTTGTGCTCAGCGTCTAGCAGAGCACCCTGTGTGTGTGTGTGTGTGTGGCCGTGCCTTCCAGGACCTGACCTTCCCAGCACTGCTTCCAAAGGTTCCCAGGAGGGGCTTCCCGCCTCTGCGTCCCCTTTTTTTTTTTTTTGGCTGTGTTGGGTCTTTGTTTCTGTGCGAGGGCTTTCTCTAGTTGCGGCAAGCGGGGGCCACTCTTCATCGCGGTGTGCGGGCCTCTCATTATCGCGGCCTCTCTTGTTGTGGAGCACAAGCTCCAGACGCGCAGGCTCAGTAGTTGTGGCTCACGGGCCCAGTTGCTCCGCGGCATGTGGGATCTTCCCAGACCAGGGCTCGAACCCGTGTCCCCTGCATTGGCAGGCAGATTCTCAACCATTGTGCCACCAGGGAAGCCCCCTGTGTCCCCACGTTTAACCCTGACACCCAGCAGTGCCTGCGAGACCCCAAGATGGAGGTGGGGGGATGGGGAGAGGGTACGGGTTGGGTGAGCTCTCAGAACATTCCAGAAGCAGCAGCGGCTCATAGGGGCCTGGCAAGGGGACACCCACAGAATATGTGCCCCCGGGCTACAGGCAGCCTCATCCAGCCACATGTGGCGTGTAGGTCTGTGGCGTTTTCCTAACGCCCTTAAATGATGGCTCCCTTCCCACCCTAGCCCCTCCCCCACCCCTCGCGGCTACGCTGGCAGGAAATGCAGCCTCATCCTAATGTTAGTCTGAGGGGGGGATAACGGGGAGGCTGATCTGAAGCCAGAAGCAGCATCTGTGACACTCCGGAGCCAAAGGCATCATCGTCGCGGAATAATTTGCTATTTGGGGACCGTGCCCCGTTTCCCTCCTCAGACCCCACTCCACCCCCTCCACTGCGGGGTCCACTCTGGGTCCTGAGCTGCTTCTCTCCGCTCCTTTCTCCCCCAGTGCCGTCCTCGGGCCCCACCAACGTGTCTGTGCTGGCCACCACCTCCAGCAGCATGCTGGTACGCTGGAGCGAAGTCCCAGAGGCCGACCGCAACGGGCTGGTGCTGGGCTACAAGGTGAGTCTCAGATCTGAGCACGGGAGGGGGCTGGAGCCCCTGCACCCACTTCGCCGTCCCAGCGCCCTGTCCTCGCGACCCCCTGGGGCCCAGGACTCTGCCTTCTAGAGTGGACACGGGGGATCTGCCGGCGGCATCGTTGGTCACCATGACAACCAAGGAGTCCTCCCTTGGGGGTGGGGAAGCGTCCCATGAAGGCCGGGGGTCCTTGGGGCAGCTCTACCTCCCCCAGGAGGCCACACTGGGTGCCCCAAGCCTCACTCTCAGCCCCAATGGGCCCAGCTTCAATTTCCATTATCTTCTAGAATTCCTCCCAAAGCTGCACCTACCGCCCCAGCCTGGAAGTCAGGAGACGTAGCTTAACATCCCAGCTCTGCCACTACTGGCTGTGTGACCTTGAGCAAGTCACGCCCCCTCTCTGGGCCTGTTTTCTCAGCTGGATGCTCTCTAAGGAACCTTCCAGCTCCATGGCTGACTGCATCTTTGTGTCCCCCTCCCTCCCCGAGCACTAGGCTTGTGTAACCTAGGAACCAAGCCCCTCCAGGGAGCCCCAGGTCCCCCCACTCATCCTCACCCAGCTGGCTCCTGGGGAGGAGGTAGGAGAGGTCCTGGCGGGACCAGACCCAGGCCGGAGGCCCTCACGCCTGCGCTGGGCTCCGGCAGGTGCTGTATAAGGAGAAGGACTCGGACTCCCAGCCCCGGTCCTGGCTGGTGGAAGGGAACTCGTCACGCAGCGCCCAGCTCACAGGCCTGGGCAAATACGTGCTGTACGAGGTGCAGGTGCTGGCCTTCACGCGCATTGGGGACGGCAGCCCCAACCGTCCTGCCATCCTGGAGCGGACCCTGGATGACGGTACGTTCACGTCCCTGGGGGCCTGAGGAGGGCTGGGAGCTGCGCTCCCTCTACCCCTACCCCGCCCAGCCCTGCCCTGCCCCTCTGGGGTCTCTCTCTGCCCCAAAGGGAACCGTGGCCTCAGGCTTCTGCTGGGGGAGGCAGGTCACTGAGGGCCACCAACCCCACTGCAAGGGAGGCTAATTACAAACTGCACATCCCTAAGGAAGAAATGACAATGCAAGGGCAGACTGGTGTCTGATCCAGTCTCTCTGGGACAGGTGAACAGAAAAGAGAATTTGTACCCGCTTTGATTTCTTGTTTATCTGGAGCAGGCTCTCCCCGAGTGCAGGTCTGTGCAAGCGAAAGGCTTGATTTTTTCCTTTACACAAGCCTACGGGTCCTGTTAGCAAACGAGTGACGCCTGCCGGGCTCCAGGCATTCATCTCTGCAGCAAAACTCCCCATCGGAGGCTGAGCTGACAGGTCCTTTGCCCCCCTTTCTCCTCCCCACACACATCCTCACGTACTGCTCACCAAAAACACTTGTGGGGTCAGGACGAGAGTGCAAAACGAAGCCCAAACACCATATGTCTCTGTGTTCTAAAGTGATAAATCAAGCTAATGATCTGTTAAATTAAATATGTTCTACCCTCCTGCCTTGACAGACATACCCTCCTAATGACCTGGAAGGCCAAGTTCAAGTTTAGAAATCTCAGATTTCTTGGCATTCCGTGTTAGATCAAGGCAACCCGGGAAGAGCTGCCCCCCCAGCCGTCCCCCGACTCTGCCACCCTGTTGTCTCCCCCACCGCCCCCATCTCCTCTGGCCCATACCATTCAGTTTCCATCCATTTGCCCAAAACAGCTGCCCCTTGGCCATCCCTCCGTCCAGAGGTACAAGTCTACACCCTCAGGAGGGTGGCTCCGGGCCCCTGTAGACCCGGGAAGCATGCCTAGGGCTGTTTGGGCAGGGAGCTCCAGATCCAAGGATTCCAGAGTGAGGTCTAGAAAGAGGAGTGGTGTGTGCTTGGGGTCGGCATTTTCATTTGCCCCAAAGCTGGAGCCTTGGTCCCTTCTAGTTCCTGCCAAATGATGCATAGAGCTCGCTGGTAGCATCTTCACGTCCTGTGTGAGGACACGGTGCCAGGCACAGACACACGCTCCTCAAAAGTTCAGCGAGCAGAGCAACCCCTTCCCCTGCCACCCGCCGTGCTGCTCTGCGGGAGCCGGGCTGGTCTAGGGGCGCCGGGCTGGTCTAGGGGCTGAGCAGCGGCTGCAGTGTCACCTGCTTCTCCTCTCTCCCCTCCAGTCCCGGGACCGCCCATGGGCATCCTGTTCCCAGAGGTGAGGACCACATCGGTGCGGCTGATCTGGCAGCCCCCCGCTGCCCCCAACGGCATCATTCTTGGTAAGCCTGTACCTTCCCCAGGCCCTGGCTGCAGGAAGAAGGAAGTATAAGGTGTAAAGGAGGCAGATGCAGTCTTGGCAGGAGAGAGGCTAAGCCCAGGACAAGTGTCCACGTGTCCTCAAGAATGGTTGTGAGTCTGATTTCTCCTACTAGAAATCTCAGCCTGTGAGATTATCAGCTGGAGGGCAAGGTCGGGGCTCAGATCTCTTAGGGACCATTGGTCAGCTCTGTGCCTCCACGTGACCCAGGTCCCCAGGGGACTGGCCACCTGGTGAACCTCGGCCGCTGTTCCTAAGTGTAGCCAGGTGAGGGCGCACTGGCCAGCTCAGCCCAGCTGTGCCCACAGGTGGGAAACGAGGCCTAAGGCACCCAGGAGGGATGCTGCAGGTCGGAAACATCATTTCGTAGTCACGGTTCCTACTAACACATACACACACACACACACGCACACGCACACGCACACACACACACGCACACGAGAAGACTCACAGGCTTGAAATGAGCAGCTGTGTGAACTTGAGCAAGTGGGCTTCCCTCCATGGCCTCAGCCCCTCACGTGTAGAATGGGGGATTGGACCACCTGTGCCCGGTCCAGGGCTCTCAGTCCTGGCATCCCGCGGCGCCCGCCCCCTGTGAAAGCTGCGCCTCTGGAGACAGAGTCGATGGGGCTGGGGGGTTGGGGGTGGGGGGAAAGCGTTTGGGCTTAGAAAGACCTGGGCTGGAATTCCAGCTTGGTCAATTCCTGGCAGGTGGTCTGGCCTCTCTGAGCCTCAGTTGCCTCGTCGGGGGCTGGGCTGGGGGTTGCAGACACAGCATGGAGCACCTGCTCGTGCCCCCCCGCAGTCCCACCCCCCAGGTGACAGCTGAGGACGCGGGAGCGACCCAGAGGGTTTCAAGCAGACGAACCACAGCCAAGGTGGCCCGAGGGCAGACACAGCAGCGGCCGAGAAAGGAATGACCCTTGCTCGGGGCTCCGGAGCAGCTTGCCCCACCTCCCAGCACGGCCCGTCTCCTTCCTTCCCCGCAGCCTACCAGATCACACACCGGCTCAACGCCACCACGGCCAACGCTGCCACGGTGGAGGTGCTCGCGCCCAGCGCACGCCAGTTCACGGCCACCGGCCTCAAGCCAGAGTCCGTCTACCTGTTCCGCATCACGGCCCAGACCCGCAAGGGCTGGGGAGAGGCCGCCGAGGCCTTGGTGGTGACCACGGAGAAGAGAGGTGACTGCCCACTGGGACTGGGGAGGCCTGGGGGGTCTCGGGGGGGCACCCGCAGCCGGCCCAGGAGCTCACACCATCTCCTCGTGCACGGCTGGGGGTGGGCTAGTTGTGAGTCTCTTGCCCTGGTCCAGAATGGAAAGTGGGCTCAAATCGCTGAGGCCAAGGTCAGCAAGGGCTCCAGCAGACTTCCAGAGCTGATCTGGGGGTTCCCCTCCCCAGGGTCCTGCCCTGCCCAGATTTTCTAAAGGGCGGGCTGGTGAGACCAGCTTCCTTCCTCTCTCCCCTCCTCCTCAAGAGGAGGCCGTGTCCAGTTGGGCGGAGGATGGGACTGCAGCCTGGAGCCCTGCCTGCCGTCGCCCTGCCTCCCTGAGCCGGCTTCTCGCCCAAAGTTGGGTTCCCCAGAAGCAGGCCTGAGCCCCAGATCCCTGTGAACGTGATTTATTAGACAGTGTTCCCAGGAAAAACCAGAAGGACAGGGGTTCTCAGCCAGGGTGCCCTTGCCTCCACCCCGGGATACTGGGCAGGGTCTGGGTGTCACAGGTGGAAAGGAAGTGCCCCTGGCATCTAGAGGGTAGAGGCCGGGGTGCCGCTACACGTCCTGCAATGCACAGGATAGGTCCCGCAATAAAGACTCATCCACCCAAGTGCCAGAGTGCTGAGACCAAGAATCCCCGCCATGGGGAAGTGAGAAGAGGCCAAGCACTTGCAGGGGACAAAGCTGAGTCCCACCGAGGGAAATGTGGGCTCAGCCCCACTCCGCTGGGGACAGCGTAGGTCCCATCTCGGCACCGTGCAGACCGGGGCAAAGGAACTGGGGCGTTCACACCTCCTCACGGTCAGCCCTGTGCTGGGGCTGCCCTCGGGGGGTGTAAATTCCCAGGCACCTGGGCCTCTAGTAGCCCAGGGACAGTCGCTGACCAGGAGCCACGGTGCTGACTGTCGGGACCTGTGTGCTGAAATGGGATGGGGTGGGGGGCATCAGTCCTCCTGGGGGCCGAGAAAGTGCATCCCCCATCTCCGCCGCGGCCTCACCTGCTCCTCCCCACTGCACCCCCTCCAGACCGCCCGCAGCCCCCCAGCAAGCCCGTGGTGCAGCAGGAGGACGTGAAGGCGCGCAGCGTGCTGCTATCCTGGGAGCCCGGGAGCGACGGGCTATCCCCCGTGCGCTACTACACCATCCAGACCCGCGAGCTGCCCAGCGGCAGGTGGGCCCTGCACTCAGCCTCTGTGAGCCACAACGCCTCCGCATTCGTTGTGGACAGGTGAGGCCCCCGTCTGTCCGCCAGCATCTCCGCTCCGCCCCTCCCGGCCCAGACGGCGTCAGCATCGGAGGGGCTCCTGAGAACACCCGGAGCCCGCCCACCCCCAGATCACTTCCACAGCCCGCATCCCCCGGGACCCCTCTGCATCCACGCTCATCCCCTCCAGCTCTGTCCTAACCTCCCTCCCCACCCTCTCTGGGGCCTTGTTAGGGCTGCCTCTTATCATCTATTTCTGGAGCCTAGAAGCCCCCTCCGTGAAAGGCTCGCCATCCTTCATTAGCTGGACTCCTCCAGCCAGGCGGAGTTTCCCTCTGCATCCTTGATAGGGGAGTGGAGCTTCACTGCACAATTCTGCCTTCCATTTAATTCCTAGTGGGACGTAGTTTTAACATTCCAGTTGATGAGACCGAGAGTTTTGAGCAATACTTTTCTCCTCACTCCCCCTCCCACCCTCAATAAATCAGAAAGGAAGCTGTTTGCCTGGAGAGGAAATGAGGCTTATAGAGATGAAGTGCTGGTTCACTCCTGAGACCCTCAGCCCTTCCTGAATTTACTAAATGCGAGAGAGGGCTGGCAGTTCTTGGGGGAGGTGTCAGCTCTGAGGGGAAGTTACTGGAGCTTTCCTACCTGCAGGCCCCGCTGAGATAGGGGATATGTGGACATTTCCGCTTGGGGGCCTTTGGCATCTTTCTGCGGCCAAGGTGAGGCCACACCCTGAGCTGGCCTGGTCTAGGGCACCCCAGGGCCTGGCCCGAGCTTGTTGCCTGCGTAGCAGACCGTCCTTCTGAGCCGCCACGTTCCTGTCTGTGTGATGGACCCACAGCTGCTGGGGCTGCCCTGGGGAGATGGGGAGCAGAGACGGCGGGGCAGGGCCGTTAGGGGACACTTCCGATTCCCCTACACAGGCTCAAGCCCTTCACGTCCTACAAGTTCCGAGTGAAGGCGACCAATGACATTGGAGACAGTGAGTTCAGCAAGGAGTCGGAACCACTGACCACCCTGCAGGCCGGTCAGTGCCCTCCACTGGGGTCTCTTTCTCTTGGTCCCCTGGGCGCTTGCTGGGCGCTGGGCATTCTCTTCTGGGGGAGGGGCCTCCAAAGATGGGTGGGGCACTGGGCCTGCTGGGCCCTTGGTCTGGCTTCCCAGGCAGAGTCCCAAGGACGTTTGGGCCAGAGGGGCCTTTGCCATGGGCTCAGCACCCACACCCAGCCTGGCATCTCGTGTGTTTCTTCTCTGTCCTCGAAGCTCGTGGCCGACCCCAGGAAACCTCAGTGGGAGTGGGGAGACCTGTGGCACTAGGTGCAGAGAGGAGGGGATCTGGGCCCTTGCGTTTGGGCTGGGGTCAAGGTCCCGGCCCCTCTCCCACTTTACACTGGCTCTTTGTTGTACAGAACTTGGGGCGGTGGGCATGAGGAGTGGCCTAAGCGGGACCAGGGTCCGCACAATCTGGTCCCATGGCTCCCAGGGGGCCTAAGTCCCACCCCCCCCCAGAGCTCACCTGTCCGCCTCTCCCCTCAGCCCCTGATGAAGCGCCCACAATTATCTCGGTGACACCGCACACCACCACCTCCGTGCTAATCCGATGGCAGGTACGGCCGGGCAGGCGGGGAGGGGCCCGTGTCCCACGAGGACTCAGACACACCCTGTGTTGGGACCAGAAAGACAATAGCCCCCGCAGGGCTGGAACACGGCACCCACATGCATAGACACGCACACGCACGTGCACACACGTGTGTACGCGTACACATACACACCCTTCATTCCACCTCCAGATAATCAGATCCTACCATATACCCTTCTGTGGATGAGGACCCAGACTCGGGGAGGTGACAAGAATGCCCCAGGTCACACAGCTACTAGGTGGGAGGGCCAGGTTTGGTGCCCTTACGTCGGCAGAATCCTTGGACAGAGAAGGGCTGGGGGCTGTCAGGGCCTCCAGCGTCTCCGGGAACGCGAGCCCCACTCCGAGTGAAGGGGTTTCCGGCAGAGACCAGTCACAGGTGTGCCTGCCTCACCTGCACCCAGGCCGGGCTTCGGTCCTGTCACCGTGAGCAGGAACCCATCATCCAGGTACAAAGAACCAGCCTCCCACCTCTCCTCCCCCAGCCACCTGCTCAGGTGGGCACTGCCATCCCTCCATGGCCTGAGGAAGACCCGGGACGCATCTCAGAGACCCAGCTGCCCGTGGGTGCCTTTAGGACCCTCCCCAGCCCCTGAAGTCCAGTCCCGCTGCTCAGCGGGTCACCCACGGAGGCCCCAAAGCCCTGAACTCCTGTCTCTGTTTCTCAGGATTAGAGGGGCAGGTGCCAACCTTTGCCCACCTGCAGCCCCCCTGAAGGGAAAGCCCTTGAAGAGAAAACAGGAGGGACCCCCCCCGACCCCTCCCGCAGCTCAAGGCCCCACCTGAGAAGGACAGTCCCTTAAGTGAAAATGACCTAGTGCAGCAGGGAGCCGACCAAGGCTGGAGCAGATCGGGGCCATCGTGATGAAGGGGGCAGGGAGGTGCCAGCTGCCGCCAGGAGTACAGTTAAGGAGCTAATAAAAGGCTGAGCCATTTCAGCAGGTTTTTTAGAAGAGGCATCATAAAAAAGTAGTTTCTGGGACTTCCCTGGTGGCGCAGTGGTTGGGAGTCCACCTGCCAATGCAGGGGACACGGCTTCGAGCCCTGGTCCGGGAAGATCCCACGTGCCACGGAGCAACTAAGCCCGTGCGCCACAACTACTGAGCCTGCATGCCACAGCTACTGAGCCTGCGTGCCACAACTACTGAGCCCGTGTGCCACAACTACTGAAGCCCACATGCCTAGAGCCCGTGCTCTGCAACAAAGAGAAGCCACTGCAATGAGAAGCCCGCGCACCACAACGAAGAGTAGCCCCCACTCGCCACAGCTAGAGAAAGCCCACGTGCAGCAGTGAAGACCCAACACAGCCCAAAGTAAATAAATAAAGTAGTTTCCACCTTCTCCAGAAGCCTGTTCTCCAGCTCATCTGAGGACGGGAGCAGAAAGCAAAGAAGAAAACGGTCAAGGCAGAGAGGAGCAGCGCAAGAAGATACACCACCCTTGTTCTTGCTGAAGAGCAGGGCAAAGACTCACCCTAATTCCCGGGAAACTCCAGGAAATCCTGGCCAGGGCAGGTGATCATGTGAGGAAGTTTCTAGACAAGGAACAACTCTTTGAGACGGTTCTGCGTCCAGAGTCATGCTCAGGGCCCCCATGATGCTGTGTGACCTTGGGCAAGTTCCTCACCATCTCTGAGCCTCACTTTCCTGTTCTGTTCAGTGGGGATGGCATGGTGATTCCCGCCCTGCCCTGCCTCACAGGGAATGCTACAGGGATGGAGTAACCTCGTTAGAGATGCTTCGTAAATTAAGAATGCTCAATGCCACTTTGATTCCTTTTCCCGGTTAAGACACAGTCCCTGCTCTGTGGCTGCAGGACGCAGGATGGGGAGGGAGGGAGGGGCGGAGTGGAAGGGGATGCTCAGCCATGGTCCAGCCCAGCCGGCCCCACCCCCACTCCCTTCCCTGCAGCCACCATCAGAAGACAAGATCAACGGCATCCTCCTGGGCTTCCGGATCCGGTACCGGGAGCTGCTCTACGAGGGTCTGAGGGGCTTCACGTTGCGTGGCATCAACAACCCGGGGGCCAAGTGGGCAGAGCTCACCTGTGAGTAACAGTGGAGGGAGTCGGGGGCGGGCGGGGGCCTGAAGCTCTCAGCATCCTGGAATCACACTAACCCGAAACCCTGGCGCCCTCCCCTGTGTGTGCCTCTCATCCCATCCCATTCAACCCCCAAGTGCATGTTTATTGAGCACCTTCTATGCCCCCAGACACTGGGGGGGACACCAGTGAACAAGACAGACAAGGTCCCTGCCCTCTCAGGCAGAGCTTGCAGGCTGGAGGAGGAGCCAGGCGCTGGAGAAGGAAACCCTGATATAGGTATCTAAGACCGTTGGCATGACCTCTGTGAAGCACATATTCCAGGAGAGCCTAAAGCCGGTGTCAGAAAAGGCTTCCCTGGGGATGGCTGTGGTGCCGACACTGATGGATGATTCCAAGTCAACCAGTTTAGAGAAGGTTGGGGGGGTGGGTGTGGATCCTGGCATGTGCAAAGGGCCTGAGGTGGGAAGGACCCAAAGCCAAGCCTGGTCGTGTCCCAAGGGCAGCAATCTCTGGTTCCTCAGGGAGATGACCATTCTGCCCTGGGGTCCCCGGAATCCAGCCTGCCTCTGCAGCAGGAAGGAAAAAACTCAAGAAGCCAAGTAGAAATCCCAGAGAGTCACACACAAGCAAAGGAGTGACATGTCGTACTTTTGGGTTAGGATGGTTACTTTGGGGTCTTGAGGGCCATGGCTGGTGATGGGGTCCAGATGCAGTCGCCCCAGTTAGAGGCAAATACAGTGACATAGGCAAGAGCAAGAGGTTGGTGCCAGGGAAACCGGCTTGAGATGCCGGCTTGAGATGCAGTCGAGGGCCCGTTTGGGAGATGATGTGCTCTGAGCCCCAACACACACACACACGCACTGATTCAAGTTGGGGAGAGGGAGGCCGGTGGGAGAGGGAGGGGTCTGGAGGATTTGGTCCCCAGGTGGGTGGTGGTACCAAACCAGAGACAAGTGGGAGAAGAGGAGCAGTTTAAGACCCTCTCGGTTTTGATTTTTCCTCCCGTCCTTCTCGTAAACCCTCTGCACCTTGTCTTCTAGCAGGTATTAACAGACAACAAGATGATTGAACACGTAGCCAAGGAAAATTAATAGAAAAACTCAGAAAGAGCTGATCCAACAGCTTGCGTTATTTTTTTTTTTTATTTTTTGGCAGACGTGTGCTGGTCGTTGTGATTTTATAGGCCTGTGTATAATACAGTCATATTTCCTGGTAGTAAAATGGTTTCTGGCTCATATGAGGAAATTAACGACACCACTCTATCATGGCAGGAACTCAGCCTTAGACAAGGGACCAGAGCTGTCCCCATCTGGGGATGCTGGGCTCCCAGGGGCTCCCGTGCCCTGTGACCTCCAGCAGGTGCACGCCAGGACGGGATGGCACTGTCCTGAGAGCTGCCTCTTCCCCCCTCCCCCCTTCCTCCCCCCCATCCCCGCTCCCACCCTGGCCCCTAACTCAGGAATCTGAAGGCCCCTTCCCTCTGCATGCGTGTTCCCATCCCGCCCCCCTCATCGGGGTCTGTGTGGCTCGGGGGGGTGTGTACTAACCTCCTCTGTCTGCTGTCTCCCTCCGGCCCCCTCCACCCCGCCCCGACCCCGTAGCCTTGTACTCCGTGCGGGACCTGAGCCGGCCCAGCCTCACGCAGTACGAGCTGGACAGTAAGTCCCCCTGCACCCTGCACGGCGGCTCCCCGACGGGCCCCGCCTTCCACGGGGAGGGGAGAGGGGCCTGCGAGGACGCCTGCCCACAGCTGAGTGGTGCCCCCGCCTCAGGCTGCTTGAGGAAGGGGAACCCCCTGCACGCGCGTGACTTTCCTGAAATACACAGAAAAGCAGGGGGTCGCCAGGGAGGGTCTGCTCCAGGCCACCGTCCATCAGTGCAGGACAGAAAGGGAAATGGCTAAGGTCTCGTCCTCCTGGGGGGCGGGGGACGGCGAGAGGAGGTGCGCGGTAGGAGCCGGGGGTCCCGCTGCTTGGACGGGCAGGCGTCCACGTTGCTGCCGCTCTGTCTCGTCCCATCAGAGGCACTTGTCAGCTCGGCTCTGTCTTTCAAGCCAAGGCCCACCCTGGAGTGAGCAGAGCCCCCGTCTTCCCTCAGGGTCCAGGAAATGTCCTCACCTGGTGCCCCGAGCCCTAGCTCTTTCCTAACGTCCCAGAGGACATTCGGTTCTCCCCGAGGCCCGGAGCTTTGGGCCAGGGGGCCTCCTGTCAATAGCACGCGTTTGACTGAATTGTCCCCCTCGGTCCTTCCTTAACCGACAGCCCTCGCGGGTGCAGGGCCAGGGCTATCGGGGCGGTTAGGACTTCACCTGGGGAGGGGGGCCTGTGGAGGGGAACGCAGAGGAGACTGGGGGAGCGTGTCAGCCGCCCCCCAGCAGGGACGGCGACTCCCACCCAGGGTGTCGGGGCCTATCTTCCTGCAGCTGCTCCCCTCTCCCAGCTTCCGTCTAAGCATCTCCCCCCAAGCACCCCCAACTGAGCAAAAACATAGTTTCTTAGCCCCAGATTCGCATCCAATGAGCCTTTTCTCTTTAGGTCTGGGCCCTGCCCCCCGCGTTAAGAGCTGGTTGATGGAGACTTCGGTGGCGGTGGTGGGGGGAAGCTGGGAACTTGAATCATCTGAAGTGACCAGTGTGTCCAGGACAGGCAGGGAAGGAGTGACCTGTGACGTGGCGCGTCCGGGACAGTTTTGGTTCACACCTGTTGTCCCAGCATAAATGTTAACAGTGCCCCTTTCGGTTTCAAAAATGCCCAAGGTGGTCACACTTGGCCAGGACGCCACCCAGTGTCACGCTGTGTCCGGATTCCCAGGGATGAGTCAGAGCAACCCTCTCCCCAACGCCGGCTGCCCCACCTCTTACCTGTTCTTTCCTGAACCTTCACTCAGGGGTCCAGACTCGCAGGGGTGCATCATCACAGCCCCCCCTGCAGCCGCCCCCTCCACGCCGCCTCCGTCCCCTGCAGGGCCAGTGACCTCTGTGTGCCTCTCCCCTCCCCCACTCTCACCCCCAGACCTGAACAAGCACCGGCGCTACGAAATACGCATGAGTGTGTACAACACTGTGGGCGAGGGGCCCTCCAGCCCCCCACAGGAGGTCTTCGTCGGGGAGGCAGGTGAGCACCGCTGCCCTTCCAGCCCCAGCACACCTTTCCCACCCCATCCCCATCCCCCCGCCCCGGAAGCCCAGCGGGAGGACAGACGGGAGCCAGTGGGGGGGGGGGCCACACCCCGCCCCCAGCCTACCTCCTCCTCCTCCTCCCTGAGGTCCCCTCATGCACTTACCACCCCTCTCACCCTCCAGTGCCCACGGCAGTGCCCCGCAATGTGGCTGTCCACGGCACCACGGCCACGCAGCTGGATGTGACATGGGACCCACCCCCGCTGGAAAGCCAGAACGGAGACATCCAGGGCTACAAGGTACAGGCACTCCGGCAGAGAACAAGGTCCAGAGGGACACAGGGCCAGGTGGTGGTCGGGAGTGACCCAGCAGTGGTGAGGTCCCGGGTCTACACCTGATCCCTTGGCTGTTTACACCCAATCCCCTGAAACACCTGCAGCTGGAGCAAAGCTCCGCCCATCCCCCCCGGCATCCTTGGGGCAGGCGGCGCTCAGATGCTAGAAATTCAGGCCACCCCCCAGCTTGTATCATCCCTGGGCGGTACACCCCCCCCGCCCCCGCCCAGCCCACCAGCTGCCGATGCCAACGTGAGACCCCTCAAAGTGGTTATTTGGCCAACCCTAGTTACCATATTGATGCAAATCAAATGGCCAATTAGCAAAGGACCACCGACCAGGTGTTGGAAATTTCTGTTTAAAGTTATTTCTAGATTTTAGGCAACATCTTGTGTTATGACAGGATTCAATTTGTCTCCAAAATTCACAAAGCCCTTTAGAGCTCCTTAATCCTCCTGAAAGCCCAGTAAAGCTGGTAGGTTATAATGTTTGTGCCCATTGTACAGATGAGGAAACTGAGACCCAGGTTAGTGGTTCAACGAGGTCACAAAAAAAGCAGACAGCAGAGAGTCAGATTCCAGGTCTGCTCGCCGTCACCCTGTGAAAGGTGAGCACACAACCCCTGGAGGAGATGGCACTAATAGTAATAATAATAATAATCACGTGCTGCTCGTTTGGACGCTCAGCCCGTGGCCATATCTGAGGCCTACCTCCTGTGCTGCTGTCCAGCGCCGCTCTGATTCCTGGTGGTTGTTTGTTATTCCAGAGAGTAGCCTAGTGCAGTGGCAAGGTGGGAAGGGTGGGCACAACCAGGGGCTTCCCGGCTTCCTCCGCTCAGCCCTCGTCCCACAGGCAGAAACTGAGTTTCCACAGAGGTAAGGGCCTTGCCCGGTCCCACGGCTTGTGGAGACCCCATTTCAGACAGAAACTGGTATAGGAGTCTGGTTCTGTGTGGGGTGAAGGAGGCGGGAGAGAGGAAGAAAGGCGTCTCGCCAAGGACGCTCTGAAGATGGATGGCGCTCCCGCGCGGCGCCAGCTGGGAGGACTAAATATTGCGCCACTAGCATATTGCCTCCCTGGGGAAGAAGAAGGAGCCGGGCAGGGCCTGCAACAGTTTGGCAGCCTCCAGACTGGGGAGGTGTGGAAGTCTCCAGTTAATGTACGGTCCCAGGAAATGTGTGGGTGCCCAGACACCACACATCACACAGCAGACGTCCACGTGCTCAGGGAGACATCATAACCAGCCATGGACATTGACAAAGGAAACAGAATTGCCACCTCCCAGACCTGCATTAACATCTGCGTTCACTGACCTTAACATGAACCACACATTCACACCACCAGCCAGTGGTTGCACCAGAATGAGCTGGGACAGGCACGTCCATGCATCCGGCCTTTCAGGGATGCGTGTTTATTGAGTAGTTACTTTGTGCCGAGCAGTGTCCTCGGTGCTGGGATGAAAGCAGAGACAACGTGAGCTTAAACTGTCGGGGAGGAAGCCAGTGATGCACAAAGCAAAGGGCACCTCCAGGTGGCGGTAAGTGAAATGGGTTAAGGAGCAGGTTTGGCATTTTAAATAGGGTCGTTGGGAGAGCGCTTAATGAGAAGCTGCCACGTGACCAAAGATGAAGGCGAACAGGACGTGAATCACGTGGATCTGGGAGAAGAGTGTTCCAGAAGGAGGGGGAAGACGAGCAAAGGCCCTGGGATCCGTGAGTGCTTGGCATGTACAAAGCCCAGCAAAGAGCCCCATGTGTCCCAGTGTGATGGGGCGCATCACCTGGAGTCCTCAAGGGCTTTGGCTGAATGAGATGGCAGCCACAGGGACTTGGGGACAGAAGAGGGACATGGGTGACTCGGGTTTTTAAAGGCTGGTGGTGGCTGCTGCGTTGAGAATAGTCTGAAACGGGGAAAATGCAAAACCTGAAGAGGCGGCAGCATCATCCAGGTGATGGTGGTTTAGACCACGCAGTAGCAGGTAAGTAAGCGTTTGCTCCTGCTTCCATTTGAAGGGGGTAGAGCCGGTAGAATTTGCTGATGAACTGAGTGTGGAATGTGAGACAAGGAGAAGCAACAAGGATTTCCAAGCAGTTGGATGACGGAGCTTCCAGTTACAGCGCAGGAAAATAGGAGACGGTGGGAGGGGGAGGCTCGGAGGGAGAGCTGGTGTCTGTTTGAGACGTCTGTTGGACTTCCAAGGGGAGACACCCAAGGGAGCTGGACACACAGTTGCAGAGTCCAAAGGAGAAGGTCCAGGCTGGAGGTGTGAACGGTGGGATCCTCAGCATATAGATGGTCCTGAAAGCCCGGAGATTAGATAGAAAACACCAGAAGTCTGAAAACTGAGCCGTGGGACCAAAACAAGTGATCAAAGTCTCAGAGCCCACATGAAGAGCGTGCTTCCAGAAGGAGGGAGGAAGCAGATGTGCCAACTACTACTGAGAGCTCAAGCAAGATGAAATCTAGGAAGCAATTATTCAGGGATGGGCAGACCACAGCCCATGAGCCTAATCTGGCCCCCCACTTGTTTTTGTAAATAAAGTTTTATTGGCATGCAGCCACACCCATTTGTTTACAGATTGCCTTAGGCTACTTTCAAGTCACAGACAGAGTTGAATAGCTGCAGCAGAGACCGTGTGGCCTGCAAAGCCTAAAATATTTCTTACCTGGCCCTTTACAGAGGGAGTTTCCAGAGCCCTGGATTATTGCATTAAACAGGCCAAGTTCACAGGTGACTCTGATACGAGTTGGGGGCAGGGAATGCCTGCTTGGAGTGGGTTCACGAGAGAATGAGGAGAGCAGCCAGTACTGATATCCCTTTTGAGGAGTTTTGCTTTAAAGGGAAGTAACAAAATGGGGTAGAGACTGGAAAAAGACAGTCAACGGAGGCGGTTTTGAGATGGGAGGAATAACTCGTGTGTGTGTGTGCTGATAGAAATGACTCTGGAAAGAAGAGGAATTTGGTGATTCAGGGAAAAGAGGAAGCTGTGACAGGGGGGCGGGGGGGAATGCTCTGGAGGAGGTGAGAGGGGCTGGGATTTAGTGCAGTAATGTGGGGCCCGCCTTAGTAGGGAGCCGGCAGTTCAGCCCTGGTCACAGGAGGGAGGCGGAGGGTAGGGACACAGGGCAGGAGGTGGTCCAGCTGGGGCAGGGAGCTTGTGGAGTCTTGCGTGATGGCTTCCGGAGCTCAGTGAAGGGTCCTGAGCCAGGAGTGAGGATGGGGAGGGAGGGAAAATGGGGAAGGGTTGGGTGGAACCGTGATGCCGGAGGTTGCAGAGAGTGGACCAGGCCAGTGTATCACGGTGGCCAGGCCACTCAAGGCTGTGCTCGTGAACGGAAAGTGTGGCTTTCCTCCAGCGACAGCCAGCAATGTGACATGTGGGCGTGAACCTGACTTAACCAAGGCTGAAGTTCGGCCTGTTGCCTGTGGTGCAGCCAGAAGGGGCAGGGAATTGAGAATAGGAGAAGGTGGTGATGACGATTCACTCCTACACCTGTTCCCGTCTAAGGAAGGTGTTTATCCATTAGCAGATATTTATTGAGCACCAGCAGGTGTGCCAGGCATGATTCTAGGTGCTTGAGATGCAAGGGATCCAAAGACGTGGGCCCTCCAGGGAGCGTGTTTTCTAGCAGACACCTGGCTACCCATCAGCCTGCACGGCAACTCGGCCGTGTGCCTTTGGGGTTGGGGTCAAGGCTCAGCCCCTTGTGCTATTTGCACAAATGTCACTTAATCCTCATCCAACAAAGGTCTGCTGAATTCGGTACACACAGGTAAGACCTGCCTGCTGAGGGTGCCCGTTTATGTACATGTGGTGGCCCTGGGTCCTGGACCCCCCTCCTCCCCCTTCCCAAGAACGTGACACCAGCCACTGGCACCCCGTGTCCTGCATTATCACTTTTCTCATGCTGAAATATGTTGCATCTTTCAAATGCCTCTTCCTGACCTCATGTTTGCTTCAGCCATTTTTCTGGTTGGTTCCTTTACAGCAGAAACCCTCCAAAAAAATGTCTGCCCGCTGCCTCTGCCCCATCTCTCTTGAATCCACTCCAAGTAGGTTCACTCATTCATTCCAAACAGTGAATGAATGAATGACTTCATGTGTGACTATCTACCTGTATCAGAAGACTGAAAAAAAAAGAAGAAAGAAAAAGGGAGGGGTTAGAGAAAAGCAAGGATTTTCTGGTACCGAGTCGTCCTAACTGCCGTTCACACATGCCAGGTGGGGACGCTTTTATTAGCTCTTTCTCGCTTTTATGAGCTTTCTCCAGGCGAATTGAGAAACTGAGAAGCCAATAGCGTGCCGAAACCCCTCTGGCCAGCAGGTGGCGCCAAATGCTCTCTAATCCTCCGCGGGGCCAGGGACTTGGAAGTTTCCCAACGCCTCGATTAAGAGTTCTAAAAGTATTGAAGCAATGTTCACTGCAGCACTATTTACAATAGCCAGGACGTGGAAGCAACCTAAGTGTGCATCGAAAGAGGAATGGATAAAGAAGATGTGGCACATATACACGATGGAATATTACTCAGCCATAAAAAGAAACGAAACTGAGTTATTTGTAGTGAGGTCAGTGGACCTAGAGACTGTCATACAGAGTGAAGTAAGTCAGAAAGAGAAAAATAAATACTGTATGCTAACACATATATATGGAATCTAAAAAAAAAAATGGTTCTGAAGAACCTAGGGGCAGGACAGGAATAAAGACGCAGATGTAGAGAATGGACTTGAGGATACAGGGAGGGGGAAGGGTAAGCTGGGACGAAGTGAGAGAGTGGCATGGACATATATACACTACCAAGTGTAAAATAGATAGCTAGTGGGAAGCAGCCGCATAGCACAGGGAGATCAGCTCGGTGCTTTGTGACCACCTAGAGAGGTGGGATAGGGAGGGTGGGAGGGAGACGCAAGAGGGAGGGGATATGGGGATATATGTATATGTATAGCTGATTCACTTTGCTATACAGCAGAAACTAACCCACCATTGTAATACAATTGTACTCCAATAAAGATGTTAAAAAAGATTAAAAAAATTTTTTTAATAAAGCAAAATTTTGTGTAGATATCCAAAATAATAATAAAGAATGACACAGTCAAAAAATAAAATAAAAGTAGTGTAGGATCTGCTGCTTCGCTGGCGACAAGCGAGTGTTAACCCCCGGTGAATATGAAGTAGAGTCTTCCCTCGGAATCCGCGGGGGATCAGTTCCAGAACCCACTGTGGATAATACCAAACTCTGCGGATGTTCAAGTCCCAGTCAGCTCTCTGTATCCGCAGTTCCGCATCTGTGGATTCAACCAACCGCAGATCCTGTTGTACTGCACCTGTCTACTGAGAAAAATCCACGTAGAAGTGGACCCGGGCAGTTCAAACCTGTGTTGTGCAGGGGTTCAACTATTACTGGAAGCACTGTGGACACCTGCTGCACTCCTCGACTAAAACTTCCTGCAGAATTGCCGTGTCTTCCTTCTTTTTACGACCTTTGCACCTCACCTTGGTTTTGGGAAGTGGGTGTCCGTGACCCCCACTATACGGACGACACAACTGCGGCTCAGAGAAGTCACCTGGGCAAGTCAGTGGTGCGCTGGGGTCAGCCCAGGCCTGTCTGCCTCTACAGTGGGCTGTGCCAGCTGTCATGTGTGTCCCCGGGGGCCTTGTCAACCTGCAGATGCTGATGCCACAGGTCCGGGGTGGGCTGACACTGCATCCCTAAGCAGCTCCTAGGTGATGCCGATCGGCTGGTACCCAAACCCGACTCTCAACTCTTGGCTGGGTTTGAGATAGACTCCGCCCCAGCAGGCTACCTACACTGCACTCAGGGTCCTGCAGAGCAGAATTGAGTTATTCCTACAGTGGCAATATTCTGAGGGCCGACCTTGCCCGTGCTGTGCTAAGTCCTGCAGGCACTGCAGTGAACAGACGCATGGGGTCTGTGCCCTCGTGGGGTTTACAGTCTAGCAGAGACTGAAGGATTAGCTGTGAAAAGGAACACTCTGGAAGGGTTTCTAAAACAGCTCTTAAATACACCTATACTATTTCTTGGGCGACTCACACCTGCCATCCAGGTGTGTGGATGGTACGAAAGAAGGTGTGTCTGAGACCCTGGGATCAGGCAGGGGCAAGGGGGGGAAGCCGGGTGACTGTCTCCCTCACTCCAGATCCTCTGTGCCCACAGATTTATTTCTGGGAGGCCCAGCGGCGGAACCTCACGGAGCGGGTGAAGACGCTTTTCCTGGCCGAGAATAGCGTCAAGCTCAAGAACCTGACCGGCTACACTGCCTACATGGTCAGCGTGGCAGCCTTCAACGCCGCGGGGGACGGGCCTCGGAGCACCCCGGCCCGGGGCCAGACCCAGCAAGCAGGTGGGGGAGAGACTGGAGGGACAGACGGCGGGGAAGGCGGGGGGCACCTGGCGTCCGGGCTCATGGGGGAGTGGAGGCAGCTGAGCGATCTGGGTGGGTCCCCGGGCCCCATGGGATGCCCTCCAGAGTGGGAGAGCGCCGCCCACCCAGAGGGGCCTAGATGTGTGCTCAGAAGAGGGGCGCTGTCCCCAGAAAGCCTTGGAGAGGCCCCCGGATCTCGCCCTTCCTCCCCCCATCTTCCCCCAGTAGCCCGCCTTGCCAATGGCCAGTCCACGCCCAGCCAGCCCCCTTCAGCTCCCTGCCTGTTCCCACCTGACCTTCTCATGTCTCCCTGGCTTTGTTCCCTCCACCAGTATTTACTGAGCATTCTCTATGGGCCCGCACTGTGCCATATGCTGGGAACACGACGGTGAATGAAACCAACAAGGGCCCCCTCCTAGGCAGGGAGTCGGATCGTAAACAAGCATCTCGTTGAATTAACCTCAGGTGGCAGTGGGTGTGAGCGATCTAAGGACTGAGGCAGGGGGTGGACAGATGGCTTCGGATGGGTTCGCCTGCGGAGGGCTCGCTGAGTGGCTGACATCTGAGCTGAGATTTCAGTGAGAAGAGGCCAGCCGCGGGAAGTTCTGGAGGAGGGGTGTTCCGGGCAGAGGGGCCAGCAGGTGCAAAGGCCTGGAGGCTGGAGGGGATTAGAGAACAGAGAGAAGGCCAGGTGGCTTGAGAGAACGTGAGTAAGAGTCAGGTGGTAGAGGGTCTGGGGGCCTTGGAAGGAAGTTCAGGATTAATGCTAAGCGTGACGGGGAGCCATGGGTGGGGATAAGCTTTTGGGCAACAGGATCTGTTTGTGTTTATAAAAGATCGCTCTGGCTGCTGTACCAGGGACAGGCTGAGGGAGGGGCGAGGAGGGAGGCAGGGAGGCCAATTAGGAGGCTGGACGGTAGGGCGGGGCAGAGGAGTGGGCGAGGCTAAGAATCCTGCAGCCCACGCGTGCAGAGCCAGCCCTCTAGATAGTTTCCAAAGCCACTTCTCTGGCAACAGTACACTTGATCTTTCTGGAAGCCCTGAGGACGGGCAGGGCAGGAGTTACCCAGTTTCACGATGAGCAAGGGTGGCCTGGGAAGTGATGCTTCTCCCCTAAGATCCCCCAGCTGGTCCGTGGGGGAGCAGAGACTGGAGCTCAGGATATCTGAGCATGTCCTGGGCTGTCTTCACGGCACCGGTCCCCTTCTTTGCCTGCCGTCGAGTTTTCTCCTCGTGGATGTGAATACAGGCCTTTTGACTTTAAGCATCTTTTCCAACCTGCTGTTTCCCATTCTGTCAATTACCTTTCTCTTAAAGACAGAGTGAGACCCCCTGGAGTCAGTTCCTAAGTATTGTCCTCTTTGGGGACGAGCTCTGGCTCCCGAGGGTCGATCGGTCTGTCTGTCTTCCTGCCTGCCTGCCTGTCTGTCCCGACCGCTCTCTGTCAGTGTCATCGGCCGGATGTGAGCCCCTGGGAGCCTGGACGCTTCCGTCAGCAGGACAGAGTGTTCTGTCTCACGTCCCTCTAACAGAGGGGAGGCAGGAAGGGCCTCCAGAGCTGGCCTCCGTCCTTCAAAGACGTCTCCCTGACGCTGCCTCCCGGGGCTGGAGCGGAAGCCGCCCGGATGAGCTCCGGCTCCGTGGGCGGGCGGCTCCGGACAATAATAGCCCGGTCGTCCCCCTGGAGCCAGCTCTGGATGGTGCACGTTGATGTTGCTTTCCCTTCCTCTCTGTCCTCCCCCTCCGACCTCTCCCCCCGATGTTTCTGGGGTCACTCCGGGATTCTTGGGCCAAGAAAGCTTCTCTTCCGGAGAGTTGACCGTTCCTGGCTCTGGCTGCCCCAGACAGCGTGGTCTCTCTCGGCAGTAATCCCTGGGGCCCCAGGGACAGGAGAAAGGCCATGTCCATGGCAGTTCTGGCAGGTTGCTTAGGGCGCACCTGTTGCTCTGAGGCCCAGGCACCCCCCAACCTCCTCCACCAGGGAAGCCAGGGCATCGCCCGGCCCCGCAGGGACCCCGGGGGTGCAGTCCAGGTGTGTCCTGCGCTCTTAGCCAGGGCTCAGGGCCACTTCGCAGGAGGAAGCCTGCATTCTCCAACTTTAGGGAAAAGAAAGTCCCCTTTTCTCCCAGTACTTGGACTCTGATGTTGGAAAGAATGCTAATGACGTCAGCGGGGGAGGGGAGGGGGTCCAGTGACCTCTAGTGACCCCTCCCACCCTCTCTGGCACGAAGCCCTGCTTTCTGCTGCTTCCCGGGCCCAAACGCCCCTGCTGGTTCCTTGGAACCAAACCCAGGGCTTTGAACCTCCAGGAAGGAGGAAACAAAGCCCCTCTGCTGTCTCCCCCCAGCCCCCAGCGCTCCCAGCTCGGTCAAGTTCAGTGAGCTGACCACCACCTCAGTGAACGTGTCCTGGGAGGCTCCGCAGTTCCCCAACGGTGTCCTGGAGGGCTACCGGCTGGTGTACGAGCCCTGCACCCCCGTGGACGGTGAGTGGGGCCCTCCCTCCCGCGGAGCTCCCCAAACCCGCCCTCTGCACAGGTCCCCTCCGTGATCACCACGCAGAGCCATGCCATGAGACCCTCCCCGCTTACAAACGGAGACCGAGGCCCCGACAGGCCGGGGTGTCACCAAGGTGAAACAGTGGCAAGTTGGAGGCAAAATTGGAACAGTAGCCCTGGCCTCCTGAGTCCTGGGAGAAAACTTTAAAATACATTCTCCCCTTCAGTGGATGGACGTGGGGAGGAGCGGAGGGACCCCTGGGCAAAATACAGTATCCCGAGATGGGTAATAAAGATGGACCATCCCCCGATGGTCCTGTCCTACGTGTGCCTGCCAGCCTTAGGGGCTCAGCCTTCCTCCGGGTTAGTTCTTCTCTGCCTTTCGTGGGGTCAGGAACCCCTCTGAGAATCCGATAAGAGCCTTGGAACCTCTCCCCGGGAAGGTGCACAAGTCCAGGTGTCACTGCGGCCCCGCTGCCCTCTGGGAACCTCAGCTCAAGCCTGTTGCTCAGCAACTAGCCTCCCTCCCGCTTGCCCTGCGCCCTGTTCCTCAGTGCCCTCCCCACAGCCCCAGCCCCGCCCCGTCCATCCAGGCCCCGGTTGGGACCCTGCCCCACTCCTGGGCCCCTCCACCTGCTGCCCCGCCTTGGCCAAGATTACTGCTTCAAAACCCTGGGTTTGCTTAGAAAGGCAGGAAGGAGATTGCACCCCTGGTGGCCTATGTCCAGTTCCAGAGCCCAGAGAGGCCTAAGGGGTATGGCTGGCCTACCCGGTGGCACCCTGGTGGCTAGAGGTGACCGCTTCTGGGGTCACCCCTCCCCGACAGTGGAACCTGACGAGAACAAGGGGCGGGGCCCTGGGAGCCGAGGCGGCCAGCAGTTCTGGGTCAGCCGAGGGAACAATGGCCCTCAGTCTTCCCGGCCCAACCTGCGTGCCAGCAGTTCGCCGGGTCTGGAGGTCCCAAGGGGGAGCTGGGCCCCAGGAAGAGGGGTGGTCAGGTGCAGGACGCAGGAAAGGGGCCATCTCTCCCACGGAAGGATGGAGAGGACAGAGGTCACGGGGACGAGACGCAGGGGGACAGACGGCTCTTGCTGCGGTGGCTCCCGGGGATCTGCACCTGGCGGGGCATGGCCACTTTGCCTGTCTGTTCCTCAGTCCAGCAAACAGGCCCCGCGAGGATGCAGCAACCCCTGCTTCCCTGTAGGGAAAACCGAGGCCCAGGCCAACGAAGGGTTTGCTCAGAAAAGTCGAGGGGCAGGTACCCAGGGCTGCTGTTCCGGGTCCCAAGGCACATCACCACGTGACCCCACGGGTACATCACTCCTTCAGGAAGCCCCTCGAGATCGCCCACTTTTCTGTCCATCAGGACTTCATTCATTCAATACACTGGGCCCCAACCCTGAGCCAGATGCTCTGTTATTTTATTTAATCTCGTAACACCTGGCCTAAGATGCCATTGATACCCTCACTCAGTAGAATAAAGCAAAGCCAGGGTAGGAGACATGCTCAGAGACCCCCTAGGCAGCTCTGGGGTCTGAGCCCAGCCTGCTGGCCACAAAGCCTGTCTCCTGGGGGTGACCGACTGCTTGGCGTGCATGAGAGAGGAAACCCGGTCCTGGGGAGGCAGGCGGTCGGGAGGATTTTGACTTGCGAGTCACAGCGCGCAAACCCTCACCTCCTGGAAGCCATCCAGGCCTCCCCTCTCGTTGCCGAGATTTGGAGTGCTGTAGCATCCTCACTTTTGCCCTGAAGAGCCTGGCGGGCTCAGCTGGTGGAGGGCCCGGTGTGGGCTCCTGGCTCTTGCTGGCACAGGAGGAAGGAGGAAGCCCAGGCGGAGCTGAGGTTGTCCTGGGCTCCAGGGGCGGCTGCACCGGTGTCCCCTCCAGCTCTGGACGGTGGTGTCTTTACAGAAGCACTTGCCGGAAGATGATCCTTGGGATTTGAATTCTATGGGATGGAACGTGGGGGACCAAAAACAGGGGGTGAAATGTGTTTGGCGTACAGTGGTTAAGTTAAGCAAGATGGTGAGTTGTTTCTTCCCCCCAGATGCTAAAGGACCCTGTGGGTTTTCAGTCAACAGACAGGCAGGCAGGCAGGCAGTACGTATATATTCTTGAGAACAGCCTGCAGGGCTGTGTTCTGAGAGCAGTCTGGAAAACACTCTGTGTGGCCAAGGGTGCTGTCCCAGCCTGACTCCAAGGGGGTGCAGCCCCTGGCCAGCACCTGCCGCTCCTCTCCCATGGCCTCCCCCGGCCCTACATGCTGTGTGTCCCCCCCTCCCCCAGGAGTCAGTAAGATCGTGACAGTGGACGTGAAGGGCAGCAACCCTCTGTGGCTGAAGGTGAAGGACCTGGCGGAGGGGATGACCTACAGGTTCCGTATCAGAGCCAAGACCTTCACCTACGGGCCCGAGATCGAAGCCAACGTCACCACGGGCCCCGGAGAAGGTAGGGGAGCCTTGGGCGGACGCGGGGGCTGCTGTCTCCATACACGGTGTTCAGCCCCCCACGTCGGAAGGGGGTGCCCAGAGCCGTGCTGGAGCCTGGGGGTGCAGAGTTGAACAAGGCGGGGTCTCTGGTGGAGCACATGGGTCCCTGGGGTTGTACGGGGTGGGCCTGGGGGGAGGAAGGGGGGAGGAGAAAGGGGGGCATTTAAAGGGGGAGATTCCAGAAGACTTCATGGGAGTGCGGCATTCGGATGGACACATGGGAATACAGACCGGCATCTGCAGAATTCCGAAGCTGTGGCAGAGCAGGATGGGAAGGGGTGGGTGTCCAGGTGTGAGGGAAGGCCGGCCGGGCTGTGGAGTGTTTCTCAAGGTGCCACTGATGTCAGATCCCCCGGGGTGCCTGTGATAAGTACAGAGTTCTGGGTCCCAGGAAGTTCAGCATCTCTGTGCAGACACCCTGGGAATGTGCACTTGAACGAGAGCTGAGGTAGCTCTTTGCTACCCACTGTGAGAACCCATGCTCTGGGGGTCTTCAGGCTTGGGAAGATGACACTGGCCAGGGCCAGGGGGCACCTGCTGGCTGCATCCTTCCTGGACAGCGGTGACCGAGGGGCAGGGTTGGGGGCAGGGCAAGAAAGGAGCCAGGCAGTTACAGGCTAGGCCCTGTGCACTGGGCCTTCGGGGAGGGGAGGGGAGGGAGGGGAGCATCGGGGACCAGGGAGGAAAGAGCAGCTTGGTTTGGGTTTTGCGATGCCTCTGGGGGTCATTGTCAGGCTGGGGGAATTCTTCAGGGCGACTTGAGGTTGAGGCTTAGCTCCCCGAAGTCTCTGTCACCCATGCAGCGTGTCCCCTCCCAAACGTAGAAGCCACCTCCCAGCCACTCCAAACTTCCCCCTCGGAGAAAGTACACAGCCCACCCCAGACTCCCCCTGAAATCCCTCCTCCCCGTCTTCCCGGCCCATCAGCCAGGAGTGGACGGGGCCCCAGCTCAGCCCTGGGCTGGGAGAGCCTCCGCCAGGAGAGCCGGGCCTGCAGAGGCTGCCTCACCTGCCTGGCGGGTTTGCCCAGAGGCTAGTTCAAGGCGGGGGCCCCCCCTTCACTTTCTCTTCCTGGGCACTTTCTCTTCCCTGCCTCTTGTTCTGCAGAAAAGCTCTCTGGCTCCTGGGCTCTGTTGGAACAAAGCCTGCACGGCTGCAGGGGGAGGATTGCCAGGGAGCTGCCCCCTGCCCCGCCTCTGCCCTCCACCTGCCCCCAGCCTCCCCCCCTCCCCCCAGCACCTCTCACCTGAGCCAGCTTGGCTTCCTTGGGAGACAAAAGCAGGAAGCGAGCTGGCAGAGACAAGAAGGACAGAACAGTGGCATGGGGACAGGAGAGGGCCGCCTGGAGGACAGGGGGTTCTAACCGGAGGCTTGAAGTGACCCAGGGCGGGCGCGGGGGGATCCAGAGGGGGGTGGTACAGAGCTGGGCGGAGGGGGCTCTGAGAAAGCACTGAGCTGCGCCCACCTGGCGGCGGAGGGGTCAGCAAGGGCGGATGTGCAGCTGGGCGTCCCTTTCCCTCCAGGCTGGGCAATGCTGGAAATGCTGGAAGCTTCTAGCCCAGGAGGAGATGCCAGACCCTCTCAGCCCCGAGTGCTGTCCTGCGCGGAATGAGAACTCGGGGTCCCCAGGGCCCCTGCCCCACCCCTCACATCTCCTCGGGCTGTGTCCCCCGCCCCCCATCCCTCAGCAGCCTTTGCCCTGTGCTGTGGGCAGGATGCTCATTAGGGGAGGAAGGGGGACGGGAAGGAAGGCAGTGAGGCCCTCTGAGGTCACGGGCGGTGCTGGACGCGGGCTGGGCAGTGGGCCACCACGCTGTGGTAGTGAGTCTCTGGCCTGCTGTCCGGCTGCAAGCCTTCGCAGGCCCGGAGGGTCTTCAGTCAGAAGCTGGGCTCTCAGCTCCTTTCCCCGCAGGCGTCCGCAGGGGCCACCGGGCCAGCCAGTCACCCACCCCGTCACTCCCTGGCTCACTCCCTCGTCCCATAAGCACCTAGGAAGCACCTACTGTGTGCCAGGCCCTGGGGGTACAGGCCTCCAGGTGTCGTGGGGAACAGCAGACAGGGGCCCTGGGGGCAGTGGGAGCCGGTGCTGCAGGGCACCCCGGGGAAGAAGGGGTACAGGACCCTTAGCAGAGAGCACAGGCTCACTCCTCTCACTGCGGAGGCGAACTTCTGTCTCCTGCTCTGGCCCCTGGGGCCAGTACCCCGCGTGGCCGACCTAACAGGCAGCTGCCCTGATGCACCTGTCACCCCAGGAGAGCCAGCAGCAGGGCCAGGTTCTTCTCCCTGTTGGACGCAAAGGCTCCAGATCCTCCTGCAGCCCTGGCCTCCTCTCTGGCCTGGCCTTACAGCAAACGCAGCTGGGAACCTTTCTGCCATCATCACATATACCTCTCCTGGAGTGCAGTGGCTGTGGGTGACCTGGCAGAGGATAAGTCAGATCCAGCAGGCCTGGCCAAGATGCACTCCTTGGGCCTCGGCACGTGCAGGTGTCTGGAGCCCCTGGCCGAGGTTGGTTTTGGCATCCAGCACCTCCTGCTGGAGCTCAGGAAGACAGGCTGGGCGCCTGTTCCGGCTCCCACGCGTCCTCTCACCCACTGTGTGCCGTTCGCAGGTGCCCCCGGACCGCCCGGAGTGCCCATCATCGTGCGGTACAGCTCGGCCATTGCCATCCACTGGTCCAGCGGAGACCCCGGCAAAGGCCCCATCACCCGCTACGTCATAGAGGCCAGACCTTCAGGTATGTCCCGCCCGGCCTGAGCCGGCTCGCCCTCGGGAGCAGAGTCCCTCCACTTGGGGCACTGATGTCGTCGCGTGAGAAGGGGCTTGTGCTCCCCCAGGAGAAGCTAGAGGTGGCCCTGTGACGACGAGTGGGAAACGGGGACTTGCACCCTTAGTTAAGGAAAACCCAGGAGGCCCCGGAGAACAGCACTTGTCACCAGGTGAGGACCGACTCATGTAGGGGTCATCCAAGAAGCCAGAGAACAAAGATTTGGGCTCCCATCGGCTAAGCACCCACGTCCTCCACACGACCCCGCTGACGAGAGCTCCACAAGGAAGCTGGCTGTCCCCCGGAGACCCAGCTGCCTCTTTGAGGCCCGTCCCCGCTATCGTGGCTGTCACTGCAGTTCCTGTCATGTCCCAGTCTCTCCTCTCAAGCCTGAAATCGAATCACAAGGACTTTCAAAGCCATCAGGAGATGTGCGGTTGATAAGTCGCTGCAGGGGGCTGTCCTCCGAGCTCCTGTTTCACGGTCGCGGTGACACCGGCTCCTGCTTCTCCGGCTCCCCTTACCCCCAGGAGCTCCCGGCCTCGGCCAGCGCCCTCCGTTGCTAGGTTTCTGAGTTAATCAGAGGTGCCAGAGTCAGCGCAGGCTGGAGGCTTGTTCTCGGTATTCCGTGGATCTGTGATTAGGTCATCGAGGTTGAGAAACAAACAAAAAGACTGTGTTGCTGCAGCACGAATAGCAAATACTAATCGGAATGGGAAGCCGGCAGCTCAGTAGCTAATACTTCTAATGGGGTGCGGACACATCCCGGCGACGTGGTTAATACCGCGGGGTAGCTGAGCGCTAAACATCTCAATAGCAAATAGTTCGTTCCAGCGGTTCCGGGAAGCCGCTACCACCCTGTCATTGCCTTAATCTTGGGCTAATAACTGCAGTCACAAATAGCTATTACATCCAGCAGCTCAGATCCAACGTGTAGCCGGAAGATACATGCAGCCTTGGCTCCCTCCCCTCTCCAGATGGTCCCTCCCTGGCCCTCCAGGGCCAGCTGCTGACTTGGCTGGGAGACCTCCGCGTGCTTCTCTCAACCAGGGCCTGTGCCTGTTTTTTCCATCCAAGTTGGCCTGCCGGGGCGCCAGGCTATGGAATGTTGGCCCTGGACTTCAGCCCTGTGGTTTTTCCAGCGTTCCCTGGGAGGCCCGGCAGGGGACCTGGTGTTCCAGGTTTGGGGGCCGCGACTCGGCCCACACAGTTGGGGTCAAGGACTGATTGTCAGAGGAAGGATCAAGCCAGGACCCCCTGAAGGGCGGGGGTTCAGAGTGGTACCCGAGAGCCGGTGACGGGGATGGACGGTGCTGAGGAGAGGATGGAGCACGAGAGGAATGCCGTGCTTCTCCCCCTGGCTGTACGTCCTCCTCAGGATGGAATCGCTCGCGTCCTTGGCTCTACCTGCATCGCCTGTGCTTCCTCCTGGGCAGAACCAACTAAACGTGAGAAGCCAGACACTGCAGACCAGGGAGGGGTTCTTTCGGGCCAACTCCCAGGGCTGTAGGCCAGAGACACAGCACGATGTTCCCGCAGCTTCTGGCCTGGCCCTGTCGCCCCGGCTCCACCCTTGCTCCTGTGTGGGGAGGAACAAGGAGGGTCAGACAGCAGGCCGGAGCCCCCAGCTTCTGGGAGGCAGCGGGGTCCTGGCCGAGCCCACCTGGAAACGCTGATGACGGTCTGCACCATCCTTGGCACTGGGTGGGAGTTCAGTGCTGGGACGAATCAGACATCTCAAGGCTGAAGCACCAGCGCTGCCACTGTGACCTTGGGAGGATGAGCTCAGCTGTCTCCAAGCCTCGGTTTCCTCATCTGTAACATGGGTACAAGTGTTCCTCCTTCTCACCGTTGCTGCCAGTAAAGCCCTTGGAACCAGGATGCTTGATAAGGAGTGAGTGTCACTGTTTGATCTTCATCATTGTTATCATCACCGTGCCTGTCATCAAGGGTGAATGAGAGACTTCAAAGTCACAGGAGGAAAATGGATTTGCACCCCGATACTTGTATTTCGGGGCAGTACTGAAATTGGGGCCTATGTTTCATGATGCTATGGAAAGGCCAGGGAAGAAAGGTTTGCACTCACTGATTCAAAAACACTTCAAGTATGCCTGTGCTGGGTGCTGGGCTACAAAGACAGATTAGGCAGATCCCTGCCCTGGAGGAATTTCACAGCCTAGCAGGAGGAAAAGAGACAGTCAACAAAAAGATGTGATGTGTATGAGGCAGGCACCCAAAAACGAATCATTAAGAGGGAAAATGAGGCCAAGGCTCAGGACCCTGGAGCCTTCTAAGGAGAGCAGAACGCAGAACGCAGACGGGCCGCCACAGCTGCCTTTCAAGCAGAGGGACCCAGACGGGACGGCAGGAAGGTGGCCTCCACAGGTGCCACCGCACTCGTGGTCCAACATTCAGAAATGGTGATGGAGTTACGGCCACTCCACCGGGGTTCCTGACTTGGGTGGATCTGTAAAAAATAGTGTGGGGAAGGAAACAAACAAAATCCATCCACCCCGGGGAATGGCCAAGCTGGGAGCAGCCTGTGGGCCAGAAAGACGGCTCTTACGGCAAGGAGTTGAGAAGCAGACAAGGAAGGACAGTGAAGCCGGAGGAGTGGAGGACGTGCCGTGGGAGCTGGTCCAGGGCAGCGGCAGCCTGGGTGACCCGCCAGCTGCTCAGGATGGAAGACCTGGGCGCTCAGCCCACCAAGGCCCTTCTGAGACCTCTGGACCCCTGGTCCATGTGAAAACGGGTCCCGTCCAGGGCCCAAGTGGCTTGACACTTTGGTTGCTGAATCAGCCCTGCACTCATGCAAGCAGGAGGGGGACTCAGCCTCTTTCCCAGGCCAAGCCAGCCCCGTGGGCCCCACACAGAGCATCTGTGGAGGTTGCCACTGGGCCCTGGAGGATGCCGCTGGCCTCTTCTCTTGCATGGGCAGCGCGCTTATTCCTTTTGAAGCAGGTGGAAATAAATTATGTCCCAAGAGGACAAGGCCCAGAGAGCCACAGGCAAAGGGGGACAGGCCTGAAGGTTAAGTCAGGAGCTCAAAGGACGGGGGTATAAGGGGAGAGCGGACGGAGTCCCCTCCAGCCCTCACTGGTCCCTCACTCTCCTCAGATCTCTGCGCCCAGACGGAGCCCCGTCACATCCAGGCAACTTGACCAGAACCTCACAGGCAGCCCCCGTCCCTCCTCCAGCGATTGTTAAAAAGTCCTATTCTTTTTGTCTGATGCCACTACTGTGGGTGTTTTGAATAGGAAGGGGGATCAGAAAAATAGGGGCCTGGTTAAGTAAAGGAAGGTCTACCCCTGTGATAACATATTAGGCAGCGTCTTAAAAGCATGCTGACCAGCATGGGGTTTTTTTGGTTTTTGTTTTTTTAACTATTTATTTATTTATTTATTTTTGGCCGTGTTGGGTCTTCGTTTCTGTGCAAGGGCTTTCTCCAGTTGCGGCAAGCGGGGGCCACTCTTCATCGCGGTGCGCGGGCCTCTCACTATCGCGGCCTCTCTTGTTGCGGAGCACAGGCTCCAGACGTGCAGGCTCAGTAATTGTGGCTCACGGGCCCAGTTGCTCCGCGGCATGTGGGATCTTCCCAGACCAGGGCTCGAACCCGTGTCCCCTGCATTGGCAGGCAGATTCTCAACCACTGCGCCACCAGGGAAGCCCAGACCAGCATGTTTTACTGACAGGGAAACGGATCTGTAGATTTCTTCTGCACAAAGTGCTGCAATGGTGAGGCTCCTTCTCTGGATGGTGATATTGGGTCGGGTGTTAAAGGAGTTTCTGCCTATTATACATTTTTTTTTATTATACATTTTTTAATGTTTTACAGACATTTTAATTAAAAAGAGGGAGTTCCCTGGCGGTCCAGTGGTTAGGACTCGGCACTCTCACTGCCAGGGACTGGATTCAGTCCCTGGTCAGGGAACTAAGATCCCACAGGCTGTGCGGTGCAGCCTAGACAGATAGAGAGAGAGAGAGAGAGAGGGAAAGAAAGAATAAAAAGGTCAGATACTTTTGTTTAAATGTCTCCTGAGGACCTACTAGGTGCCACGCACGGGAGATTCAGTGTCGAAGGGGCAGACCCAAAAGGCCCCAGCATCAGGGAGCACCAGTTAGGGTCGGGCAGGGCCCCTCCTCACGGGCACCTCCGTCTCTGTGCCCCTGCAGACGAGGGGCTCTGGGACATCCTCATCAAAGACATCCCCAAGGAGGTGACGTCCTACACGTTCAGCATGGACATCCTCAAGCCAGGCGTGAGCTATGACTTCCGGGTCATCGCTGTCAACGACTACGGCTTTGGCACCCCCAGCAGCCCCTCCCAGTCTGTGCCAGGTACTGGGCTGCGGGTGAGGGGTGAGGGCGCCCCACTGAAGAGCCTTGTGGTGGAGTCTGGGGCAGGGATGAAGGAGGAGAGGTAGCAGCCCCGGAAGACTGGGGTGGGGACCGCTTCAGTTCTCTGAGGCAGAGAGCCCTGGGCCAGGGCCTGAGTCAGCCTTCAACTCTGGAAGGAGCTGGGGGCCAGGGGTCTTTTGGGTTCCTTTTCAAGGACTCCAGAAGCCCTGGGCAGGGGGCCCAGTGGGCTTGAGGATGAATCAGCGGGACCAAGATGAGAGTCTCCCTGAGCTTATCACCCAGGAGTTTCAAGGGCACCAGGCCATAAACTGCGTGTTTCCGTGGAAACCTCCCCCCAAAACAGAGCCAGCAGCCTGCGAAGCACAGGCCTGAGCAGGCAGCTTCCCAGTGGGGCAGGACTCCATCGCTCCCCTTCCTCCTTGCCCTTCTCTTCCCGTTGTCTCCGAGCTCACAGCGGATGCCAGTATCGAAACCCATGACCCCAAATCTAACCACTAACCACTTTTAATACCGAGGCCTCTTCCCTCAAGGCAGGAATAATAACTCAAAACGTCTACTCACCAGGCAAGTTTCACCCTTGCCCTGATAGAAACAAATCATGGGAAGTAAACACTTCAAGAATGAAACAGAAGAGCCAGCCCCTGTCAGGCAGCAGCATGGATTAGTACCGGCCGGGTGCAGGGAGCACAGTACTGGGGGCTTTGGAAGAAGGGGAGTCTCCCTGGAGGAGGCTTTCTGAAGACCCACTCATGTCCACCCTCCCAGCTCCCCCTGCCTTCTGCTACCAGAAAAAGATTTCTGTCACAACTGAACCTTGGGAGAAACTCTCCCAGGCCCATCACAGGCCAGGCAATCACCTTTCCAACCACACTGGTGTCTGTCTGTCAAGGTAGCCCCTGGGCCACAGGTGGCAAGGAAAAATAAGAAAGGAAAGATGGCAAACATGCTGCCGGTCCTCCCTCCTGTGTCTTTAGCAGACATCACTAATCAATCCCAGCACTCTTTCCTAGGGAGTCTAGAACCGACCTCAGAACTTTTCTCAAAACAGCCCTCCAGGCAGCGCTTTACTGATCGGTCAGAGCTGGCCCTTGAGATGAAACCGTCCCTACCAACCTTAGAGGGCACAGACCCAACTACCCGTAGCGTGTGAGAGCAGGTGGTAGGGTCCCAGCTGGGGCAGGAGGTTGGGAGGCAGGGCGGAGCTGAGCGGTCCTGGACCTGACACCCGCTCCCTGCTGCAGCCCAGAAAGCCAACCCCTTCTACGAGGAGTGGTGGTTCCTGGTGGTCATCGCGCTTGTCGGCCTCATCTTCATCCTGTTGCTGGTCTTTGTGCTCGTCATCCGAGGCCAGAGCAAGAAGTACGCCAAGAAGACAGACTCGGGTGAGCTGGCCCCGAGCCCTGCTGGCTGGACGGGGCTTTCACGTGGCTCCCTCCCTCTTGACAAGGGCGGCGTCTTCCCTCTCCTGGAAATGCACTTGCTCTGATTTGGGCGGGGGGGTGGGGTGGTGGTGGCAGCCTAGGGTTCCTGTACCCGCAATCTCCATCTCCTATTTTGGTTTCGACCCTAACAAGAGAAGGAGGGCAGCCCAGCCATGGGGGAGACGGGGAGGCCACCTGGTCTAAAGGGATGGAGTGAGTGATGGATGTCAGTCCCCACCCTCTCTCTTCCCAGGAAACAGTGCCAAGTCTGGTGCCCTGGGCCATGGGGAGATGATGAGCTTGGATGAAAGCAGTTTTCCTGCCCTAGAACTCAACAACCGGCGGCTCTCAGTCAAGAACTCCTTCTGCCGAAAGAACGGCCTGTATACCAGGTAGTGGGCTCTCTGCGTGGGGGACCGGGGGATGGAGGTTTGGGGGCCAGCTGTGCCGAGGGACTGGGGGACTCCTGGGAGGGCCACAGGGCAGGCAGGGTCCTGTCCTGGAGTGCCATCCACTGGGAATGGTCACGAGGACGACAGAGCCGGGCCCAGGCAGCTCCACGGGGGCTGGGGAGAAGGTCACGAGGAGGTGGGTACACAGGGTTTGTGCCAAACACAGCAGAATACAAATCCCTTGCACAATTCTGCAAACCACCGACTGCTGTTGGGGGCCAGCTGCTCCTAGTACAGGCCGGAAGCCGTGATAGTTACTGGCCCTAAAGGTGAGATGCGCCCAGGGAAGGTGGGCCAGGCAGGAGTCCCCCCATGACTGCTTAACTTGTCCTCCTTCTGGAAAGAGAGGGCCGTCAGAGTGTGGACGCCCTCTCCCCTGGGTACCTACTCGTACCTGCTGTGGTTGTAGACAGTTTCCCCCCACCCGCCCCGCAAGTCCACAGGCTTCCGCCGCATCCTCAAAGGGCAGCATCTTGAGAGCAGCCAACCAGGGAAGGTCCGGGCTCCTGTCTCCTCCTGACGCCTCTCCAGCCCCAGGCCCCTCCAAGCCCCACTCGCTGTGGCGGGCCAGGCTGCCTGTATCCAAGGGCAGGGGCAGCTGCCTTGGCTCGTGTGAGCCTCACCTGATTGACCTGGCAGTGTCAGGCTCCCGGGAGCACGGGAGGGACTGGGGCTGCGGCCCAGGGGCTCCTCTCTCCAGCCTCGGCCCTGTTAACATTCCCGGCTCCTTGGAGGTGCCCGCGGGAGTGGGGGGATTTGCTTCTCCCGGGCACAGCTCACAAAGCTTCCCTCTGTCTGGTCCTGGAAGGAAGAGGCGACGTGTGTGTCCAGCAGGAGGACAGCGGGAGGGCTGTGCAGGCCGGCCAGGCCCGCTCTCATCCCCTGCCAAAGCCAGCTTTCCAAAGAAAGAGCCGTTTGAGGCCGCAGTGGCCGGCCAGGCTGGCTCTGGGGCCCTGCCACGTGGAACAAAAGGACGTTTCACCCACAACCTGGCCTCGCCTGCCTCTCACGCCCCCGGTGTCCACACACTGCGGCCCCTACCCCGCTGTGTATACACAGAAGTCCGTGCCCCCCAAACCAGCCCCGGGCTCCGGGGGCCTGACCCAACCACAGTGACACATCAGCGCCCACTCACCCTGCACGTCGCCAGGACTGCATTCGCCTGGCACCCCGTTTTCTCCCTCCTGCCCGTGTCCTCTTTTGCCTGTCTTGTCTGTGTGAAGTTGCTCCTCGTTCTGCCATCTTATTCTTAAGTAGTTTAAAGATGCAGGTTTGTTGATTGGAATAAAATCCATGCAGATATAGTACAAGAGGTTGGAGGTAGCAGGGGGGGTTGCTTGTGACACAGTCCCAGGCCACCAGATTGTTCTCAGAGTGGCATTTTGGCAGCAAACCACCTCCAGCCCAAGCGGGACAGCTGGGGTTCAGGGCCTCGGTGCCATAAACGCTTCCTGGAGCAGGGTAGGCAGATCATGGGGGCATCAGGCCCTGGGCAGGGGCCCCTTGCACCCCATTCTGAGAAGACACAAATAGGGCAGAGTCATGGGGGACCCCAGCCACCTGCCCAGGGCCCCTGGGAGCCTGCCAGCCCGCCTCCCCTGCCCCCATCCTGTCCCCCACCCTCTCATGCACCCCACGATGGGCAGAGTGCCTGAGGCGCCCTGTCCTGGCTGTTTGTTCAGATGACTCAGAGCCAAGCCCCTGGGAAACAGCACAACTTTCTCTAGGGCTGATTTTTCAAGGTAGGGTGTGACTTAGCCTATGGCTGGTCTCTGAGCAGATGTGGAGGGAGGGAGGCCGTGAGTCTCCTTTTTTCCCTAATCCTCTGTGTTAACTCTCTGAAGCTCACTTTGTGAGTTTAAGAGTCACATGGGGAGTTTGTCTGCAGGGCAGGTGTCCAGACCTCACCTGAGATTCCGATCCAGGAGGTCTCAGTGGCGCCCAGAATTGCTTTGTAACATTCACTGCCAAGCGCTCCCAGTGCCTGGGGCCTTAGAGTCAAGGTTCTCCTTCCCCGAGCCCCCCCCCCACCGTTTCCCTGAGCTGGTTTGGGAGCCTTGTCCTAGGCCTTCCAGACCTGGAGCCTTCCCCAACCCCAGGCAGGGCCTCCAGCCCAAGGCCCTCCTCTGCAAGGCCCAGGCCTGCCAGATGAGCAGACACGGGAAGGAGGAACACAGACGGAGGGGTGTGAGGGCCTCCAGGCTCCCCTGTGCCTCCCGGGCTGGAGGAGGCCGCTGTGAGCGAGGCCGGGTCTCAGCTCTACCCCCCCGGCCCCCACTCTCTAGGTCTCCCCCCCGGCCCAGCCCGGGCAGCCTCCAGTACTCCGACGAGGACGTCACCAAGTACGACGACGTCATCCCGGCCGAGAGCAGCAGCCTGACGGAGAAACCCTCGGAAATCTCGGACTCGCAGGTGAGGGGCAGGAGGGCCAGGGGCCCCGGGCAGGGAGGTGAAGCAGGCCACCGCACAGTGTGAACCTGCCTATCGCTTCCTTCCCTCCTTTCCTTTACGGGCCGGAAAAACCACGGGGCCCCAGGAGACTAGCCGGAAGGTGTATGTAGGCCAACTGCCACCTCCCAAGCTCTGCTCAGAGTCTGCACCCTGGGCTAGTGGGGTCCCTGGAGCCCCCAAGAGCATGGCCCTCTGGATTTGCAAGGGTCACCCCACGTGCTCCGTCCCTCAGTAGCTCCGGGCTGCAAAGGAGCATGAAGACGAGGAGAGCAAGGTTGACACGGCAGCCCTGCTTTGCCAGAGCCCGGCGAACCACTGAACTTAGCTATTCGGGGTCAGAATGAGCTCCAGAAAGGGGGGGCTGGGCGCCCTGGACCCCCAAGGATGGGAAGCGGTGTAGACCGTTAAAGCGTTACGCTTTGGAGGCTCAGACCTGAGCTGGATCCTGGCTCTGCTGCCCAGGAGCCACGGGCGTCATGGGTTTGCTAAGTAACGTCTTGGACCCTCAGTTTCTCTATCTGTAGAATGGGCTCATGGGGTTGTGGGGAGGAGTTGCTGAGATTACATTGCATAAATGCCAGCTCTTAATATTGAAAAGGGGATGGTGCCTTTGGCAGACCCAGGGCTTTAGAGAGGCTGCCATTAGGTGACCCACACGGGGACCCTGCCCCAGACTTTAGGGAGAGGGGATTGAGTGCATTCCAACGAAGTGATGTTACAGCCTCTTACCCCAGGCCTCTCGGCCTTGGCCAAGCCTGGCGGTTGCCGAGGAAGGGGCAGCAAAAGGCTACTGTGTCCCACGCCCTGGACCTTTCTGCCCGGTCCTGGGAGAGGACGAGAAGGAAGAGGTGCCAGCAGGGAGCGGAGCTGCTGGCCGGGTGGGGTGTGCCAGCAAGCTTGGGATTCAGTCGCGGCCCCGTGAACCGGGGGCCTCTTGCTCGCTGCTGCTTTGTTCAGCCAGGGTTACTGTTGGGCTTGGCAGAGCCAGGGAGGCTGGAGCTGACACCCCAGCTCAGAGCTGGCAGGGACAGAGACCCCAGCTTAGCCTGGGTTACACGGTGACTCACATGATTCAGGTTGTGGCATCTTGTTATGAGTATTTAACTCTTTGCAGCCACATCCGTACTGGGGACTTACAAGGCCATGCTTCCTAAAGCATGATTTTTCTTTCTTTCTCCCCAAAGATGGTGATGAGCATTTGGCTTGTAGGTACCCAAGGTAAAATTCAAAAATTTTGAAAGGGATCCCCCGTGCCCGTGGGGTGGTAACAAAGGGCTACCTGAGCCCCACTCCTGTCTGTGGAGAGAGCAGCGTGGTGCCTGGTGGAAGGGTTGCTCTGCTCAGCCCCCCTTGACCTTCTGCAGAGGGCATTATTACCCACCCTCATCAGCTGAGCCCCGACCTTTCAGAGAGTAAGCCACCTGAGTGCAGACGATACTGCCCGATGTCTCCAGAGCTTTCTGTGGCCATCCCTGCAGGAGTCTGGAGGACCCTCACGTGGGATACAGAGCTGGTCCCTGAGGCCATGCCAGGGCCCCCCAGCCTTGAAGAGGTTGCTGGGAGAAGAATTCCCATCCCGAGAGCACCCTGCTTCAGAAGTTACCCCAGGGTGGCAGAGTACCCAGAATCCTCCATTTAGCTACTGGTCTCATTTGTTCAGAACAAGCCCTTCACTTGAACACTGTTTCCATAGCAACCTGGAACCAACCACCCCTTCTGGGAGCACATACCCTAGAGGAAGGAGGCTTCCTGGTTCCAGAATGCCCAAACCGAGGACCATAGCCCAGGCCTGGAGTTCCACCTGCAGCGTTTGGGATGGTTCTGGATTTGATTTGGGGCTGGGTTGAGTTGAGTTGGGTTTATGTACTCTGAAAGCTAAGTTGCATAAGAGCAGGGACTCGTGACTGTTCTGATCACTGCTGTGTCCCCAGAGTCCTGCACGGCACTGGCATGTGGGCTGCCTGTGCAGATCTGTTGAAAGCGTGAGAGGGTCACTGGGGAAGGTAGTCAGGTTGAACAGGCTCAAAACCGTATATGGTTAACGGGATACAGAAACAGAGATTCATGGAATAACCGGCATCAGATCTCAGACATTCAAAGAGGCCCTTCAAAGTAACGCTGATGACGGTAGGCAACCACCCCCCACCCCGCCCACGGGGCCACACTGAGCATCCCAAGTGCCTCGCCACGGTGCATCTTCACACCGACACTCCAAGGCAGACCTCGGTGTCATCTCTTTTGTACAGATGGGGAAACTGAGGCTGGGAGAGCTTAAGTGAGTCGGCTCAGGTCCAAAAGCGCAAACCCAGGCTTCCAGATTGTAGAGCCAGATGCTACACCCAGGCCTTAGGATGTCAGAACCCAGATCAGCCCCTCAGTCCTACCCCTGTCCTGAAGCCGGTGATGTTGCCCTCATGGCAGACCTTTCTGGAAAGACCTTCAGAACTAGCTGATGAAACAGTCTTGAGGATAAGCAACTGGATTTTCTAAAAAATAAATAAACTCCAGCCTGACTTTAAAAGATAAAGACAGACACTCAGAGGAACGTGCTACAGGCACTAGAATTTTCCCCAGGAAAGACACCCTAGCGGCTTTGGACAGTGGATCACTGCCGTGATTGTCCAGCAGCTTCTGAGGCTGCTGTGAAGGGGGACAGTCATTTGAAACTAAGCAGCGCTTAGTTGTGGTTGGTGTGTGACCCTGGACTTGAATCCCAGCCCACCCTTTACTGACCCTGGGATGGGGGCGGGGGAGATCCTTCAAGCCCTCACCCACACAGCACAGTAGGACCGTCTGTCCAAGGGGCGGTTACAGGAGTGCGTTAGGTGACATGGAGTCGGGCCTGTGCAGTGCCAGGTTCATCACAGGGGCCCTAGAAAAGGCAACCAGGATCACCTGGGTCTGTTTGTTCTAGAATTGTTCTGGAAAACCAGGCCGCTGGCTTTAGGGTCACGGCAGGTTGTATAGGATCCAGGAGGCTACTGTCGGAGTGTTAGCGTCCTCTGACATGAAAGGGCCCAGGAGGACCCTGAGAGGTTCAGCCGTCAGTCACCTGTGTGCCCCCAGCCCCAGGGCACTGGTACGTTGTGCATTGTTAAATGGTGAGAATTCCCTGGCGGTCCAGTGGTTAGGACTCAGCCCTTTCCCTGCTGGGGCCCTGGTTCGATCCCTGGTCAGGGAACTAAGATCCCACAAGCCGTGTGGTGTGACCCAGAAAACAAAACAAAAAGTTGAATTGCTTCCATTACCTGTTGGTAAAGAGCCGCCTCCCTGAGTCCGTAAGTGTCACCGGCAGGACCCCAAGAAGCATGCTCGGTGATTCTGCAGCTACAGGTGGGGTCATGCCTTGTTCAGCCAGGGCCACTCCTCTGTGCCTCTGTGGGTCAGACTGGAGTTCCCGCCGAAGCAGCTCAGGAGGCCTGGGTGTCAGCATTTGTCCAGGGCTGTGAGGGCCGCTCCAGCAGGTGCAGGGGGCAAGCAGACCGTGACTTCTCAACACGCACTCTGAGGACCAGGAGGTGATGGCGACGTGGCCCTGCCTCCCAGGGGCTCCCTGTGGGCTGGAGGGGACAGACTGGAGACAGAGCAGCTGGCCTCCCTCTGATGCCCCTGGTGCTTCTCGCTCGCCCCCCTGAGAAGCAGCTGGACTGCACATCGGTGTCTGAAATGTACAGCATCCACCGTCACGACTTTCAGTTCGGGGCTCACGGTGGATGCACTGTTACCCCTGCCCATGTCAGCTTCTGCAAGGGCACATCCCTGAGGGCTGCGGCCACACAGCCAGCCCCTCAGGCCAGCTGTCTTTGTGAAGTCCCCACCCGCCCAGGTCCCCGAGAGTAAATTTTGCCTATGCCGCCTGGCTGGTATTCTAAGTAAGACCACCCAAAAGTCACTCTCCAAAATTGGGGGAAATTTGCCCAGCCATTTTCCTGTGATATGGTAATAAACACAAAGTCGATGTTTCTTTTTTTTTTTTTATAAATTTATTTATTTTATTTATTTATTTTTGGCTGCGTTGGGTCTTTGTTGCTGCACACAGGCTTTCTCTAGTTGCGGCAAGCTGTGGCTACTCTTTGTTGCGGTGCGCGGGCTTCTCATTGTGGTGGCTTCTCTTGTTGCGGAGCACGGGCTCTAGGTGCGCGAGCTTCAGTAGTTGTGGCTTGCAGGCTTCAGTCGTTGTGGCTTGTGGGCTCTACAGCACAGGCTCAGTAGTTGTGGCGCACGGGCTTAGTTGCTCCGCGGCATGTGGGATCTTCCCGGACCAGGGCTTGAACCCGTGTCCCCTGCATTGGCAGGTGGATTCTTAACCACTGCGCCACCAGGGAAGTCCAAGTCGAGGTTTCTTATAAACAAACACACATGATACAACGTGGGAAAGGCCATAACAGGGCTGTGGGTGGAGGCAGAGGAGGGAGGGGCTGGCTCCTTTCAGGGGGCATGGGGTGGGCTGGGGGCTGCGTCTCAAGGGGTACAGGAGAGGGGGGCTCCAGGCAGGGGGACCCACAAAGGCTGAGGCTTGTTTGATGGAACTTCTAAGAAGAAAGTATGGCCACTGTCCTACTTCATTTCAAAGTCAGAGCCCAGATTGGGTAGAAAAATCACATAGTTAGCACACAAGTAAATCTCCATGGGAAAGGAATTCCAAGCCAATGGCAAGTCTCTTCTAATCGATACTCAGTTCTTTGTGATGTCTGGGCAGCCCCTTTAAGCTCATTGTGATGAAATTGAACCTATGAGAAAAAGGAAATATATAGGCCATATTAGATTTTATACACTGTTTATTGAGCACCCAATCAGAAAAGTGAACATTTTCGAAGGCCTTACTAGGAGCCAGGAGTGGCTCTAAGGATTGTTCGAGAATGGCACCACTTAACCCACGAGCCCTCTGGGAGGCCTGGTGGTGTTAGTGGCCACACACAGGTTGGGCCCTGCATGACACCGGGCAGGGGTAAGGAGCCCAGAGCCCCGGAGAAAAATGTGCCTCAAGGAGGCATCTCCCACCCCCACCCCACCTCTAACCCCCCGGGGGGCTGCAGCCCCTGCAGGAGGGGCCTCGGCTGGTTCAAGCGCGAGAGCATCCAAGGTGACAGACTCCCATCCAGGCCTCAGGCTAGACTCCGCGCAGGGAGCCCTGGACCACAGGCGGGGGAGGGGCTCCAGCTCCCAGTCTCCCGAGGAGCCGCACAGGGTGACCTGCCATCTGGGGCAACACGTTCCTGCCAGAATTCTTGAGATTCAACAAGATAAGGGCACCCCGCCCCGCCCTGGGCTCTCGACACCGGTCCGCAAGCCCGGGACAGCACCCGCCCTGTCGCCTGCTGAGTCTGATACAACCGTCCCTCCTTCTAGAAAGGAGCAGAAAAGCTAAAGGCTTTCCATTGCTCCCTCTCTTTTGTCTCCGTCCTTTCTCCGGGGTCCTCCCTCCCGCTGGTCCCCACCCTGCTCACTCCCATCGCCAGGCCCGGCGTCTGCGCTCCCCCCGCCCGCTCCCCAGACCTTGGTGATTGCTGATGGAGTGGCTTTGAGTTGCTGTTAAGAGGCCGGGGAGCTGAAGCAGTCACCTGATTGCCTGGCAGCCTGGAGGGACTGCCCGTGAAAGGCCCTCTTTGTGCTGGGCCGGTTACTGGGAAGCTGCATTCAATTACCGAGGGCCGGGCGAGAGTTGAAAGCCGGAATGGGAGCCCCTGGTCCCCTCTCGCTTTCTTTCTTCTCTTCTCACCCCACCCCCATCCAGAAAAGAAACAGATGTTCTGGGAGGTGGAGGCGGAGAGGAGCACGTGCGGAGACCCCATCCTTTGGCACTGGAGAGCTGGGGGAGGGGCAGGCCAGACTGTAGCCACGCCCCTCCCGCCCACGCCCCTCCCGCAGCGCGGCCTCCCGGCTCCTCCTCCTCTGGCTTTCCCATCCCCATCGGGATTGCTGCCCCACGGAGCGTCTGGCGCACAGTAGGTGCTCAACAGAGGGTAGGAGATGATTTGGATGAAAGGGCTTTGGTCTGGGCCCCCAGGAGGGCCAAGGAGGCCCATTCCCTACCTACTAGTCATCCTTGGGGGTCGGGGTTTTGTGGGGAGGCAGGAACCATACATTCTTTTCCTTTCCCAGCTGAGCACTGAGTCAGCCTCCCCCATCCCGTGGCCCCCTGCTGATCCCTCCTCTGGGGGCTTCGAGGCCCCATCTCTCCCAGACCCCCCCTCACTTCCTCCCTAATAATACCTTTACACTATTCTCTCATACATTAGCTCACTTCATCCTGTGAACTGCGGGATCTACCCATTTTACAGACAAGGATACTGAGGCTGAGAGAGGCTAAGTGATTGGTCCAAGCATACCTACCTGGGAAGGGGCAGAGTCAGGACTTCACCGTGCCCCCGTCCCCTCTCACCCCGGAGACTCATTCACTCCGGGCCCACGGTGATTTGGGGATTTCTCCTCAAGACTGGGGCCTGGGGCTGGCAGAAGTTCTAGAACCTCTAGCAATGATTCCGGCCAGTTGGTAGGTGCCCTCCCAGAGAGACCTAACCTGTAGGGAAAACTGTGGGGCGCCCCTCTCGCCCCCCATACTCTCAGACCCTCACTGCTCCTGGACCGGAGGGACCCCAGCCTCCTCCTCCACAGCTCGCTCAGACTTTTCCTGCCCCTGGGCCAGCCTCCCCACAGCCCCAGGCATCAGGTGCCCACCCCTCCGCCCCTCCCCTGGGCTCCTGGCCTATGAAGCCCTCCAGTCTGCGAAGCCCCTTTGTTCCCTCCTGGGCCGGCAGCTGGGCCGTAGGCAAAGAAAGGGCTTGTATTGTGCCGCTCTGCGTCACGGGGAAGAACGGTGAGGGACTTTCCATTGTCTTGGGCAACCGGCTCTGCCTGCCAAGACGATCGCAGCCTGGGGGTGTCTGCTGGGGGCGGTGGGGACTGTGGAAGGGCGGGGAGGAGGAGGGGAGGGGCCAGGGAACATAAATTAGCAGATCAACCAGGGAGCAATTACTCCCCACGGGAGGGTAGAGGGGCTCTCCTTCCTGTCTCGTGACCTCCAGGCAGGAGTATGGGAGTTGAGAGCATGCGTGGGCTTTGGAAAATCAGGCAGATTTGCGTTCAAGTCCAACTCATCATTTCCTTGGGCAAAACCCGCACCCTCTCATCAGCACTCAAGTAGTGTAGTAGCTACAGTGCAGAGGTGTGAAATTTAAATATGAGAATGCAAGTCAGCGTTTCCTGCTGTCTGGCAAAGAGGCTGCTCCAGAGTTAGTATCATTTTAGTTCTTCGCATTGCACCTATTTTCTCTTGAAGGTTTAGATGCCATAAAGAACTCTGAGTTCCTGAAAACAAGTGCACCTTACCTTTCCCACAGCTCAGACCTTTTGGGCAAGGTCAACTCCCCGTTTTCTTTACCTGTGAAGCAAAACACAGATGATCATCCCAGACTCCTTTGTATTGGGCTCACTGGGCTGCGGGGTTTTTCCAACGTATATTTTACTTGATAAAATTAACTTACTGCCTCCAAGCATGTATTCTCTGGGCAGAGATGAGGCAACCCGAGCGTGGCCTTCTGAACCATATTCATTGAGAGTGTACTCTTCACTAAAATCAGTGCATGTCTTCCAGAGAGTTCTCAGGGCCTTCCCATCTGTTGTCTTATTAGTTCTCAAAACATCGCTGGGAGCTTGGGATGGGGGAAGGGGTGCATGGTATTTTTAGCTCCACAGTTCGGAGCCGAACGCTACTTTACTTTACAACCCAGACTGAGTCCTGTGCTGATTTCCCCAAAAGGCAGATAGAGCACCTGCCAAGGACACCAAGGTATCACCGTGTTAAGGACAATTTAATTGTTTTCTGTTTCTCCCCGAAAGCCTCAGGGTGGTCATCGTGTGAAAATTCAGAACTTTTGTTGATCTTTTTCTCTTGCTTCTTTTATAACTGAGTGTTGCTTTTATTTTGGATCACATGCGGGTGAGCATCGACACTTTGTTCAGAGCCAGGAGCCCCTAAAAAAGGTCTTCTTTCTTTTTTTTTTTTAATTAATTTATTTATTTTTTTAATTTTTATTTTTTGGCTGCGTTGGGTCTTTGTTGCTGCATGCGGGCTTTCTCTGGTTGCGGCGAGTGGGGGCTACTCTTCGTTGTGGTGCGTGGGCTTCTCATTGCGGTGGCTTCTCTTGTTGCAGAGCACGGGCTCTGGGCGCACGGGCTTCAGTAGTTGTGGCACGTGGGCTCAGTAGTTGTGGCTCGCAGGCTCAGTAGTTGTGCACGGGCTTAGTTGCTCCGCGGCATGTGGGATCTTCCCGGACCAGGGCTTGAACCCGTGTCCCCTGCATTGGCAGGCGGATTCTCAACCACTGCACCACCAGGGAAGCCCAGCAGGCGGATTCTTAACCACTGCGCCACCAGGGAAGCCCCCCTAAAGGTCTTCTAATATGGTCCCAGCTTTGTCCCCAGTCACACAGTAAATCAGAGGCTGGATTAGGATTAGAACTCAGTATATCACGAGTGAACCTCTGTTTTAAAATGTAGGTTTGTTATTATTCGTGTATGATGAGACCAGCAGATCAGGAGATGGCCGCCCATGAAAAGATAGTTTGTTATTCACAGTTCCCAAGAAGAGGGGACCCACCAGGCCAGGGGGGACCACACAGGGACACACCAGGGTCGGTCAGGAGTCAGAAGGGACAGGAGGAAAACAGGAAGACGCGGGCAGGAGCCTTTATTGTGGTTCCCACAGGAACGGCGAGGCCGGGCAAGCAGGCTTAGCCTAGTCTGAATAAATGCAGGGGGCCCTAGGGGGTAGGGGCTGCCCCTAGTTGTCTGGTACCTGCCCCTGGGGTGATGAGGGACAGGGAAGAATGGGTCCGAGTCAGTGTGTAAGAGCCCATTAGAGGGGGTGGTGTAGGCGCGGACTCTGGGTGTGAAAGGCTGCTTACTGTCTCCTGGAACTGGCTCGTCCTGGGAGGGGCAGTCGCCCCAGGGTCAGCAAAGGCCCCAGATATCAAAGCATCAGAAATACAGAAAGTGAAAAGACATGAAGCATTCAACCTCGAAAACATGACACTAAATGAAAGAAGCCAGACACAAAAGCCACATGTGGTGTGATTCCGTTTTTATGCAATATCCAGAATGGATCAATCCATGGAGACAGGAAGTGGACCGGTGGTTGCCAGGGGTAGGGGTCGGGGGGAGGTTGGGGAGGAAGGAGTGAGGAGCGACTGCTTCGTGGGTACCAGGTTTTCCCCTGGGGTGATGATGAAGATGTTTTGGAATGAAAAGACGTGACGGTCGCACAATGCCGCGAATGTACCAAATGCCAGTGAATCGTACGGCTTGACAGTGGTAAACCTTATGTTACGTGAATTTCACTTCGATTTTTCATAAGAGGTTAGAACTCAGGTTTCTGGTTCCCATGGAGGGTCCTCAGGCTCTGTGCCAGCCCTGGGGTAGAGGCTTCACACACATCATGAGCTCTGAAGGCGCCTAGGAAGGTGGGCGTTATACCCCCTTGGCAGAGAGGGGGCTGAGAGGCCCACAGCCCCAGGCTCGGAAGTAGCTGAGCGGAGATTCAGATCACAGTGTTCTGTGCCTGTCAGCCCTGGTCTTGCTGACCTGTCCCCGGCGGCCACTGACACCCCGATTCTCTGCCCTCCCAGGGAAGCGACAGCGAGTACGAGGTCGACCCGAGCCCCCAGAAGGCCCACTCTTTTGTCAACCACTACATCAGTGACCCCACCTATTACAACTCCTGGAGGCGGCAGCAGAAGGGGATCTCGCGGGCCCAGGCCTACAGCTACACGGAGAGCGACCCGGGGGAGCCAGACCACACTACCCTGTCCAACGGCAGCAGCGCCCAGCAGGGCAGCCTCTTTCGGCCCAAGGCCAGTCGGACCCCAACGCCCCAAAACCCCCCGAACCCCCCGAGTCAGCAGAGCACCCTCTACCGTCCCCCCAGCAGCCTCGCCCCTGGCTCCCGGGCTCCTATAGCAGGATTTTCATCATTTGTTTGATGTCATCCTCGTTGTCGGAAGAGGAAAGAGAAAGAAAACACAACACCAAACTCCCCTTCCGCCCCTCCTCGCACCGCCTGCCAGAAAACAGAAACACCAAGAAACCGAGTCAACTTTTCACCTCCTGAGTTTATTTTTCCAGAGATTCCAGGGCAAGCAAAGCCGGTGTTGAGAAGGATAGAGAAAAACCACGAGAGGACGTGTGTGGCTTCGAGATTGTGGGGTTTGCTGCTCCTTCGGGGGAGCTGAGCAGAGTAGGGGGGCTGGCTGTGGCGGACACGAGTGGGTTGGGCCCCTGGAGGGAGAGGGAGGGAGGGAGGGAGGGAAGGCAAAGACCGGAGGGCTGTAAGGCGGGCGTGGCTGGTGGGGGTGAAGAAACTTCTGGACATCCAGCCGGCTGCTCCCTTCCGGCATGTGCTGGAGCCCTGGGCCCGCTGCTGGCCGGTGCTGCGCCGGGATGGGCATCCCTGGGGGCAAAGCTCCCCTGCCCCCTGCACCCACACTCCCACCCCAGCCTGTACAGCCCTGCCTCTCACCCTCCACTACCCCCTCCCTTGTTCAATGTCCCCACCAAGCATTTGGTTTATTTAGAAAAACGAAACCAGCTGAAGGATGAGAATTTGCCTAGCTAGCTCCTTGCTCCTAACAGACGTTCCTGTTGTGAACCCAAGGAAGAGGGCCCCTAGGGGCTGGGGAGAGGTCCCCCCGCCACTGAACCCAGCCATCCCTTTCCTTGAATTCACTTTCCTGAGCACAGACTAGGAGAGATGAACTGGGGGAGCAGAGATGGGGGCACTGGCCCGGCATCACTGGGAAAACTGGGCATAAGGCAGGAAGTCAGGACCGGAAAGAGGAAGCTTGGACTTTCCCCTTTCTTCCAATTCAGGTACCACCTGACCCCCTTCTTAAAGGGAGAGGGAAAAGGGAGTTACAGAGACAAGGAAATTCAGCTTCTGTGGGGCTGAGGGGCTAAACGGGGGTGAGGCATCACCATGGCAGACACACCCCTCTCCCTGGATAGACACCTTCTCACACACACACACACACACACACACGCACACACATGCACTGGCAAGGAAAAGGGTCCAGAGATCCTCTCCAAGAGAAATCCCTTTGGGTCCTCCTAGCCAGCAGGACACTCACTTTCAGATCTGTGTCCCTCGTTCTCAACCCATAGCCCTCTGTGTCTAAGACCCCCGCCTCCTAAGTCCAGGGGCCCAGGAGCCCAGGAGCCCAGAGGGGCGGGCCAAGTCTCTGGTCCCGAGGCTGGATCTCCCAGCACCCGGTTTACAAAGTCAAAGACCATCCCAACCCCCATTAATGTCTTCCAGACTCGGCTCAGCCTGCCAGAGCTCAGAGCGAGGAGGGGCCCCATCCAAACTGAGCACAAGCTTCCAAGATGCACAGCCAGGCTGGCCGGGAGGAGCAGGTCAGATGGGACCAAGGGACGATTATAGCTGTTGGGAGACAGAGCTTTAAAAAGCTACTTCTGGTGGCCTGCATCTTCCCATCAACTCAGACCTTCCGGATGCAGGAGTTTAAGGAGGAGCCTTTCCAGCTAATTCCCTGGGTGCGCCCCACCGGCCCTGCAAAGCAGCCAATCCCCCAGGGTCGGGGATGGACCGCTGCCTCTGGGAGAGGGCATGGCCCGGCTGGGGCACATTTAGTGCATCTTGGGGCCCCTTAGTGGGGCAGGGCTCCCTGGAGGCGCCAAGCATGGGCACTGCTGCCCTGCCTGGGAGGAGGTGAGGCCCCATTTTGAGGGGTGAGGAGAACAGCGGAGGATTTGGGAAACAAGCCAAGGAAGGAGTGGGCCTATACCCTTCCCCACCGCCCCGAACCAGGTTCCTGGGGTGGAAGCTGGGCCAGGGGCCTGAGGAAAGGGCACACCCAGCTCTGGGCTCCTCCCCAGGCGCTGGGACCCCCCGGAAACGTGATGGGGCGAAGTTAGAAGATGGCTCCGTAGACGGGCTGACCCGGCTCCGAGGTCCAAACAGCAGCTTCTCCACTGAGGGGGTCTAGAAAGGGAAGCACAGTCTTTGCCCCGAAAGAGGACACAGGCCTGAGGTTCTGCCCCTGTACACATCTGGCGTGTCCCTCGAGGAACATGCACAGCTGCGGGGCATGTGATGACCTGCTGCTTTCTCTGTCCTTATCTCTCTCCCCCCACCCCTCAACAGTCTCAACCTTTTCTCTATCTGCTGTGTGTTGAACCATTTAAAGCCCTTCCCGGTTCTTGTTGCGAAGCCCAGGGAGGGAAGTGGGAGGAGGAAGCAGGGATCAGTAGAAACGCTCTGTACGCGTGTATATATTTCACGAGGCCAAATTCCCTTTGCGTTCCGTGAATCGCCTTGTGCGTTAAGATGCTTGCCCTCCCCTCCCCATGTGCTCCTTCACACCCATGCTGACACACACACGCACCTGGGCTCGTGCACACGCACGCGGATACACACAGAATGCGCAGCGTCCGTGTGTCTGCAGCCCCCTCGGAGGGCTGACGTCGTCTCCTGTGCGGGGCACAGGCAGCCTGAGTCACTCGCACACGTGGGGCGGGCTGGGTTCTGTTGTCTGAAAGGGCAGAGCTCTTAGAGGAGCTGGGAAGGCGGGCCGGGCAGAGGTGAAAGTCCCAGCCTCAGTCCATCCCCACCCACCTGAAACGGAGCCTCCACTGTCCCAGCCACATCTGGAAGCCCAGGTCCCCAGCTGTGGACCTCTGGATTTCTAAGAGGACATCTCTTTGCCCTTGTTTACATACCTGCTGGGGCAGCGGAGGCTCCCGACCCCCATCCAGACACCTGGCTGCTTTGGAAAGGTGCGTGGGCACTGCCCACGGGTCACAGGGAGCCTCCCTGACCTTTGATTTCTTGAGCCAGTGATGCCAGGACCCGTGTTTGTGTAACACCACCTGAAGCGGGTTCACGTCGGGACACTCGCTCCCTGGCTCCTTTGGCTTTGCCTCTCTGTGCCCTCGGGAAATCTGGTGTTGGACCCCGCAGCTCACACTTGGCACACCAGGGCTGCCTTTGCCCTCCTGGCCACACCCTCCTGTGTTCACTTCAGCTCCACACCCAGACTGCCAAGCTGAACCAAAAAGCTGCTCCGGGTTCCAGAAGCACCTTCCTCCCAGGGCTCCAGGGAGTTTGCAAACACAGGCTGCCTCTCCTCCAATCGCCCCACCTGACACTGCCGTGATTCAGAGGAAACAGGGGTGCTGCCGGCTGCCCCGCCCTGCGCACGCTGGCCGGAGGCCTTCTGTCTCTGTCCACACCTCCCTGGGCAGAGCTTTTAAAGGTGCCAGAGCCTCCCCATAGCTCACTCTGGGCAGGGGCTTCCCTCACCTTACCATGGTGCACATCTGAAGGTGCCCACACTCGGTGAGGGGCTGGAGGGGGAGGGGGGACCATCTGAACAACAGCCGCCTGCCCCTGAGTGCCTCTGTGTGGTCCTGGGCAGCGGCAACCCTGACCACCACCTGAGCACAGGTGCCCTCTTGGGACCACCCCCCTTCTCTTTGTTTCTGTAAGAATAACCAAAAGCATTTAAATGTGTTACCTTCTTTTATGCATACAGACTCCAAAAACAAAAACCAACACAAATCTTTATTTTTTGATTTAAAAGATACAATGAAAAATTATGGGGAGAGTATTCATTATGGCAGGTGTCTATCTGTAAGAAAATATATATATATATCTATATGTCATATAGCTTGTTAGCAGGTTTATTTTTTGAATGAAAGGTGACAAAAAAATTGATTTGAAATATATACCACGAGAAGTCCCATGTCCCGTCAAACTGGTCAGTATTTTATAAATAAACTTTTTTTTTTTTTTTTTGGAGTCCTGAAGCAACGTTCATTCTTCTCCTCCCTGGAGGATAAATGGGGATCCCCAGCCCCACATTGCTCTCAAGTAATCTGGTCCCCAAACACCCCTTTTTAGCCTTTCTGTGGTGTAGCAGAGTCAGGGGTTCAAGTTTTTCTGCTTTCTTAATTCATAGGTGAGTGATCATCTGTGCCTTCAAGTGAAATGCGCTGTTTTATTTTACACTTTTAAGAGAAGAGCTTCTCAGATTACGCCCAATTAGAGGCAAAATGGTAATGATTAATAATTATTAATAATGATTAATAATAGTAATAGCAATAGCTAACGCTTGTATGGCATTCACCCTGTGCCAGGCACTGTTCTAATCACTTTACACGATTAACTCATGGCATGCTTGTGCCCACCCCCTAGGAGGGAAGCTCTATCAGGGAGAATGTAAGTCGCTTGCCTCTGAGAATTAGAAAAGCCAGGATTTGTTCTAAAGCAGTCTGGCTCTAGAGACAAATGCGTCACTCCGATGTGTGAAGGCAAGTTTCTTGCCCGTTTTCACTTTAATTTCGACAAAGCCAGCACCTCAGGCCCTAGTGACCTTGATGTAATAAGAACCACCCTGGCATTTGGTGGATCTAACATAGTTAATCCACCCAGATTTAGAATTAGGGCTGGAATCGCTGAATTTCTGAGTACACTGGCGTTAGAATAGACCACACTTACCTCCCATAAATTAAGTCAGATGGATTCAAATAGCAGAGAGAGAGTGAAGGAAAAATAATTTTAATAGTACATGTAAAGCCACTCAGTTTTACACAGCACGCTTATTTTATATAGTCTACATTGTTCAATGCATATTAGACATTTATTCATAGGGAGGCCATTCAACTAATCAAAACAATTAAAGCAGGGAATTTAAAATACCTATTATGTATGCACCTTATCCACTTTATTTTTACTTAAAACTCACAAATGTAAATTCATCCACTAATCTGTTCATGTTGGGTACAGCATTTTTCCTTTTTTTTTTTTGAGAATGGGCTCAATGTGTAGAGTTCTGGTCTTTCTTACACATCTATAATATATCATCAGTGAACTCCAGTTTCTATCTCTTTAAAGTAAAGCAAAAATATACAGAAATTTTGAAGTGGAGACTTCCAGTTTCTGGCATGTGAGGAGCTTGGAAGGTGCCAGCCCGTCCTAACAACGGGTGGAAAACTAAGCAAATGGAAAAATCAACACCTCTCCTTAGATCCATAAGAGAAGTCACAGGACCAACTGCTGCCCCTAAAATTAGGTGAATACAGAGAATCTCCACTTACCAGAGTAGAAATGATGGGTTGATATAAGAGCAGAATCCTAGATTTTATTTACTCTTTCCCTAATATTTTACCGTTCTTGTCCCTGACTAATTCAGCACTCTTTTATTTTTGCAACTTTGCTTTATCAAAGTACTCCTTTTCCAAAGCATTCGATGTAATTTTCAAAGAAATAACTGTCCTCATTCTGCCCGCTTATCCTATCCACTTACATCATATTTCATTAAATTACATAATTACTATAAAAAGCATGACTGGCATAAACAAGTTTGGGAACAGTGATGAGTGACTCTCTGTAAACATACAACTCAATTTGGTAGGAGCAGGAGAGTGTGGGTATCACAGAAGGCAGGACATTAGCCTTCAGTTTCCAGGGTATGATGGGTTTCTTCATGTTTTGCAGAGAGAATCAATTAATATGGCTAACATTTGTTAAGTGGAGGTCAGATAAGAGACCTTCTGTATGTATGACAGTACAAACCCTGCACACTGTACTTTATGACTAGTTTTCAAGGTGGTTAAGGGATTTTCAAGGGCAATTTTGACCACCCATAATCTTTACATTATACACAATATGGAACCCAAGCCCCACATTAGCTGTGACTCCACACAACTGATTTCAGGATGTTTGGTTAAAGGGTAGTAAGGGGAAGACATTCCGGAACTGGAGTCAGAAGTGTGGGTTTGGTTCTAGAATGGTCACTTGCACACTGAGACTTGAAATGCCTCTTTTTTTTTTTTTTTTTTTTTTTTGAAATATAGTTGATTTACCATGTTGTGTTAGTTTCAGGTGTACAGCAAAGTGATTCAGTTATACATACATATATGTCTTTTTTTTTTTTTTCAGATTCTTTTCCCTTACAGGGTATTACAAAATATTGAGTAGAGTTCCCTGTGCTATACAGTACGTCCTTGTTGGTTATCTATTGTATATATAGTGGTGTGTGTCTGCTAATCCCAAACTCCTAATCCCTCCCTCACTGCCCCCTTGAAGTGCCTCTTAGTTTTCTCAGGGGAAACGAGTCATCTACCACCAACCAGACTGACAGGAAGATCCAAGGAAATAATGAGATTTGAAGGAAAGGCTTGGACCATCAGAAGCGTGTCTTCCTGGTGGTAGAAGTGTGTTTGTTCTAGACCAGGGAGAAGCCTCATGGTATTCTGGAATTCCAGTCTTCTTTCTCATCATTTCTAATCCCAGACTGGCCCCTCCCTAACTGTGGCCAGTGGGCATGGACCTTGGCTGTTTCCAGCAACAATACCAGTCAAATACACTAGGGGGAAGAAAAAAAAAAGATAATACCTTTCACCAAAACAATGAGGAAAGTAAATCTGCTGAGAAGGAAGGGGGAGGGGAAAGGAAGGTGCTTTCCAAAGCCAAGGAGACATCTGGTGATATAATGTACTGGCTTGGATTATACATAATGTTCCTTCTCTCTACTGAGCAAAGGTAACCTCACCCGGAAAACATCAAAGAGACCTCTCAGATTTCTTCTCTTAGAAATCCCCGAGTTACCAACCAGGAAAAGCACTTTTGACTGGCAAGGCTAACCAAAAAGAGCTTGGGGTTGGCAGACCTGGGTTCCCACAAATTCCAGCTTGAGCTTGAACTTGAGTTCAACCTCCACCAGCCTCGCCTACCTCATCTGTGGAATGGGTGCAACTTCTACCTTTTCCAACCACAGACTCATGTAACGAACGAAGCGTAGGGAAATAACCTCTTAGACGGAGGTGACATCCTGACCATCCCTTTCCCAGTTTCTCTGTCCTGCACGTGGAAGGGCAGGTCCAGAACTATGAGAGCTGCTTTTTTTCAGTTTCCCAATCTTGATGGCAAAGCACTTTGGCAATGAGGCTTGGCTGGAGTCCGCAGATGGAGAAAGCAACCGATGTTTTTCTTTCTGTCATCCTAGCTTCTGGCAGGGAGGAATCACTTAAAGCAGCTGGCTCTGGAGGTTACAGGCATGGAGGAGGTCGTGTTAGGCTGCAGTGTAAGAAGCGGGGATGGGTCAGGGGCAGGCCTCAGGAGTCAGCTCCCGCTTGGTCAGCCCGTTGGCTCCATCAGACTCAAGAAGGGCTGACCGCCTGCCCCAAGGCTCCCAGCACAGACCACACTCACCCTTCTCAAACGCTGGCCCTGAGAGGCCCCAAGGAAATCCAGGAGGCCTTACCACTTCCCACTGGGGCCATTTGGGTTGTCTAAAGCCAATTGCTCAGCAGCTAAGCAGTACCCTGGGAATGGAAATAACTAACTAGTGTTTGATTCACTTTCCTCCCAAAGTTGACCGTCCCAGGCAACCAAGCCCTTCGGGTTGGGGCTTATTCCTACTTAGCCAGAGCTTCAGCCAGGGCCCAGGTTACCCCAGAGGACACAGGACGTCAAAGCCCAAAGAATATCACCCATTGCTCCAGAGGAGCTGAAGGCAGGGACACCCTCGGCCGTGACCTCTCTGGACTCTGCCCTGGAGGCTGGTGCGTGGACGTGGGACCAATCCAGTACCGCCCTGACTCCGAACTGAACAGGAGGTCTCCTTCTCGTGGCAGCTGGGCGTGGGGGGACTGCTGCAGGACAGCGGGGCGCTGGGCTGGCTGCACCTCCCCTCTGTTCCAACTGCCCGCAGCCTCCTAGTCTTGGAGGGTTTGGAATCTGCTCAGCGGCGCCTTGTGGGACCCAGATAAAGCAGCCGATGAATAGGGCCACCGCAGGTCCTGCTCTGCACCTATTTTCCTGCTGTAATGGTCTGTGGCGCTGCCTTTCACTTTGCTCTATAAGTGATCTGGTCCTCCTACTGATGCTTGGTACTTGACAACGGAGGCAGCCTGCTGGCCCAGCTAGAAGCGCCTCCTACAGGTGGGCCCGGGGACGGCCATGTTGAAGGTCTGGGAGGACCCAAGGACCATCACCTCCTGGACACAAATGTGATTTGAGTGGTATGGAAGGGCCAGCAAGTCGGGTTTCATCCAGCGCTGGATCTTCTGCTCAGTTCGGCCTCAGCCAGGAGGGGATGCTGTGACCCCAGGTTCAGAGGGAAGCTCATCCCCCTTATAGCTTTCTCAGATGCTTCATCCTGCCACTTGAGGGTCTGCGCTGTCCCCAGGCCAGTTCTCCCTACCGAGGGCTCCGGGACACAGACACGAATGTCTGGGGACACAGCCTTGCCCAGACTTTTCTGATGGAGGGGGTCTTGTTAATAGACTTGCTTAAGAGAACAAGAGATAGATCCTCCTTCTATAGAATCTCCCCGCACCCATCTCCACACCCGCTCCCCAAGACTGACCAATTGTTTGTGACATCTGGTAGAAATCTGGGGGAAATCCAGGCTGGTGCTAGGCCATCTTCAGGAATCTTACTGGTCAGCATAATTGATATGGCAGAAGACACAGGCCTTGGATGTAGCAAAGCTGGGATCAACTTAGGGTTGAGAGATAAAACACAAACCAAGTTTTGCATGGGACATATTTTTCCTAAAACGTTATGTGTCGTTATCTGACATTCAAATCTAACCGGGCATCCTCTATTTTTTATTTGTTAAATCAGCCACCTGGCGCAAATCCTCACTATATAATAAATGTGGGCATTCCTCCTCCAGAAAAGGGGGATGCTGAAAATTGCACCGTATCCCTCACCAAAAGCGTGTGGGTGTTAGCAGGGAGATTACCCGTGCGCATAATTTGTAAGCCATACAACACGCCACACACGTAAGGGATTATTGCTGTTGTTCGCGGATAAAATGACATTTATGCGGATTCATCGAAGAGCTCCTGGCTTCAAGCACAATTCTGGTTCAGTCAGTCCCGACTTCCACTCCTTTACCATCTTCTACCCTGCCTCAGGACTCTTCCCAGCTGGAAATGTCAGTAGGAAACTTCTGCATCTTAGAAATTTGGGGGATTTTGCAGGGGAGAGTTAAACTGCCTTTCTAGAGCCGTGTATCAGACATGCTGGAAGGCAACAGAGCAATCAGATTCGGATCATTAGAGGAGAGTTTCATAAAAAGACCACTCACCACGTCGTGCTAAGGTTTGGGGGAGCTAGAAGGGGCACTGCTGGACCCAGGGTTAGGGACAGCTGGGTACCACTACCACCCTAAGCCTGCCGTGGCAGACAGTGAAGGAAGTTACTAGAACCTGCAGACAGAGAAGGCGGGATGGAGACAGATATCACACAGGGGCAGCTTGGCTGGAGAACCAGCCTCTCCCCACTGGCTCTCCTTCTGTCCTCCACCTTCCTGCTGGGGTTCCTTGTGGTCCAAACTCAGCGGGAAGTCAGGGGCACTGGGACACCATCCATCCAGGCCAGGCTCCCCTGGGGGACAGCGCAGGGTGGGTCCTCAGCACCTGTGCCTGCTGATGGTGACAACCCCTTGGAAAGTCCCACTCTGACACTCAAGCAGAGGAGAGATGCTCCCCTTCCTCCCTTTTCTCAATGTTGATCAGGAGTGGAATTAGACCCAAGAGGCTTTCAGGAAGGTTTCACCAGGATAGGTGGGATTTTCTGGTAGGTTAGAGAATGTAAAAAGGTCTTTGACTTTTACGGCCTGTAACCTCCCGAGCCAGCTGGAGCCGCAGGACAAAATGACACCAGCTGATCTTTGTCGACTAGAGCCCCGCCCACCACTGTGCTGAAGGGGTTTTCTGCAGCCTTGCCTCCCTCACAGCAGGCTTACCAGGAATGCAGGAATTTCACCACTTCCCCGTTTAGCAGATAAGGACACCTAGACGCGGAGAGGCGAGGGACCTGCCTGCTGGGTGAGTGCCAGAGCCAGGATCCCACCCCAGGCCCCCCTGGCTCCGCTGTGCCCCCTCTTTAACCACCAAGCGGCCTCTCCCCTGGTTCAGACGCTGCTGGGTCTGGAGGAGGAGATCTGGGCCCTTGGAGAGGTCTCCATCCTCCCGGTGGCCACAGGCCAGGCAGGAAACATTGTTTCAGGATAACCGGTAACAATGTCCTCAGGGCTGGGCAAAGGTTTTTCCATTCAGGGCCAGATAGTAAATGTTTTAGGCTTTTTCGGGGCCACGAGGCCTCCCTCCTAGCGAGGGAGCAGTCAGAGACAGTCCCTAAATGAATGTGCCTGGCTGTGTTCCAATCAAGATTTATTTACGAACACTGAAGATAGAATTTTCTATCGTTTTCACACGTAACAAAATATCATTCTGGTTTTAATTTTTGCTGAATCATTAAAAAATGTGAACGTTCTTCTTAGTTCCCTGGGCCACACAAAACAACCCGAGGTGATGATTCCTGGTCTAGTCGATACTTTCTGGAAATTTACAGGGTTGTGGTGTGACCCCAGATGAGGTAGTCGAGGGTGCTGTAGTGGGTTGAATGGCGTCCCCCCCCAAAATTCACGTCCACCTGGAATTGCAGAATATGACCTTATTTGGAAGTAGGGTCTTTGCAGGTGTAATTAGTTGAGAGGCGGTCATACCAGATTAGGGTGGGCTGTAAATCCAATGACTGGTGTCTTTATAAGGAGAGGAAAGGACACAGGAGACACACAGAAGGCCACGTGAAGACGGAGGCAGAGATTGGGGGGATGCAGCCACAAGCCAAGGAAGCCAAGTACTGCCAGAGTCGCCAGAAGCTGGAAGAGGCAAGGAAGGATTCTTCCCTAGAGCCTTTCAGAGGGAGCGTGGCCCTGCTGACACCTGGATTTTGGACTTCTAGCCTCCAGGACTGTTAGAGAATTAAACCACCCAATTTACGGTCAGTTGTTATGGCAGCCCTAGGGAACGGATGTGCAACATTTATCTCTGGGGGTTTCGGTTCAGTGGACTCGCAGAGGCTGGCAGGGGCCCAGGACCAGGCACCTCCCGGACCTCGGGCCTCCTTTCCGCTCCTCCCCCAGCAGTCTTAGATTTCTGTAGAAAAGCGCCAGCCAGCCCTGAATTACATTGGCAATTATGGGATGCTTGTTTTCCTGTTTCTCCCAACCTCCTCCCCTTCTCAAATTGTTTCCACCTCTAAGAGCCAAACAACAGTCGTTCCCTGAGGTCAGGATAAACCCTCACCGGCCACCAACCTGCAGAATATTAATCACAGATGCTGGTGACCGGAACTCTGGGGGCCTCTCTCCCTTCTGTGCTGTCACCGGGTAAGCACAGGGGGTCAGGAGAGCGGCTGGGGAGCAGAGGGAGGGCAGGGGGCTCATACGTGGGTGGGGGCAGGACCCACCTGTCTTCTCGACCTGCCGTGGTGTCTGGTCGGTGGAGAGACTGGGCAGGCTTCTATCCTGGTACCTGGGACCACACACCCTCTCAAGGCAAAGATCCACATTCCCCAACTTCTACTAAGACCTGACCACAGAGCAACCCTGGAGGACACCCAAATGCAATCAAGGACACACACAAATAAGAATAAGAGCTCACACTTAGCCAGACACTTTCCTAACTGTTTTGCATCAATGAACTCATTCAGTCTTACAAAGACAGGCACGGAAACACAGAGAGGCCCAAGTAACCTGCCCCAGGTGACAGGGCCAGTGTCTTCAGTGACATCCCCAACGCCCGGGGACTGTCCAAGCTCAAACACTGTGTGTCCCAGCTTGAAGGGAGCTCGGCACTCCTCAGGGTAAAGGGGCCTACCCACACCCTGTGGGAGACCCCAGCTGGAGCCCCTTGCCTGACTCCTGGTCCTGGACTGCTTCTGTTCTACTGTCTCTTCTGGGGAGAAAGTCATTGCTCAAGTTCAAGGCTCTTGGGATGACATTGAAATATCAGCGGCAACCTTGGCATTGTTTACTTTAGTGGCATGTGTTGTAAAGGGACTTGGCCCATAGCAAGGAAGATCCAGGAAGGCTCTAGAAGATGTGGATGGCTGGGCACGGCGGGAAGGCAGGGAAACCTCCTCAGAAGGAGCCCCCATGTCATTTCTTGGAAGGAGACCCGTGCGTGGAGGGGGGGGGCAGGCGGAGGCCGTGGGCTGCTGCGGCCCCGCGAGGGTGGCTGTGACCCCGTCTGTTCGCGTCACCCTGCCCTCTGTAATCAGCCAGCTGCCTGTGCTTGTCTGGCCTCGTGCTCCTGCCTGGACCAGTCCTGCAGACACGGGGGCCGTGAATCAGAGGCCGGCTCCTTTCTGTTGCCCTTGGGATGGGGGTGGCGTTGCTCCAGTCACGACACCAGGATTTCACCCCAGGGGGAGTTCTGCCCCCAGGAAGCCGCCTCTGCATGGCCTGGACGCCCCGGGAGTGGGCAGCAAGGACATACAGGAGAGCGGCAGGCGGAGTGGGAGGGAAATCGCAGCCACGCACAGTGATTAGATGTCAACTGACACTGGGCCTGGGAAGAGGGAGGCTCAGGAAGTGGGTCAACTACGGAACCCGACAGCCTCCTACAAGGGGCAGCTCTCACTGCTGCCGGGGGGAATGAGAGCCCCGTGTCGTCAGGTTCTTCTTATTCTTCACGAACCAGAAATCCACATTTGGGGACTTTCCTGGCAGTCCAGTGGTTAAGACTCCGCACTTCCACTGCAGGGGGTGCGGGTTCGATCCCTGGTCAGGGAACTGAGATCCCGCAAGCCATGTGGCACGGCACCCCCCCAAAAAACCCACATTTTATGTGACTCCCCCTTCTGCTTAGATATTAGCAACTAAAAAATATATATACTTTTTTTTTTTCTTTAAGCATTGTTGTGGCCGATTGTATCTTCCAAAAATGATTACAACAGTATCTCCCATCTCATGTGCTCTTCTTTTTTTTTTTTTTTTTTTAAGAAATTTATTTATTTATTTTTGGCTGCATTGGGTCCCCGTTGCCGCGCGCGGGCTTTCCCCAGCTGCGGCGAGCAGGGGCCACTCCTCACTGTTGTGTGCAGGCTTCTCTGCGGTGGCTTCTCTTGTTGAGGAGTACAGGCTCTAGGTGCGCAGGTTTCAGTAGTTGCAGCATGCAGGCTCAGTAGTTGTGGCGCACGGGCCCAGGTGCTCCGCGGCACGTGGGATCTTCCCAGAACCAGGACTCGAACCCGTGTCCCCCACATTGGCAGGCGGACTCTCAACCACTGCGCCACCAGGGAAGCCCTCATGTGCTCTTCTTATAATGTAACTTGGACACTCCTCCATGGAAAGGTAGAATCGATGTTCCCTCCCTTGCATCTGGTGAGAGGGGCTTGTGACTACGGCAGAAGTGATGCTATGTGACTTTCAAGGCTAGATCACGTTACAGGTTGAATCATTCCTCCCCCCACCCACCTGCAAAAGAAGTCCAAGTCTTAACTCTCAACACCTGTGAACATGACCTTATTTGAAAATGGGGTCTTTACAGATAATCGAGTTAACGTGAGGTCATTAGGGTGGGCTCTAATCAAATGTGATTGGTGTCCTTATAAGAGGGGGGAATTTGGACACAGAGACAAACACTCACAGAGGGAAGAAAATGTGAAGACACAAGTAGAATGCCATGTGAAGACGAGTTTAGAGAGATGAGGCTACAATCCTAGGACTGCCTGAGGCTACCAGAAGCTAGGGGAGAGCATGGAAACTATTCTCCCTAGAAACCTCAGAAGGAACCAACCCTGCTGACACTTTGATTTGGGCTTCTGGCCTCCAGAACTGTCGGGCAGTAAATTCCTGTTGTTTCAGCCTCCCCAGTTTGTGGTACTTTGTTACGGCAGCCCTAGGAAACTAATATGGTCATAAACGGTCATAGAGTTTCCACCTGGTTCTCTTGAGATGCTTGAGCTTGGTACTCAGCTGCCATCTTGTGAGGAAGCCCAAACCATCCCGTGTGCAGGGGGTACACTTAGGTGTCCCGACTGACAGCCCAGCTGGGATCCCAGATGACAGCCAGCATTAACCACCAGACATGTGAGTGAAGATGATCCAGATGATTCCAGCCCCCAGCCCTTGAGTTAGCACCCGTCTTCAAGTCTTCCCAGCTGAACCCCCTTACTTCATGGAGCAAAAACAAGCCATTCTTTCTGTGCTCTCTCCAAATTCCTGAGACCCGTGGAATCCAGAAGCATAGTAAAATGGTAGTTTGGGGAGGAGTTTTGCAGTAAAAGTGACTGGAATGACTGCGTGTGCCAAAGAGAACGTATCTTTAGGCTGCACGCCACCCACAAGCCAGCAGTTTGCCTTCGGATAAGACCAGCAAGGCTGCCTGTGGACTCTGCAAGGCTAAAAAGCTGCCCCACCTGGAACCATGCTTTTTCCACCCCTCTGGGGAAGGGGGAGACAATGGTGAAATGAAAAGAGGGGAAGGAGGGAGGAGGAGATGAGATAGGGTGCTAGGACTGGATCATCCAGGTGGGGATGGTGTGTGGACGCAAGAGGTCATCCTCCACTAGCAAAGATCCCATTTTAAGAGCCCAAGTTCCAAGAGATGCTCTTTGCCAGGAAATGTAGATAAGGGAGCTCTGTAAAGAACCTGTACCCCACTGGTGTAGGATCTCCTGGGGGCTTTTTTGGAGAGCAAATGAGCTAATACATGCAAAACTCTTAAAAGAGCGCCTGGTATCTTACGGAAACTATGTACTGAGGGCTTACTATTGCTAGGATTAGTGTTGGGGTTTTCAGACAGTGCCGTGAAGCCTCAGGGTCTCCCAGAAATGCCCCAAGAACTGCATTAAAAGAGGTAAAGCAGGTGGGGTTCTGGGATCCTCTCTCCACTTCAACCACAACAGAACCACCTGATCTGTTTTATATAATATCTTGTACAGTTTCCTTTAGAGGGTGGAGGGAAGGACTCCCCTGCTTACAAAAATAAAATGCTTGAAAAACCACCCACTTAGTAGAACAAGAACTGCCCCGGGCTTAGAAGAGCTCACGTCTTGTCCCAGGTTCTGCTAGTAGCTGGCTGTGTGACCTTGGACAAGTCACTTCACCTCTCTGGATTTTACATTCTGTTCTATAAAGTGAGTGGCCTAGGTGATTGCTAGCATTAGCCCAAATATTTGCTCAAAAAAAGGGGGAAAACATTCTCTTCTGCAAATTTCCATGTAATTAATTTCTTATAGATTCCATTTCAAGACCTATAAGCCTTCTCACCCCAGGCCTCTCTCCCAATAAACTTCATGTGGCCTTTTTTTTTTTTATAAATTTATTTTATTATTTATTTTTTATTTTTGGCTGTGTTGAGTCTTCGTTGCGGTGCGCGGGCTTCTCACTGCGGTGGCTTCTTTTGTTGGGAGCACGGGCTCTAGGCACGTGGGCTTCAATAGTTGTGGCATGCGGGCTCAGTAGTTGTGGCTCACGGGCTCTAGAGCGCAGGCTCAGTAGTTGTGGCGCATGGGCTTAGTTACACCACGGCACGTGGGATCTTCCCGGGCCAGGGCTTGAACCCGTGTCCCTTGCATTGGAAGGTGGATTCTTAACCACTGCGCCACCAGGGAAGCCCCCAGGTGGCCTTGGACAAGAAAAGTTTTTCTTTGCTGGAGTAGTCCCTGGATGCCACTCAGCTGGGATTTTGCTTGCTACTCAGAAATCTGCTGCGCTGGGCCTGGGGCAGTCTGCTGCCTGAAACTCACTCCTCATTGCCCGCTTACCTAACACATCTTTTGCCTTCAGCCGCAGCTGCTTTCTGGGGAGCAACTGGCTTGTGGAAGGGACAGAGGGCTTGGAGAGGGGACACAGCTAGCGTCCCGCGGCATCAAGCCGTCAAGCTGGGAAGTGTAAATTAGCCTTGCCATCTGGCTAGGAGGCGTTATTGTTATGACTCAACGGCATCACAGGAGCAGAGGAAGGACATACACACAGACACACGCACACACACACACACGCGCGCCAAGACCATACTTAGGAAACTGAAAACTCTGGAGAAGAGAAAACAAACTCTGTAGCCACCATGATGAGCTTTGACAGTTACACCCAGCCCACAAACCTGTTTCTCTGCACCTCTTCCTTATTCTCCCCACAACGAGAAGAGATACAGAGATGTCAGACCCTTCTCCGCTCTCACCTCTTCTTTGCAGCCATTGGCTCAAGGCATAATGCCTTTGCCTTGAACGTGGGCAGCAGACTCAGGAGGGTAAGATAGATGTCCCTTAAAGCTCCTTTCTTGCGGAAGAGCCTCCCTTTGTGTGCCCAGGGGGCTAGGGAAGTGTAGCGAGATGCCAGGGTCAGACAGAAATGCATAAGCAACAGATGTTCCACCCAAAGGTCTAGGATTTGGGGGGCTCAGTGCAAAGGAAGGGAAGGAGGTGGGAGCACCCCAACGAAACACACACAGACACCAGAACCTGCGGATTTAAGGAGGCTGTTCCTTTAAGCGCTTGGAACATCTGGGCAGATGTGTCAAATCACACTGGGACAGAGGAGGCTGAGTGACGCCTGCCTTCAGCTCCTCCTCACCCCTGCGCTCTGCACTGGGCCCCAGGAACAGATTTAATTGAGGTCTTCGGCGTGAATGTGGGCTGGGGGATTGTCGTGACAGGGCACAGGGTCATATTATCCTAACTGCCTTGAAGCAGAGTGTGTCAGTTCTCCTTGAAACAATGTGGAACCTTCTCGGGCAGATGGGAGTCGGCTTGGTAAGATGGTGCCCAGTCTCCCCTAGCGACTGTCCCTTGCCCGCCATGGCTCTATGGTAACAAGATCATTCATGCTTCAGCTAGAATCTGTTTCCTTTCCTGCTGTCTCGTGGTTTTGTGGCTGGAGCTGTAGGCTCCAGAGCCCCACTGCTTAGGGTTTCCCATATCTTAGCTGTGCAATCTTGGGCAAGTTGTTTAGCCTTTCCTGTTTTTAATCTGAATAATGGCACTCATGCATGATAGCAACGAGGATTGCGATGTAGAATTCCTAACCTACAGGAAAGTCTCAACACATGGCAGCAACCCTTGCCTTTTTTTTTTTTAAGAAATTCACGTTCTTTTATTTATTTATTTATTTATTTATGACTGTGTTGAGTCTTCGTTTCTGTGCGAGGGCTTTCTCTAGTTGCGGCGAGCGGGGGCCACTCTTCATCGCGGTGCGCGGGCCTCTCACTGTTGTGGCCTCTCTTGTTGCGGAGCACAGGCTCCAGACGCGCAGGCTCAGTAGTTGTGGCTCACGGGCCTAGTTGCTCCGCGGCATGTGGGATCTTCCCAGACCAGGGCTCGAACCCGTGTCCCCTGCATTGGCAGGCAGATTCTCAACCACTGCGCCACCAGGGAAGCCCCCTTGCCTTTTCTAAGTGCTTTTGATGTAGGCTGCATTTGTCTCCGAGCCGGTCTCTTGGGGAGAAGACAAGCCTTTTCTGGGCACAAACAGATGCTCTTTCCTTCCTCCAGTCCCTTTTCTGTCCATCTCTCCGGAGGCCCAGGAGGGCGTCTGGCTGTCAGGGGCTGCCCTGCAGCAGAGCTGGGGCTCTGCCCACCTCTCCCCAGAGACAATAGCAGAAAGCACGGCCATCTGCGGGAGCCCTCCCCTCCTCCTCAGCCCCAGAGCCTGACAGACACCTTTATCAGAAGCCCAGGACGGATTCTTGCAGATAATGTGGTTCATCTTTCTCTGTTAGCTCAATTCTGGGAAACACGAGCGGGGATGGGCCCACTCTGTGCCCAAGGAGGGACGCTCAGGAATAAATTTATTCTAGAAGGTCTAACTTGGCCCATAATTTTGAGACTGGCCAGTGTCCATGTGAGGGGCCCTCGGTGTGTTTCGAGCTCTACGCCGACCTTTGACCTGAGTTATCCACCAACCTCACACCATGTGGTCCCCATTTACAGATGAGAAAACTGAGCCCCAGGAGCTCAAGTGACTTTTCTCAGGTCAGAGAGTGAGAGTGGGATTGTCACACCCAGGGCCTGTGGTCTTGATCCAGAGGCAAGGGGAGGCCTCGGCGGGGGGAGGCGGGGGGGGGATTGGGGGGATCGGCGGGGGGCAAGGCTAGGCTCTCTTGCTTGTCCCAGGGGTCACTGGTGGGTGAAGCTCTGGGCCTCAGGACTCTGGGGACCACATGGAACATTCCTTCCAGCGTCCCTGTTTCCCAAACTTACTATCTTTAGCTGACGTCTATGCTAAGGCTCTGAGGAGCCCAGGGCTCTGGCTGTATCTTTCTTGTCCATTCTTTTCTCCCTGCTGGATAAACAAGACATTTAGTGTCACGGCCCACCTTTCTGGAAACGTCCCAGCTCAGCGGTCAGGGCAGCGTGCTGATTACGTGATGAGGCACAGTGACAGACAGGCCTCCTAAGTGGGGCATGGGGCGGGGAGGGGGCTATGTCATCTGTTCTTTCCCTGGTAGGGGGACGGAGAGGCCACAGTCCCCAGAAACCTGAAGTTTGGCTCAGCAATGATAATGGTAACTGTGGTTCCCTTCCATTGGACTAGACGGTTCACGGAGCAAGGCCACATGCTTATTTCCTTCCACGCTCCTGATCACTTCCTGTGGTCTGGGTTGTTACCGCCTTACAGATGTGACTCAGACGGCCTCCTGCAAGGTCACGCAATCCAGAGGTTCTGACTCCACATCTGGACATCTGGACTCATTTCAGCAAACTCCATGGCCTCTGTGCTCTGCCACCACCCCTTGACCTACCCCCCCGTCACCTTCTCCCGGCTCAGCTCAACCCTCCTGCCACCTCCTGTCCCCAGAGAGTCCCCAGCCTAGTGAACAGTGTCTCTCCCTCCGGGCCAGGGGTCTTCTGAAACCCAGTGTCTCCCTCACCCTCTGAGTCCTCTGGAGCTGCCATCTCAGGAGGATAAACGAGACCCAGCGAGCTCATTGGGGGGTTACTAAACACGGCTCAGTTCCGACCCGCACTGGGGATTCAGACACCAATCAGACACCATCTTGTTCCCAAGGATCCCATGGGGACAAGTTGTTTTATTCTCTAGGCGCACTGGCTGCCCCAGAGCCCTGACGTGTTAGTTCCTCTCAGGGTGGGTGAGGGGGTGGGTTCACCGTGCCTGGAGCCAGGGGCAACAGAGCCCCCAGAGGTGGCCTTTGCAGCACATAGTGGAGGGCCTTGCCCTGAGCCCCAGGCCCTCTGCCAGTGGCCTGGTATCCTGGGGATTTTCCCAGGTTGCACTGCAGAGGTTGCCCAGGCCCCAAGAAAGGGCCCCAGGTGATTCCCAAGAACAGGGAACCAAGGAATGAAAGAGCCTCTGCCCAGAACAGTGGGAGTGAAGGGCCCAGGGAGGGGGCAGGGCCTCAGGTCACCGAGGGTCCACCCCAAACTGTGCTGACATCGGGGCCCTGGTGACACCCTGAGGTGTCCATCCAAGACCTTCTCATCTAACCTCGGGAGAAGGAAATTCAGGGGGTGGGGGACTCAGAATATCTGATATGGGAAGTCATAGAGCATTTGTGTGAGAAGGAGCCTTCCAGAAAGTGACAGGACCTGCCCCGCGTCATGCTTTATGGCAAACACCAGACCAGAGTGAGTGAGGTCTTCCAATTCCTCTATAAGGGAACAGGATTAACCAACATAACTGACCCTGCTAGGGTTGGGGCCAAATTATGCGAACCAAAGTGCTCAGAACCCTAGCGTTCTAGTGTTCACAAAGGCTGGGATGTGTGTGTTTGGGGTGGGTGGACGGCTGTGGGAAGGCAGGCCCGGGCAGCTGCGAGGATCACGCACGCCCAAGTCCCACGGGCAGGTCCCAGCAGCTAGAACAGGCAGAGACACACGTCCCGGCCTGAAGGCTTACAGGTCAAGTTCCACCAAAGGTGCAGTTAAGACCTCAAATCCTCCTCCAAAGTCAGGGGCTTGGAACTTGCCAGAAATTTCAAAGTAGGTATTCAAGCTTCAAGTTTTCCATTTTGTTAGTTTCCTCTGATTATCTGTAGGCAGCTCTAGTCTGAAAGCTCGAAGCAGAACTTAGCCTCAGCAAAGGCCACTCGAATTTCACAGAACTGGGATTCCAACCATGAGAAAATTAGCATTTTGTTTTTATTTCATTTTTTTAATTGAAGTATAGTTGATTTACAATGTTGTGTTAGTTTCAGGTGTATAGGAAAGTGTTTCAGATATATATATATATATATTTTTTTTTCAGATTCTTTTCCCATATAGGTTATTACAAATATTGAGTATAGTTCCCTGTGCTATATAGTAGGTCCTTGTTATCTATTTTATATATAGTAGTGTGTATATGTTACTCCCAAATTCCTAATTTATCCTTCCCGGCACTTTCTTTCAATCAAGCCTCCCTGCCAGTGTGCTAGCAATGCAGTGGTGACCAGTCTCTAGAAGCATCTACTGAGCTCCTTCCCGGAGCAGCCTGTAACCACTGAGGGCATCCTGAGGGCAGGGATTGGACTTAATTCACCTTTATCCCCAAAGGCAAACTTCAATGAATGTTCAATGTTTGTGGAAGGAGCCTCAGATGCAAAGCATTGAATTCGAATAAGGAGTGAAGAATTACAAAGTCTTTGTCCTGGAGGTATGCTAAATTGATAATCTAATTGGGAAGGGCAAACCCCAGACACCTGTTAAAGGAGAGCCAATTACTAACAGCTACACCTAAAGACAAAATAATTGGTTAACAATGGAGGGAAAGAGAAGGGGTGGGGGGAGGTGCCTCAGAGAATCAGGAAAGTTTTGGGGGACAGATAAGACTTCAGCTTTAATTTCAGGTGGAAGGGACCTCAGACACCAGCAATGGGGGAGGGTTTACTGGGAGCCCTGTCTGGGAAGGTACCAGCCCAAAGGGACCCACTGAGGGGTCCCACTGAAGGTCAGTGGGAGGGAGACTGGTGGCCTCTGCCACCCGGATCCCCTTAAAATAAAAACCCAGGTGAGGGAGCTGCTAACAGCTAGGGAGCTTTCACTTTGTGCTGTGTACTCTCCTGGGCCACTTTATTAGTAACGATCATTTACCAATGGAAGTTATTCCTCTAAAAAGATTCTCATAGGATTCAGGCCGCGGGTCTCAGGAGTGCATCGCCCTTGAGGTTCACTTGGAGCGGAACTCAGTTTGGGAGGCTATTCAGGAGGCAAGGGACACAGACGTGGGAAAGCAGGAGAATCAAAGACAGGCCACCCGGCCCAAACCCTTCTTACACCCACTCCGGGCCCACTCCGGGCCTGGCCTCGGAGGCCTGGCCCCCACGTCGTTTCCAGTTAAGAGCCCGGGAGGGAATCCACGACCCAGGCGGCGCCGACCCTGGGGGCTTCCATCTCCCTCGTCCTGGGTCGGGGAGGGACGGAGCAGAAAAGCCCCGGGGCGGGGGCTAGTGTTGTCTGGTCACTGCTCGGAAGGGGGAAGACCTTCAGGAGGGTCTCGTGCTAGGCCCCCGGGGGGAGTCGCGCCCCTGACCCCGTGGCCCCAGGTTGGGAGTGGGGGGATCAGGGCCGGAGCACAGCCAGGCGGGGGCGCCCCGGGGCAACGGTCCCCACCGGCCCGGGTCCAGGCTGGCCTCCCGGCCCGAACCGCCCCACACGAAGCTCTCGGGGTCTCGGGCTTTCTGATTTGAACCGCGGAGGCCAAGCGGCCCGGCTGAGGTTCCCAACCGCCATTGGCTGCGGCGGCGCGGTGACATCAGCGCGGAGGGGCGCGGGAGGGAGGGCGCGGGAGGAGCCTGGAAGGGGAGTGTCCGAGAGGCTCCCAGCCCCGAAAGCCCGAGAGCCGGAGGGAAACCGACGCCGCGCGGACATGGGCCGCCAGCCCCGGCGCCTCGCGGAGCCCACGGAGGGGAGAGCGCAGCCGCGCCGGCCCGGCGCTCGCGTCTCTGCGGACCCAGGTAGGCGACGGGCACCCGCCTCTGGCCGTGACAGCCACCTGCGCCCTGCGGGGCCTGGGTGGGCTCGGTTGGGGGACCTTGAGCCCCCCTAGGGAGCAGAGGGGATTGGAAAAACCGCGATAGGGGCGGTGGTGGGGGGGAGCGGGGCAGAGCTCCCCACTCCTGCGCCCGCCCCGTGTGGCAGGGCTGGGGCCCGGGCGCGTGCGGGGCGGCCCGGGTGTCTGGGGCCGGGGCCACGCACCCTGTGTCCGCGCAGAGCGGGGCTGGGGAGGACGCGGTGGCAGAGAGTCCGGCGAAATCCCGCTCCCAATCGACTTCCTCTCCCCAGACTGGGATTCGCCGGTGCCGCCCCGGGCGCGGCTGGGGGTGGGGATGAGGGTGCGGTGGGACGGGGGACCCGGCTTTTATCGTTCCACTCCTTTGCCCGGGTGTGTGTCGCTGGGGGCAGGAGCGCAGCCCTCGGCGGCGCGCGGCCCGCGGTCTCCCCGAGGGGGGCGTGAGTGCACAGAGTACTCCATGAATAAGAATCGGATTATTCGCCAGTAGTGGCGGAGGCGTGTACACTAGCTCTCGTACGCGCGCTGCAGCACACGCCGCCCAATGTCACCGGGCCGGGGAGAAGCGGGGCGCAGAGCTGCCTGGAAAGGGAACGGCCGAGGGAACAAATGCTCCCTCTCCACCCCTCCCTCCCCGCCCGGCCCCCGCCCCGCGCGCCCGCCTCCTCGGGAGACCCGGAGGCCGAGGCGGGGGGAGGCCGAGGCGCCGACCGGCGGGGTGGGGCCGCTTCCGAGCCCGGGAGGGGGCTACGCGCGGGACCCGGCGGAGCGCTCCCGGCCTGGCCACGAACCGGGAGCGGTCGGTTAATGATTTAATCGCCCGCTTGGGGCGGTGGAACTGGGATCGGCCGTCTCTAGCTCCGGCCCCTCCCTGGAGCGCCCCCCATCGGGGGCACAAAACTGCCCCCCTGCCCGGGCCGCGTCCCGGTGAGCCACTCTGCGGGCCGGGCCGCCGCCGGTGAGTGCTGAGCGGGCATCCGGAGCGAGGGCTGGAGGGCCGAGGCTAGGCGGGCTTCCTGGGGGAGGCCGGAGCCTGAGCCGGGGCGTGTGAGCGTGCGTGCGTGCGTGTGTGTGTGTGTGTGTTTGAGTGTGAGTGAGAGAGAGAGACTGGGGGAGGGGTGCTCTCTGCTAACTCAAACCAGATTCCTTGTTTCCCGATGAGACGCCGCAGCCTGCGCTTTGGAAGTTTTCTTTTTCTCCCCGGGAGAATGGAGGGGAAATACAATGCTTTTTCTTTCCTTCTTGCAGCCCCTTGCAATCTGACAGGCTCCCACGTCCCTGGGCTGCGTCCACAGTGCCTATTCTTTGCTCTCTATCTGAGCGGTTGAACGGGGCAAGGGTCCCTGAGCTGTGTGAAGCCCCCTGCTCCTCTTTAGGGTGTTTGGGTGCTGGGGGGGCGGCAGGAGTCTCCCTCATCCTTACCCCCAGAGGCCATCTGGACCAGAGCAAGCTCTCCCCATCCAGCCCGCGTAAACAATGAGGGGCCCGGTTACAGGAGGGCCTCCAGCAATGCAACTTCTTTTGCACAGTCTGGGTTTCTAATAACTCCCCACCCCCTCGGCCCCCTTTCTGAGGCCGGGGTGGAGGAGGGGACCACCGGCAGGATGGACTGAATTTTAAGAGAACAAAGAACAGGGCACAAAGGAAGGGGGAAGCCGAGCTGTGGATTTCCCCCAGGAATGGGGAGTTTGCTGGACCGGGGCTGGACTCAGCCAAGCCTCTAGGTGGCCCCAGGGCTCCCGAAGCAGTAATGGGGCACCCACTCGTGACTTGGAAGGCTCCATCCCTGGGGGGAAGCTAGGACCCTGTGTGAGTCTGGGGGTGCCTGTGGGTTCCAGCTTACATCAGCTGCCCTGTGTGCGCTGCCATGTGATTGACCGATTAGTGTGGTTTATCTCCTCCGAACTTGGACTCTGCCCCTCTAGTCCTTGGGGACAGCTGCTCCTTCCTACAAACGGGGGGTTCAGTGAGCCTTGGGAGATACCCAAGCGGGTTCTCCTGGTCTTCCCAAGGATCCCGGTGACCCCTGCAGGGACTGAAAATAAGCCAGTGGTTTGGGGTCTCAGCCCCTCTGCCATCTCCCTGAGTTCCTGGAGCCCCTGCTCACTGATGACCCGTAGCTCCCGTGACACTCCGTAGCTCAGGCCTGGACTTTGAGCATTCCTTCCGTTTTTCTGGGATTCCCACCTTTCTCTTTCTTGACGCCCCTCTTCCATTTCCCTCTCATTTCTCTTACCCCCGCCCACTCACCGATGCTCATTGCAGTCCGATGTACGGACACACCCAGCCTGCTTCTGTCCTGCTGCCTCTCGGAACCCAACGGTCCAGCACTCACAGGACTGGAGACCAGGGAGCCCCCAGCACGTGAGAGTCGAGTCTACAAAGTGGGGAGGTGGGGATGGGCAGATGTTGACCCGGGAGAGGGCTCTTAGACCCTTCTTCGCACGCCAGGAACTTTCCCAGCAGGGCCTCGGGTTGGCTCCGGTTCAGGGATCCTACCCGCCTCCACCTTTGGAGTGGTTGATTGATTTCTGCGGCCAGGACAGGCTGTGCCCAGGTGTGGCAGGCAAGGTGTTCGCAGCTGGCCACCCCTCTATCGCCCTCTTCCCTGCCCCCTGTCCTCTGATTTGGAAGGTGGGAATGGACACGGCTCAGAGGCCGGAACGGCCAGACTCGCTGTCGGGCTGTGACTCCAGCCTCCTGTGGCTGAAGCTTCCGCAGGCTCGGAGGATCTTGTCCCCGTGGGAGGAGGGAGGAGTCTTTCCCTTGGAGGAACAGGATCTGGGCTGATGCCAGAGATAAGGCTTGGGGGCGGAGGGAGAGGGGTTGAGCAATCTGGCCCTGGAAGCTGAGAGAGCTGGCCCGGGCCTCGGCCTTCTGACCTATGTACTGGAGGCTTTTCCTCAACCTTGGGAAAAGGAACCGAGCCCTGGACCCTTCTGGCAGAGTGTGCTGAGGGCCAGCACCTCGGGGGTGCTCCGGAAGGCTGGGCCCCTGCCAGCCTGCTCTGGACAGGGAACTGGGGTGCGGGATTGTGCCGGGAGGGACTCGTGCGCATGACTGGGCCTGGCTCTTTCTTGGCTTGCAGGGTGTCGTGAAGGAAGTTGAGCCATGAGCATCCCGCATTCCCACTCACTGTGTCCCTGAAGCTCTAGCTTAAAATACAAGGAGCCTTGGGCTTCCTTCCAGTAATGTACATCAGAGTCTCCCCCAGGCACTGCCAGCTTGCAGCTCAGGACTCCAGGCCAGGGTGGCAGCCCCAACATCCAGAGCCCTCCTTTGCCAGCAACAGGGGCACTGGTGGTCTCCACTCAGCTTCCCAGACTGCAAAAGGGTCTCTCTTTTGGGCCAGGTGAGCACAGTTTGGGGTTACCCAGACTAAGAAACTGCTGGCATTTCCCCCTCATTCCTTCATCCCAGGGGCTGAGGGCATCTGAAAAGCCACAGTGCCAGGGCAAGAAAGATCCCTGGGGCTGTATTCAGGGACACCATCTCTTGCTCAGCCAGGGCTGCTCAGACCACCGTCTTCTGCCCTGGCCATCAGGGGTGACAGATGGTGTCAGCCAGGGCAGCCTCTAGCCTCTCTGGGAGAGTCTCTGGGTTTTTATACCTGCATCCAGGCAGTACTTGGGGTAACTGAACTTGGTCTGCAGACCCCAGCTTCGGATCTCCCCGATGTGACAGTGAAGCCAGGCTCTGTGTTCCGGTGTCTGTTCCCTGCCCTTCCTTCCTCTCCACACTCAGGTTTCCACTCCCTGCAGCCCTTCTGTGTTCCTCAGAATGTTGCCCTTGGCCCTGAGGCATCAAAAGGAGCCCCTGTGTTCCCCGCACCCTTGGGGTTTAAGGCTCAGTCAAATGGTGGGAGTAGAGAGCCAGAGGGAGCACAGAAGAAACTTAGGGCTGGCAGTACCATTTGTGGACACCTCTAATGAGAATCAGGTTAGGTCCAAAGGACCAGGCTATATTTTATTGGGAATTGGTCATGTTGAGATTTTGTGCATTATTTGTTGCTGGTAGCTGGTCCCCCAAATTCCCAAGTTTGCTAACCTACATCCTAGGGAGGAATGGGAGGGCTTTCTCTTTTCCCTCCTCCACCTCATCCACCGTATTGAACTGAAATCGGAAAGAGCTGAAGTCCTAAGAAAAGCCAGGCTCCTCCTCCCGCATCTTTAAAAGGTTAAAGAAGAGAGAAGGGAAGGCAGATAGGGAAAGAGACCAAGTCTCGGGGCTGCTCGATCCCACTGCTGGTCTGGATTACTATCTATAGCTGGGCTTCGGAAACCCGGAGGACACCCCCCGCCCCGCCCCGCAACAGTTCATCTTGGGGCCCCCAGGGACTTTGAAAGGGGTCAGCCTGGGAGCCTTTTGGATTAGGTGTCCTCAGGTGACACTGAAGGTATGTGTCCTCTTTGAACTTAGGGGGGTGACCGTGGCCAGAGTGTCACTGGGGATGCTGGAATTCTCCTACATTTCAAGGTATAGACATAGGGCACCTGCTGAGAAAGAACACGTTATAGCATCATTTTCGCAGCAAACACGTTAAGAATGCTCGTCCCTTATGCATCCTTGTGTAAGGGCTTTACCTGTGTTAGCTTATTTCATCCTCACAATAGTTCTAGGAAGTACACGGTATTATCAATGGCTTTGAAAAGTAATGAGGAAACCGAGGCACAGGTAACTTGCCCAGTGTGGCCCAGCCAGCTCGTGATCAGGGAGTCTGGCTCCAGGGTCCCCCAGGCTTGCACGTTCCCATCCAGCAGGGTCAAGATGGAAATTCACCAGCCTGCTCCAGAGCAAGACCAGATGCACCTGGCTCCCTCTGGCGACCCACTCCTCAGCTGAGCGCTGTGCTTTCAGTAGGAGCGAAGTGAAACCAAACAAGGTCGGGCCGATCTGATTTCAAGCCCTGCCTTCTGAGGCCCCAGGCAGGAGGGAGGAGCAGTGGGGCTCCCACCAGGCACCCCTTCCCTGGTTTCTGGCCGGGGAAACACAGACACAGACACACACAGACACACACAGACACACACAGACACACACAGACACACACACACACACACACACACACACACACACACACACACACACACACACACACACACACACACACACACACACACACACACACACACACACACACACACACACACACATCTCCAGGAAGAGCCCTGTAAACAAGCAAAGTTGCTGAATGCCCTTGAGCCACTGGCTCCTGGAGTCTTGGCTCCAGAGCTGTCGCTTCCTGTCACTCCCAGGTCACGGCTCACTCCTTTCCCTCCGGAGCTGTTGTAACTCCTGAGTAGTGAGGGGGGCTTTCTCCCTCCCCATCCAAAGCCTTCACTGCCATCCCTCCTGCTGCTTTCCTTCCTCTGGCCCAGAAGCACAGGGTTCTGGGATGAAGAGGGAGCTGGATGCAAGGACAAAGATGGCGGAGCAGAGCGGAGAGAATGGCCCATTCCCAGCCCAGGACGAGCAGGGGTTCCCAACAGGATGGACTTCCTAGGGGGGGGCGCCCATGGTCTATATTTCCCAGCGTTTATCTGTACTTGCCCTGGAGTGTGGGAGAGCCCAGACTCAGGATATTTTAACCCAAATGCTATGCAAAAGTGTTTGCCCCGTGGATGTTCATGCATCCATAACTTTCATCAGATCTTAGAGTCCAGCGCCCCAGTGATGCTTATGACACTCCCCTGATACACCTTTCGGTAAAGTGGGAAAAGCCCAGGGTTCAGAATCAGGCAGACTTCAACAGCTCTGTCCTTAGCAGCTGTGTGACTCGGGTGAAGCATTTCACTCTAAGCCTTAGTTTTCTTGTCTGCAAGATGGGGATGATGATGGTAACTCCAGGGGATTGTTGGGAAGAGTACATGTGATAAAGTCCTTCAAATGCCTAGGACAGAGTTATTACTTGCCCCGCAAAAGGCAGTTTAATCAAAATGAAGCAGCTAGCTTGGTACAGAGTAAAGGCTCAATGAGGTTCATTCCCTTTCTCATACTTCCTCTGTGACCCATGGTCCAGGGAGGTCCCTGAGCTCCATGGGTAGGATCTAAGATATCATTTCCCACTCTTTAAGCTAGACTGGACATTATATTTTCCAGCAATCAAAGGGTAAATTAATTATCCAAGCTACAGTGTGTTTTTCCCACAACTCAGCCTGTCTAAGTGACTGGTATCATTTTCCTAAAACCGTAAGAACTGTAACTTCTGAGATGGTTGAGAATTTCTGCATGAATCCAGTGGTGAGTATCATGATTAACAGAAATACCCCTAGAACAGCACCACTATCAAGAGGACTATAAAGCCAGGCACATAAAAAACTTTTAAGTTTTCTAGTAACCACATTTTTAAAAACTACAGACAGGTGAAATCAATTTTAATATGCTTAATTTAAGCCAGTGTGTCAAAAATACTGTCATTTCACCATGTAATCATAAAAAAATTAATGAGATATTTTACATTATTTTTTCGTACAAGGCCTTCAAAAATCCAGTGTATGTTTTACAACTATAGCACATCTCAATTTGGAGGCTAAATTTTATAAATAACCAGAATTTGGATTTCCTAAAATGTACAGCTAAAAAGGTAGATTCACACACTCAAGGTGTTTTAAACACACTTCAGGGGCTTCCCTGGTGGCGCAGTGGTTGAGAATCTGTCTGCCAATGCAGGGGACACAGGTCCAAGCCCTGGTCTGGGAAGATCCCACATGCCACGGAGCAGCTGGGCCTGTGAGCCACAATTACTGAGCCTGCGCGTCTGGAGCCTGTGCTCCGCAACAAGAGAGGCCGCGATAGTGAGAGGCCCGCGCACCGCGATGAAGAGTGGCCCCCGCTTGCCACAACTAGAGAAAGCCCTCGCCCAGAAACGAAGACCCAACACAGCCAAAAATAAATAAATAAATAAATAAAATTAAAAGAAAAAAAACTCATTAAAAAAAAACAACACAACATACTTCAGTTTTCCAATAACTGAATCAAGCATTAAATTTTCATTTAAAATAATTAAAATGAAAGAAAATTTAAAAATTCAGTTCCTTGGTGGCACTAGAAATATTCCAAGCATTCAACAGCCTGATGTGATTAGTGACTACTGTGTTGGATGACTTAGGTTTTGAACAGCACTGTAAATGCCAGGAACAGAGATCCTCATTGTCAGTAGTAGTATTCAACATTATGTTGGCAAGTGTAGCAAATTTAACGAGATAAGAATGAGGAATGGGGGAGGCAGAATTATTAGTTGCAGATGATGGGCTGGTCTACTTGCAAAGCCCGAAAGATTTAATTATACGGTTGATTAGGGTGTGTAAGATAGTACAAGCTTAGTACGGTGGCCATTAAAGAGAGATAAATCTTATTTATTTTTTCTTATACATTTATTTATTTATTTATTTATGGCTGCATTGGGTCTTTGCTGCTGCGCACAGGCTTTTCTCTAGTTGCGGCGAGCAGGGGCTACACTTTCTTGCGGTGCAAGGGCTTCTCATTGTGGTGGCTTCTCTTGTTGCGGAGCATGGGCTCTAGGCACATGGGCTTCAGTAGTTGTGGCACGAGGGCTCAGTAGTTGTGGCTCGCGGGCTCTAGAGCGCAGGCTCAGTAGTTGTGGCGCACAGGCTTAGTTGCTCCGCGGCATGTGGGATCTTCCCAGACCAGGGTTTGAACCCGTGTCCTCTGCATTGGCAGGCGGATTCTTAACCACTGCGCCACCAGGGAAGCCCGAGATATAAATTTTAAAATTGTAGCTTTCCCTTATGCCAGCTACAACCAGTCAGAAGATATAGCTACATAAAATGGGCAGGGTACAAAACGCTTTCACAACGAGAGGCCATAAAATAACTCAGAATAAACTTGACAAGACGTGTGTAAGGCTTGTAGGAAGAAAAACCATAAAATTTAACGGAGAATGTCTAAAAGACTTGAATAAATGGATATGAAGGCATGATGTTGTGATAAAGTCACTTCTTCCCAAATTAATTTATTGTTTGCTTTCAATGCCAATGTAATTCCATCAGGATTTCTTTTGGAACTTAATAAAATGTTTCTAAAGTCCATCTGGAAGACTAACTGCATTAGAAAAGACAAGACATTTTCAGAGAAAAGTTAGTGTAGGGATATTATTCTACTAGATACTCAAAACATATTTTACAGAGTTGACGGTATAGACCTGGTTTAAGAATAAACAGAGATCAATAAGCAGAAAAGGAAGTCTGGAGAAACCGTGGGAAGTATCTATATATATCTGATGAAGGTAGCATTTGATTCTTTACTCATATTTTATAGCAGTTTTATACAGAACCAGTAACTATACTGTTATATTTTAATTTCTTATAAAATTGTGGGTCATTTAAAATAGATAAGCCACAGACATCTTTGTATTTCCTTTTAGTATTTTTTCTCCATGAGTAGTTTTTCATTGTTACCTTACCTAGTCGTTTTAGAAGAAGTGAATATTTTCATAAAACTCGGGAGTGGGGAAGGTCTTTGCTTCATAGTACTAAAGCCAGAAATTGTAAAACAGATTTGACCGTGTAAAAATTAATAAGCACTCTATGGAAAAGAAAACAACAAAATCACCACATTGAAAATGGGCATATGATACATTTGCAGAGATATTTGCAAAATATAGTCAACCTTTTTTTTTTTTTAATAATATGATGAAAGTTTTTATTATTTATTTATTTATTTATTGGGTGTGTTGGGTCTTCGTTTCTGTGCGAGGGCTTTCTCTAGTTGTGGCGAGCGGGGGCCACTCTTCATCGCGGTGCGCGGGCCTCTCACTATCGCGGCCTCTCTTGTTACGGAGCACAGGCTCCAGGCGCGCAGGCTCAGTAGTTGTGGCTCACGGGCCCAGTTGCTCCGCGGCATGTGGGATCTTCCCAGACCAGGGCTCGAACTCGTGTCCCCAGCATTGGCAGGCAGATTCTCAACCACTGCGCCACCAGGGAAGCCCCTAGTCAGCATGTTTAAGAGGCTTCATATTTAAAGTCATACAAATCCATTGGAAAAGGTGAAGCCTCCTCGCCCCCGCCCAAAAAATGTGCTGAAGCCTTCAACAAGCAATTCACAGGGGAGATAGCATTTTTTTTGAAACGCTCACCCTCTTTAGTAACAGAAGAAATGAAAATTATAAGTTTGAGGGTGGTGGTGATTGTGGTTTTGTTGTTTTCAATTCAGCTGAGGACACAGTAACGTCTGTTATTGGACACCATCATCCTGTGTTGGTTAGACTGTGACTTGGTAAAACCTTCTGGAGAACAAGTTAAGAAGGAGAAACAAAAGTAATTTTACTCACTTATAAGTAGGTATCCTCTGGAAATAAGGACTTGGACAGACTTAGCTGGAAGGCTATTTGTTACAGCGTTTGAACAAAACTGAAACAACCTAGCATTCATCAGTGGTCTGCTGGATGTAAAACTGAGGCTATTAGGTCTTAATCTAAAATAGTGTAGCATTATTTATGAACATGTAACGATTTTCACTCAAACGTGAACAATGGTTGGCTTTATTCATCCCTCTACAATGGAAAGTGCTGCTTGTATTAAAAAAGAGGGAACGTGTCTAAATCAGCACAATCCCAGAGAAGTAGCACACAAGTCCCTTATATAATTTACAGTTTGAATAGATAACATTTTAGAAAGTAAAAAGAGATAGGTGAAATGAACACTTTCCTTAACCCAGCATATTCCAAATATTATCATTTTAACAATATTTAAAAATGAGCTATTTTGCATTCTCTTTCAAGTCTAAGCCTTTGAAGTCCAGTGTATATTTTACCCTTTAGCGCATGTCAACTTGGACATTTCAAGTCCTCCATTTTGGGGGCACATTTCAAGTGCTCCATAGCCGCCTCGGGCTGGGGGCTGCCATATTGGACGGTGTAGGCGTACATTATTTAATAACCCCTAGAGAGCGGCAGAAGAGTGGGCCTCGTTAAGTTCTGTAGTTCACCCTGTGAGCCCCGCTCCGACAAGAGCCCAGTGTCCTGATTACCGGGAGTGAGTTCATCCCCCCTCCCCCCCACCCAGCAATACTCCTCTCCTGCCCCCCAACAGGGATGCCTGGACAGTGGACATTGGCTTGTGCTGTGGAAAGCATGTAGTGAGATTGGGGCTTTGTTCACTTTCCCTTCCCCGGGACCTGCCCAAGTGTGGCTGAACAGGGGCACCCTTGGGCCAATGAGCCCAAGGTCTAGATCGGCTGGCAGGCAGGGAGGGTGGAGCGAGCACCGGGCAGCCAGCCTGGGAGGTTTTAGGAGAGGGCAGGGGTCAAGGTTCTGGCCTTCCTTTTTGGCAGCTGGAACCATCAAGAAACACAAGATGGAGATGGGAGCAGGACAGGCATGAGAAACACTTGAGGTGGGGCTTTGTGCTGGGCCCACTGTTAACTTTGCTGGGCGAGTCCTGGCTTCTGCTTCAGGGTGGTCCTCCCCACCTCTCACCTCCCGGGGAGTCAGAACATTGGGAGGGTCCTCAGAGCAGGAAGCTGGGATGAGATCTTGTGTAAGGAGGAGCCCATCCGAACCGTCCCCGGGAGCAGGTCTCTGATGGGGGAGTCAGTCAAGTGAGTCTTGGTCCCAAGGTCTCATCTTAGATGAACAGCTTCCCTAATCCCACCCTACTCCCACCCCTCCGTCCACTGCATGTTCTCAGCTGCGGACATCCGAATAAGCCAGAGAGCATCACCTCATACAGAAAAGCTTGTGTTCCAAGGTCTGCCAGAAATGGGCTCACACCACCATTTAGTAGCTGGGAGAGTGAGCGAGGGCATTCGCTCCGTCTGAGCCTCAGTTTCTCTTTACGATGGAGGCAATCGTGACACCCTCCTTGCAGGGTCAGAGGCACAAATTTAACGATGTCGCCGCACAATGCCTGGCGTGCAGCAGGCACCCAATAAATGAGAACTGCTGACAGCACTGCTACTTCTGCATTACTGGTGGTCAGCCAGTGGCTGGAGCATGGGGGTGTCCTTGTGTGACCCCGCCCCTTCTCGTTTCCTCTGCTCTTTTGTAGCCATCAGGAGAGCTGAGCTGGGGCGGTGGAAGCAGCAGAGACCGAACCTTCACCTGCCCAGGGTACCACTGGGGGATGGCCATATGGGAGGCTGGCCTCCAGCTTAGGGCTTCAGTGTCGCTGGAAATTGGCCAGTCTCCGGGGTGGGGGTGTGGGGATGGTTATTTTGCATCTGCTCAGTTGCGGAGGCTCAAGCAGCTGTTGGGAAGCTGGTTCTTTTGGGGGGTCCTAAGCTCCCTATTTCCCCTGCCACCAGGTTTTATAATAGACTGCCTACTTTCTCCTCCCAAACAACTTAAAAATAAAACGAGGATGTGATAAACTTGTCCATCTGGGGTAGATGCAGATTTAGGGGGACGAGAGAGAAAGAGAACAGACCTCGATGGGAGATTTTTCGATATGAGAGTGTGTGGTCTGAGCCCTGCGCTCCCCCGCCCGGCCCCCACCTGGCGCCTTGTATGGGCTGCAGCTGCTGGACCCTGAGAACTTGAGAGTTTAAAGCTGGTTTGGAAATTAAGATTTTTTTCCTTAAGCCTTTGATGCTTTGGGATTTTTACTATTATTATTATCCAAACAGCACTACCACATTAAAGGAAACTTAAAAAGAAAAAAGCCTGATTTCCTCTCAAGCCTGACATCACTCCTGAATTTCTCTGCCTGCCCTTTTGCCTTTATTCGTGAATGCGTATGTGTGTGTAGTTTGTGATCACTGTGTGTAAACAAGCCTAAATTCTGCCTTTTTTCCTTCCACTTGATGTCGTTTGGTAAACAGTTTCCCATGTCCTGCGTGGTCTTCATAGACCCTGCTTTTCATGCCTGCAGGATAATCTGTTGAGTTAATGGCTCCTAGTTTTCTCAACCATTTTCTTCTTGTTGGGTGTTAGGTTGTTTCCAGTCTCTTGCTATTATGAATAAGGCTTCAGTGGCTGTCTGTGTTAGGGACTTTTTTCTGCTTTGAGATAGTTCCATAGGGTAGGTTTCCCACTGCGGGCACTCCTGAATCACTCTTGACTGAAAGCCTGTTCAGAGAACCTGCCGTAATTGCCGATGCCCCAAGCTCACCCTGTCCTGGGACCGTTGTCTCTGAGCAGCCTTTGATCCCTGTTTTTTCTTTTCTTTTTAAATTAATTTATTTTTTATTTATTTTTTTTTGGCTGCGTTGGGTCTTTGTTGCTGCGCGCGGGCTTTCTCTAGTTGCGGCGAGCGGGGGCTACTCTTCGTTGTGGTGTGCGGGCTTCTCATTGCGGTGGCTCCTCTTGTTGCGGATCACAGTCTCTAGGCGCGCGGACTTCAGTAGTTGTGGCACGTGGGCTCAGTAGTTATGGCTCGTGGGCTCTAGAGCGCAGGCTCAGTAGTTGTGGTGCATGGGCTTAGTTGCTCCGCAGCATGTGGAATCTTCCCGGACCAGGGCTCAAACCCATGTCCCCTGCACTGGCAGGTGGATTCTTAACCACTGCGCCACCAGGGAAGCCCCGGTCCCTGGTTTTGTACCACTCTCCCTGCCTGGTGGCACCTAGTACCTGCTGTTCGGTGGGAGGGAAGTCCTTCCCCTCCCCTTTCCAAGCTCAATGCCACCAAGATGGTAACAGACACAAGAAGGTCTAGCCCGGTGCCTGGCAGTGAGTCAACCCCCATGGTATCTGCAAAGGACCTTTAGAGATTGGGAGACAGGGGACCTGGGCGCCGGTGCCATCTGGGCCCCTCACCAGCTCCTTGGCCTTGGGCAAGTACTTTTCTCCACCCCAGTAGCCCAGTCAAGGCCACCGGGCTGGATAATCTCTGGGTGTCCTCTGTCTCAGTCTTAGGAATCTCTGAAGTTGAAGGCAACATGGATGCCTCCGTGGGAGTCACGTGACATTATGGGTACCGTATTGTGACACCCGGAGGGGTGTGCAAAAAAATCCACTGACATGTGAGAAGAAAACACCAGAACTTCTATTTCATATATTGACTTTCTTTAAAAGAAGGAAAGCTAAAACATATTCGTTGCTGCATGGATTGACAATAGCCATGTATATAAGCTATAAAAGATATACGTGTGTGTGTGCATAAATTACACGCTCCCTGTTTTGATGTGTGGAGGCCCCCGTGCTTTGGGTCCTGCGGGGCTATTTTAGTGGCTGGAGCCCGGGTGTGGGAATAAAGCCTTCCATCCATGACCCAGGGCAAATCTCTGAATTTATCCTCTCCATCTCTGAGTGTGGTTGCTCCACACCCAGGTATTTTAAGGCGATATTTGACACAGATACACAAGTAGTACAGGAGTTATAATAGTGATATTTCACGTTTCTATCCTGGGCTTTTTTTTTTTTTTTTTTAATTTAATTGTGGATATTCAGGCTCAGATTATTTTAAGACGGTGCTTCCTACCATCCTGGTGCAAAAGGGCACTTTCAGATATGAGAGGGCTTGTGACAGTGTTAGTGAAGGAACTAAAAGATTCCAAGTATACTGAAGTCAGCTAAAAATAACCACACAGCCCCCACTGAAGTTCCTCCTGTTCTGTGTAACAGTGTGCATCAAAGCACCCACAGTTCTCATCCTTTCCCTCTGCTGCCCATCAGCTGTTGGAATGAAACAGTCTTCCCCTTTCTCTGGGACTCCTTATCTTCACAGGATAAGGCTGGGGAGCATTCCAGAAAGCGCTGGATCTTTCTCTGGCAACAGAAGCCAGAGCCCCTAACCTCTTACAGGGCATCGTGGCCTGCGTCGCGCTGCGTTTCTTGCACAATCCCCTGCAGCCTGTTGTTCCAGCTGACACATGTTGTGTAGCAGAATGCTTCCCCCGTTTTGGCAAAGTCAAGTTCTTGCTGGTGGCAGAAAGTTGGTTGCACCCCGAGGGAAAGGTCCCTGGCCTGCTGGGTGAGACGCACCCCTGGCAGAGGACTCCTGGGCTCGAGCTCCCCTTTGAGTCTGCCCTCCCTCTCCTCCCCTATCCGGGCCCTTAGCTCCTGGTGTCTCCACCTCCAAAACCTGCCCCGGATGTGCCCCACTCTGTCCATCTCCTTAACCACACCCTCGTCCTGGCCCCCATCCTCTTTGCCCTGAATTCTTGCTTCCCCTCCTCCGTGCCTCCAATCCAGCCACTGCCATGGGAACCTCCAAACACACAGATGGGATGGCTTCCTGCTTAGGGAGGTTTCCTTTGGTACCTAGAACGCCATCCAAACTCCGGCCTGGGCTTCCTGGGAGGGCCCTGTGTGACCTGGCCCCTGGGTTTTCATTCCGTTCCTCAAACACAAGCTTGTTCCCACCTCAGGGCCTTTGCACATGCTGTCCCGCTGCCGGCATGTTCTTGGCATGCCTGGTTCCTTCTCATCACTCGGTTCTCAGAGGGGGCCTCCCACAGCCCATAACTCCCACGCTCACTCTCCCTCCTTTCCCCCTTGACCCTGAGGACTATGAGATACTGTTTTATTCGCATGTTTACAGCCCCGCCGCCCACCCACCCACGCTCACACCACAAGCATGCCCAGGAAGGCTGGGCTTGTCCGCCTCGTTATATTCACTGCTCTGTCTCCAGGGCCCAGAAGAGTTATGGGAAAATTGGTGGGTGTGCAGTAAGTCAGTGAGTGAGTGAATGAATGAATGAATGAATAAGGGAACGAAGCCACTTGTATCCAATCCAAGCCACGACTGAAGTCATTGTGTCAAATGCCACGTTGCTGGGGGCTGGAATCGGACGGGATGGGTGGTGCGAAGGGGACGTGGTGAGGGAGGGGCTGGCTGCCCGGTGGCCGTGGCAGTGGGCATTGAGGCACGTGTGCTCTGTGTAGCAGGTGAGCTTCCAGGTCAGCTGCACGGTGGGAGGCCTGCTTCGCTGCCCCGGGAGAGCTCAGGTCTGTCTGGGAGCTGCTGGGCTGGCTGAGGTGGGAGGGCACTGCTCTCTGGACGGCCCGCCGGGGGTGGGGATGAGGGAGGGTCCAGGCCAGGGCTGTCCTCTCTCCCCGGAGCTGAGCTGAGCTGTGGGTGTAGTTACTGTCAATCCAGCCGGGGGCCTGGCCTTGCGGGGAGAGCTCCTCGCCCCTGGCTTACAGGAATGTTCTGTGGTCAGTGGGCCAAGGGTAGCGGAATCTGATTCCAGCAGAGGCTGGAGAGATGCGAGTTGCTGCTCCGTTTTCCCTTGCTCTGCCAGGAAAGGGGGATGTGGCTTCCGGGGTGGCGGGGTCAGGGAGTCCCGCCCAGGCGGGCTGTGGGGAGTTGCTGCCCCGTCATCTGGCGGCCTGTTTTAGCCGCTTCCCCAGAGCTGAGTCACAGGGCTTAGCCACGCCCCCTCCCGAAGCCGCGGCTCCCTGTGGCCCGGTCCCTTCCCGGGTGGGTGCTCAGGGCCCCCCGAACGGCCCCCAGGACTGGCCCAGGGCACCTGCTCGTACTTGTACTCAGAGTTCCACCTCCTCACCCCCAAACTGCTCTCTGTTCAAAGCTTAGGGTGACAGTGTCATGAGGGTACCATAAAACCAAGGATTTAAAACAACCCGGTGAGTGAGCTCTTGCCAGCCCTGAAGCCTGGCCTGTCCAGCCTGAGCTCTAGCTGTAGGGCCCCAGGGCTGCTGCAGCCCCTCCTTGCTGGGCTGGGGGACCAGTGGGTGACTCCATCTGGGCCCCGACTCTCAGGACTCGGGACATTTTCATGCTGGATACTGAAGATGGTTTGGTTTTTCACAAGCCACAAAGCCTCGTTCCCACCCCCAGGGAGCGAGACCACAGATGGCAGATAACCGCTGGCCGGACCTGCTCTACCTTCCTGGGCTGTGGGGCTGTGCAGGGGCCCAGGGACCTCCCTGCCGGCCCCTCTTATCCTGATCTCGAGCTCTACCCTCGAGGACGTGCCAGGGGTGGGGGCCCTTCTGTCCTGTAGCCGCGATGGCCAGGATGCCTGGTCCCTGCCGGTGGCCACAGGGGTCTGCGCCATCTCTGCCGAGCCCTGGGTAGCTGGGCCTGCGGTTTCCCTTTCTGTTCTTTTTAATAAGCACTTAAAATCCGGGAAACCACAGCGCCTGACGCTTACTGGCTCTGGGGATTCCTGCCGTTGCTTTGAAACCCTTACGCAACTCTGGAGCTTCATGTCACTGATCCCACAATTCGAATCCTTTACGTTCCCTCCCTCCCTCTCTTTTTTTTTTTCTTTCTTTTTTTCATTTTTCTTTCTTTCTTTTCTTTTTTTAAATTTGTTTGTTTTTCTGTTCACCTGGTGAATAGTATGCGTTTTATTTTCACATGTGCGCGCTCACTCCAGGGCAGGGTTTCTCAACCCAGGGCAGTTTTGCCCCCCAGAGGACACTTGGCACGTCTGGAGACATTCTGGTTGTCACAAGCAGGGGAGGCATGCTACTGGCATCTGGTACGTAGACGCCAGGGATGCAGCAGAACATCTTACAATGTGCAGGACGGCTCCCACAACAGAGAATTCTCTGGCTAAAAGGTGTCAGCAGTGTCAGAATCTGCTCCAGGGTAATACAGGAATCTTCTCAAGGCAGCGGCCAGGCTTCTCCTTTCTCTGGACTCTTCCAGCCAGAAGTGGGGAGGGTAACTGACCGGAGATGCTACCCACCAAAGGCCAGAAAGAGGCCTGGCTTGGGGCAGAGAGAGCACTGGACCCGGAGACCGGCTTCCACCCCAGCTCTGCTCTTACGCACATACATCTGGATAAGTCACTTTGCTTCAGTGAACTTGTTTTCTCATCTGGAAAATGAAAGAGCTGAAGGACACAGGATTCTGTGACCAGAGCCAGGAGCTGAACTGCAGGCAGGTTGAAGATGTGGACCCTTTCTATTCTTGCTTCACTGCCCTGGTGGCAGCAGAAGCCCGAGGGATTCTCCAGTACCAAGAGTGCCTTAGAAACCTGGTTTGATTTTCTTCTATGCCGAACGTGTCTGAGGCCGACTCACTCCATCCTCCTTTTCTCTTGTTTAGCCAAAGAGAGTTTTCCCCAACGTTGGCCTGAGAGCCCATGGCTCGCCCAGAGGGTCACATATGGTGACTCTCTCCTGGAGCAATGTGGAGGGGATGACCCTAAGGCCAGTACTTTTCACGTGTCTAGTTTAGGCGTCAGCAAACTATGGCCCAAATCTGGCCCACCACTTGCTTTTATATATAAAGTTTTATTGGGACACAGCCATGCCCATTTGTTTATATACGGTCTACTGCTGCTTTCCTACCACTGCGAAGATGGAGCTGAGCAGCTGGGACCAAGACCATATCAGTCATGAAGCTGAGAATCTTTGCTGTCTGGACCTTTATGGAAAACGTTTGCCAAAACCTGGTCTAGCTGTTCCGTGTCTTAATTGTTTAGAAGTTAGATCCCAGGGCATGGGCAGGAGCGAGGGGCCAGGTCAGAGGTAGGGGAAGTGAACTTTCCTGAGGGTCTGGGGGGAAGGAGGAGAGTGAGGAGGGGGAGCTGACCGACTGTAGTGGGTCATCTCAAGGACTTTCAGAGGAGTCCTCACCTGACTCCACCCAGCCGGGCTCACCTGTGTGGCAGGTGAGCCCCGGTGCCTGGCTCCCGCCACCCTCCTCTGCCCTGGAGTGACAAGTGCTGTGACTGCCTGGTGGTTGGGGGGGACCATCTGGCTGGGCATCAGCAGCAGGACAAGGAACAAAGAACGAGAGCGTGGGGAGGGGGTTAGAGGGCACAGAGAGGTCAGGCTGGGAGCGCTGGAGCCGGGCTGTAGGCTGAAGTGACCTTGTCCTTGGGCTCAGGAAGGCAGAAAGGGAGCAACCAAGGGGCTGGGGTGGAGGTGGGGGGTAGGAGGGAGGTGCTGACCTTTCAACAGGTGTTTGAGGACCGACTGTGCCATGCACTGCTGGACGGGATTCAGTGGCGACAGGCCCTTTGGAACCCTCCGGAAGCGCATAGTCCAGTGGGAAGATGACAGTCGAGCCGAGCCGGCAGTGGTAGAATGACAGAGCCAGTGCCTGCTGGGAGCAAGGACGTCCACAGTGCTGGGGGTCGGGCAGGAGGTGGTCGGGAGGTCTCACCCAGGCTAAAGCAGCTTTCCTGGAAGAAGTGACAGCTCAGCTGAGCCCTGGAAGACGTTGGGTGAGCCAGGTGACAGGTGTTCTAGCAGGGAGCTGTGCATGTCCAGCCCTGGAGCCCGGGAGACGGCAGCTCAGGGCCAGGGCGGACCGCAGGGGTAGGGGAGCAGCGAGGAGTGAGGCAGGGACTGGGTGTCCGATCGGGGGGTCTGCACTGGGGGGTCCTGGTCGGGTTTTGATTTAGCCAAAAGGTGAAGGATGGGGGAAGGGGAAGCAGGGCCAACTGGGATGTGGTGGCCTAGCTTAGGGCAGCATCGGGGGTGAGGAAGAAACCCGGTGGGACATCCTGGGTTGCCCTTGGCAATGGGGAGGATGGGCCTGGAATGCGGGGGCCGTTGAGAGCTGTGCTGTTAGCAGGACTGGTGGCCCAGGACCACCACCCCCTCACCCGCCAGCCTTGGTTAAGTCCCTGCACCCACCTCACCCCACTCTGCTCAGCCCTGTGCTGCTGGGTTTAGCACTGGGGGCTGGTTTGGCTTCAACACTGGACTTCAACTTGGCCTTTGCCAGGAGCTGCATGGGTGGTACCTGCCAGGAGATTTCAGAGGCTCTCCCGGCCTCCCTGCTGAAGTTCTTTGGTTCAGGTTAATCACCTGGGGGTCTGCGTTCCCAGGGCGCCTCGGCCATCTAGGGTTTAGTCTCTGCCTCCCTGCACCCCTAGTGACTGAAGACGCTGGGAGTTTCCCAGTCTTGGTCTCTGAGAGGCGGGGAGGGTGGATCCTTGGCAGAGAGCTCGGGGCTGCACTGTGGAGATGTCGCAGGCAGGATCCTCACCTCGGGGCACCCACCAAGGGCTGGAGGGCCGGGGAGCTGGTTCTGTGGGTCCCGGCGGCTCCACCCGATTCTGATTCAGAGAGCGAGCTGCCGCCCACGTCTGTGGAGGTGCCAGGCAGCGCCTCCCTGGGGCCTGTGCCGTCCTCTCCCTCCTCTAAGAACCATGACTCAGACTGAGGTGTCCACTAACTCCACAGGGGCTGAGGTCAGGCAGCCGGAAGAACTAACTTACAGCGTGGCTCCGGACTGGTTGTTGGCTGGAGTCACGTCTCTCCGGGTCGGCTGCCTGGAGCTGCCTGTGTACCCTCTGCCTCTAGGGGCGCCCTGGTTGCGGGGTGCGGGAGGCATTGTCCTGTAGAAGAAGCATCTCTCGCTCAGGTCTCAGGGAGAGCGTGCCTGTGGCTACTTGAACTCCAGAGAGCGCTGGCCTAACCGGAGAGCCTGTGCGTGGGGAAATAGGCAGGGTTATGAAATTGACTGCCCGCTTATTTCACACGGTTTCATTTTGGTAGGAGAGCAGAGGTTTAAATGACAACAACCCCTGGGCAGATGGGCTTTTGTGCTGAGCGGACAGCCGGGTTAACCCTTTCCCTGCTGTTCTCTTCTTGCAGCCCTATGATCTCCTCCTTATCGCCCCCTCCACCCGCCGGACTTCAGATCTGACCTCAGATCCGCCTGCTGTCTCTGGAGGGGACCCCCTCCCCTCCCCTCCCCACCCCACCCCCGGCAAGATGCCGATCCTCAAGCAGCTGGTGTCCAGCTCCGTGCACTCCAAGCGCCGCTCCCGAGTGGACCTCACGGCCGAGATGATCAGTGCCCCGCTGGGCGACTTCCGCCACACCATGCACGTGGGCCGGGCGGGGGACGCCTTTGGGGACACCTCCTTCCTCAACAGCAAGGCTGGGGAGCTGGACAGCGAGTCCGTGGACGAGCAGGCCGCGGCCTCCTCGTCCTCCAAGCGCGGCCTCCTGGCCCGGAAGTTCCGAGGCAGCAAGCGGTCACAGTCAGTGAGCAGGGGGGACCGGGAGCAGAGAGACGTGCTGGGCCCCCTGCGGGACTCGGCCCTGTTCGTCAAGAACGCCATGTCCCTGCCTCAGCTGAACGAGAAGGAGACCGCCGAGAAGGGCTCCAGCAAGCTGCCCAAGAGCCTGTCCTCCAGCCCCGTGAGGAAGGCCAGCGGGGAGGGCGGCCCGGAGGAGGCGGTACCTCGGCGGAATGGGGCCTCCGCCCCCCACTCCCCAGACCCCCTCCTCGACGAGCAGGCCTTCGGGGACCTGGCGGATCTGCCCGTGGTTCCCAAGGCCAGCTTCGGGCTGAAGCACGCCGAGTCCATCATGTCCTTCCACATCGACCTGGGGCCCTCCATGCTGGGCGACGTCCTCAGCATCATGGACAAGGCCGAGTGGGAACCGGAGGAGGAGGAGGAGGAGGAGGAGGAGGGGGAGGTCGGTTACCATGGTGACGAGGACCCAGCAGGCAGCCCCGCCCAGGCTCCCCCGACGGTGGCGGCAGCCCCGCCCCTGGCAAGGCAGGAAGGCGCGGGGGGCCCGGACCTGCCCGCGCTGCCCTCCCGCGCCCTGCAGGAGGAGGGCTGGGCGGCGGTGGCTCCCAGCCCCGGCTCGGCCCGCAGCGTGGGCAGCCACACCACGCGGGACAGCAGCTCCCTGTCCAGCTGCACCTCGGGGGTCCTGGAGGAGCGCAGCCCCGCCTCCCGGGGGCCGGACCGGGCCCGGGCCGCTGTCCCGAGGCAGCCGGACCCCGAGTTCTCCTTCATGGACGAGGAGGAGGAGGACGAGATCCGAGTGTGAGGCCGGCCGGAGGTAGGGGCTCTTGGCTTTGTCTCCTCCCTGACCCCCGCCTCGCAAGGTCGGCCAAGAGCCTGGCTGCGGGCCACAGACAGACCCTGGACCTCACGGATGAGGGGCGCTGGCCGAGCCTGGGGGCCCACGGAGGACCTGGAGCTGGCTCGGGTGCCTGACTTCTTCGCACGCCCTGCCCTGCCTGAGCTCGTAGGACAGGGCTGTGTTCTCGCAGCAGGAATCGGCTTTCCTCTCCCGGCCTCCAGTGGATGCCCGCCGTCAACCTGAGTCCCTGCCACGTGCAGCAATAACAGGGCAGCCAGGGGCGGCCCAGGGGTGCCAGGGCTAAGGACACTTGACCTGCCTCTTTACTCCTGGCGTTTCTGTTGTGACCGCCGGTGGCCGCCGGAAGAAACGCCTGTGACAGGTCACAAGTCCCGGCCCCTCCCTCCTCCATCCCCAGCTCCTGCACGGGGAGCCCCTCGGAGGAAAGGCGGACCGAATGTGTACACTCAACGCCACGCCTTCCGCGGGGTGAGAACAGGATGCAGAACGGAAGGAAGGCCCCGGGGCATCTTGAGTTTTCAAGAGGGGGCCCTTGCAGGATGACACTAGGACAGGCTGCAGCCCTTCGCTCAGTCCCTCTGGGTTTGTTTGTTCTTGTGTTTAAATCTTTTTAGAGCAGTACCAGCAACGGTGTTTGTAGACCCGCCACCAGAAGGAAAACGAATCCTTTTAGAAAACCTTTATACTAAGTGCTTCCAAACTTTATTTAGAACTGTATGGGGTGGAGGTCTGTGCGTGTCTGTCCTCGGCCCCCTCCCCCATAGCTATTAACAACAACAGGCAGCCAGTGTAGAAAATTTCTGGAAAATGATTATTAAAAAAAAATGTCATTCCTATGGGGGGATAAAACCTCTTTTGACTGGCTTGTTCCCTCCTCCACCGCAACCCCCGGACTGACTACTTCCCTTTCCTTTCCCAGGCCTCTGCCAGCGGAACCCCCTTCCCCACTTCTGAGTCAGTGGTCCTGAGGGTATAGGGTTGCCAGATTTAGCAACAAAACAAAACAAAAACCAGAATGCTGAGTTACATTAGAGTTTCAGGCATGCAAAGGATAATCTTTTAGTGTAAGTATGCCCCATGCCATATTTGTAATACACTCATGCTAAAAAATTAGTTGTTGTCTTTCTGAAATTCAGATTTCACTCTGCGCCCTTAGAACCCCACCCAAGGGGATTGAGTGGAGGTTGGGTGCGAGCCCCCAGGATTCACGGATGATGATTTTTCTGTCCTGGCAACAGGCTGACTCACCTTCTCCTGTCCCCTTGTAGCCAGTGGAGGGAGGGGGACGGACAGAACTGCCAGGGGGTCCAGCCAGGGCTGGCGGCGGGTGTAGCTGCCCTAACCTCCTGAGTTTTGCCAGATCCGGACTCAGACACTACCTTAGTTCTTGAATTGGGTGCCCACTGGTTTCCTGCCATGCAGCCTCTGCCAGCTGCTGCCCTTGAAACCCATCTAGACAGCAGTCAGTTCCAGATTCTAAACTGTATATTTTTTTTTCTGTGAAAATGTTAAAACAGCAAGGAAACATTAAAATAAAAGGCCTTACAGCATGCCTGGTGTCTCTGTTTTTGGGGGGGGGCGGTGGATAGGGGTGAGGGTGCAGATTCAGGGTGCTGGGGCTGCCCGAGCCCCGACGGCACTCGGGGGCCTGAGGTGGCTTCTCTCTCTGTCTCTTTGGGGCCCGCCCCTCCTGCACTGCTCTCCAGCTTCTGGAAGGACAACGCCTCTCTTGCCCATCAGCCTGGGCAGGCCCTTGGGGGCTCTGGGATTTGGTGTCCCGACTGCCACTCACCACTGGGGGCCCTCGGGCACTTTGTCACGCAGCCACTATGTGCCTCACCCTTCTCATCTGTTAAATGGGCGTTGTGCTGTTCTCACAGGGCTGGGCTGCAGACACAGTCACTGCCGTGGGGGTTGCCAAGTTTTTTTTGTTGTTTTTTTTTTTAATATTTATTTATTTATTTGGTTGCACCAGGTCTTTGTTGCAGCAGGCGGGCTCCTTAGTTTCGGCTCGCCGGCTCCTTAGCTGGAGCACGCGGGCGCCTTAGTTGTGGCAGGCAAACTCTTAGTTGCGGCACGCGTGTGGGATCTAGTTCCCTGACCAGGGATCGAACCCGAGCGCCCTGCGTTGGGAGCGCAGAGTCTTATCCACTTCGCCACCAGAGAAGTCCCCCAAGCTGTTATTAAACCGAGGGAGGTGCCCGACCCGCGTGGGGCTGCAGCCGGGAAAGGTGCCACCCTCCCTCCGCTCCTCCCTTTCACCATCTGACCTGGAGAATCAACTTACAGGGGGTGTGGTCTCCGTTCAGCCTCGGGGCCCTGGTAGGTGGACTCTGGTGTCCCCATTTTATAGCAGAGATGTGCTCCAGAGGCCACATGGCCACCTTCTCCAAAGTCACCGAGTGGCAGAGTCAGAACATTACGGATTCGAAACCCTTTCCACACAGGCACCTCAAAGCTTCATTACTTGGGGAAGTGAGGAGGGGGTGTGTCAGCCCTAGGTGGGACCCGGTGACCCCTCCAGCCCCTGGTCCAGCTCCTCCCTCACCCCTCCCCCTCTGACGTGGGCGCGTCTCTAAGGAGAGAACGTCTCTGCCCCTGAAGCCCCTTGTATGCCCTCCTTTTCACCGGGGGGCCCCAGTGCAGCTGAGTTCCAGGAAACCCTGCCCGTCCCCCAGGGAGAAATTTGGGCATATACTCATCCTCCTCCTGGGAAGCAATTAGAAGCATAATTAAAATGTCGCCCAGGTCCCTCTGTCCCTAGATTGGCTCATTAGAGGTAATGAGGGATGTGGCTAAGACAGAGTTATGAGTAGGTGGGGTGGTGGCCCCGGGGGAGGGAGGGGGGATGGGCACACACCCAAGCCCAGCGGGAGTGATGGGGTCCCCCAGCTCTGGGGGGAATGGAGAGAGAAATGCACTGTTCAGCAAGGCTCAGGGGGATGGTACCTGAGTGGGAGCTGTGCCTCCCAGACATATTGTACCCCCCGCCCCCCATTCCACCCACGTCCACTCACCCAGATTCTTGAGGGTCTGGGAACAGCCAGCCTCCCCAAGGCTGCAGACCTGCTTTTTGATTTGATGGGAAAGCACTAGCTGTTTAGGGAGACCCAGGGGCCGGCTGGACCCACACTTTGGGAGAGTGCTTTCTGACTGGGGGCTCAATGGGCGCACCAGACAAGCGTGGGATAACTGGGCAGGACGAGCCTAGCCACCAGCTCTAACCTTGGTTTGCTGTGTGGACTTGGGCCAGTTATTTTCCCTCTCTGGGCGGCTTCAGTTTCTCCATCGTTACAGTCAGGCACTAGCTCAGTCGTTTTCAACTTTTTACCAGAAGTTCTGTTTGTCATGAGGTATACAAACAGACTGAACGAGAGCTTCCCTGGTTGGGGGGCGGATCCTTTCTCCCTCCCCTTTGTCTCTGGGTTTTGCCGGAGAAGCCTAGGGCCCCCGCAGGGCACATCTTACCCTAAAGATGTTCTGTAGGGCCCCTTCTACCTCTGACAACTCAAAGCAAGAGCTGGGAACTCTTTCTGGGCAATCATTTAGTAATTTTAATTCAGATCGCAGCTAATACTTCCAAAAATGTGATGGGACCCCCAAAACCTTCTGCTTCAGGCGGGGCTGCAGTCATGGCCCAAAGATGCTCCGGGATGAGTCCCACCCTGGTCCAGCCATCACTGGGGTGTCTCCCTTCCGCCTCCCCAACTCCTCAAGGGGTTCTGCTCTTATTTGTTGGGTGCATGCTGTTCTGCACTGTTCACGTGGTAAGGGCTGTGTGTTCTAGGACTGCCACTGGCCCACCGGGCTAGCAAGTGGAGGAGGTGGATACGGACCCACGCGCGGGCTCCAAAGCCCTCCCTTGCAATCGCTGTCCCAGTCTGGTGATGTCCACTTTGGGGCCCGGAATGACCAGGCGGTGCCAGTGACCTGCTGGGCAGAGCAGTGCAGAGAGAGGCCGAGCTGACAGCCCCGCCGGTAGGGGTGTGCCCAAGAGAAAGGGGGGTGTGCTTCCTGCCAGGCGAGGCGCTGGCAGCTCCAGGACCCTTTCAGCAGCTACTGCCACTTTGCATCATCCAAAGGGCCCCGCAGGTAGTGCCAAGTGTGCTGAGCAGAGCAGCCCCTGCCATTCCCAGGGTCACTCAGGGCTGGCCTCCGTCTCTGTCCACAGCCTCAGGGCCGTGCTCCCGCTGGGGTCCAGGCTGGTCCCATAGGGCTCCCCTTCGACTCCATTCTCACACCCCAGCCACCCCCTCCTCTTCACCAGGGTTGCACCATGTTCTCAGAAGAAAGTGCACACAAGGAATAGAAAAGGAATAGAGGGGTTCGGGACACCTGCGGGGAGGGGGTTCTTAGGATCTTCACATTTTAGGATCTGGTTCACCACCCGCCTCCACCCATTTTACAGATGGGAAGACAGAGGCTGGAGAAGGCGGCACTGGCTGAAGTCTGGTGAGTGGAGCAGAGCAGAGGCTGTGAGATGGACGGGGCTGGCTTGGCTCTGTGGTGTGACAGACGCGGGAAAGGCTGAGCCGGTAGACTGCGTGGGGCAGAGCTGGGAGTGCGGTCCTTGTCGGGGTGGCGGAGGGGGCGGGGTTGGCTATTTCAGGTGTGTGTCTGGCACCCCCACCCTTCCCTGGCTTACCTCGGCCTTCACACAGCAGCCTCCCAAATGCCCGGACTCCACACTTGGGCGGGGACCCTTCCTGGCACAGCAATAACCTGCATGCAAAGTATCCCTGGACCCCGAAGACCCTGAGTTAAGATGCAGGAAAGCATGGATAAACAACAAGGTCCCACTCTATAGCACCGGGAACTATATCCAATCTCCTGGGATAAACCTTAATGGAAAAGAATATTTAAAAACGGACGTATCTATGTGTATAACTGAGTCACTTTGCTGTACAGCGGAGACTGGCACAACACTGTAAATCAACTCTACTTCAACAAAAATAGACAGAATTTTAAAAAAAAGATGCAGGAAAGCAAAGTTAGAAATAAAAGCAGGAGAGCTTGTCTCTCTACTTCCCCTTTGCAGGCTTCTCAAGGCCCTGTGGCTTCCTGCCAACTGCCAGATGGGAGACTGGAAAGAAAGCTTTGGGGGAGGAAAGGTATTTGCAGGCAGATGGAGGTTGGAGGCTTTGTGTCTGAAGCCTGTTGCTCTTACACACGGAGCTTCTGTTCTCCAAGACGGAGACTCCCAGGAGGGGACAGGAGGAGCCAGGGAGAGCTGCCTTCCCGCCGGGACTCCAACCCTGAAATGAACTTGCTCTGTTAAAAAAGGCCCGCCAAGGGCTTCCCTGGTGGTGCAGTGGTTGAGAATCTGCCTGCCAATACAGGGGACATGGGTTCGAGCCCTGGTCCGGGAAGATCCCACATGCTGCAGAACAGCTAAGCCCGCGGGCCACAACTGCTGGGCCCGCGTGCCACAGCTACTGAAGCCTGCGCGCCTGGAGCCTGAGCTCCACAACAAGAGAAGCCACCGCGATAAGAAGCCCGCACACCACAACGAAGAGTAGCTCCCGCTCGCCGCAACTAGAGAAAGCCTGCGCACAGCAACAAAGACCCAACGCAGCCAAAAATAAGTAAAATAAAATAATATCTATCTTTAAAAAAAACAAAAACAAAAAACATGCCCGCCAAGGCCACAGGGCTCTGCTGAATTTTCTTTTGTTTTGTTTTTACCCTGCTTTGTTCCAAAAAGGATTGGAAGCAGCTTACAAAAATACTTAAAATACAATAGGATAAAAATAGATCAGAGAGAGAACAAGCCTGGAACAAACAGTACAATGAACCAAGAGGGTGGTACCCAGAAATGTGCTCAAAGGTGGACTGAAAATTGGGCTCTGAGCTTCCTATCAGTCAAAGTGAAGAGGGAAATCCACCCGTTACAAGACTCACGAAGTCTATGAGGTTGGAACAATCCCAGAAGAAGCTTTTTCTGACACTGAGGTCTGAGAGGGATCCCTGTGAGATCTCTGAAGGGGACAGGGGTGGGGTCCAGTCAGTGTCTTCAAAACAGTCTCATAACAGATAAGGTCACGCGAACCCCATCAAGCTGCATTTCCGCTCAGGGTAAATCAAAGACTTAATGCCAGGGTGCAGATCAATAAAACCAACTCTATGGAGGGTCAGACCCAAGCCATCCAAGTCATTCATCCAAGAGATGCTATTTGTTTATTTATTTATTTATGGCTGCATTGGGCCTTCGTTGCTGCACGTGGGCTTTCTCTAGTTGTGGCGAGCGGGGGCTACTCTTCGTTGCAGTGCACAGGCTTCTCATTGCAGTGGCTTCTCTTGTTGCGGAGCACGGGCTCTAGGCGCGCAGGCTTCAGTAGTTGTGGCGCATGGGCTCAGTAGTTGTGGCTCGCAGGCTTTAGAGCGCAGGCTAGAGTTTAGTTGTGGTGCACAGGCTTAGTTGCTCAATGGCATGTGGGATCTTCCCGGACCAGGGCTCGAACCCATGTCCCCTGCATTGGCAGGCGGATTCTTAACCACTGTGCCACCAGGGAAGTCCAGAGATGCAATTTAGATTCTACCAGACAGAGCAGGATTTCTCAACCTCAGCACTCTCGGCATCTGGGGCCTGGATCATTCTTTGTTATCAGGAAACGTCCCGTGCCCTGTGGGGTGTTGAGCAGCATTCCTGGCCTCTGCCCACGAGATGCTGGGAGCATCTCCCCAGTGGGCTGTGCTCTATGCTGATCCAAAGTGGCCCCAGACATTGCCAAACGCCCCCGCGGTAATGAAAACCACTGCTCTTATAGGAGTGGCGAGACACCTTTTTTCTTTTTCTTTTTTTAAAACAAAGGCCAATCTAAGACAAAAATGTTTTCAGGTCACGTGCTTTTTGTTCAAAGCACAGAAAGGCTTATGGAGTCCCATGGGGGAAAATAGATATACTTGCATCTTCAGTTACCTACTTTAATTGAGAAAACTGGCCCTTCTTCTTAGCCAGTAACATGTTACTATGTGGGTATTATTTGAGAAGCAGCCACACGGAGGTGGCTTTCTAATTTCTCATCCTGGGGTCAGATTGAGGAGTGTGCTGAGAAGGTGGTCCCACAGTGTGATGGTATTAGGAGGCAGGGCCTTGGGGAGGTGATTAAGTTTAGATGAGGTCATGAGGGTGGGGCCCCCATGATGAATTAGTGTCTTTATGAGAAGAGGAAGAGAGACCAGAACGCGGTCTCTCTCTGTCATGTGAGGACACAGTGAGAAGGTAGCCCTTTGCAAGCCAGGAAGAGAGCCCTTCAGCAAAAGCCAGCCATGCTGGTACCTGCATCTTGGACTTCCAGCCTTCCAAACTGAGAGAACTAAATATTTGCTGTTTATGCCCCGTCCGTGGATCCCGAGCTGACTGAGACAGTGGGTGAGTCCCCACGTGCTTGGAACTGTTCATCTAGATGGGGAGTCGTGGGCCAGAGATGGAATTCAAAGCCAAGCCAAGGAGCGAGAGCAAGGGCAGCTGGATGGATGTGATGAACGCCCAACAGGAGGGAAGGTCGGGGTGGGCGAACTTCTCCCCCCTGGGGCCCTGCCGTCTCCCCCGCCCCCCACCCAGGGGTCAGGGTGGTTTGTCCAGGCTGGGAGCAGGGAGGGGTTGCCCTCTGCTTGCCCGCTTCTGCCGCCCACACCCCCTGGGCTTTGTACACAGCGTGGGCACCATTGACTCCCTGTCAACAGTCAGGCCCTGGAGGGTTTTTCCATCTGTACCCTGTCTGTCTGCCTTGTGACCCAAGAATCATTTAGCGATAACAGACCAGAGGGCAGTCTTTCGTGATGAAAATGGACTTTTTCTTCCCAACTCCATTGACCCAAAGGCAGGTCAAACCTGTGACCTTGACTCCAATCCATCAGAGTGAGTGCACCAGGCCGGGGCAGGGAGAACTAATCCATCACGGTGTCGGCAACCAGCTGGCGGCCTGTGTTCTAGAAAAACCTTCCTCTCCCTCCTCCAAGTGAGGGCGAGGGGTTCATGCACCCCAGGAGGTACACAGGACCATCCACCGGGATGCAGGAATAGATATTAGAACTTTGCTCATAATTATGGTTTATCTTGACTTTCCACCCTGAGCAGACCCAATGCTGCAAGGCCAGCTCCTTCTGTGACTCCCAAGGCCTCAGAGTCAAGGCCCTTCCCAAGCCACCAGCTCCTTGAACCTCTTTCAACAGCCGACCGGCCAGATTCAGCCCTGCAGAGCCAGAAGTGGTTTCCCAAATGCACTGCTGCTGCTGGGAACACTGTTCTTTACCACCTTGACAACGCTCTACCTGTCTCAGCTGTGTTTCACATCCTCCCGGAAACCTGTCCTTGCCATCCAGGTGAGAGCTAAGTAGTCTTGTAGTAGTTCTGCAAATGCCCCTGTGTCCCACATTGTAGGATTCAACTGCCTGTTTATCAGTGACTTTCCCCTTTGTTACTGTACCAAATTACTACAAATTTAGTAGCTTGAAACAACAAACATATTGTCTTATAATTCTGGAGGTCAGAAAGGGCCTTCACCGAGCTAAAATCAAGGTGTTGGCAGGCGTGCTTTCCTTCTGCAGGTTCTAGGGGAGGATTTGTTTCCTTTGCCTCTTCCAGCTCTGGAAGCACCTGCACTCCTTGGTTCATGGTTCCACCTTCCATCTTCAAAGCCAGCAGTGTAGTATCTTCAAACCTCAATCTCGGGACTTCCCTGGTGGTGCAGTGGTTAAGAATCCACCTGCCAACGCAGAGGACACGGGTTCGAGCCCTGGTCCGGGAAGATCCCACATGCTGCAGAGCAACTAAGCCCACGCGCTACAACTATTGAGCCTGCGCTCTAGAGCCTGTGAGCCAAACTACTGAGCCCGCGAGCCACAACTACTGAAGCCCGCGAGCCACAACTACTGAGCCCGCGAGCCACAACTACTGAAGCCCACGCACCTAGAGCCCGTGCTCCACAACAAGAGGAGCCACCGCAATGAGAAGCCCGCGCACCGCAACGAAGAGTAGCCCCCGCTCGCCGCAACTAGAGAAAGACTGCGTGCACAGCAACAAAGACCCAACGCAGCCAAAAATAAATAAACAAATAAATTTATATTTAAAAAAATCTCAATCTCTCTCTCTCAGTGGAGGAGAAAAGCTACTGGGACATCCCCTGGGCCGAGACTGACCCCCCTGAGCCCAAAAGGTCCTGTCTCCTTGACTCTCTGGCTAGAAATATAATCCACATGCCCACCCATAGGCCCGGGCATAGTCTCGGGCCTCAGGGGTCTTGGTCGTCTCACCGGCCTGGCAAGGGGTGGGGCCCTTTCCTGTACTGCAGCTTGGTCAGCTGGAAGGAGCTTGGCTTTGGGGTCATGCAGACCGAGCTGATGGTCTTTGGGAAGCTCGGAAGAGAAAGAAGAATGCCTCTCTTTCTGGGGTTTTGTGGGAATTAGAGAGAATGCAGTGTACATGGTGACACTCCCCTGATGAAGTCCTAGTAATTAGGAGCAATGGTTGGGAGTCTAGGTCCCCATTCTGACATCTACGGACTGTGTGAGCTTTAAGCAGTTGCTTCACCCCTCTGGGACTTGGTTTCTTTATCTGTAAAATGGGCAGAAGCAACCTGAGTGGTTGCAGTGAGGACCAGAGGAGGCCCTGATGAGAAATGTGGGCAGGGTCATTTGTCCTGTTACTGGGCCCACGCCCCTAGGGAAGAGGGATGCCTTTTCCAGAGTAGAGTTTCTAGAACCACCGGACTCCCAGAGGCCAAGCTCCCGGGCAAAGACAGAGCAGGACCATCCCGGCTGCTGGACCTCGCTGCCCTGCACTTCAAGTGGCTACTGGGAGGCCAACGGCTGTCCCCGCCAAGTGGCATCTCGGGCACAAAGAGCAGTGGAGGGGGCAGGGCACGCTGGCTCATTATCCCTGGGCCGGAGCAGCAGCTGTGGGTCACCCGGGGCTCCTCTGACCTCCAGCCCCTCCCAGCAGCTCTCCAGTGGCTGGCCCGTCCCTACGGGACTTAGAGCGGCCGCTCCAGCAGCAGCTGGACAGCGTGGAGTCCCCTGCCCCTCACGGCACCTTTCATCAGGGGCCTGAAGGATTAATACATTTGGAGAAGGGGTGGCCCCACGGACCCGGGGGCGGACACCTGGGGCCTCGAGCACCAGCTCATACTTCACGACACGTACCTCCAGTGTCAGGCTTCTGCGTGGACTTCTCACTAACCTCAGCCCCCCAGGGAGGTCACATGTGGGTCCCCTTTTACTGATGCAGAATCTGGAGCTCAGAGGGGTGATTAAATGACTGGCCTGGGGTGGCAGACTGGGGAAAGGCAGAACCAGGATGTGAACCCCGGCCTGTCTGATGCCAGCCTGGCCCCTTTTCCACCAACTCAGGTCCCGAGTGGGGAGTAAGGCAGATGCACGGGTACCGCGGTGGAGGGGGCGTGGCCACACTCTGCCCGGAAGAGCACCGGCTGGGACTGATCCATGGCTGGGCCGACCAGGCAGCCAGAGAATTCCAGAGCTCCCCGCACCCACTGCTTTTCAGAGCTGTGCGTTTATAAAGGGAAAGGAGCTGGGTGATGATGATTCGGGAAATCTGAAGCCAGAGTTAAATGAGAACCTCATAATGATGGTGATTAAAAATTAATGCCACTGTTTGTGCAGTGATTTGTGCGTCCACTTTGCAGCCATGAATTAATTAACAAATGAAAACACAAATGCTCGGCATCAGCTCCAGGGCACAGAAGAGCGGACGGGGAGATTCCAGAGGGGACATCCCAGAGCCAGCCGGGCCCCCTGCTCCCAGGCCGGCCCCTCCTCCAGGCATTGCCAGGGTTCCTCTGGCCTGGGGCTCGCTTTTTGTCTTTGCACAATGAGGGCGCTGGTCCACTTGGGAGCCGTGAGGTAGGAGTATAAATGGGGGGTGTCGGGTGGGCAGCTCCCCCAGTTCTGAGAGAGACAGAGGAGAAGCAAAGTGCCTGGGAGGTGGGAGACCCAGATCCGACTCCGGATTCAGATGCTCATTAGCTGTGGGACCTTGGCAATCACCCATCTTCTCTGCATTTTTATTTGCTCATCTGTAAAAGGGGTGAGGACTTCCGAAACTCAATTTCCAAGTGGGAAGGTGTATTCGTTTCCTAAGGCCGAACAGAAATTTACTCTCAAAATTGAGGTGTCATAGGTTGTTTCCTTCTGGAGCCTCTTTTTTTTTTAAATTATTTATTTATTTATATGGCTGCGCTGGGTCTTAGTTACAGCATGCGAGATCTTCATTGCCGCGTGCGGGATGTTTAGTTGCGGCAATGCAGACTCTCAGTTGTGGCATGTGGGATCTAGTTCCCTGACCAGGGATCAAACCCTGGCCCCCTGCATTGGGAGCGTGGCGTCTTAGCCACTGGACCACCAGGGAAGTCCCCCTTCTGGAGCCTCTGAGGGAGGAGGGGCCCATGCCTCTCTCCTGGCTTCTGGTGAGGGCGGCCACCTGTGGGGTCCCTTGGTAGCTCTACGCCTCCAGTCTCCTCCCGTCTTTGCGAGGCTTCTTCTCTGGGGCTCTTCTGTATCTCAGCGTCTCCGATCTCCCTCTCTTTTCTAAGGGCACCAGTCATGGGTTCAGGACTCACCTGAATTCCAGGATGATCTCACCTTGAGATCCTTAACTTAATTGCATCTGCAAAGACCCAGTTTCCAAATAAGCTCACATTCACAGGTACCAGGGGTGAGGACTTGGTGTATCATCCTGGGGGAGACAAGTCAACAGAAGGTATTTTGGGGAAGCAAAAACCATGCATGTGGGCTTCCCTGGTGGCGCAGTGGTTAAGAATCCGCCTGCCAACGCAGGGGACACGGGTTCGAGCCCTGGTCCGGGAAGATCTCACATGCTGCGGAGCAATTAAGCGCATGCGCCACAACTACTGAGCCTGCGCTCTAGAGCCCGTGCGCCACAACTACTGAAGCCCGTGCGCCTAGAGCAGGTGCTCTGCAACAAGAGAAGCCACCGCAGTGAGAAGCCCGCGCACCGCAACGAAGAGTAGCCCCCGCTCGCCGCAACTAGAGAAAGCCCGCGCGCAGCAACGAAGACCCAACACAGCCAAAAAAAAACAACAACCATGCACGCAAGACGCTGTCACTCTATGGTAGATAAGCGGTGAGGCAGTGGGAGGAGGAAGTCCCTGGAAGCCACACCCTGTGCACACCTTCTGGGGCGGGAGCCCGGGTTGGGCGTGGGACCCTGGCTGGGAGAGGAGGGGAGCTGCGGGGCTGGGTGTGGATGGAGGGAGGGGTCTCCACGGGGCCTCCTTCCTTCTCCGCCCTCCTGATGAACTCTTCGGGCCACCAGGGTGCTGAGAGGCACCCCCGCTGATGTCTCCGGGGCTGTAATTCTTACTTCTTATCATCACTAAGTGGTCTCCCCACACTCCATTCTTCAGGGTGCTGTGTGCTGCTCTCCTAGCCCTGCAGGAGCTCCCCGCTGGCTTCGTGATAAAAACCGAGCCCTGAAAGGCACTCCAGCTTCGGGGCCCTACTTCCTTCTCCAGTCTTTTCACCACACTGCCCTTCTCTAAACCCATGCTTCGACCAAACCAAACCCTTGACCGTGCCCCCGGCCTGCCACGTTGCTTCGTGGCCCCATGCTTTCACACCTCTGGCCCCTCCTCTGCAACACTCTGCCTCCCAACCCCCCATCGCCACCCGTCTCTCCTCCGAGAGCCCTCCCCGCCACCCCTCCCTGCCCCTGCACAACGAGCTCCCCTCTTGGCGTTTGTCCCTCTGCTACCAACACCCGCCGTGGTAGAACCGTGCTGGTGAAAGTCTCCCCCACTTGACTGGGCCATCCCTGAAGGCAGGGACACAGTCCTTTGTTTTGGGGTCCCCAGTTCCTGGCACAGAGATGCTCTGGGATGTTTATGGAAGGAGATCACCAAGAGACCTGGGTTTGAATTCCATCATTATCACCTTCCCAACCACGTGCCCTTGGCCTTGCTGGGCCTCCATGTCGAAGCTGCCACCTGCCAGGTTGGCGGGAAGGAGCCTGACATGAGCCTGTGCCCACAGATGAAGGTGTTTTGGAGACTAATCAGTGTACATGAAAAGGGCCCAAAGAAGCAAGGCCGCCTACCCCAGGGACCCTCCGCCCCTCTGCCTCCCTGGGGTGCAGCTGGAGGGAGCTCCCAGCTTCTGGAGACTCCGGGATCCCTTCCCTGCCCCTCCCAGCCCCGCCTGGGCTCCAGGTGTCTATCTCTCCGGCCGTTTTCTTTTCTGATCCAGGGTTCAAAAGAACAACGAGCGTGGGAGCCACAGCCAGGCGGAAACGAAAGTCAGCAGGCTCTCTCTTGCTGGCCCGGCCGCAGGCCTACAGGGCGCTGCCCGCCTCGCCCTGCTGGGTCCAGGAAGGAGGGCGCTTGGGTGGCGGGCATCCGCTCCCCAGCAGCTCTGAAACCTCGGCTCCGTCGGCAGGGAAGGCCCGCTGGGGGCCAGAGCAGGGGGAGGGGGAAGCCTGCCCCAGTTACAGCCCGCAGATGCTCCTTGGAAAGCCTTTTCCGACGTCCCCAGCCTTGGGGGCAGGGGTGGTGTAATAATGATAAAACAACATTTGCATAGAGATTTCGTTTACAAAGCACTTTCTCAGGGGTGGGAGGCGCCGGGGTGGCGGGTGGAGCCCGGGCTGCGAGGCCGCGGCCTCCGGTTGGTCTCACCTCCTCCCCACCCCCCGGCCCAGCACGGGATCGTGTGCGTGGTAAACAAAGCGCTATTCATCCCGCTGTTTCCGAGTTCTCTGGATGTCGGTCCTTTTCCCTCTCTCCCGTGAAGAGCTCACTCTGGCTTGTCACTCAGGCCAGAGGAGGGGCGTCAGGAGTCCCAGAGGGAGGGCTGGGCTGGGGCCTGATTGAAGGGAAATGCGGAGGCCGAGGGGGGGCTCCCTCCCTCTGCACCGCTCGCCCCGCCCCCAGGCCCTCCGGCTCCCGAGCGCCAGCTCCCGCGAATCAAGAAGACTCAGCGCAGCCGCGCCGGGGCTGGTTTCTGCAACTCTCCTCACAGCTCACCTGTGGCTGTGTCTTTACATTAAAAGTACGAACACGGGCTTGGTAACGTCTGCATGGGCGTCTTTGGGAACATGCAGAGATAAGCAGCGTGTGGGGCTTTGCTCATCCTTCCCCAGCAGCACGCATTGGGAGTGGGACTTATGTACAGGTGGAGGGGACTGAGGCCCTGGGGTGTCTGCACCTGCATCAGGTAACTCCTGTCTAGCTGTGCCTGGGGAGTATAGCTCGGCAGTCAGCCGGGGTGATGGGGTTCCACATCAGAGCCTGGCCCCTTAAGAGCCTCTGATGAGCTATATTAGGCCCATCTGCGGGGGGCTTGAGCAACTTTTAGTAGCCACAGCAGGAGAGAGAGGATGCAGGAGGTCATTGCAGGGCTGGAGCAGATCACCTTCACCTTCGAGAAGGATGTAGAGATGCAGAAGGGCACTGGACTCCTGCCTTTCCAGGGCATGGACAGTGAGTGAGGACGGGGACCCCGCCGCCTCCCTCCCTCCCCACCCCCCAGCCTTCTCTGCAGGCCCCTCTGCTTGGCTCCCTGATGGGGCGGCCCCTTCTCTCTGCCGCTCGCCAGGGAGAAGGAGCAGGGGGCTTGGGCCCACCATCTGGGATCCCCAGCTTAGCCCCTCACTTCTCAGGCCCCCCTCTTACGTCCTTTCCAGGACTCCAAAAAAAAAAAAAAAAATGGGGCTGGCTTCTGGGCAAGCAGACCCAAGAGAGGTAAATTGAAAGAAGTTGGGAAGAAGCACACTGGCCTCCCGAGCTCCCAGGCTGGCCTCGGGCCCCTCCAGCACTTCCGTTTCAGAGTTGGGGGGCTTAGGTGTGGAGGCTGAAGGCTGGTTCCTGAGGCCGGCATCCGAAGGGCCAGGACTTGAGGACCCCCAGGCCCAAGCCTTGGGGGGTAGAAGGGAGACTTGCTGACGGAGGGGTGAAGGCCCTTTGACAGCCACAGCCTCTGGGGAAGCTACCCCCCTCCTTTGCCTTCTTCTCCTTCCAGAGTCGGGCTCAGCTGTGTGCAGCTTCTTCGCTAAAGGGCTCTGCGAGAAAGGTCGGTCAGCAGGTGGGCCTGGGGTCGGGGGTGGGTGGCAGCTGGGGCTCTCTAGGCCACACAGGGTTCAGCTTGGCCTGGAATAGGGTGTTGGATTTGCACCTGGGGAGGGGAAGGTGGGACGGGACAAAATTTTAGTCTTATGGAAAGTAGGCAAGTTGGGGGCTCCATCCAAGAGCCTACCTTCCCCCACGCCCCTAGGATGTCCCTGATTCACTAGCACTGATTAGGGCAGGCAGGGCTGCCTGGAAGGAGACATTCCCTTCTTTCCGCCTTGCTGGGGGTGGGAGTGTTTGTGGGTGTCAGCTGTGTGCTCCCAGGAGGCCTCCGACTTCTTTATTTTCCCCCAGCCGGGGGAGTGGTTTCCTTCCCCCTACTCTTGTCCTCCGAATTAATTTGGAACCTGCTCAGCCGTTCCATCCCTTTCTTTTTCTTTTTTTTTTAATAAGTTTATTTATTTATTTATTGTTGGCTGCGTTGGGTCTTCGTTGCTGCACGCGGGCTTTCTCTAGTTGCGGCGAGCGGGGGCTACTCTTCGTTGCGGTGAGTGGGCTCCTTATTGCGGTGGCCTCTCTTGCTGCAGAGCACGGGATCTAGGCACGTGGGCTTAAGTACTTGTGGCTCGCGGGCTCTAGCGCGCAGGGTCAGTAGTTGTGGCGCATGGGCTTTAGTTGCTCCGTGGCATGTGGGATCTTCCTAGACTGGGGCTTGAACCCGTGTCCCCTCCATTGGCAGGTGGATTCTTTTTTTTTAGCAAATTTATTTATTTATTTATGGCTCAGTTGGGTTTCTGTTGCTGCGCGCGGGCCCTCTCTAGTTGCAGCGAGCGGGGGCCGCTTTTCGCTGTAGTGCGCGGGCTTCTCATTGAGGTGGCTTCTCCCGCTGCGGAGCACGGGCTCTAGGTGCACGGGCTTCAGTAACTGTAGCTCGCAGGCTCTAGAGTGCAGGCTCAGTAGTTGTGGCGCACGGGCTTAGTCGCTCCGCGGCATGTGGGATCTTCCCTGACCAGGGCTCGAACCCATGTCCCCTCCATTGGCAGGTGGATTCTTAACCACTGCGCCACCAGGAAGTCCCTGCATCCATTTCTTGTGTCCTAAGAAAGCTCTGGCCACAGTCTCTGAGATGCTACAACAAGCATCCTTATTTCTCCCCCATCCCAATGTGGCTCAACAATATCCTCTTCCGTGGGGACTTCCCTGGTGGTCCAGTGGTTAAGACTCCGAGCTCCCCACACAGGGGGCGTGGGTTTGATCCCTGGTCGGGGAACTAAGATCCCTCATGCTACGCGGTGTGGCCAAAAAAACAAAACAAAACGGAAAAACCGCTCTTCCAAACCCTTCTCCCCAAAAGCAGCGCTTCGGGGGGTGTGGGGTACCTGACTGAAAAGTAGCAGCTCTCAGCTTTTCTTCTGGCTCCCGAACCACTCACGGGCTCTTCCGATGGAAACCCAGTTGCCCCCAGAAGTCTTGCCTCCAATTTGGGGGTCTCCAGTCCCCCCTAGAGATCCAGGTTAAGAAACTCAATGAGTTTAGGACCTGCTTTTGGGATCCAAGTGATTTTGTTCTTGGGAAGCTGGGAGGCCAGGAGGGGCCCAGGCACGGGGGGGACCTGGGGCCATTTTTGCCACATGCCTCGTCCGTGTTTGGGGCAGCCCTGGACGATGGGTTGGGAGGGAAATGAGCTTGTCGGTCACTCCAGACTTTGTGAAGCCAGGACTAGTGATGCCTCCTGGGGTCCTGTCTCCTCAGCTTGGTCCATCTAGTCTCTAGAACAGTGGTTCACAGAGATACCCTCTTGCAAAGAAATAAAACTAAACTGTTCTTAGGTCTGGAAGGTCAGACCCAGGCAAGCCAATGGCCAGGGCTGGAGGGTAAGGCTCTTTAAGAAGAACACCTCCCCAGCACCCCACAAATTCTATCGGAGAGGTGGCCAAGCACAAGACGGGTCCTGCTAAGAAACTGAGGGGTGTCCTTCCTGCCGATGGCAAGACCAGCTGAGTGAAGATGACAAAGAGTGAAATATAGCGTTTCCAGTTCCTTCTGAATTGTTACCAAGCTGGCTCCTACGTCACCATGTTAGATCTCTGGAATCAGGAAACAGAACATTTGGTTTTTTAAGATGTGAATTCAACAGGTCCTTTATGAGCCTTACTTTGTGCTGGCACCTTGCTAGGATGGGTGGTGGCTCGGGGGGCCAGGGCTGGAAACCAGGGCTCTCCTGTCTGGTAGGAGCACCCCATCAGGCTGGAGGGGAGGGTTGCAGAGGGTGCCACAGAAGGTGTCCTGACAGCCTGGGGGCTCCCCGGGGTTCGAGAAGGGCCAGGGCACCACGCCAGGCAGAGAGGGCTTTGAAGCTGTGTTTTAAGCCGTGTCTGGCCACCAATTCTAGCCTCCCCCAGGCTCCAGGGGAAGGGACGGTGGGACTTCCTTCCAGGGGTGAGCTGGGCTCAGGCTCTAGGCGAGCGGGGACCCCCAGCTGGGTGCTCTGGTGTCCCCAGGGAAGCTGTGCCCCTTCCGGCACGACCGAGGGGAGAAGATGGTGGTGTGTAAGCACTGGCTCCGGGGGCTGTGCAAGAAGGGCGACCAGTGCAAGTTCCTGCACCAGTACGACGTCACCAGGATGCCAGTGTGCTACTTCTACTCAAAGTTTGGTCGGTAATGCCCCTTCCTGGTGCCCGCCCCCCACCCCGGAGGGTAGCAGTGGGGGCCGAGGGATGGGGTGAAGTCTGGGAGGGGCCCCCAAAGGAGGCCTCGCGTGTCCCAGGTTGGCAGACCAGGCCGCGGGGGCCTGCTTCTCCAACCCCCTAGAAAAATTGGAACTGTCCTCTGAGCCCTGCTTCACTGCCCCAGCAGGCTCAGGCACACGCAGCCGGTCCCGCCGAGGGAAGGAGAGGGCTGGAATCAAAGGCTGAATTGTTGCCCTCCCTGGTCCACTCCCGGCTAATGACGCACCCAGACTGGCTCTCTGGAAACGAGCCTTGAACAGGCCCTCTCTCAAGCCCCGGGATGGGCTGGGGTGGGTCGGAACCAGTGTTTCCCAAACAGCAGGCACTTTAACGGTGCTCCATGTCCCCGCAAAGCACCTGCCCCATCGACGCACACCATCTTGCTATTTTTAACTCTTCTTTTAGAAGAAAACTTTACATCGCTTCGGTAAATGGAAAACTAGCATCACTGATTGGCAATAGAAAGTCACTGTAAACGGGAGATCACGAGCTTCAGAAGTTTGGCCCCTGAAATGACCTTGTGTGGTCAGGTCTGGACCCGCGTGTCACCCCCCTCTGACTCAAGTCTTTTGTCATCTGAGGGGCTACATAGGGGAAAGCCAGTGCTGGGTTAAGAACGGGATCTGTGCATGTGTTTCAGGTCTTATCTTTCTCCATAAACTTTTACAGTTCAGTGCTTTTCAGAGCTGGAAGGAGCCTTAAGGATGATCTAGTCTAGTAGTTTTCAAACTGTATTCCGAAGAGGGACTTGGAGGGAGAGCTGGGCCAGCCTCCAGGGACACCTCTGACTGAGGCGGCTTGGCTTTGAAACTTCTGGGGGCTGTGGGCAGCTGTTCCTCATTAGTGTCCATGGGGGGGCATTCCTGGGTATCCAGGAAGCAGGCACCCCGCCCCCCAAGGTCAGTAAGAGCTTCCCCCAGGCTCAAATTCTGTTTCCTGTCTGCTCCTCGGACTTGAGACCTGGCGGTGGCAATTCATGAGGGTTGCCCGCATGTGCCCCTTGTAAGAAAGGACAAAGTGTATATGGGGCCTGGTCCCCCTTGGTCGTCACCTAAAAAACTCTTAATTTAAAACGCCACTTTATTCTTTCAAAAACCTTGGTTGGCTTTCTTTTGGGGATTGGGGACGTGCTGGGCACGGATACGGGAATAGAACTGGGTCCGCTCTGCTCTCAAATAATCCCTCCTGTGAGGGCGGACGTATACACCGGTGGTTACAGTAGGCAACACGTGTTTTTGCTCTTGGAGTAAATGAATGAATACCTTTTTCTAATATCAAAGCATAATTACAGTTCTCATTGGAAGTAAATCGTTTTACTTAAAAAATACTGTTGGGGAGATGTAGGAGTGGGAAAGGGCAGTTGAAAGGAGCTAGGGAGCCCGGGGGCTTTGGCTCCTGGATGTGCTTGTCGCAAAGGTACCTTGGGCAGGGGGCTCTGACAGGCAGACGGGAGGGTGGGGTGCGGTGTCACCTGCTGGCCGAGAGAGGAACGCACAGCCGGCACCCAGGCCAGGGTGGAAAAGCCACCCCCGGTACACAGAGGACTTCCCACAGTCTCCTTCTGTCCCGTGTTCACCAGCCCCCGGGGGGACGTCAGTTCCATTCCTCAGAAGGATGGAGCCCAGAGTTAGCACTGTACCGAGAGCTGCGCACCAACAGCAGGAAGAAAACCCTTTGTCAATATGAGGAGGCGGGTGGAAATGGACACGTTTCTCCTCTTTGAGCCCTGGTGTCCTCGTTTGTGAAATGAGAGAACTGGGTAAGAGTGGGGTTGAAACTCTGGGGAAGGAGTGGTACTCTTGAAGGTTCAGGTGAAACCTTGCTTTGCACAAGCCCAATGTAAAAAATAGATCTCTTTGGAGCTGCTTGGAAACCAGTGGAATTGACACTAATGGCGTTCCTTTTGGCTCTGAAAAGCGCTAAGTTGTAGGCTTTAATTAATTAATTAATTAATTAATGTATTGAAGTTCAGTTGATCTACAATGTTGTGTTAGTTTCAGGTGCACAGCAAAGTGATTCAGTTATATATATATATATTCTATAATATATATATATTCTTTTTTCAGACTCTTCCATTATGGGTTATTACAAAATACTGAGTAGAGTTCCCTGTGCTATATAGTATGTCCTTGTTGTTTACCTATTTTACATATAATAGTGTGTATCTGCTAATCCCAAAGTCCTAATTTATCCCTCCCCTCTTCCCCCTTTGGTAACCATAAATTTGTTTTCTATGTCTGTGCATCTATTGCTGTTTTGTAAATAAGTTCATTTGTGTTTTTATTTTTCTTTAGATTCCACATACAAGTGATATCATATGGTATTTGTCTTTCTCTTTCTGACTTACTTCACCTAGTATGATAATCTCCAGGTCCATCTATGTTGCTGAAAATGGCATCATTTCATTCTTTTTATGGCTGAGTAATAGTCCACTGTATGTATGTACCACATCTTCTTTATCCATTCATCTGTCAATGGACATTTGGGTTGCTTTCCTGTCTTGGATACTGTGAATAGTGCTGCTATGAGCATAGGGGTGCATGTATCTTTTCGAATTATAGTTTTCTCCAGATATATGCCCAGGAGTGGGATTGCTGAATGATATGATAACTCTATTTTTAGCTTTTTGAGGAACCTGTTCTCCATAGGGGCTGTACCAATTTACACTCCCACCAACAGTGCACGAGGGTTCCCTTTTCTCCACACCCTCTCCAGCATTTATTATTTGTAGACCTTGATGATGGCCGTTCTGGCCAGTGTGCAGTGATACCTCACTGTACTTTTGATTTGCATTTCTCTAATAATTAACGATGTTGAGCATCTTTTCATGTGCCTACTGGTCATCTGTATGTGTTCTTTGGAGAAATGTCTATTTAGGTCTTCTGCCCATTTTTTGATTGGGATTTTTGTTTTTTGGATATTGAACTGTATGAGCTGTTTGTGTATTTTGGAGATTAATCCCTTGTCGGTCGCATCATTTGCAAATATTTTCTCCCATTCTTTAGGTTGTCTTTTTTGTTTTCTTTATGGTTTCCTTTGCTGTGCAAAACCTTTAAGTTTAATTAGGTCCCATTTGTTTATTTTTGTTTTTATTTCCATTACTCTAGGAGAAGGGTCCAAAAAGATACTGCTGTGATTTATGTCAAAGTGTGTTCTGTCTATGTTTTCCTCTAGGAGTTTTACAGTATCTGGTCTTCATTTAGGTCTTTAATCCATTCTGAGTTTATTTTTGTGTATGGTGTTAGAGAATGTTCTAATTTCATTCTTTTACGTGTAGCTGTCCAGTTTTCCCAGCACCACTTATTGAAAAGAGACTATCTTTTCTCCATTGTATATTCTTGCCTCCTTTGTCATAGATTAATTGACCATAGGTGCGTGGCTTTCTTTCTGGGCTTTCTATTCTGTTCCATTCATCTGTATTTCTGTTTTTGTGCCAGTACCATACTGTTTTGATGACTGTAGCATTATAGTATAGTCTGAAGTCAGGGAACCTGATTCTTCCAATTCCACTTTTCTTTCTCAAGATTGCTTTGGCTATTTGGGGTCTCTTGTGTTTCCACACAAATTTAAAAAAATTTTTTTTGTTCTAGATCTGTGAAAAATGCCATTGGTAATTTGATAAGGATTGCATTGAATCTGTAGATTGCCTTGGGTAGTACAGTCATTTTGACAATATTGATTGCTCCAGTCCAAGAACACGGTATATCTTTCCATCTGTTTGTGTCATCTTCAGTTTCTTTCATCAGCATCTTATAGTTTTCAGAGTACAGGTCTTTTGCCTCCTTAGGCAGGTTTATTCCTAGGTATTTTATTCTTTTTGATGTGATGGTAAATGGGATTGTTCCCTTAATTTCTCCTTCTGATCTTTCATTGTTAAGTTGTAGGCTTTTAAGGAGGATGAGATTGGAAACACTCACCAATTCTCTATTTGAATGAGGTGAAAACAGGGCTGAATCTTCCCCCTTGGTTCCTTCAGAGCCCCTGGGTCCCTAAGGGGAAGCTAAGAGGGCTTAGACTCCCTCCCCAACTCCTGTGGTCTATGCAAACAGGGCTGGCTCCTCCTAGGAGCCCGGGGTCTTGGTCTAATCCCCAGACAGATTACAGCACAGGCTTTGCGAAACTACAGGTGTCCCTCTGTGTTGCATTTATCTTAATCCCTGTGCCAACTTTGAAGCAGTGCTCTGCTCTTCTTGGCATTTCCCCCAGAAAGAACTGCACCCCTTTACTCTGGAAGCCATGTAGGTTTCATCATAGAGATGAAGCTTTCACCACGTGCATGGCAACATCTTCACGCAGCGTCTATGTCTTCCTGGATCTTAAGCTGCTGGCTCTGGGTCTCCCCTTCCCCATCTCTCCTCGTTCCTTCCTCCCAAGTAGCCTCTAAATACCTCTGGATATCTGGCCCTGCCCCAACTCTTCCAGATGTGTGTATTCACACCCAAGTCCCGCTTAGCCAGTATGATTGCGATCTGCCTTTCTTAGGTTGCAGGAAGGTTTAGAAATATCTTGCTGTCCTCAAAAAGCTGCTGACCACCAGAAGGCAGATAAGTGGCTTATATGCAAGAGGCAGGGTCAATCTTGTTCCAGGAGGGCAGAAGTGACTGCAAAGATGAACCCACTTATGCACAAAGAACACTGGGATTTTCAGGTGGCTGCAACAACAAGGAATGTCCCTTTCTCCATGTGAAGCCAGCCTTCAAGACCCGGGACTGTCCGTGGTATGACCAAGGTTTCTGCAAGGACGGTGAGGCCCTGACAGAAAGAGGGCTCTAGGGGACATGGGGGAGCAGGATTTGGGGGGAGTCTCCCGGCAGGGGAAGGATGCACATTCCTGATGCGGCCTGTGGAGGTCTGCCCCAGGTTGAAATCCCACAGCAGGCCTCTCTGTAGCTCCCCCCAGCCTCCCTGCAGTGGAAACCCTCTGCGGTACATGATGGGCTTCTTGGAGCAGGCTCACTGCGGTTCAAATCCCAATGGCTTCAGAATGTATTGACCGTGTGACCTTGAGCAAATATGAAAAGGGGACCAGCTCCCCTGAGGGCTGTTGGGCCAGGTGGAAGTAGGACCCCTTGGGCAGCCCTGCGCATTGGGTCTGACCCATAGGAGACACTTCTCTGTTCCTTTTACCCATCTGGGTGTCACGTAAATACATTTCACTGTGCCTATCTGGCCAAACTTCGGAGGCAGGGCCCCCATCAGGGTCCCCGTGCTCTGAGCACCGCCGTCCTTTCTTTTCCGGTATCTGGGTGTGTTGTTCTTACTGAGCTCCTGGCAGCCCTGGTTCAGGGAGGATTTTAGGGGAGGGAGGCTGAAGGAGGGTTAGTAAGATGTGTGATTGGTGGGCCTTTGCTCAGCCAAACCTTCTACAGCTAAGTAAATAAAAGCATGCTACACTCCACATCCATGTAAGTCCTCCAAGACAGCGTGTTAGGGACACTTCTAATGCTACTGTTACAGGCCTGGCCAGCTGACACCTACTCCCACACATTCTGAGGTGCCCTTTCCCATCTCAGTCATGTGGCTGGGAAGTTGGTGCTTCCCCTTGCCGGTAAGCTTTGTCATGTGTGTTTCCCCCACTAGCTAAAGAAGATCCTTCTGTTTTCTCTTTGCCCAGCAGGTCCCCTGTGTAAATATCGCCACGTCCGCAGGATAATGTGTATTAACTACTTAGCTGGCTTCTGCCCTGAGGGACCCAAATGCCAATTTGCACAGTAAGTGTGACTCCCCCCGAGTGCTGGGCCCACTCTCTGGCTTCTAGACCTAGATCCTTCTGTACCTTCACTGGCCTGAGGTGGGGAGTGAAGCGTCCGGCGAGCATGTACCCACAATGTTCTCGCTCACCCTACGCCCAGCCCTCCTGGTGCTGTCGGCTGCACTGAACTCTAGCCCATCCTGTTAGTGCCTGGCCATTGCTGGGGATGGGTGTACAGCTCTTAGAAACAGGAGTAGAGACATTCAACACCTACCCGCCACCCCCATCCTCTGCAATTCTCCCTGGCTGGGGTGCCAGCTCCTTTCCCTGTGGGGCTCTGAGAACAGGAAACCTGCATCAGGCTGGTGCAGAACATGTTAATGAGCAGGCAGTGTGTTTGGGGGGTGGTTAGAGCCCGGCTGTAACTATGTCTCTCCATGCCTCCCTCAGTCCCAAGATGAATCTTTTATTCAACCCAAGTTACCTGAAGGTGAGTGCAGGAAGGAGGGGGACAGATGTGGCTCACTCCTTTACTGCGCGGTTCCCTGGGGAACCCTTGCTCCCCAGCCCTGCACTATTCCCAGATGCCCTCACTCTCACACCATCTGCTCCGAGTACCTATCCTGGGAAAGGCACGCATATGGGGTCGCTCCTCCCAGACCCCCTCGCTCCTCCATCGTCTCTGCTTCAGGCAGAGCTTCTCGGCCCCTGAGGCTTTCCTTCTCCTTAGCCGCATAACACATGTGTGGTTTTTATTCAAGAACCTCGGGTCTAGCGGAGGACTTGTGGTCCAGAGTTGTTCTGAATCAGGGCCATCCTGGTTATGCCTGGTCCCTGTGGGAACGGATCCTCCTCCCACTGATATCAAGTCTTGATATGAGAGCCTCCATCCCGGGTCAGCAAGCCACAGCCTGCAGGGTCAGATCTGGGCTTTTGCCTGTTTCTGTACAGCCTGGGACCTAAAAATGACTTTTTAAAGGTGGTGACAAAAAAATCCAAAGTAACATTTTGCGATGTGTGGAAATGAAAATTCCAGTGCTCATAAATAGTTTCACTGGAACAGGGCCAAGCTAATCATTTACATACTGTCTCTGTTCTCATGCTTACGATGGCAAGAGTTGAGTAGCTCCAACAGAGACCAGATGGCCCGCAAAGTTGAAAATATTTACTGTTTGGGCTTCTGCAGAAAAAGCTCGCTGGTCCCTGTGGGGATGTCTGCATGCTGGCCTGCCAGTAAAGTCTGACAGAGGCCAAAGAGGGAGCACGAACGCTGGGGGGAGCAACTGAGCTCTTGTTAATTAGGGGTTCTGTACACAGCCCTAGGCTGGGACGGCGCTGGCACAGGAGGAGGGTGACCCCTGCTGGTTCCCAGTGGGATCGCTGAGAGCGGGTGGGAAGCGATCGGCAACACTGGGGAATTCACAAGCCCATTTCTAACGTCCATCAAAAGGTATGCTTTCGGCAATTAAGGTGTAAACGGAGGCATTTCACAACCTGGTTTCAGTCTGAACGCCTGACTGGAGTCCCTGCCCTCTTTGTACACAGGGAGTGTCTATAATGTTTCCTCTTGGCTTCACTTTCTCTGCAGCTTGTCATCCGGCCAGTGGGTTCGGCACCTGCTTCTGCCTGGGAACCGCACAAGCCCCCTTCCCCGAAAGAGCATCTGCTTCTCCACCCTCAGATGAGGCCCCAGGAGCCCCGGGTCACTTACTGCCTGGGGCTCAGGGCCCTGGATCGGGGCCCGTGTTACAGGGTGAGTGGTGATGAGCTGGGCTACTGCTCCGTTGAGGGCCAGACGAGGGGTGATTAGCAAGATAAAAGCGGACTGAGGTTTAGGAGTGCAAATTAAGAGAGAATGGGGGAATTCAGCTGGTAGACCAAATTGTTCCAATTTCAAGGTCTCAGTAGCCTCATTTTATTTGCGTCTCCTGCCAGACAAGACTGTTTATTTAAAAGGCTAATAAGTTAAACATCTTTCATGCACTATTTTGCTGCCTAATGATCCGATCCCTTGAGTTATTTATACATAATAGCCTTAAGACGTGGCACAGTCGGGGGCGGCTTGGTAAGGAAGGGAATGTCACACCTTACATTTCTTGGTTGCTATCTTCTGGTTCCTCAGGAAGAAAATCATGTTTTACACTTTCATGAGATGGCCTCTGAATTGTCCTGACCTTTGCCTTCTCTAGTCTGCAAGAGAATTGTACTATCAGGCCTTGCCTTCCTCACACGATGGATTTCCTGGTCTTTATGCGTCCACAGCCCTGTTCTTTGGGTTAGTGACGGTGGGGCTTGAATCTCAAGGCCTTTTTCAGGCCAGAAATGGAGCTTCATTTATGAGCAGAATCCATCAAGTTCCTCAGAAAGCCATCTCCTATGATGCCCTAGACAATTTAGGATTTTTCTGTTAGGATCTGAATTTACTAAGTCACACCATTAACATTTTCTCTTGTAGTGTTGAAAAATGAGCCATTATGCCAGTAAGTAAGAGTCAACTGGTAGAACTTACCAGAAAATACCCCTGGTCGGTCTAGGGAACTGAAGGACCTTCTAGTGAAGACGCCCAAAGGCCATCCTGGGGGATCCTGTTCTCAGCTAGCCCACTGCCTGCCTAACCAGGCAAGGAGGTGCAGAAGCAGCCTGTGTTTCAATTTCCTCTCCTCCTGTAAGTGAATGAGCTCCTGAAAATACAGCGGGAGCGGAGGCTGACTGAGTGTGGCAGGGACGAATTATTCATAAAACGGGGGAGCACAATGTACGTAAAACCAAAAGCTCGAGTATATGGGAAACAGTGACTATCCTCTGCTCAGCTCCCGTCCTGCCGCCGACACTTCTGGGCGGCACGTGGACTTCCTGTGCACACGGCCTCAGCTGCTGCTGTAAACAGACAATTAAATCAAGTGGTTTCTTTAGCATGACAGCTGCTTCCCTATATGGCTTCCCTAAATGTAAGACGAGATTCTGTGCATGCCTTCTGTAAGGAATTGGAGGTGGATGGTACGTGTGAGGCTTATCCCGGGGACGTAAGGAAGTGACGTGGATCAGTGAATGCGTGTGGTCTAGGTCACTGTCTGAGTCAAACCCCAATGCAACTTAATCCACGGGGAAAGGAGCAGGGAGGCAAGGCTGTGCCTTTGGATTGGAGGAATGGAGACAAGAGGGACAATATACAGTGCGTGGTAGGACCAGGCCCCCTACCCTTGGCAGATGGAGGCAGCTGCCTTATCCGGCCTGGAGCGGGAGGGTGAGGCCGCGGCTAAGAGGATAGCCGGCCCCGGAGATGGAGACAGATTTGGGCGTCTGAACGCCAGCTCCACCCTGGGCTGCTATGTGACGAACCCTACACAGCCATGCAGGCAGATTACTTAACCTCCTCGAGTCTGCTCCCTCATTCTAGAAAACGAGTGTGGTGGCAGCTCTGGCCTCACAGGCTGGTCGTGAGGATAAAACGAGAGACTGCAGGTAAGGAAGGCTGCACGGCGCTGGGCGGACAAAAGTGAGCACCTAGGTGGTAGCTGGATTTTGGCGTGGATTGTGGCGGGGCCTCTCTCGCTTAGTTCAAGTTCAGGATGTGAACGCAATATGAGGCCACAGGAGGTGTTAGAAAAGCTGTTACTATTTCATTCCTATTATGTGTGACACTTCGCTGGAATTAACAGATGCAAGACTTTTGATCTGACCAAATCTCTGCAAAGTAGGTATAATTAGCCCCATTTTACAGTCCGGACCAAGGAGGCTCCAATTAAGTTAGATAACTTGCCCGAGGACACACCTACTACCCATTTCACAGGTAAGTGTCTGGGAGAGGCAAATAACCAGAATAGAGGAATATTTTTTTTTTTAATTATTTATTTATTTATTTATTTATTTTTGGCTGTGTTGGGTCTTCGTTTCTGTGCGAGGGCTTTCTCTAGTTGCGGCAAGCGGGGGCCACTCTTCATCGCGGTGCGCGGGCCTCTCACTATCGCGGCCTCTCTTGTTGCGGAGCACAGGCTCCAGACGCGCAGGCTCAGCAGTTGTGGCTCACGGGCCCACCTGCTCCGTGGCATGTGGGATCTTCCCAGACCAGGGCTCGAACCCGTGTCCCCTGCATTAGCAGGCAGATTCTCAACCACTGCGCCACCAGGGAAGCCCCAGAGGAATATTTTTTGAAAATATTTTTGTTATGAAGAGTGGTTAACAGTTATACGTAGGACGAATATGGCGGGGGCGGGGGGAGCAGGTATTGAGGGTAACTGGATAATCTGTAAATCAGGAAAAAAAAGGACCGAAAGAAATAGGAGCAGCAGATAGGGCTTCCCATAAAGTATAAAACACTCCACTGATGATAATACAAAATGATTTATTCTTAATAGCTGAATATTTTAATATATATAGAAAAAAGGCAGTATTTCAGGTATTATCACTCAGGATTAAACTCAACTCAAGTAGGTAGCACCTTATACAGACCATGCGCGTTACAGCAGGGTGTCCAGACGTGCCTGTGAATGTTTCCAGCCTCCAGTAACCGAACCTTCCCGGTAAATCTTCGAGGATGGAGAGAAGCCTGGGTATCACTGTTAACTCTTCTGCAGGGTGGATGGGAATTCTCAGGCTGCGTTTCTACACACATTGCTGGAAGCCGTGTTCGGGAAGGCACGCGGCTGCCCTGGAAGCAGAACCTAAGCACTGCTGCTTACCCAGGGAAGCTCCCACAATGCCAGGGAAGATGCGGAGCACAATTTTAAGAGACAAAATGTAGGAGGCTGTTTAAAACGGAACAGCATGTTAAGAACATTCCAGACTTCTCTCCTGGCTTTGTGGAGACACGAGCTCCTATCTATCTCCTGGTTGAAGCACACTGGCTTTGCATGGAGCAGATCCTCACTCAAGGACAACTCCAGCTTTGAAAAGAACCTCTAGTCTTCCTAAGGAAGCCTGGAATCTGCCAGATCACATAAATGGGTGGGCCTGGCTGTGCAAACAAACTTACGTCATAGTATGAACAACACATGCAGCCTCGTAAGGCAAGTTTACAATATTGCAAACTGGAGCCAAGAGACATATCCCTGGATCATGCTGCATTTGTTTAGATCTGAATCTAAGAAAAGAATCAATCAGTTATCAGCTGACCTTAACTCTCTTACACTATTTTGAACATTACTAAGAAATCATTAAAAGACTCGATAAGAGGTCTTCAAGGATTTCCCTACCTCAGAGGGCAGCAATGCGTAGATAGGGAAACCTTTCCCTGTTACTTTGTGGACGTAATCAAATAATTCCAGAATCTGGACAAACTTCAGACGGCTTTTTCAAAGTCACCCACATCATTTTAAGAATCAATGCTCAGCTCATCTGCACAGGCACATTCCTGGGGTCAAGGTGGAGCTGGTTTGGGGCTGTCGACTGCTCTATCTCTCTCAACGTACAGCTGCAAAGCATCTCTGCCAAACACCAGATGAGGACACCAAGGCACAGAGAGGTTAAGTCACTTGCTCAAGGTCACACAGATAGTTTACACTGACACTCGCACTGGAAGCCCAGAAAAAAGAGATAATTAAGTACATGCCACAACAGAAACTGAAGGGTAACTATTCCTTAGGTGATGTTAAATATGTTGGTACCTACAACTGAAAATGCTACTTTGGCTTGGAACAGAAACAGACTGGGAGACATCAGAGGTCAAGGCCCGGCTAAACTTGGTCACTTCATTCTGATGGCTCACCAGCAGGAGACAGCCATTCAGACGGGAGACAAGGTGGCGGAGCGGAAGGGCCTTGAGCCCACCTCCTCTCACGAGCACACCAAACTCACAACTACCTGCTGAACAAACATCGATTAAAAAAAAGACTGGAACCTACCAAAAAAGATATCCTACACCCAAAGACAAAGAAGGAAGCACAGCGAGATGGTAGGAGGGGGTGCAAGTGCGACACAATCAATTCCCACACCACCCGGGTGGGTGACCCAGAGACTGGAGAATAATTTTATCACAGACTTCCTCCTAGAAGAGTGAGGGTTCAGAGCTCCACATCAGGCTCCCCAGCCTGGGGGCCTGGCGTCAGGAGGAGGAGCCCCCAGAGCATTTGGCTTCGAAAGCCAGCGGGGTTTGACTGCAGGGGCCCCACAGGAGTGCAGGAAACAGAGCCTCCACTCTTGGAGGGTGCAGAGCACCAGGACCCAGGACAAAAGCAGTGACTTCATAGACGCCTGGGCCAGACCTACCTGGGCAGCCCTCTTGCTTGGGTAATTAGCACCAACACCTGGGCCCACCCAACAGCCTACAGGCGCCAGTGCTGGGAGGCCTCAGGCCAACCAACCAACCAACAAGGAGGGAACACAGCCCCACCCATCAGCAGACAGGCTGCCTAAAAACTTCCTGAGCCCACAGACACCTCTCAACATGCCCCCTGACACAGCCCTGCCCCACCCAGAGGGCAGACACCGGCCCCTCCCACCAGGAAGCCTGCACAAGCCTCTAGACCAGCCTCACCCACTGGGGGCAGACACCAGAAGCAAGAAAACTACATTCTTGCAGCCTGCGAACCAAGGCACAGAACTTGGGAAAAGAATGCATGTGGAGTGAGGAGCTACAAGAAGTTTTAAGAAAGAGTTGTTAGAAAATACAAAGAACAACCAAACAGAGTTGAAGAATACAATAACTGAAATGAAAAATACACTAGAAGGAATCCATAGCAGAATAAATGAGGCAGAAGAATGAATAAGTGAACTGGAAGACAGAATGGTGGAGATCACTGCTGTGTAACAGAATAAAGAATGAAATGAGGACAGTTGAAGAGACCTCTGGGGCAACATCAAATGCACCAACATTCACATTATAGGGGTCCCAGAAGAAGAAGAAAGAAAGGGTCTGAGAAAAGATTTGAAGAGATAATAGCAGAAAACTTCCCTAACATGGGAAAGGAAACAGTCACCCAAGCCCAGGAAGCGCAGAGAGTCCCATACAGGATTAACCAAAGGAGGAACATGCTGAGACACACAGTAATAAAAATGACAAAAATGAAAGATTAAGAGAAAGTATTAAAAGCAACAAGGAAATTCCCATAAGGTTATCAGCTGATTTTTCAGCAGAAACTCTGCAGGCCAAAAAGGAGTGGCACAATATAAAGTGATGAAAGGGAAAAACCTAAAACCAAGATTACTCTACCCAGCAAGGCTCTCATTCAGATTTGACAGAGAAAGCAACAGCTTAAGAACTGGCACCACCAAACCAGCTTTACAACAAATGCTAAAGAAACTTCTCTAGGCGGGAAACAAACACGTGGAGGCTAAACAATATGCTTCTAAACAACCAATGGATCACTGAGGAAATCAAAAAACACCTAGAGACAAATGAAACCTAAAACACAAGGATCCAAAACTTATGGGATGAAGCAAAAGCAGTTCTAACAGGGACGTTTATGGTGATACAAGCTTACCTCAGGAAACAAGAAAAATCTCAAATAAACAACCTAACCTTACACCTAAAGCAACTAAAGAACAAACAAAATACAAAAGGTAGAAGGAAAGAAGTCATAAAGGTCACGGAAGAAATAAATAGACTAATAAAACAATAAAAAAGATCAATGAAACTAAAAGCTGGTTCTTTGAAAAGATAAACAAAAATTGATAAACCTTTAGCCAAACTCATAAGAAAAAAAGGGATAGGGCCCAAACCAAAAAAATTAGAAATGAAAAAGGAGAAGTTACAACCGACATAAGAGACCACTACAAGCAACTCTATGCCAATAAAATGGAGAACACCTAGAAGAAATGGACAAATTCTTAGAAAGGTACAATCTCCCAAGACTGTACCAGGAAGAAACAAAATATGAACAGGCCAATTACAAGTACTGAAATTGAATCTGTGATTAAAAAACTCCCCAAAAATGAAAGTCCAGGACCAGATGGCTTCACAGGCGAACTCTACTGAACATGTAGCAAAGAGTTAACACCTATCCTTCTGAAACTATTCCAAAAAATTGCAGAGGAAGTAACACTTCCAAACTCATTCTATGAGGCCACAATCACCCTGATACTAACACCAGACAAAGACACCACAAAAAAAGAAAATTACAGGCCAATATCACTGATGAACACAGACGCAAAAATTCTCAACAAAGTACTAGCAAATTGAATCCAACAGTACATTAAAAGGATCATACACCATGATCAAGTGGGATTTATCCCAGGGATACAAGGATTTTTCAATATCTGCGAATCAATCAGTGTGATACAGCACATTAACAAATTGAAGAATAAAATCCATATGATCATCCCAATAGACGCAGAAATAGCTTTTGATAAAATGCAACATCCATTTATGATAAAAACTCTCCAGAAAATGGGCACAGAGGGAACCTACTTCAAGATAATAAAGGCCATATATGACAAACCCACAGCTAACAGCACACTCAATGGCGAAAAGCTGAAAGCATTTCCTCTAAGATCAGGAACAAGGCAAGGATATCCACTCTTGCCACTTTCATTCAACATAGTTTTGAAAGTACTAGCCACTGCAATCAGAGTAGAAAAAGAAATAAAAGGAATCCAATTTGGAAAAGAAGTAAAACTGTCACTGTTTGCAGATGACATGATACTATACACAGAAAATCCTAGACTCTTAACAAAAAACTGCTAGAGCTCATGAATGAATCTGGTACACTTGCAGGATACAAAACTAATACACAGAAATCTGCATTTCTAAACACCAATGATGAAAGATCAGAAAGAGAAATAAAGGAAACAATCGCATTTACCATCATATCAAGAATAATATTGGGTTGGCCAGAAAGTTCAGTAAGATGTTACGGAAAAACCCAAACGAACTTTTTGGCCAACCTAATAAAATACCGAGGAATAAACCTACCTAGGGAAGGAAAAAATCTGTACTCTGAAAACTAAAAGACACTGATGAAAGAAATCAAAGATGACACAAACTGATGGAAATATATACCGTGTTCTTATATTGGAAGAATCAATATTGTCAAAATGACTATACTACCCAAGGCAATCTATAGATTCCATGCAATCCCTATCAAATTACCAGTGGCATTTTTTGCAGAGCTAGAACAAAAAATTTTAAAATTTATATGGAAACACAAAAGACCCCAAATAGCCAAAGCACCAAAGAGTAAAAGCAATTTTGAGAAAGAAAAACAGAGCTGGAGGACTCAGCTTCCCTGACTTCAGACTATACTATAAAGCTATAGTCATCAAAACAGTATGGTACTGGCACAAAAGCAGAAAGATAGATCAATGGAACACGACAGAAAGCCCAGAAATAAACCCACGCACCTATGGTCAATTAATCTATGACAAAGGAGGCAAGAATATACAATGGAGAAAATCTCTTCAGTAAGTGGTGCTGGGAAAACTGGAGAGCTACATATAAAAGAATGAAATTAGAACATTCTCTAACACCACACACAAAAATAAACTCAAAATAGATTAAAGACCTAAGTGTAAAACTGGATACTATAAAACTCCTAGAGGAAAACTTAGGCAGAACACTCTTTGACATAAATTGCAGCAGTATCTTTGTGGATCTGTCTTACAGAATGAAAATAAAAACAAAAATAAACAAATGGGACCTAATTAAACTTAAAAGTTCTTGCACAGCAAAGGAAACCATAAACAAAAAGACAACCTACAGAATGGGAGAAAATATTTGCAAATGATGCGACCAACAAGGGATTAATCTCCAAAATATACAAACAGCTCAAACAGCTCAATATCCAAAAAATAAACAACCCAAACAAAAAATGGGCAGAAGATCTAAATGGACATTTCTCCAAAGAAGACATACAGATGGCCAAAGGCACATGAAAAATGCTCAACATGGCTAATTATTAGAGAAATGCAAATCGAAACTACAATGAGGTATCACCTCACACTGGTCAGAATGGCCATCATCAAAGTCTACAAATAATAAATGCTAGAGGGAATTCCCTGGAGGTCCAGTGGTTAGCACTCCATGCTTCCACTGCAGGGGGCTCAGGTTAGATCCCTGGTTGGGAAACTAAGATCCCACATGCCACGGGGCAACTAAGCCCACGTGCTCTAGAGCCCGTGCACCACAACTAGAGAGAAGCCCACACACTGCAACGAAAGATCCCCATGCCGCAACTGAGACCTGATGCAGCCAAAAAAAAAAAGATCAGTGCTGATAAAGTAACTGTGAATCTATTAAGGTGCTGATTAAAAAATAAAAAGAATGTATTTTAAAAAATAAATAAATGCTGGAGAGGGTGTGGAGAAGAGGGAACCCCTCTTGCACTGTTGGTGGGAATGTAAATTGGTACAGCCACTATGGAGAACAGTTCCTTAAAAAACTAAAAATAGAGCTACCATATGATCCTACAATCCCACTCCTGGGCACATATCTGGAGAAAACCATGATTCAAAAAGATACATGTACCCCAGTGTTCAAAGCAGCGCTATTTACAACAGTCAGGACATGGAAGCAACCTAAATGTCCATTGACAGAGTAATGGATAAAGAAAATATGGTACATATATACAATGGAATATTACTCAGCCATTAAAAAGAACGAAATAATGCCATTTGTGGCAACGTGGATGGACTTAGGAGATGATCATACTAAGTAAGCCAGACAGAGAAAGACATCGCTTATATGGGGAATCTACAAAAAATAAATGATAAAAATGAACTTATAAACGAAACAGAAAAAGACCCACAGATGTAGAAAACAAATTTATGGTTACCAAAGGGGAAAAGGGCCGGGGGGAAGGGATAGAGTAGGAGGTTGGGATTCACAGATACACACCACTCTATATAAAATAGATAATCAACAAGGACCTACTGTGTAGCACAGGGAACTCTACTCGAAATTTTGTAATAAATTATAAGGGAAAGGAATCTGTAAAAGAATACATATACATAAAAGGATATATATATATATATATATATATATAACTGCATCACCATGCTGTACACCTGAAACTAACACAACATACTGGGCAATAAGCAGCAGATATCCCTTCAGGACTGATGGGTCATTAAGTAGTTAGTTTTTCTCATTAAGGAACTTACTTTCAGAGATGTAAAGTATTTATTGTGATCTAACGGAGTTAAACCCTTTCATGATGTTTTAGCGTTCTGATTACAACAAGTGGCGCTAGTTTATTTACAGTAGTGACAAAAATGATCTTGATGACAACCTTGGGGGGCTGTGAGCTTACTCTTGCCGTCACCACGGCACTCACATGTTGTGGGGAGCTGAAGAGGCAACGCTCAGGTGCTTAGGTACTGAGTCCAGAAAGGCTTCTCCTCCTGAAACGCGTTTCCTAACCAAATGCTCCAGCGCGGAGATTCCCCAGTCGTCTTCATCCCTCCGACACAGGAGCCCGTGAGGCGTCCTGTCCATCTGGGGCAGGGCTTGGCACGCTTCCTGTAAAGGGCCAGAGAGTAACCATTTTCAGCTTTGCAGGGTCTACGGTCTCTGTTGCGACAACTCAACTCTGCCACTGCAGTGTGGAAGCAGCCACAGCCATCACCTAACCAAAGATGCAGGGCTGGGTCCCAAGGAGACTTTATTTACAAAAATAGGCCACGTGCTGGCTTGTGTCTGTGGGCTGTCGTGGTCTGCTGACCCCTGGGCTCGAGGGGATTGGGGAAGAGGACATAACTGAGAGGTCATTCTCACCTACCTTTGTACCCTGAGCATTTCTGATCTAGAGTAAGGCAAAGGGGCAGGTGCAGGGAGACCCCTCCCTGTCCGTGTCTCTTACAGGGCATTTACAAAGAAAGGCCACAAAGCCTTTCCCAAAGGCAAGGTACTGTTTTTGGAGTTCTGAAAATTCTGTCATATTAAACTAAAATAACTACCTCTAGTATACTCTTGCTCAACCGTGAATTTTTCCTTATGGAGAATTCTAGCACACCTTTTCCTTAACCATGAGAATTTGATGCAGAATTAAATTACTCCCACTGGGGATAATTAGGAGGGGGGGACAGGGGACTGAAGAATAGAAAAGGGAGATACAGCAGAAGATAAGCCAGCATCGAGTTCTGGGAAGAGAGAAGGAAGAGGTGTGCAAATACATGAATGCTGGCCTTAGAACAGCACACCTGCTTTTTCATAGTTTTGAAGGAGCTGGGACAAAAGAGGGACTGAACGCATGTATTTTGGCCTGAGGATATCACAAGCAAAGGGAAGACACAGACAGACCCATCAATTGATTGATAGGGGCATATCTCTATCTTGTATGTAATCAACCTCTAATGTTGGAAAAGAGGTTGAAAACCGTTATCCATCTGTGAGATCTAGATTACATGTCCTTGAAGCGTTTACAAGTATCCAAGTTATTCTCTAGGGGCCAAAGCAGAAAATTAGAAAAACATGGAATATTTTGATGAGGGAAGAGACATAAAAACCCCACCAGCCAAAAACAACCCTAACAAAGTGGGAGGAATATTTGAGTATTGCACTGAAATTCTTGGGAAGGGATAGGGGTGGCGTTCTGAAAAGCTTCCAAGAAGAGATGATAGCAGAAACCATTTGCTCACTATTATACTCACTTAAGATGTGGAAAAGGTGATTTAGCCTCCTGTTTAGTGTGCTGCTTTAATTAGCTTAAAAAATAACCTGCCAAGGATTTTTCAGAGGCTCACCTGCAACTCTGAACCCACCCTCTGCTTTTATGTTTCTCACACCTGCCAAGATCTGGTCAAGGACCCAGAAGAGCCTAACCATTCCCAAGGGGAAGGGTCTGATGTGTGCTGCTTTCCGGCCACTTCAGATAATATTCTGTACCAGTGCACATGTAGCCGAGTATCTAGCAGAGATGAATAGTAAAACGCCAAGATATAGAGAATAATTTTAGAGAGACAGATCTAAAATTGAGATATGAGCTATTAGGAAATAGCTATTTAAAAATTTTAATGACGAACTCTGCCATCTTCTTGTCTCCCTGAATAACATCAGCCTTTATGATTAAACAAACTGAAGTTTTTCTCAGTAACTTTCAGTCACTTTTGAGAACAAGCCAAAAGAAATATCCAGACAGAACCAGATCTGTCCACATTAAAAAACTGGCTTCCTACAGAATTGTTATATTCCAATAATTTTGTTCTTTTCATGCTCTCCCCTGCCCCCAGTACAAGTTTCCACTGTTAAATTTGCACTGCAGCCATCTCCACCGTCCCTGCCTTGGAGTGCCAAAGCTTTCTTACGTGGTGTCCAGGTCAATGCTACTTACACCAGCGCTGCAGCTCTTAGGATAAACAGAGATAAACATAAGGATCTAAGAGGCCATTCTGTTGATTGTTTCTACGTCTTGACTCTACAGATCATTCTGTTATAATTTTGTTTTATAAATTTAGAAGTAAAGTCTTAAGCACAATGAGAAGTTTGTCTCACTTTCTTCAGTCTCAATTTAGAGATGTGAAAAATAACCTCAAGCATTACCTAAATGGTCTCTTTCAGGCAGCTAAAACTTTCAGGGAAGGCTTTTTCCCTGTGAAAGAAATGACTTGGGATTTTAGGCATCTCCGTTTATGCGGGGATGATCAGAAAGGAATTCCTCTTTCTCACCGATGGCCATGCATGTTAGACAAGGGCCAGCAGCTAGGCCCTGCTAGTCAGGATGCAAGAGTTTGGTGCAGACACATTCCCGCTGCTTGATCTGCACCCTATGTACTGGTACTGAATTAGCCAACAAATCCAGTTAGAGTCAAATCTGATATTTTAGAAGCTTGTTAATTCTACTGGCCTCCAGTGTTAATGATTATCTTACACTTTTATACTGAAAGTTTTCATCTGAAAGCGTTTGGGTTTTTTTGTTTTTAAATTGTGGAAGAATACTGGGCTTTTTCTGGTTTTTTTCTTTTATAAAACAATACTTAAAAAAATGAGCAAAAGTTATCTGGAACTAAAAGAGCAATGAAATCTAGGCATTTTCCTTCTGGTAAGATTTGGAGCAAGCTGAAACGTGTCACTAGAAAGGTGTTGTGCTTTTAATGTTAAAAGTGGAGTTAAAAAAAAAAAAAGTGGAGTAAATAAAACAGCTCTAAGCCTTAAGACACACTGATGAGTGACAGCTGTATTTTGCTTCTCCTCCTCTCTCTTGGGGTATAAAGCTATTTGGTTTCAATCCTAAAAGGAAGCTCTTACATAGGAATTAAAAAGTCACCTTGGAGAAGAGCCCTGATCTTCTAACAGGCAAATAGCTTTAAGGAGAAAACACAAAGCCCACCAGATCTCCAGTGACAATCTTAAATGGAGCATAACAGCAGTTATGTAAATTCTACTCAAATCTTATAAAGGCCACTATAACCAAAACCTCCAATTAAAAAACCTCCAAAAAAAACCCCTCAGGCAACAGCTCATTCTCTAGGGCATGTCAGATAATGCAAAACTGAGAAACAAAAAAGCAGTTCGGAAAATCCCTTGGAGGTGCCTATAATGGGATGTGACCTGTAATTCAGGCTGAAAGTAGAGAAAGGCTTACTCAGACGCTTGAAGCTCCAGCTACAACAAAGGACGAAGTATCCTGTGAAGAGCATCAGGATGCCGCCGGCTGCTCTGCTCTTCACGCCGGTGCGACACCTGACCCAGCCTGTTGGAAGAGAAGCAGGTCTCACTGTTAGAGGGAAAGGCCCCTAGGGGCCCTTACCTGTGAGGGACTCAAGTTACCAGCTTAGCTTAGGCAAAGGAATTGCAAAGAATTTACATACCACTATATTGCGCGGCGTGTGATGAAAAGGCTAAAACCGAGAAAGACCTTAATTTTAATAAATTTAAATTAGTCACTCTTATTTTGGGGAGTTTGGTTAAAATCTTTCGTGGGGAGGAGATGAATACAGCTGGTTAACTTGAGGTTGAGCCTTCCTGGCTTGGGGACAATCAAGGTGGGGAAGGCAGAGATGGGCAGGTGGCAGAGAGAGGCAGGGGTAAGTACTGAAAAAATGAAAGCTGCTCAATAAATAGCAGTTGCTATTATTAGCTTCGGTGCTTTTAATGACATCAGACTCCTGGATGAAAACAGACAAGCAGGGGAACAGGAAGAATACTTTGAATTTTGTCAAGACTCCAGGATGAAACCACACAAGCAGGAGAGTAGTAAGACTACAAGGTTGTCCTCTTCTCTTTCTCGAGCCTGCTGTAACAGCCATGGCTAAAGGCAGAGAAAGTTCTCCAGATGCTTGGAACCAGCAACAGAGCCCAGCAGTCGTGATTCCAGCCTCACCTGTTTGCACAGCTCCCAAGAGCCTCCTTAGAGAGAAGCTGGAGGTTGTGAGCCTGGCCGGGGCTTCCAAACTTCTTACCGCCGTCGAACTTCTTTCCATCAAAGGAACTAGGGTTCCAAACAGTCACTGTGGTAATTCATTTAAATCCATCCTCTTCCCCAACACTCAGTGCCCGAGGTTCCCAGGGTGAGGCTGCAGGAAAGGTGTATTCTAAATAGATGGATTAATGTCTGCCTTGGGCTGCGGCTAACTGGTAACCACTGAAGGTCAAAGCCGTCTATTCCACATCAAGAAAAGGTTCTTCAACAGACTAAGGGACCCTGGGGATCAGGACCTAGATCCATTTCTGATCCGATAAATACAGTGCCCAGATGATCCAGGGGTACATACTTAATGAAATGAATCATTTATACTTCCTCTCAGCTGCTAAACATCTTATTAGCAAAAAGCATGACTTTCTACTGTCACGTTAATTACTGCTCCTTGTCACTACAACAGTCGACAAGCCAGCTCTATCAGCCCAGCCCAGCACTACTGCTGACCAGCACACTTCTTATTTACGTTCAATACGTGAATAACTATAAAGTAGAACCAGAAAGGAGAGTTTAGGCTATGTATTTACATTTTCCCTGCCCCGGTTATTTTCCACGTTTAATGACAGGCAGGGAATCTCTACTATTGCTGGTTGTCTGGTCTTGGTTTGGTTCATTAGGATAAAGGGTAAATTAAGCAAATATTTACAACAGGTTTAGCAGGTGTGGTAAAAGTTGCTGTGGATGTAAACACTACCCAGGGGCTTTCCTGGTGGTGCAGTGGTTAAGAATCCCCCTGCCAACACAGGGGACACGGGTTCGAGCCCTGGTCTGGGAAGATCCCACATGCCGCGGAGCAACTAAGCCCGTGAGCCACCACTACTGAGCCTGCACTCTAGAGCCCGCGAGCCACAACTAGTGAGCCCGCGCGCCTAGAGCCCGTGCTCCGCAACGAGAAGCCACCGCAATGAGAAGCCCGCATGCAGCAACGAAGACCCAATGCAGCCAATAAATAAATAAATTTAAAAAACAAAACACCTCACACGGATACCCTACTGATGGAAATCCTGGTTGCAGGTTAGAGAACAGCCTTTAGTTAGCTGTTTCTTGGCCTTTAAAAACCCATGACCTATAAAGTGTTCTCACTTGACCTTCTGGTAACCCCGTCAGCCACATTTTGCTTTTTGTAATTACACCAAGTTTTTTTCTCCAAACCACCTCCTCCCCTGCCACAATTTGAGAACAGCCCACCGCTGGGCCTGAGGCACCTGCGCCAGGGCCATCACCTCCAGGAGCAGTTCTCAAACTTGGTTGACCTTCGGTGACACCGAGGAAACGTCTGAAAATACAATTCGGAGGCCTCGCTTCAGAATCAATCTCTGGGGACGATGCCTAACAATCTTTACTCTTAAAAAAAAATGACCACGTGAAACTGTGAACTGTCCAGATTTGGGAACCTAGGATGTAGATCTCTTACACTTTCAGCCCCAAAGCCAAGGCACCTAATTCTGCAAAGGCCCAGCCAGCCCTCCCAGCTGAATGCTCTCAAGGCGACTGGGGCTCTGAGTGGTTTCCTCTGAACGAAGTCCTCTACTGCTGAGAACTCTCAGACCCTGGTACTTGCTGAGTCTCCTGAGATTTAAATCTTGAACTTCTAAAATCTACTTTCTCTCAGGCCAGGAAAACTACTCCTTCTGGTAGTGAGGTCCATGGGAACCTTTCTCCCTGAAGCTCAGAAGATTGCTCCTAGTGCCGCCGAATTCCATGAGCCCGATCCCCTGACGCCTGATTCACTGCAGCCCAACGTGGTGGCATCCTCAGAACCATCAGTCTGCCTTGGGATTTCCTAGCCTAGGTCCTCAAAACATAGCCATTTTTCATCAGCCATGAGAGCTTCTGGTCCTACCTTGTTTCATCAAAATGAAGGCCCTAGGTGCCTTTCCAGCTGGTAGAATCACCTCACCTAAGTTTACTCAGGTACCTGATGTACGAGGACTAGCTGTATTTCCCCGTGCAGGAAAGAAAACTGACGACATCCTGGAGCCCAACGGTCCAGTGCAAGAAACACTGCCTGGAAAACCTTGGCAAAGACCATCAGATAACGTTAGAAACTGGATACTGGGCAAGTTACTCATCCTCTCTGAAATTCAGTTTCCTCGTCTGTAAAAGGGGATAATACCCATCTCCCAGAACTGGTATAAGATTCCTTAAGATAACCTAGGTAAACATGCAGGTATCACACCTGATATATAGTTAACTCAGTAACTCTTAGCTCACTGGCCCTGCCTTTAAGTATCAAAGGGATGTGTTGGTTTCCTGAGATAGAGGAGGAGTGGCCCATCAGAGGTTTTGCCTGAATAAGGGCACATACAACCCAAGCTCTTCTGCAAAGACTGCGTGGGAGGTCAGTCTTACCCTGCAGTCACTGGGGACAGTCATTGCCAGGTGAAGGTACAAAGCTGCAGAGCCACACTACTTTTTTATCCTTGTAGACTGGATGGCCTTGAAGTCCCTGGCCAACTGAGGAATCGGGTCTTGACCTTAACTGAGATCCTGGGGTCTCCTCTAGCGTCTCCCGTTCATGTGGTAGCAGCATCACAGTCTGACCGTTAATGGTGGAGCCAACTTCCAACAGCTTTTCGGTTTACAACAGAACTAGAGGCACAGTGATGGCTACACCTTCCCCGATACAGAAGCCCAAACTCATCACACGTTACAGACTGTGACCAATAAAGGAGAACAAAATCGCTTCTGGCCACTATTCTGGAAGAACTTACTATTAAAGGAAAACTTGTATTTTTCCCCCATATTCAATTTCACAAGCCTAGTGATTTGGTGACACGGGTTACTGTTATCTCTTACCTTATTATTACTGTAATCCTGGGACCTATTAAAGGGAGTGTTACTAAATAACTTAAATCAACCGTGATATTGACCACTAACTGCCCTAAAGTAAGCCTGAGGCTGAGTTTAAAGACCATGGATGTCTGTCAAGGCAGATGGACCTGGATTTGAATCCCGACTGCCGCTTACTGGTGAACGTGGGCACGTCACTGAGCCCCCTGAGGCTCAGACCCCTCGCCCACAACACAGGGCAATCTCTGGCAGTGACAGCCCCTCAGAACCGTCAGGAGGGTTGAAGGAGATAATTACATCAGGCATCTCACACAACGACCAGAAACCGTCATCACCTGATCAACATTAGTTCCCTCCCTTTTCCCACTAAAATGAACTCACCTTAGCACTACAGAGGGTAGGACAGAATACAAAGAAGCCCTTCTACTTGCTAGAGATCTGCTACGGGCTGTGTGTGTTTATGCCACTGAAAACCACAGAGAAGCTCGGAGATATAAACACCACCTGTGCGTCTAGCTGTGGCGCATTTTCTACAACATGGTTGAGTGAAAGCTTTAAACTAGGCCTCAGGAGACGGGGTTCTACTCGCACCTCTACCACTTACTGGCTTCACCACCTTGGACAAATCACTTTTCCCCTGTGCCTGTTTCATCACCTGCAAAACAGAGAGAAAAGCACTCTGCCCACCTCTCAGAGTGGTGAGGTCAAAATCAGAAGATAGGTGAAGCACCCTGAACACCACAAAGCAACGCAAATGTGAGTATTTAATTCTATGTTAAGATGGAGCAGGGACTTGATACTACAACTTTGTAAAGACAGTGAAGATGTTAGACCTGGGTTTGGTTAACCACTGAGGCAGCTGAAGGAAACGTAGCTTTAAGCTAGCAACCCTCTTAGTAAACGTCCATTTTGAAACCTTTAGAAAGGGATAATTAAAATACAAAAGAAAATGCTTTCCACAACAGCCAAACTGGGGCTTAGTGAATATGTGATCATTCACAAACCATAGTAGAGGGGAAAAATGTATCCTTTAGAAAGGGATAATACAAGCTTTTCTGCTGCAAGCCTATTCTGAGTGGCTTTGGGTCTCCTGTCAAAATAACCCGAAAGCACCAAAGAACGCTAGGCAAGAAGAGATGGATGCTGTGAGCACGCCTAACCACGCCCCGAGAAAACCCAAACAAAAGAAGTAATCCAAAGCTTCTGGGGAGGAAAATGGAGACACTCTGTTTCGTCATTAGAGAAGCAGTTCAGTAACTAAAGGTGAGACTCAGCAGAAAAAAGCGAGGGCACTGAGGGGGCCGCAGGGAAGCTCTTGGCTCCTACCCGGGCCTCCGTCCGTCCCGCCGCCGCTGAGCCCATCCCAGCAGCAGCGAGGAGCATCCAGGGAGCTTCGGGAGAGACAGACTCACAATCCAGTCAGTGGTGACGTCCAGCCTCTTTCCCCCCATCCTTCTTACCTAACCTCTCGAGTTTAGAGGCTGCATCTTTGGCTCTACTCCTGGGTCCTATTCTCTGTGGCCTACCTTCTCCAGGGCATGGATTATCTGCTCCCTTCTGGCCACACCCTCTGCCCCTGGTCTTCACCGGCTCACCCCTGAGGCCCCGCTTCCACCTGCCTTGACTGCCATGCCCCTCCGGACAGCTTTAACGCCAACCCGCCCCCAAAGCCAGAACCCCACCCGCGCTCCCCTCCTGTGCTACTCTAGGCTGCTGGATGCTGCATCTGACCACACGTCTGGAACCCATTTTCTGCCCAACCTGGTCCTGACTGAAATCTGAGCACGGCGCTTGTTCTGTTGAGGCAGACCCTGAAGTCTTCATTTTTTCCTGAGTCTCTTCAGCTTGAATACCCACCCAATTTCTAGAAGAGGCCATGCCTCTTCCAAATGTAGAAGGTCAGCCTGTCGGAGTCCAACCTTCACCTCTTGGTGGAGGGGAAGGGAGAGTGATAAACCACTGTCATTACTGACCCCTGGGAGCAAGAAGTCACGTTCTGAGAACACCTACAAGTCCAGCGCACTAGAATGCCTAGGTACGAGTAAAGTCAAGTGAGAGAGAATGTGGGCGTTCTAAACCTCACTGATTCAAAAGGCACAGAGCTGTCTGGATGAGCTTGAACGGGAGCGGGAGCGTGTTTACCTTGTGAGCAGCTTTCCCCCTGGGTACTGATGAGCGCAGGCTTCTGGGCCAATGTGCCCCAATGCTGAGGCTTCCCTGGCAACACCCCGAGTCCAAGATAACCCGGATAGAGCTCTGGAAACCACTCCAGCCCCAGGGAGCTGGATAGGGTCTTTCTGTCGGTGGCACCGATCTGACCTGTGAAAGGGCCTTCAGAAGCGTGATGATGGGTTGAATGTGCAGAATGCTGGCCCCTGGGGTGCAATGCTGGCGGCCCACAGCCCGACTTGGGTGTCAGAGAAGCTTGTTCCTCACTCTTTGTCAATGCCTTCATAGCAGGGACTCGATTATGGCTGTAGGCTTCTGCCTTCTCTTCTTGGAGAAATTTCATAGCCAGAGAGGCAAGACTTTGATTACGTGACTGTGATACAGAGAGAAGCTCACTGCAGTTTCTCCCTGTTGGGAGACCTTCACCTCGAGATTTCCTCTCCATGACTGAATCATCGCTCATGGCGGCCCATTCCTGCATTTCTGTTGCAAATGCACTTTTCTCTGCATTTCCTTGGCTCCCACATGCCTCTGCTCCAAGGTCAAGTCCTTTTCCCTGGTTCTCCTTGACCTGGATTTTACCTAACGGGCTAACTTTAAAAGCTGCAATTTGTGATTCTGTGTTCTTTTCCCAAGTCCCAGAGTCTCTAGTAGAGACTCCCAAGAGGTGATCCCCGGCCTTGGAATCTCTCTCACTGCTTGATGATGTGCTTACCCTTTTGACCCCGTAATTGAGATTCGTGGGAGAACTGTGATAATCGCCCAGAGGCATATCTAGTAATTTTATGAGAAGGTTCTGTCTTGGGGCATCCACTCTATCCAATCTTAAATCAGCAGAAGTGGCTTGTACATCATTAGGGAAGGCTGAAGAATGTTTCCTATCTTGATTTGACAGAGAAGGTTCCATTGGGCCAAGAGCTAAAGAAGCTTCAGTTTCTGAAGGGTTATTTTTACTTTCCCCTGATTTAGACAAATCTTCAGTAAGCTCTTTTTTAGGAGTGGTGTTTTCTGATGCAGAAAACTGAGCTGTAGTTTCCCCCTGGAAAGTAATCTTCGGTTCAGTATTTTTTAGCATTTTGAGGGAGGGTTGAATTTGATTCTTGAAATCTTTATCAGCCTTTGTATTACCTGTTTTTTCCAAACCAACAGCTAGTTGTGAAGAGGACTTAACTGTCTGTTGTTCTGATCTGTCCCCTTTCAGTTCGGGATTTCTTTTCTTTCTATCGGTCCCTAACCCTTTCTCTTTTGCTTTAACTGAGTCTCTGATTGGCCCTTTGATTTTTTTAGCACGTGGGAGTGTAGCCGGCTTGGACTGACAAACAGCAGGCACAGCCGGTCCTATCATCTTACAGTACGGCAAATGGGATTTTAATCGTTTAAATGGCTTCTTACAGTAAGGACACACTTCCATTCCGGGTGGAATAGCACTCTCCTATTCCTGAAAAAGAGAAATGTGAGGTTACGGGGAGCACACAATCCATAGAGTAAATACTAATACTTTATTTAGGTGTTGTACCTTTTAAATTCATTTGAAAGAAGCTAGGTTGAAGGACATTTTAAAAAATTCCTTTTGACCCATTCTTTTTCTTCCATAGGTACAAAACAGACATAGTTGGATTTTAAGATCAATATTCCTGGCTCCATTTCTGCTTGGTATTTCACACTTCTTAAAGCCTCTTAGGAATCAGTCATTACAAAAGACAACCAAAGAGGTTTTTCAACATCCCTAACTAGGAGGTGAGCCAGACCAAAAGACTTAAGTCTAGTGAATTAATGCTTAGTGGAAGGAAAAGATGTCCAGAATGCCAATCAGAATAAAATGTTTGCTATTTACCATTGTAGCAAGTCAACTGGATAGCACATGAGCATAAAGAAACTGTTATAAGGGGCTTCCCTGGTGGCACAGTGGTTGAGAATCTGCCTGCCGATGCAGGGGACACGGGTTCGAGCCCTGGTCTGGGAAGATCCCACATGCCGCGGAGCAGCTGGGCCCGTGAGCCACAATTACTGAGCCTGCGCATCTGGAGCCTGTGCTCCGCAACAAGAGAGGCCGCGATAGTGAGAGGCCCGCGCACCGCGATGAAGAGTGGCCCCCGCTTGCCTCAACTAGAGAAAGCCCTCGCACAGAAACGAAGACCCAACACACCCAAAAATAATAAAGTGCTGGGGCAAATTCATAAATAAATTAAAAAAAAAATCAGAAAGAGTATTAAATTACATCTTAAAAAAAAAAAAAAAAAGAAACTGTTATAAACCCTTAAACACATCATTCAAGGGAAGAATGGTAAAGAATAAAAAACTCAGGCTGGGATTCCAAGGTGGCGCAGACTAGTATTTCCACAGTGATATACAGAAGAGCCACTGGGGCAAGAAGAAAATATTAGAGCTTCTATTGTCTAAGCATGAAAGATGAAATGCTACTAACATTTAACGCATTAGTAATAAGCATATATACATACACATATATAGAAGTATAGCGAATGCACAAATAAGTGGAGGTGACACGGTCCCCCATTTTTTACTTGCAGTATGTAGTACAATGGATTAACGGCGAATTTGTTTAGTTTGACAATTTTGTGAAATTTATGCCACATAAAAACATTTAAAAAAACTTACACCATGTACCACTGGTGCCTCTATTAGTCTCTCCAGTCAGGAAAAGGAAGTATTTCATTCCAAAGCTCAGATGAGTTAATTCTGTTTCCATTTCTTATTCTATCAAATTCCAGAGGGCAGGGAACAGGGGGACCCTGTGCACAGCTGTATTCTCAGAACCGAGCAAGGGGCCTGGCCCTGGCCAGTCCATCAGAGCAACGGACCCACCTTATCCCACATGAAGTCAGGCAAAACCACACAAACACAAAGACCCACAAAAAACAAAACTGTCTTCTGCCAACAGACTTTACAGCAACTATTCTTCTTTTGGAGGTACCCCTTTGACAATATAATAAAAGTTAGGGACTGTTTATTTACAAAAATACACATAACGGAAGCCAGTGCAAGGGCCTTAGGCTAACGACTTTAGAAGAGACCTGGCAGAGGCATGTGCTTCCACACCATGCCATCCTCACACTTAATCCTACTGAGGTCTTTCCTGCACCCTTGAACAGTGATGTCTCACCAAGGATGCCTTAATGTTACCGAGTTCAAGCTCATCCTGCTCACCGCAGGACAGGCCAATAAACCGAGAGATGAGTTCTTGGGGCGAGGGCTAGGGACTTTGTTTGGAAAGCTGCGGCAGACTGAGATGGGGGACTCGCGTCCCAAAGAACCATCTTGCCTGAGTTAGAATTCAGGCATCCTTTATACTAAAAGGGAAGGGAGTAAAGCCAAACACTTCCTAGTTCCCATCAGCCTCGGGAGGGGGTGTGTTAATTTCTTCCTTCCTGCAGTGATTCACAGGTGGGCCTGGTCAGGCTGTTTCCTCTGAGCTAAACAAAGGTAGTTTAGCTTCGTGTTCATGACCTAGGAGGCAGGGTTCCCAGAGAAGAGCCATTAGGTGTAATTTAAACTTACAGGCAACATCCCTTTAGTGATTAACTTGTAACAGAATACAAAGGTTCTTCCCTATTAACTGCTTTCTTACCAAAGCTTTTCTAGAAAGATGCTGATTTTGCGGTTGTTTCTCCTGGATCTGCATGCCTCGCTCTGCGTTCTCCAGTTGCGCTTTTAATGTCGGCCTCTGAAAGACACAATTAGGGAAGTCACTCGACAGCACATACAATGAATAAAGGTGGCAAAGTGCTGGGGCAAATTCAAATAACCGAGTCACCTGCAGGGCAGTGCTACCTCGCTGTTCCAGAAAGCAGACTTGACCACCCTCCTGGGCACAGGGCGGACCTCAAAGTTAGGCTAATCTTCGCCCGCCGCTCCTGCGCTCTCCAGCGGACTTCCCCGCCTCCAGCAGTACTATCTGGCGTACCCCCCCCTGCCCGTAACGTTTTCAGGAAAGCAGTCCTGCTGCTTCCTGGTTGGGGCCTCTCCGCAGCCCCCCAGCCCCAGGCGCCGGAGCCGCTGGGACGCCTAAGGGGGCGGACTCTTCGGCTTCAGGAAGCCCTCCCCCCACTCTCCTCTTGTCGCCACATTCATCCCCAGACCTACGGCGGAGGCCCTAGGAAACATCCCCACCCGTGGAAACTACCCCCACGGCAGCGCCTCACCTCGCAATACAGATAAGACCCCGAAGCCCCGCGACAAACCCCGCCCAGCGCAGCCCACGCGCCACTTCCCAACTCTCAGTCCTGGGACCCGGGGCAGGCCGTCCGCACCACTGCCTGATGTTTCTCAGCTTTTTAAAAAAACTGTGACCCCCACAGGGATTTAACTCAAATACTTGTATCATATTATTCTGATATAGTTTAATTTAATTTAAACCTGGCTTGACTCTTAACCTATCCCCTCTCGGCTGCGAACAGGCGAAAGCTCGGGCGACCTCGAACGAGGTCCTCTCTCCCAGAAGCTCCTGGTCGCTCCGAGCCCGCCTCTTCCTGTGGGCGGGGTTACCGGTCGGCGCGGCCGGGGTCGCGCCACTGCGCAGCCGCGGGTGGGCGGTACCACGGCGGCTGCGACATGGGGGGGCGCGGAGCAGACGCCGGAAGTAGAGGTGGTACGGGTCCCACAGAGGGGTACTCACCGCCGGCCGCTTCCACCGGAGCCGCGGTGAGACCCAAGGCCCGAGGGTGTGGGCGTGGCGGCCGCCGGAACACAACACCCTCTGTTCTCTCTCTTCGTGGAGCGGCGCCGCGTCGCTCGCCTCCATCAGTTAACATGAGCGAGCGCCTCCGCCCCAGGTGAGACCGCAGGGGACCCTCCACCTTTCCAGCCCCTCGCCGGTTGCTGTGTCTTGGGGGTTGGAGCCGAGGGGGCGCGTGACGCGGGGTCCGAGCCAGCGTGGGCCCGGCAGGTCTCCATCTGGGTGCTTTGCAGTCCGGGGGGAGGAGGGGAGAGGGATGCGCGGGTGATCGGGTACCTGGTCCCTGGGGGCGCTGAAGGAGTGACTCCCCAGGGCCCAGGTTTCTCTCGGCCCCATCTTTTCCCCCCTATCTTTCCCTATTTGGAATGAAGTCTGATCGGTCCCGGAAGAGAGACGATGGCCCTAAAGCTTCCCCGTCCTAAATTTAGGAGGGTAGGGGGATGGGAGGAATGTCTGATCTTCGAGAGGAGCCCCTAGGGCGTCTGTGAGAGGACGGGGCGGGGAGCTGGTCTCCCCAAGGTCAGAAAGAAGGCTTGGGCTTAACCCCGCAGCAGGAAAGGGTTAGGTTAGACCGAAGAACTTGTGTCCTGGGCGATTGTGAACACAGAAGGGCCGAGGACCAAAGTGGCTTGTGGATTCTCTCTCGGCTGTAGCATTAAGAACAGGCAGGATTCTAAACTGTTTGGATCCGGAGCCGTTTGACTCGGAAGGCGGGAGGTAGGACTATATCGTGATGCACTACTTTTTCTCCGAGCCTAGGCCCGGGTCTTAATTTAGGCGATGTTATGATTCGTTGACACGGACTTAGGACAGTCCGGACCGAGCTGCGATTTTTCTTTTTCTTTTTTTCCCCTTATTTCCCCCTGTAAACAGGTGGGGAGGAGAAAGTTGGGATTGTACCTCAGAATGAAGAGGATCGGCTTTATTCGAAATTAGAAAAATCCCTCATCGTGGAGTTTGAACTGAAAACTGTAGATCAGCAAGTTCAACCTTTCATATTTGTGATGAGGAAAGAGATTTAGAGAGCTCAGTTGGTCTTTCTAGGTTCACTGCTCTTTTCCTTTATTCTGTAAAATCTCAGTGAGGCTTAAGTGAATAAGATAGGACTGCCTTGGTAGATTATGCTGGATCTTTTCTTGTCTTTCTGTGTTTCCATTGGCTTTGAATGTAATTGACAGTCTTTCCACAAGGACCCTACTCTGGAGCATGGTAAATTCATGGCACTGAGATTCTCGTAAGCACCCTGAAGTTATTTGGGCCAATAGCGAGAATCTAGGGTTCTCCAAACTTCTGCATATTGACTTGGGTCATGCAGTGAGTGGGGCATAAAGCCTCTACTTGTATATTAAAGAAGAGTGGACTAAATTTGAAATTAGGGGCCAGGTGTACCAACTTGCTACTGGAGTTAGTCACAGGATCCTTAGGTACAGTAAGCCTGATCTAACTGCCATTTTTTTCCTTCCCAAACCCAGTTTGTACTTCCAGTAGTTCCTTGGGATGTCTCACATATCTGAAAAAGTCGAAATATTTCTTAGCAAAATATTTCTTTTATTCTGTGCTGTACACGGGTAATCTGAATGTGTTTATACTAGTAACAGATTCCTTTTATCTAGTTCACACAATCTCAACATGGTAACTTCTTTACTATAAAAGAAAGCATTTGATTTGGCAGGGGTTTCTCTGCACCCGTGTGTCGTGGAGTATGATGGAGTAGCTCCAGCTGTCTTAGCATCTCCAAGTCAGTTCTGGTCTCTGGATCTGTTTCCTCAATTTTAAGATGAAGGGTTGGTCTAAGACAGTGGTTTTTCAAACTACAAGAGGGGTGGATTTGTGGGAGGGAGGCTTCTACTTTAAAACAGATCCTTTATCTCTTATGGAAATAGAGGGATTTTTTCTTTTTTTTTTTTTTTGGTAGGACGAAAGAGTTCTGTTACTTTTTTTAAAAAAAATTGAAAACCACTAGTCTCTGTACTCTAGGATTTCTTCTATGCTTGGTCTCTAGGAGATGACAGGAATATTGGAGAGAAGTGAAATGAGGAAAAGTGATGTATTTCTGCTATCCTTAGAAGTAACAGATGCTAAACAATAATCTGTAACTAGATGGCTAGGGAGAATGTAATCAGTTTTAGGGTAGCTGCTCAAATTGTAACCTGGTCTATGGCATTAATGTGAAAAGTTACAATCTGACTGATTGTGTGGATAGGGTTAAGCGTGAAGCTGTAGTTTTGACAATTATGAATGATGTTGTTAAAAGAGAAATGTTTCAAGGATGAAATCTGCAAAGAGCTTAGAAAAAGGAGAATGAAGAACAGGTAGGGCTCATCCTTAATCTAGTGCCGTGCAAAGAAGAGGACTCCCAGGAGGCCAAAGAGATGATTCTGGTACCTGGAGAAATCAACTGATTATGAGGCAGGGATATTTCATGAGACTTTCCCAGAGTTTAATTGAAATCTTCAAAACCGGCCTATCCACTTGACATTCATAGTCTTGTCGCTAGAAAGATGTATCTTATCCCCTATTATAAAAGGAAATTGGAAAGTTTTGGTCAGGCTCATGAGTTTGGTTAGAGTGACTCAGCAGCCCAGGCACAATCAGCTGTTGGCATGCTGATAAAGGAGGAGTTTGGGGACCAGCACGCTGTCGTTTGAGGAGTTTCTCTTTGTGCGTCAGCTGGCCTTCCATCAGACAGTGCTCTGGAAGTGGTCATATTAGAACGAACTGAGCAATTTCTTGGTTCAACTAGCACATCCATTTAATGATAATTAAAACCCGATATTTATCTAGTTTTTAGCCTCCAGTACTTCAGGATAAGATCTAATCCCCTGAGAGAAAGATAAGGAGATCTTATTTTATAAACAACTGAGTCTTAGAATGAGGTAAACGGTGTAGCCCTCTACAGGTTGGTTAATGCTTAATCAGAACCGCACACCCATTATTTATCATTCCAAGCCTAAACTGGATCCATACTCATTCATTAATAACGTTAGATGTATTCACAAATACAGAGGATTGAGCTCGGGGTGATAACTTAAATTTTCTCCGATGTCCAGACATCAACTCAGAGCCGTAGGGTTAAGGGCCTACCACAGTAAGCCACCCTACTCACATAGAAAGTATAGCTGTATAGAAGATACTATATGTTCAAATTCAGTACTTTCCAAAAAGCTCTTTTACCCTCTAGCTATAGAAACTTGAACCCTGAAGAGTTTTCATTATAATAGATTGTGCTGCTCTGTATAAAATGGCCTCTAGCCAGCACTGCCCAGTAGAATTTTCTGCAGTGGTAGGAACATCCTATATCTGTGTGGTCCCATACAGTCGCCACTAGCTATGGGTGGCCACTGAGCCCTGAAAGTGTAGCCAGTGTGATCAAGGAACTGGGTTTCAAATTTTATTTAATCTTAATTAATTTAAATTAACAAATATATCTCGTGGCTACTGTATTGGACAGCACAGTTCCATGTAATTTGACTTAAAATTATACCTCCTTTAATTTATTTCTGATTTTTAACTGGGGTTTGGAAGTCCTGATAGCACTTGATTCTTGCATAGAAAACATACAAATTTTGTCTTTCTTGTACATCTCAGAACACTTGACTGAGAAATATGTGTGATTTTTCTTGAAACCTGGACATTTTAAGTGGCTGGTGCTACAGTCTCACAGTAACAACCTGGGGAAGTAACTTCTCGTAATACCAGGTGGTGTAGCCAGAAGAATCAAGTTAATGTGTCCAAGAGCAGCCTTTCCGGTGATTGTCCAGAAAAGTAATTTAATATGTTAGAGGGCAGAGAGGTTTTGTGTTAATGTGATAATTGGGGAGAAATCAGGGATGAAAGAAAGTGAAAGATTAGAGGCTACCAGAACCTCCAGTGCTCTTCCTGTGTAGCACCATTTTTATAAGGATTTTAAGTGTAAATAGGCAAAGGCAGTCACTCCTGTCTTAGATGTTGTCGTACGGACAGGAGTAAAATTAGGTAACTTGGAACTGTAACTTCAGGAAATGTAGGAAAAGATCACATTAATTAGGTAGAGTTTGAGAGCTTAGTCATTAATGTCTTCCTGATCTTATTTGTTCCCAGCAGGCATTTCAAATTGGCAAGCTTTTTTTTTAGAAATGAGTTTTACTAATTTAAGCTCGACCGTACTGCTGCTATTTTATATTTTTGTTCTTCGTGCCTGGCGACGGTGTACTTCTAACTTTTTTTACCTATTGGGATATCATATGATGATTTATCTTTTTTCAGGCAAGAGGGCAGATTTATATGTTGTCATGGTTTACAGTTTGAAGTGTCCAGAAGGTCAATTGTTGGATTTTTTTTTTTTTCTCCTTGTGATTTAATTTCAGGAAAAGGAGAAGGAATGGCAGTGAAGAAGACCACCATCTCCCCCCACAGACCAAAAGGAGTAGTAGAAACCCTGTCTTTCACGATTCCTGGGACACAGAGGTAGGAAGTGTGGTCCAGAGTATCTGCTCTTTTCATTGCTTGAGCTAATAACCCAGTTACTTCCGTGTAATTAAAATTTTTTTAAATAAAGAAAAGTGATCTTATTTGATTGCAGTGTTTTTAACCTTTTTTTTTTTTTTTTGAGTCATGGCCTTTTTGAGGAAGCTACACATCCTCTCCCCAGCAAAACAGCCTATGTCTGCACGTAGTCATACATACACGCACCCCAGAATTTGTATGTTAGAAGTTTTATGGACCTTTGAAAGCCCATCTTTGAACCCCTGTTTGGTATTTCAGAAGCCAGCTTATTGTCTAATCGTTTCTAAACATTAATTGTCCTTAAGACAAGTATATTTTGCTGCTTCCATGTCTCCTAAAGATAAGCTTTCCATGTTTTTAAGAGAAACCGTACAAGCATTCGGAATATATAATGTATGTGTACGCGAAGTCCTATTTTTAATTGTGTTTATGTTTTCATTATGTTGTTCTGAAAAGAGCACCTGTGGGAAGCAGAGTGGAGTGGGGGGAGAGGGGAAAGGGGAAAGTTCAAACTTTGGTTTGAACTTTGGTTTCCTGGGTGCTTCACTATGCCTCCTGCGCACTCGAGCACCTGGTCTGCAGTGGGGCAAGGAAGCTGACGCTGAAGGGGTGCTGCTATTAAATTATGCACCTAAAGATTGGACCCTTAACAGCTGTCACCCTAAGAGAGAAACTCCTCGGTGGCAAAGATTCCTAAGCCCTAGCCTCATCATTTAAAGCAGAATTCCATAGATCACAGTTCTTCCACAGCCAAAGTAATTTGTACTTTAATTAGTTCTCAGTAATAAGATTTGACCTATATCCAGTCTTTACCAGAAATCCAAAGTAATTCCCTCAGGGAGAAAAAAATCGGTAACTGTCATGTAGGTAATACTCATTCAGGAGCAGTTGATGCACCAGTGCAGACTAGATCCTTCTACATGGAGACTTAAATTTCTATAGCTTTTATCCCCCCTTTTAAATCTTCCTATCACCTTTTTTTTTTTCCTTTGGGTTTTTTTTTTTTTTTTCTCCTTTAAGATTAACAGAAAAGTAATTGAGCTTTTGGTGAAACTAGGGAATCTCTTTTTTCTTTGGAAGAAAACCAAAGATTAGAGGCTGCCATGAACATCTAATGATAAAACTAACAGAATTGAATCTCCATTATTCTTTTGAGTTATAAGACTATTCATTAAAAAGAGTATGTGGTGATTACTTTCACGGTATCACCCTGAATATTTCAGTACTTGTGTCTGTATGTCAATCCTGCTATATGATGTTTGCATTAGTTCAAAGGTACAGTAGATCTTTTTTGTATTGATCTTTTTTTCCCTATATCTACAATTTTGATGTTTGAGAACAGGAGTATAAATTGTCATTTGTTAAAAAATCAAACATTTCTGATCTCTTATTTTGAGTAATACTCCTTAGTATTATAGTTTTGGTTTGTTTTAATTGCTGTTTGTAGAGAATGACCTTCACTCCCTAATACCTTTCTTCTTCTCACAGAAGAAGACAGTGTATTGTTATTCAACCTGTGGGTTCACATGTCTGGTTCTTACTTGTCCAGAGAAATTCAGTGGTTAAACCACTCTGTAATCATTAGTCTGAAGGATGGACTGGATTGCCCTTGTAATAAGTAACAGTCAATACAGGTACTTTTTACCTGTCATGGTAATCTGAACTCACCAGTAGATCCTTCACGGGTGGTCACGACCCTCCGACCCTCCGTTTCAGCACATTTACTGGTGTCTGGTGCTGTCGAGTCTTTTTTTTTTTTAATTAATTTTTATTGGAGTATAGTTCATTTACAATGTTGTGTTAGTTTCTGCTATACAGCAAAGTGATTCAGTTGTACATACACATATATCCACTTTTTAAAAATTCTGTTCCCATATAGGTCATTGGAGTATTGAGTAGAGTTCCCTGTGCTATACAGTAGATTCTTATTAGTTATCCCTTTTATATATAGTAGTGTGTTTATGTCAACCCCAGTCTCCCAGTTTATCCCCGCCCCTCCCCTGGAGTAATGAGTCTGAGTGAACCCAGGGAGAACTAGAGCAGTAAAAGGCAGGGGAAAACTTTAAAATGGAAAGTTAAGTACTGAATAATTGAATCGTGACCACTGGAGTAGATCATTATGTTTATAGCATAAAAATATCCAGTTTAGGGACATTTGGCTGCTTGTTGACAATTGTGTGTAAAGGGGGAAATAATAAAACAGGTCATTACTAGTGGATTCTTAATTTAATTAATTTACATGACAAAGTGTATTGTTAATGAAAACGGTATCTTTTAATTCTAAGGGCCAATGGGGTAAGTTTCCTTAAGAGACTAAGTTAAGAGAAGCCATTTCCTGTGTCTTTATCTATTTATTTTATTATTATTTTTTTTAAATTTATTTAATTTATTTATTTTTGGCTGTGTTGGGTCTTCGTTGCTGCGTGTGGGCTTTCTCTAGTTGCAGGAGCGGGGGCCACTCTTCGTTGTGGTGTGCAGGCTTCTCATTGCAGGGGCTTGTCTTGTTGCGGAGCACAGGCTCTAGGCGCACGGGCCTCAGAAGTTGCAGCACGCAGGCTCACTAGTTGTGGCTTGCGGGCTGTAGAGCTCAGGCTCAATAGTTGTGGCGCACGGGCTTAGTTGCTCCACGGCATGTGGGGTCTTCCCAGACCAGGGCTCGAACCCATGTCCCCTGCATTGGCAGGCGGATTCTTAACCACTGCGCCACCAGGGAAGCCCCTCCTGTGTCTTTCTTGAGATACTTAAGTTTAGAATTTTTTTCTTGTAACATAAAGAACTTTCATTTGGAAGTTTGTTTTCATTGTAAGAGAGATTTAAAACTGTTATTTATAATTAATTTCCAGAACTCACCTTTTTCTCCTAAATGTGATAACATTGGCAAGTACTGGGAAATAAGACACGAGGTGTTTGAATTGTTTCGAACTGTGCCACAAGTAAGTCATGTTTATCTGTAAAATGGAGATAGTATGGGCCTCTTTTTTTCCTAGATTCTAGGAAGCTGAAGAATGTGAACCGACTTGCCAGATTAGTTATGTAAAGAGAAACTTTGAATCTACTTGTACATTTTCTTCCTGTCAGTTTGGTGGTTATTGTGATCTCTACTTTTCAAATGGAAAAATTGGGGCACAGAACAATAAAGTCCCTCGCCCAAAGATACATAGCTGGTGAGAGGCGGATTGGGGAGCCCCAGAGTCTGAGTGTGAGCGGCTGGCTCCTGCCCACGGCGTGCCGCCTCCCAGAAGACAGATCGGAAGTTTGAGGGACTTTGCTAAATACACCCAGGGCCACTAGGTTCTAGACTTCTCTTGAATCATAGGAACAGAGAAGAATAATTTTCCTCCCTCTGTCTTTTAGCTGGAAAATATTTTTCTGAGTAGATGCTATGACATGGTATTAGCTGGACAGCAATTTTAGATTTGTAGCTATAAAAAGTAAGGAAATTGGGGTCTAGTGGTTTTTTTCAAAACTCAAATCTGTGTTTACATTGAAGATCTTGAATTTTAACTCCAGTGACTCAGATTTAATGCCTTGTGAGCCTTAGGATACTGGTTTTTAAATTGAGATATAATATACAGGTATAGGAATGAAAAAGTTTTTATTTATTTATTTATTTATTTAATTTATGGCTGTGTTGGGTCTTCGTTTCTGTGTGAGAGCTTTCTCTAGTTGCGGCAAGTGGGGGCCACTCTTCATCGAGGTGCGCGGGCCTCTCTTGTTGCGGAGCACAGACTCCAGATGCGCAGGCTCAGTAATTGTGGCTCACGGGCCTAGTCGGTCCGTGGCATGTGGGATCCTCCCAGACCAGGGCTCGAACCTGTGTCCCCCTGCATTGGCAGGCAGATTTTCAACCACTGCGCCACCAGGGAAGCCCTAAAAAAGTTTTTTGAAAGCCATTCTAGATGATTCCTGGTAGTTAATGTCTAAGGCAGGTTCGTTTTTCTCTCTGGTGAGCAAGGAGTGAAGTGATTTGTCACTCTGCATCTTCCTGTTGGGTCCTTTACAAAGGTAGCTCCATTCCCTGACCTCAGACAGGTATTGGATGGGTAAAAACTAGCTAGATTTAACTTATTTAAATCCATTTTCTTAGTCTGGCCGTTTTGGTTTGAATTGTAGCTTTACTTGTAGGAATAATGCTCTTTATTTTCAGCTTGAATATCTTTATCTACAAATTACATTAGACACTTCCAGTAAATCTGGCTTCTGGTATGCAGGTATATGCCTTATAAGAAGTACTGCTACCTGAGTGAACAAAAGCAGTACCTTTTTAAAATATGAAGATCCCAACTTTTTAAAAATACCTTTAACTTACCAAGACCGTTTTGATTTTTTAGATCACTATGAAGTAACAGCAAGTAGAGAGCGAGAAGATGTGGAAATAAAACAGAGGTGGCTTAATTGGAACAGCCTCTGTCTTTTTTCTTGTCTCTACTAGAAGGGAAAGTCTTTGATGGCATAACCCTAAAATCCCAAGGGTATTCTTAGTTGGGGTGTAGAGGCATGACAGATAAAAACATTACAGAACCAGGGGAATCCATGTATCATTAAAACTAGGATTCTATAAATCCATTTGTTTTAACTGATAAGAATTGGCAGTATATTAGGTGATTTTTTTTTTTTAAAGCACTGAATTTAGATGACCCTGGGAATAGTTAGCATAATTTTTAAAGAAGGTATTTTAACACTCTTTGTTTTTGTTCATTCTCATCATTAATCTGTCCTAGTAGTAGGACCAGCCTAACAGACAAAACTGTTTTGGCAGATTCTGTGGTAAGGTGTTAAGGTTGTGTGTTTAAAACCCGGTAGCAAATTAACTCTGAAATTAACTTCTCAAAAGATCCATTCAAATGCAGGAACAGTCCTTTCGAAAGTTAACCTGATTTGTAGTGTCCTCTTTAGAAACCTTGCTCACAGTTCAAGTCCTCGAAATATTGGTAATGTGTTGCATCAACTCACAGCAAGGAAAGCTACCCCAGGCAGTTTCATATTGAACCTGAAGGTTATGTTTAGTAATGAGAATACATACATGTTTTTAGGCAGAAACTTCAAACAGATGACGTGGTCCAATTTTATCTTGTAAGGATATGCCATTTACTCACTGACACAGAAAAGTGACCACCTGTATTTTTCTTCCCTCGCATATTTAGAAAGTGGTTTTAATTAGCCCACTGAATGCATTTGGAGTCTTATGGTCTCACTGGTATTAGCAGACCTGGAGCTCTCTTAAATCACTGGGCACTTTGGAAGCACAGAGTTTTACATTAGAAGCTCTGATAGACTTGGCTAGGATCATCCCTTGCACTTAATTCAGATTCTACAGTGGCCTTAGGATGAACTTCATTCTGACTCCAGGGATGGAGTGTGTAATACAATGAGCAAGATTTCTTTTTTCCTTTGAGGCTCACGTAAATTTAAAAGCACCACTGGATGGGGAGATGGATGTGAGGGGAAGCTGGGGCTTGAAAGAAAATAAAATACGCGGTTGATCTGCTTTTCTAATTAACAGAAAGCATCCAACTCTAGGTAATAAATATACACATATACTCTGGCTCTCTTTTTATGAAGCAGAGACTCAGTAACAATCCCACCTGGGGGACTTTCTAAAGGTTATTAGTAGAAAGTGTCTTTAGAGCTATTTTGTTTCTACCATGGGTATAAATGGGCTCTCTCTTAAACTGACTTCACACCCTGGGAAAATAAAATTCAGGGCAGGCCTAGCTGAGGGGTCAGGAGCTCTTTACCTCTGCTGTATGATTTGAGCCCTTTGGACTAAGAAAATGAACTTCAACTTGTCTGTCCTCTGCTCCATGATTTATATATATTCTTTCTGCTAAAGATGGTGCGTGTTCTTCTGCCTTTATCTGCTCTACCTTCTCTCAAGGCTCCTGAAAACTCTTTCTAATACTTCTCCCTTCTCTTCTTCTCTGCCCCCCAAGCAATCTGATACAGAGAAGCTCCACTAAGCAGGGGAAATACAATTTTTTCCCTGTCTCGAGTTTTTTGGTTTTATAAGACAGAACGATTTACTTCTTCATACATCTTAAGGCTCTGATAGAGACTTAAAATTTGGTTTTATGCTTTTAGGGTCAAAAGGAAATAATGGTCTTTCCTTTATCCCACAAAGTTAGACCACTTTGATGGCTGACAGCGTTAAGACCCATTTCAGTAACTTTCAAACTTTTTGATCCGGTCCCACAGAAATGCCATATTTTGTGACCCAGTACATACCAGATATACCTGTGCATCACTGAAGAGAAGTTTCACAGAACAGTCACCCTTAGCACGCTGCACTGCTTTCTTTTATTCTGCTGCTTGCTGCTTGTCCTTCCGTAGATGGTGAGATATTCCCTAAAGCCGCTCGACAATGCCAAGACCGGTCTGAGTAGGATGAAAATAGGAACCAGTGCACCTTTGAAAGACATGTATTTTTCTTACCGTTAATGACAGTAGGGTGTAATGTTTCATGTGTATTAACATGACGTGTAAAGTGCGTTCACCCAGATTCCCAGGCTCTGTATAGGTTCTCTCTTCTTAGTCTAAAAGCATCGTCGGCTAGAGTCAGCTGAAGCAGTTTAGGGGTTCTTAAGCTGTCACGGGAGGCAAACGGCCTTCCTAAAATCTTACTGACAGTGTCAGTGTTTTCTTTAAGTCTCAGTCTTGAAGCTACGAGTGACTGGAGACCTTACTCTCTTTTGTAGTAGCACTCCTTGGTTCTCTTACTCATGACTGTCTTTTGCCCTCAAAAGAAGTATTTTTTGTAGAAGCTATAGAAAATAAAGTTTTTTTAAAAAGGAGGAGGTCCAAATTCTAAATATTTTGGCATGTATATCCTTCCAGAATATTTTGGTGTACATACATGTATACATTAAAGAAAACACTTTAAAAACCAGTGGACGTACTATACGTTGTTTTGTAACCTATAAAAAAGATGTTAAAGATCTCTTTCTACCTTGGTGTATGTACATCTCTTATCCTCACTGTTACCAGCAGAATAGAATTTCATCGTTATGGATTGTAATTCATGTATTACACTTTATATACATATACCATAGTTTAACCAGTTTCCCTATTTTTATTTTATTTTTTAAATTATTTTTAAAAATTTATTTATTTATTTATTTATTTAATTTTACTTATGGCTGCGTTGGGTCTTTGTTGCTGTGCGCGGGCTTTCCCTAGTTGCGGCGAGCGGGGGCTACTCTTCGTTGCGGTGCGCGGGCTTCTCATTGCGGTGGTTTCTCTTGTTGCGGAGCATGTGCTCTAGGCACGCGGGCCTCAGTAGTTGCAGCAGGCAGGCTCAGTAGTTGTGGCTCGTGGGCTCTAGAGCACAGGCTCAGTGGTTGTGGCGCATGGGCTTAGTTGCTCTGTGGCATGTGGGATCTTCCTGGACCAGGGCTCGAACCCCTGTCCCCTGCATTGGCAGGTGGATTTTTAACCACTGCGCCACTAGGGAAGTCCCAGTTTCCCTATTTTTAGACATTTAGGTTGTTTCCCATTTTTAGCTATTATAAACAGGGCCACACTAAACATCGTTATACGTGTCTAAAAATCTGAGTTACAAGATACTTAAAATGGACTAGAAATTGCAGGTGTATTTGTCTCCCTCTCTCTCCTTTTTAACAGTTATTGTACAGCAATCTTTTTTAACCTGTTTATGTTAAAGAATTTTTATCTTTTCTCAGAATAGTGTCACCTTTGCTGTTACAGTGTGAAATAAATATAATTTGAGATGGAAACGTGACTTACTAGAAACTGATTCTAGTTCTTGCCTGAATTCTCAGACAGTACCTGTAACGAGAAACAGTAAAGACAACAGACTAAGAGGAGACAGAGTGCTCTGTGCGGTGGGCCTCTTACCCAGTGTAGTGGCTGCTCGTCACCGAGTTACGGCCTCGCCGGGTGTGCCAGCGGCAGTTCTAGCTGATTCTGCGCTAGGTTGGGGGAGACTTTCATGGAACACAATTTTTGTTTTTGAATTGGCTTTGACTTAAGTCTTCAAGTAAATGTAATTGCTGCTGCTGTTAACCCTGCCATCTGACCTTATTCAGCCCATTATAATGCTTTCATGAATTATTTTTTAAGAAGATAGATAGGTTGTCTCCTACTACCTACAGGCAGTGGGCTAAGTGACCTCTTAAGTGTAAGTGCCTCCAAATGACCTATGGACCATGATAATTCTTGGTTTAAATGTTAAGACTGGATGCCTTTTGTGAACATTGCTTTCTTTGCCATTTTAGATAAGTTTATTTGTGTACATATTGTTAGGTATAACTTTTGATCAAAAAATGGATAGAACTAGTATTTTAAAAATCGCTTTTAAAGTATCCATCTGGAAACAACATTGTATTTATACATTTACTTTTATAATGAAAATAGATAATAACCACATTGCAAAAAGTTGCAGTAAAGGGTAGAAAAAATCACCAACTATAATCCCTCCATTTTAACCTAACTACTATGATCTGTTTCTTGCCAGTCTTTTTCCTTACATGTAGATTTCACACGGTCGTAAGCAGGCATTTCAAAACTAGTGTTTTTGTATAATGGAATATAAATGGAGAAGTATCAAAGGGTAAGATTTTAAAAAGTTATACACCAGATCATTAGCCTCTAGAATTCTAAGTGTCTCATGCATTGATTCCTTCCAGCACAATATTGTGTTGAGTTGTAAATAGAGAAGGGTGCTGTTAATCAAGTTATTGGGGTTACCATTCATTAGAAATAGTCAAATACTGTAATTCGGAAAAGGATCCATCCTTACCATTGCCTTCCCTTTGAAGATCCTAGCATCGGAAGGAAGGCGATTTCTGAGAGTGACTCTTACCAGGGAACTCTGAGTAGCTTCTTCAAGATGACTAAGACACCAAGTAACATTAGGGATATTAAACAGAAAATTAGGCACATGTGTGCACATATGCACATGCATACACATACCGAACTGCAAAAATGCTAATGTAACTCTACAAGAAGTATATTCAAGTCTTTCAGGACAGTACAAACTACTAGGTATAAAATAAGCTACAAGGATATACTGTTCAACACAGGGAGTATAGCCAATATTTTATAATAACTATAAATGAGATATAACCTTTAGAAATTGTGAATCAGTATATTGCACACCTGTAACTTATATTGTACGGCAACTATACTTCAATTAAAAAGCCTTTCAGGATATGTGTTCTGCCTTCAGAGAATACAGTTTTGTGCCCATCAGGTGATAACCACAAAGTTGTCAAAATTTTCACTTGTGCCCAGAAGCCACCTTACTTGTTATGAGGACACCTGTTTCATACCCTGTACCAATGACTGATGCTTCCCTTTGGAGGCTGAGAACTCCCTTCTGTGATTATTGGAAATGATTGGAATGCGTGGTAAAAGCAAGCAGGGAAGATGCGTAAAGGAATTAAGATGTAGTGGGGGCTTCCCTGGTGGCGCAGTGGTTGAGAATCTGCCTGCCAATGCAGGGGACACGGGTTCGAGCCCTGGTCTGGGAAGATCCCACATGCCACGGAGCAACTAGGCCCGTGAGCCACAGCTACTGAGCCTGCGCGTCTGGAGCCTGTGCTCCGCAATGGGAGAGGCCGCGATAGTGAGAGGCCCGCGCACCGCGATGAAGAGTGGCCCCCGCTCGCCACAACTAGAGAAAGCCCTTGCGCAGAAACGAAGACCCAACACAGCCAAAAATAAATAAATAAATAAATAAATAAATAAATAATAAAAATAAAGGAATTCCAAAAAAAAAAAAAAAAAAGATGTAGTGGAAGGGATTTGCGGTCGGAGGGCCCGTGCTGGAGTCCGGACCCTGCCTCTTCCTGGGGGGGTGTGTCGGGTCATCACCCCACTGGACTTCACAGGGTAGGTGTGAGGACGGAACGAAATATCTTAGTGAATATGCTTTGTAAACTCTAAAACCCAGCGTATGTTTTCATGCTGATCCTCCTCAAACTGAATAGGAAAAACAGTCCTAAAGAGGGTATTTGAAGTTAAACCCCCGTTAAGCTCCTAAGACCCCGAACAGCCTAACTGTGACGCCGTGTCTTTTCCCCCCTTTCCAGTCTTCAAGCAGTGACAGTGGCGGTAGCAGCGGCAGCGGCAGCAGCATCAACAGCCCGGACCGGGCCAGCGGGCCGGAGAGCAGCTCAAGCCACCCCGCCGCCCGGTCCAGCCCCCACGGCCCGCAGCCCGCGCCCGCGCCGTCCGCGCTGTGCCAAAGCCCGTACTTCCACATCAACCAGACCCTGAAGGAGGCCCACTTTCACAGCCTGCAGCACCGAGGACGGCCTCCCACATGATGTGCCGGCACTTTCTTGCCTTCTGTGAAGGGACCGCGCTGCGCAGATTTGATATTTCAACTTAACGATGTTTTAAAAAAAAATTGCACAAAAAGATGCCTGTTGGCTTTTCAGTCTATATTTGAAATAACAGGTTAACAGGCCGTTGTTTACTTGTGGTTTTGCTGCACTATTGCGATTTCAAAGGGGCTTTGAAGCAGTTTTTTATAGGATTCTTTTGAGGGTGGGTATCAAATCCAGGGCAAGTCAACAGTAGGAGGAAATCTCATCTGCGTGTTGAATCCATAGTTTGTCCAAGTCAGACTGATTTCCAGATCTGTCACTTAGAAATTCTACTTTCTGTAAAAAGGCCTTTTCATTTTGCGGGATCTTCAATTTTTTAAATTCAATAAACTAGTAAAGAGTATCTACTTTCCATGAAAAAAACCTAAGTTTTTTTCCAAAACATAGAAAGCTTGATTCAGTCTTGCACTGAAATTAATTGCCATACTACCTCTTAGTATGTAGATGTCCTGTTGAAAGTACTCTGTCCTCTGTGACAGGAGAACCACCAGATTGCAGTCAGACTGTATGAAGTCAGCACCCGCCCTGATAACCGTCCTCTCTGTTATATATTTGTATTTCCAGAGAGAAGGTCTCTCAGACCCTTGGATCCCCAGATAAACTTGTTACCGTTATTCCTCCAGAGCCTACATCTCAGACTTAGAAAACATTGCTCAGTTCGGACAGTCAAGGAATACGTAAATGACTTTGTCTTATTCACAGACTTGTCCAGCAGCAGCTTGTGTGTGCTCTCTGATAATTCCGCCTTGTAGTGTCGAGAATTAAGGCGCCGGTGAAGGCTGACACAGTGTAAGCTCTCTGAACTGGTGTCTGAAGTCACAAGTGTTGTGAAACTATTGGACAAGGATTCACTTTATGCTTAAAGTAACCCCCAACGGGAACTAGGGGGCCCCATTCCACCACGGCAACTGGAAAGACTGGTGTGGCTTAGAAACAAATGAGCAGAGGCACTTCTAGAAGAAATAATGCAGGAGTATTTATTTAGAGAGACGGACTGTCCCGTGTCACTTGGTCATACTAGAGAGCCAGCCAAGTTTGAACAGTGAGGGCGCAGACGAGTCGTCCTCCTCGGTGACAAGCTGTCTGAACAAGGAGCCAGCGTGCGTCGGGTCGTCTGCTCGGGAGAGTGCCGGGGGGACAGCAGCCTGCCACTGTGCGTAGAGGAAAGTGCCTTAGCGTCTACTGGGCCCCCGGCCTGCTCGCCCTCCACTCCGCTTGGGGTCCACACGGCACACACAGCAGATCTGAGAAGCACGGACAGCTCTAGAAGGGGGCTCTGCTTAGTCCAGATTGGGCAAGGACACGGGCAGAACGGGATTTTAGTACGTGACGGAAGTAAAATCTGAAGCTGAGGACGGTAGGAAGAGGGTAAACGTGTACCTTCTCTCCATGGTTTGTTTCTCTCATGCGGGTAGAGCTGAAAGGTCATTTACTTGAAGCAGAAACGGAGAGTTGTGAGGGAAAGGTACAGCACAGGCCTGGGCTTACAGAGTGGGAGGCTTGTGCAAAAACTTTTTTTTTTTACTACCATCTCCCAAGTTTTAAAACCAGATGTTTGACGAGGATTTTGTATCTTACTGGGTTTGATGGCAGGGAATATGGAAAGGATACCTGGCGAATATTTTGTCTAATCAGAAAGCAAACAAGGATTAAATGCTGGAAGGAGGCAAGCTGTTGGAGCTCTCAGACACATGCGTACACAACACACTTCAGAAATACCCAGGAGGACTCCCGCAGGCTTAACGGATGGCAGCCTACTGAAACAAAACGTGTGTTAACAAGAACATGTAAACTTGAGAAAGCACATTTCCTTGTACTTCCCACCCGACTAAGAAATGAGAGGTGCAACCATCACTGGAACAAAGCAATTGTTTTTCCAAATAAGTACATAGTGAAGGGTTAGCAGTTAACTCTCTTACCCTGTTAAACACAAGAAGTATTCTCCATCCCGTCCTGTGTATTTGCTACAGCCTTGGCAGCCCGAGATACATTTCTCTTATGAGGCTACTTGATAGTGTCAGTGGGCATCTCTTAAAACCTCTTATTAGCTCAAGCTAGTAACACCTTGTACTTCTATATTGCGCCGCCATTAAAAGCAGCACTAGTGCATCCTGTCATTTGGTTCTTTATTGGTTATTTAAAGGGGAGCTGATCGGGTGGTCTGGTGGGAGACGGGGCAGGATGGATGGGGATGAACCTCTCGTTCTGTGCACTAACCTGGGCTCTGGTTTCGATGCTTCTGCCGGCTGATTTGGCCTTTCGAGTGCTTGTCATGCTCAGTGGAAGAAGTCCAAACCTCCAAGACAAGATGAGGGCATTTCAGGAGAAGGACCAGGAAGCTTTGGGGCCCCAGCAGGAACCACTCAGAATCATTACCTGATCTGACTTGATGCTAGAGGCAGGATGTTATGGGCTTCCTGGGAGTTGAACGTACTGCTCCTGGGGGTGAACTGATTCTCTGTACCTGTCAGCAATCCAAAGAGAACCTGCCAGACGAGAGACGGAGCACGGTAATAGGTTGGGTGTTGAACTGTCCGCTTAAAAGAAAATTCTGTCGGTAATCAATCGCTACTTTGTTTCTAACCATCCTTTTGGGGAGATGCTCTTTTGAGCGTGTTAATGTTCCAAGATCACTTTTATCACTGCCCACAGGTCAGAATCTCCGAGTCGAATAGCTCTTTGATTGTATTCCTCTTTCTGAGGCCTTGATAAAACCTGAATAGTCCTTATTCACAACTAAAGGGGTCATCCCAGGGTTGCCTCAGCCCTGAGGTTTGATCTAATCCTCTTTTCGGCCCCTGTAACTAAACTCAGCTCTGTGTCTTAGCCCCTCTCCCCCCTATGTCCTGGAGCATTATGTGCTGGGCAGGTCTGTGCTGTAATCTGAGCCCGTGGCGCTTCGTTCATGGTGAGCGAGTTCCCGCGCTTACAGAAGTCCGCTGCACCAGGCGGTTGAGGTTGCCGTGGAGGTGCGGTGTGAAAACGTCCAGGTCAAACGGGTCAATGAGCGCTTCAAGGTAGTCAGCCACTTTCTCAACTCTGAAAAAAGGATTGAGTGGGTCATTCTCCACGTTTTGTAGGACAGAAACCAATCTTTGGGTGTTTTAATGCTAGAGAAACCCTGGAACTGGGTCTGTTCTCCTTAACTGCTGGCTTAGCCCCACTTGTCACTGATCATCAAGCTTAAATGATCCTCAGGAGTTTACACCTGATGGGATGTCGAAGTCCAGTCCACAACTTCCCCAGGTTGTTTCTGGGGAGGGTACCGGAGGCTCAAATTACACCCCACAGTTGGTAGGCTGACTCAGAAGAAAGGAATGAGATTCCACCTACTACACTTGACTGTGGAATCTATCCAGCAGGTGGTCGTTCTTTATCTTGCTGGTAACATGAGCCCTTACTGTTGAAAACAAACACAACTAATGGGCAACGTGAGGCTGACTCCAGTGGCTTCCCAGAAAAGGGCTGCGCAGGTTTGGAAGGGATGCAGTGGGGGGTGAGCATACCTACCTGGGGTCCTGTTTGCTGCGGCCACTTTTCACCTCTTCACCCTTGGTCGTCAGAACGATGTGGAGATAACGCAGATCGTAAAGCAGCTGCAGTGCCCGATTCTGGGTCATTGGAAATGCACCTTCTTTCTGCAAATGAATTTCCCGTCCCCACCCATTAAGGGAGATGACTTGTTATCTGAGAATAAACAGCTTCAGGTTTTGGCTGCGTTTCAGCTGGTTATTTCAGAAGCTCTTTATACTCAGAAGGCCAGTTTAATCTCATAACAACAACAAAAATAAGTTATGTAAGATACCTGGTCTTCAACAAAACTAAAAACCTAATGGCAGGGAAGAGACCCAGCCCTTAAAAAAAGGTCTCAGGTGCTGTAGACAGTCATTTTAAAAGAAAAAAGCTCCTGGCATGAAGGAGAGGCCTTTTGAGGAAACTCAGGAGAGAAGACTTAATCTGAACTCCTTCGCAAGTCAGGAGTTGGTCCTGTCTTAAAAATGTTAGTAATGCAATGGGAGTGCGCGCCAAAGGCAGAGGGTTGCAGAGCACTGAGGGCGTGGAGGGCTGGGCGACAGGAGCGCCCCACCGCGGGTGTGCTGTGCTTTGCTACTGTTCGCGCTCCCTCACACTACCACCCCCCCCACCACCAAGGCAGCGCACGTGACCCCGCTGCATCCTGAGGAAACAGGTTAATGATCTGCCCAAAGCCTGCAGTGACCACGTGGCAGTGCTGAGCTTGGAAAGCAGGTCTTTCTACAAAACTTTGAGGCTTTCATCCTTGCCACTGGTACGGAACTGCCTTTTCAGTGATGACCAGCTTGACCCTTGGGAATGGGTGTGATTAAATTCGAGGAGCTGGAAGCCACAGCCGATTAGATAGCCCGGGGCAAGTGGTCCTTATCACCTGGAATCCTGGGTGTGAACTGCCCAAACCCAAGAAAAAGCTACAGTTTTTGTTTTTAATGGGAAAAAATTCACACACCTACCTTCACCTGTTTTTCTTCTGAGAGTTTCTCATAGGCAGCTACTACTTGAACCAGACAGCTCTTCAGCATCTCCTGCAGCGTCACCTTGGGCAAGGCATGGCCTCCAACCCGATTAATTTCCTGGCATAAGCTCAACAGGAAGGACTCTACATACCAGGACGGCTAAAAGAACAAAGGGGTGTCCAGTTGCCAACTTGCACCAACGCAACGAGACAGGCTAAGAGTGGATTCATTTACCCTACCTAGGCTTATACGCCAGGACCTTGACCCCTCCAGTCAGCCCCTCTCAGAGCAGACCAGTGAACAGATACAAGTGACGTCCGCTGTCATTCCCTTGGTGGCCTGGCACCGTGTTTTCCGTGGCTGTTTCCACTTTAGGGTGAGTGGTTCTCTAACTGGCACAGAGTCTGTGCCGCAAAAGGCAAGACTCATGCACTGACTCCTCGAACAGTCTCCTATCTCCTTGGCCCCACGCCCTCTTTGCCCCCAGAGTAGAAAGTTACACGTACTACTTGGCAGCCCTTCCTCACAAGCTGTACGCTGAATGATTACTTCTCAAGTCTCGGTCCTTTCCACAGAGCAGGCTTTCCCCTGTCCAGTGGCGGGCCCCTCGTGGTGGCCCTTGCTCACCTGGACAGGCAGTCGGATCTTGGACGTGACGCTGCTGCCAGACTCTGCTTCCTCCTGGATTTCTACTTCATCCCAGCTGGTGGCCGTGGCCAGGACTGAGCCAGCGTCATCTAAAAGTAATGACTGGGTGAATCCATGAGCCAGAACCTGGTGATAGAAAGCAAATATCCATATAGGCCACTCAGAGCCTTTGTGGAGTTTGTGTCAACCTACTCGAGTCATCTTGAGACCAGCTTCTGCTGCTTGCGCTGTGTGTGGGATGGCGAGTGGCACACATCACTTTTCTTCTCACTGACCGCTGATGCCAGCAACGGGGATTTGGTTGCCAACTACCCTACAGATGTCAGGGGCCACCTCTTAAGACACCAGTGGAGACGATGATATTTAGGTTGAAGAGCAGAAAACAGAGACCCTTGTCCAGGGAGAAAGTCTTTCATTCTCATCAGATGGAAGGAAAAAAAATCCAGGGTTTCTGTCTATAAAATGTAGGCTAAAACGAATGGAAAAGTTTTTACATTTGAGCTGTCTGGCAGAGATAAATGAAAATAACCGTGTGAAATAAGAATTGTTATTCCCTTACTATTGGAAGGCCTTACTGAGCTTGGCCGGCCTAGACTAGGACAAAAAGGAGACACAAATGGGGACTGCCTGGCGGGCACAGAAGGAATACGTGTACGTGTCACTCACTTTCACAACCGCCGAGCTCCAGACCCGGTAGCCCATCACGCTCTGCTGTAGGAGGAGCTCCTTCACTTCCTGCCACTTGGCCTGCATGGGAATTATTTCCTGAGTTTTGCCCTTGCCCTGTTTTTTCAGAGCCCTAGAATCCCTTGCTGGTTTCTCGGTGCTCCCTGATTTTCCCAAGATACACTGCTTCAGGTGGGGACACAGTTCTCCCAGTGACTGGCAGAGCCTGGCCATGAAAAGGACCGAGTGTAGCTGGACCCCGTCGGGAGCGTCCTGCTGCCCTTGTACAGCCTGCTGGATGCCCTGCAGCTCCGCCTGGACGCAGTCCGTGATGTGCCCGACGCAGGCCGCGGAGTGCATCTGCAGCGTCTCCTGCACGGTCCCCGCGTCTGCGTATCTGTCAAAGGCACAGTGCCTGGCTTGCGCGGGGGAGACGTCCTTGGGGGGTGACGGGTCGCCAGAGGGAAGGTAAGCCAGGAGGTCCTCCAGTTTCACCTTCAGTTTCGAATCTAGGGCAGAACAGAAGCTCTGTACACAAGGGCTAATGGCTTTTGCTTTCATGGAGAGCCCACTGCCCGGAAGTTGAGCCCGGTTCGACACGCTGACCCAGGCAGCATCGGGAGGCAGGTCGCTGGGACTCTCGGACCAGAGGAAGAGAGACATGTTGTGCTCAAAGTGGATGTGCTTATTTGAAGTGGAGCTGCTGGTGCTACTTTCAAGTTCCCGCAAGGCTGAAACGAGGAGCTCTTTGGAACTGCTGGAGATGGAGTCAAAGCCTTCTTTTGTCAGAGTCTGAAAGCAAAGGAGAGAAGAGTTCTTTAAATCCCAGTTCTTTCCAGGAAACCTCAAAACCAGAGCACTAAGTGGCAATCTATGCCAACATCCAGTGTTCTCCGCCACGCTCAGAAAGATGGCACGGTGGTGGCAGAGAACGACGTCATCACTGATGGACGTGCATGTGCTCCCAACCACCCGACAGAGGCCTGGCCTCGTTTTCAGCACCAGAATCTGTTCATCTTTATGGCTCATTATCCAGAAGAGTCACCCCTGGAGTAAGTCGGCAGGGAAAGAATATACTTAGCGAGTGGCGGGAATCTCCCCAGGCAATCAAAAGATCACACCGGGATTGGCCACCGAACAGCTGGACCACGCGATTTCCCACCTCACCTGCAGTCGGTCAAGGAACAGCTGCTGCATCAAATCCTCCCAGAACAAGAGAGGCCTGTCCAGAAGCCGCCGACAGATCACATCCCAGCTGTGATGGATCGACTCGTTGGCAAGTAACTCCCACATGGCATCCCGGATCGCCGCGAGACCTTTCATGCTCGTCACGTACATAAGCAGGTTGCTGATCCCATTTTTAATGTCTTCATTACACCTGCAACAAAATCACTTTTCTTGGGCTTCATTAGTTTCGTGGTTTTCACACCTTTATTAAGAAAAATAGCTGGACTCCATTTGAAAATCTCTTTCCTGGGTCCTACTATGTAAATATCTATTATGTATCAGAGTGTTTATAAATATATAAACACTTCAAGGAGTTTGGGATTAACATGTTCACACTACTATACATAAAACAGGTAAACAAGAGCCTACTGTATTGCATAGGGAACCATACTCAATATCATGTAATAACCTGTAATGGAAAACAATCTGAAAAAGAATATATATACGTATGTATAACTAAATCACTTTACTGTACGCTTGAAACTAACACAATATTGTAAATTAACTATACCTCAATTAAAAAAAAACAAACACACACAACACTCCACTAAATAAAAGCATAGGAGTGGCAGAACTCTAACATAAAGAGGGTCTAAAATCCTCTACGTCACACGTTGAAAGACAAATTCCCTCTTGGTTCTCCCAGAGGGGGCTAAGCGCTGTGAGGGTAGTGAGAGACGGCTGAGGTGGGGCTGGCCTGACCCAGAGCACCAGCCATAAGATCAGGGCTCTCCCTCCTTCCTGTGGTCACAGGCGAGGCTGGGTGGGTCCTGTCCCCCGCCAGGAAAGCTCTGGCTACTTACATGTGGATCCACTTCTGCAGCGTGTCTTTCAGGTACTCCTGGCTGATGGGACGCGCAAGCGTCCGGAGAGCCGGCTGGAACTCGACGACGGACGCGGGCAGGTGTTTGAACCAGCTGCACAGCTTCATGTCCTCCTGCAGAACACCAATGCCCTTTCCTAAGGAGAAGGCCAAGGGAGAGGTAATCGGGACCATCCTTTGAACAGCAAATTAATAAAGGACCTGGAAGGAATTTCCAAAAATCATCCAGTCTTCCTCTGGGCAGCCGGACTAGACCCCTGAAATAGGGGGAAAAAGAAAGCACAGAGTATGTCCATGCCTCCCCTCATCAGGGAGGGAGTGTGGCAGCTTCCCTCCAACTCTGCCAGCCTATTGGTTGAGAAGGCAAAGGACAGAGAGGAAAGGAATGGGGGGAAAAAGAGAAAGGAGAAAAATGAGGGCTACGGAATGCTTGGCATTTTAAAAGTAGAACTTCCGTTGAAAGTTCTTCCGTTGGGAGAACTTCCGTTGAAAGATAAAGTGAGCCAGAAATGAGACTGTTTAACACACATCTGTGTCTGAAAATGACCTCAGGGCTGTCAACACATTCTGCTCGTTTCCCTTCTACCTTTGGCTGTGCCTCCTCCGTCTGACCTCTGAGTTCCGGAGTTTCCTGAGGCTCAGCCCTCCGTCATCCCCTCCTCTTACTGATGATGTCATCCACCCCAAGGCCTCAAACAACAGCCATTGCAGACGCACCGTGTGTGTGTGTCTCCCCGGCCAGACCGCTCACTGCTCTCTTCTGGACCCACAGTTGCCTCTCCACCCCACATTCCCACTCCAAGGTCTCAGTTGTTTCCAAGGCAACATTTTCAAAAGTAAACTCGTCAGCAGCCCTTTCAAACCAACTCCTTGTCGAAGCCTCCTGCACTGTCAGTGGGAAGGTAAATCGGTGCCGCCACCATGGAGAGCAGTATGGAGGTTCCTTAAAAAACTAAAAATAGGTCTATCATATGATCCTGCAATCCCACTCCTCGGCATTTATCCAGAAAAGACGAAAACTCTAATTTGAAAAGATGCATGCGCCCCAGTGTTCACTGCAGCACTATTTACCACAGCCAAGACATGGAAGTAACCTAAATGTCTCCGTGGACAGATGAATGGATAAAGAAGACGTGGTACATATATACAATGGAATGTTACTCAGCCATAAAAAAGAATGAAATAATGCCACGTGCAGCAACATGGATGGAGCTAAAGGTTATCTCACTAAGTGAAGTAAGTCAGAGAAAGACAAATATCATATGATACCACTTATAGTGGAATCTTAAAAAATGATACAAACGAGCTTATTTACAAAACAGAAACAGACTCACAGACATAGAAAACAAACTTATGGTTACCAAAGGGGAAAAGGGCAGGGAGAGAGAAATGAGGAGTTTGGGATTAGCAGATACAAACTACTATATATAAAACAGATAAACAACAAGGTCCTGCTGTATAGCACAGGGAACTATATTCAGTATCTTATAATAAACTATAATGGAAAAGAACCCTAAAAAAGAATATATAACTGAATCACTTTGTTATACACCAGGAACTAACATTGTAAATCAACTATACTTCAACAACAAAACAAAACAAAAAACTCCTTTCTAGTAAACTTGGACCCCTTCCTTCCACACCCTCCGCAGCCAATCCCTCACCAAATTGTCTGCTAAACACATGTCCGAGTTGCCCAATCAGCTCCATCTCTACTGCCCCCATCGTCTGTCACCTGGTTCATGGTGAGCTCTCAGCGTCCACTCCAGCTCCAGGGGGAACCACTGCCACATAAAAGCCAAACGCATTTAATTCCAATTGGGACAAATGCTGACAAATAAAAGTACAGGGTGCACGGGAACATGTAACAGGAGGACCACCAAGCCTAGAAGGTCCTAGAAGGCTATCCACTGCTCTGTTCACACAGCGCTGTATTCTCTGGTCCCAAACGATAAACTGGCCACGTGTCTTCTCATGCTACTCCTCCCCTCACCCACTTCCCCTCAGCTTCCCCTGCTTTTTTTTCAGTTCCACATATACTAACATCCTCCTTGCCTCAGGACCTTTGCACCTCCTCTGCCTTTTGCCTGGAACTCTCTTCTTTGCCTGACTAACTCTTACTCAACCTTCAGGTTTCACTTTAAATATCCTGTCCCCAAGGAAGTCTCTGGCCTTGGTCCCTCCATTCAATGCTACCAAGTCAAGTTGTGCTCTGCCTTTATAGCAATGACCAATATTGATATTAAGCAGATATCTGCATATCCGCAAGTTCAACATCTGCCTCTACCACTAGACTCTGACCTCCATGAAAGTGGGTCCATATCTGTCCAATTCACTGCTGTATCCCCAGAGCCCAGCACAGCAGGTGGCAGATGGCAGATGCTCAGTAAATGAATGAACCAGAAAATAAAAGAGGCTGGCTAAGAGCTCACCAGTAGGATGCTGGCCGGTGACGTTGTCCAGAGTAGAGAGGAGCATGCCACATGGCAGGGATGGATCCGGCAGCAGATCTTCCGGTAAAGTGTAGAAAAGGGCATGAGCTTGGTTCAAAGTGGTGGCCAGCAGCTCCACTAACGAGCAAATCTGAGACTTGACACCAGCACCTACGAGAAGAAACCATCCTCTTTTAAGAATCCCCTTCAGTAAAGTTAGAAACAGAGAACGCTGTGGAAGCTTCGGCCTCCCTCAGCTTGGCCTGCTCCATCCCCGTGTTTACGGCGCAAACGGTGGAGAGCAGCCGCACCCACCGTGGTGCTGCTGGTTGAGCAGTTTCTGAATAGCCGCCTTTCTGGCCAGCAGGAAGTCCGCCAGGGCTTGGCGCGGAGAGCTGTCTTCTAAGAGCATCACAGAGCACAGGGCCTCGGCCACAGCTTGGTCGGACACGGCTTGGCATGTGAGCAGCATCTTGCTCTCATGCAGGATGGCTGACCTAGAGAGAGGATGACAAAGGTCACAGGGAGCTTTTGACATCTTGGGAGAAGAACCCCAGTACCTCAGGCAAGGAGACACACTCCATAAAATTGGAGTCGGGGAGTACGGCCATCACCAGAGAAGGTCTTTTTACCGGAAGTGGCTGGCCGCCGTCAGCTGCTGGATGAGTATAGGGAACCGGGAGAGGACGGGGCTGTATCGGGAACTAGAAGAATCCAGCTGGAGCAGCTTGTGAAGGTGGCAGCACAGCAGGTAGAGCTGTGTGGCGTGGAGATACTGAGAGGCCTCCATGGAGCTCCAGATCTTCTCAGGAATTTCTAGCAGTAGCTTGATCTGGGCAGCCATGCTGTAGAACTTCTCCTGGGACGGCTGCTGTGGCTGCGGGGAAAGGCACAGAGCTAAGTCAGGACAAACAAAAGCAAGGTCAGCGTGGGGCCGGCTAGGGGAGAAGTATGGGGGTATCTGGGGGGTACAAAGCTTTCGTGAAGCCAGATTCAATGCCGCTCAGCAAGGCACCAAGGTTCGTGTAGCAGAATTACTGGAGTCAAGCTTTTCCCACCGGTTGCACCTTTGCTCCGTCCCATGGAGGGGCACACCGAATCTGGTCATCGCACAGACAGGGTATCAAGGGGGCCGATGCACCGCCCCTCGCGTGAGCTTTCCCCTTCCCTTGCTTGACGTTCGGCCTTCCTACATTTTCTCCTGCTGCTCTGAGTGCATCGTGGGCTTCTTTGCCGGCTGTTCCTCTTCACCGACCTTCCACCAGATCTTCACGTTGCACTCATCTCGGTCTGTCCTCTCCCTTCACGATTCTCCTCCCTGAAACGTCAGCGCCCGGCAGAACACCACCGCATCTTGTGGTCCTCGCCACTGCCCCGAATCCCCATCGAGCCTTTTCTGCTGCTGCCAGACTTCTCCCCTTGGAACTTTCGCTGCTATTCTATAATCAGTGATCTAAAACTAAATTCATCTCCCTACCAAACATTTTAGCCATCTGACCTCCCTCAATATCTTCACATATATCATCACTCTGCCCCCAGATCCCAGGAAATTCATGTCCTTCTGATGGTTCTGTCGACATCTCTACAACCTAGGTTTCTTTCTTTCTTTCTTTCCTTCTTCCTTCCTTTCTTTTTGCCTGTGTTGGGTCTTCGTTTCTGTGCGAGGGCTTTCTCCAGTTGTGACAAGTGGGGGCCACTCTTCATCGCGGTCCACGGGCCTCTCACTATCGCGGCCTCTCTCGTTGCGGAGCACAGGCTCCAGACGCGCAGGCTCAGCAGTTGTGGCTCACGGGCCTAGTTGCTCCGCGACATGTGGGATCTTCCCAGACCAGGGCTCGAACCCGTGTCCCCTGCATTGGCAGGCGGATTCTCAACCACTGCGCCACCAGGGAAGCCCCTACAACCTAGGTTTCTGCTACCACTTCCATGATTCTACTGCAAGTCACCATCATCTCACACTTCGGTGAAGCCAAAAACATTTCGCTTGCGCCGTGTTCATTCTCTGTCCCCTCCAACCTATCCTTTTCCTTTGCTGTCAAGTTAACCTTCTTCACAGGCCATTTAGATCGTATCTCTGCTCAGTTCTAAAAGGTTCCTTACTGCCTAGTATCTTAGCCTGGTGGTCAAGGGTTTCCTGTCCTTCCACTGCTTTCTTCCAGGGACCCATTTAAAAGAAAAAAAAAAAAAAACTTATTTACTTATTTGGCTGTGCCAGGTCTTAGCTGTGTCACACGGGATCTTAGTTGCGGCACGCGGGATCTCGTTCCCTCACCAGGGATCGAACCCAGGCCCCCTGCATTGGGAGCACGGAGTCTTAACCCGTGTTTAAGACTGGACCACCAGGGAAGTCCCTCTAGGGACCCTTGAATCCATTGGTTTTCAAGTGTGGGGAGGAGGAGGATTTCATCCTCCAGGGAACACGTGGCAGTCTCTGGGGACATTTCTGATTACCACAGTAGGGGACAGGAGTGCTACTGGCATCTAGTGGGAAGAAGCCAGGGATGCTTCTAAACAACCCACGATGCCCTGGATAAGCATCTCCAACAAGGAATGATCCAGTTCAAAATGTCAATGGCACCAAGGTTGACCGACCCTGCTTTAATCAAATTGATACTTGGTTTTAATTGTCTTTACATACTCCAGACCCCTATTCCAAATCTCATCTATCCTAAACGCCTCTCCTAACTGAGAAGGACCCGAGCCTGAAGTGACTTCCTTCAGAATTCTTATGGTAAATGTACACAATTATTCTGGGAATCAATCACCCGTTATCCTAAAATGTCTTCTTCTGCTATTCTAAATTGTTTACATTTTTCTCATCAACTTTCCATGGATTTAATTTCTCAACTAGATTGTAAGCTCCTTTAGAGCAGAATTCTGATTCTTTGTGCCTTGAACACAGAAGGCACTCAAATTTTTGTGGGTTTGACTGAGAATAAATAAGATATAACAGGAATAAAAATAAATGTTTCCAAAAACAAGCCAGCACAAATTAGCTTAGGGAGGGATGTAGTCTCTCATTTCAGAAATTAGCGAAGAATTTCCAATCTTCTATGGTTCTATCGTGTGAGCCCAGCCTAATGACCTGCATTTTTCTAAGACCCAGACTGTATTAAAAAGCTGCAAACTGGAGCTAAACTGTACTTTTGCAATTTCTTCTTCCACGTCGCTGCAAGGATCTCCCAGGTTTAAGGACAAGTGTTTACCGTTCTCAGTCTCCACACCCTTTCACTCTGCCACCCTGAGTCAACGTTCCTCAGGAGCACAAAAGGCTGCTCCACTATTAGGATCAGCATTCTTCCACGTGGGGTCGAAGCATTAGCGTCTGGGGCGGGGGGCAGGGGGGAACACTTCGCATCACCTGATTAGAATAACCTGAGTTCCTTAAAATGAAAATGTTCCGCTATTAAAAGACGAGAGCTTGATAGCTGGTTACTAGCCTCCAGCGACTCCCACAGAGGGGAGCAGAGCTCTTTGGGGCCGTGGGAGTTATTCCTGGGAGTGGGGTGGGGGCGGGGCTGGAAGGAAGGAACGACTTGGGGGGACGGTGTCAACACGGGAGAACTCTGTTCCAGGAACAATGTCAGGAAACGTGATACAGGGAACGAGCTGAACTGTTTAGCGAGAGACCCCTGGCGTCTCCATCTCAGGTGGGAAGAGAAGCCCGGCGACCCCACGAGTGAGGTGAGCGGGGCGAGGCCCGGAAGCGCGGGAAGGCTCCCGAGGAGACGGCCGAGGGACCGCGGAGAACGGGTCAGCAGCAAGGGAAGGACCGCGGGCGTCCCCGCAGGAGCCGAGCGCAGGAGGGCGGCGAGGGCTCTTCCTGAGGCAGGTGAGGCCCCGCCGGGGGCGCCGACCGACCCGCGGGGGTGGGAGCGGCCGGGCCGGAGGGTGGGGGCCCGGGGCTGACCTGCGGGTCCCGCGGCGGCCGGGGCGCGGCCGAGCCGGCCTGGCGGAGGCGGGCGCAGTACTGGTCGGTGGCCTTCACGGCGCCCACCAGCCCCTCGGCGCAGCGGCGCATCTGGCCGATGGTGTCGACCGCCTCGATCAAGTCGCGGTACCGCTCGCCCACCATCTGCCGCAGCTCCTCCTTCTTGTGCTCGATCTCGGCCCGAACCTGGCGCTCCAGCCCGCGAATCTCCTCCGCGCCGTGGCTCTCGAAAAGCGCCGCGGGGTCCCGCAGATCCAGCCGCTTCAGAGCGGTGGAGGCGGCCGTGGCCGCCATGATGGACCCGTCAGCCGCCCCACAGGCTACTTCCGCCCGGCGGCCATCTTGGTTGGGGGCGGAAGCGCTTCCGGCCCGCTGAGGGCCATGCTTGTTCGGGGCGCATCGGGGCGGCCGAGGGGCGGGACCGCCGATGGGCGGCACTTTTTTAAAGGGAAACTGTGTGGTTGTTGGATCGCTAAGGCTGGCGGTTCCTCTGCGGGCCCAGCCTCTAGCGGACCTGAAGACCCTCCCAGCGCGGGTGGAGCCTTTCCAAGTCGGAGGTAATTATAATCAAGCGCCCGCGGTCTGATTGTAACGCCTTCTCGTGATGCTCGTGTCCCTCACTAAGTCTATCGCGGCCCCGGGACAGGAGTTCTCCTGAGACGGCGCAGTTGCACTCTCGGCCGGTCCCCTTCCCCTCGGCTCCCTCGGCCGCCCCTGTGTCCTGGCCCGGCTGGGAGCCGGGTGGGCGCACAGAGCTGACCGTAGGTGCTGGACCCTCACCCCTGGCTCTCGGCGTGCAGCCTTCTGGGGCGTCCTTGTTATTCGTTATTTACTCTGGTCATCCACCTAATGCAATGTTAGGAAAAGGGAAGCGTGAGTCCGTTTTTGTTCATTGGAAAGTAACTTCATAGATGCTCTGGACCGGGCCTGAGCGCCGGGACAGGCTGTCCCTTAAGGGGTGTGTGCGCGCTCGTTTGCTTCTGGTTTTCTTTTTTTAACTTTTGGGTTTGTTTATTTATTTATTTATGGCTGTGTTGGGTCTTCGTTTCTGTGCGAGGGCTTTCTCCAGTTGCGGCGAGCGGGGGCCACTCTTCATCGCGGTGCGCGGGCCTCTCACCGTCGTGGCCTCTCCTGTTGCGGAGCACAGGCTCCAGACGCGCAGGCTCGGCAATTGTGGCTCACGGGCCTAGTTGCTCCGCGGCATGTGGGATCTTCCCAGACCCGGACTCGAACCCGTGTCCCCTGCATTGGCAGGCAGATTCTCAACCACTGCGCCACCAGGGAAGCCCCTGGTTTTCTTTTGTTGTTGGTTATTTCTTTGGGGTTTTCGTTTTGTGTTTCAAACCAGTGTTATACCATCAAAGATGTTTCCCCTGATATAACCTTACACTGGCACCAGTCTGGAGAGGAGGGTATTGGGCAGTGAGGAAACGACCCAAATGCCTGAGAAAACAACGCCTGGGGTTGGGGCAAGGGGGCCGGGTTGGGGGGAGGACGCCTAACGCTGACTCAGTGATAATGAAACTTGGAGAGTGTGGCCTGTCTCTTCTAAGAATTTCCAAGATCCTTCATTTAAAAAAAAAAGCATTTACTGTTGAAGATTTCATATCCACACTAATGTAGAGAGAATGGTATAATGGGCCCACCAGCTGGGTTTTACACTTACTAAGTCACGGTCAGTCTCATGTATATCCCTACCCACTCCCTCTCCTTCCCACCACCTCCATTATTTTGAGGTGAATCCTGTAAATAAACCATTCATTTGTAATATTCTAGTTTACCTCACAATAGCCTTACGATCTAGGGAATTTTACAGGTGGATAACCTGGGCCCCAGAGAGGCAAACAGATTTTACTCAGTGTCATTTTCAAAGCCTGTCCACAAAATGCTCCCATACACTTCAGCCCTGCAGAGTAGGTAGGAATAATTATTCTATGCATGACAAAAAACCAGAGAAGCTTATTTATTCCTGCCCAAGTCACATGGTTACTAAGGGACAGAATCAGCCCTTAGACCTAGAATTCTGAATTCCTTTTCTACTTTGTCACACAACTTCCCACAAACTCAGAGCACTCCCTGGTGGCAGGGTCTGCACTTTGCTGTCACTGCAGTGCCATTCTGTAGGGACATTTGTTGGTGTTTGACTTCCCAGCACCTGCAGAACCTCTTTTCTGTGTTTGAGAAAATTACCGCCTTAAGGCAAGATCTGTTCCCCTTGCAGCTGAGCTGGGATCAGCCAATCAGACACAATCACCTAGGACTTTTTTTTTTTTTAATAAAGATACTTTTCATTTATTATTTATTTATTTATTTTTGGCTGCATTTGGTCTTTGTTGCTGCGTGCAGGCTTTCTCTGGTTGCGGCGAGTGGGGGCTGCTCTTGGTTGCGGTGTGCAGGCTTCTCACTGCGGTGGCTTCTCTTGTTGCAGAGCACGGGCTCTAGGCCCGCAGGCTTCAGTAGTTGTGGCGCACAGGCTCAGTAGTTGTGGCACGCGGGCTCAGTAGTTGTGGCACGTGGGCTCAGTAGTTGTGGCTCACGGGCTCAGTAGTTGTGGCTCGCGGGTTTAGCTGCTCCGCGGCATGTGGATCTTCCCGGACCAGGGCTCAAACCCGTGTCGCCTGCATTGGCAGGCGGATTCTTAACCAGTGGGCCACCAGGGAAGTCCCACCTAGGACTTTATAGATGGAGAGCTAGTGATGTCCAGGAGCAGGGACAGATGGTGACAGAGGTGTCCCCTGCGAACATCCAGTCTCCAGGGGCAGCAGAGACACTGAATCCAGCTGCAGTGCTCAGCTGCCAGTGCTGGCGGTGGTGCTGGTGACAGCTGTGGGTGACCATGATGATGTCCTCACCTGAATCGCCCTGAGGCGTGTTTTGACTGGGTTCTGAAGGTTAGCTTCCCTTTGTCCCTGTCTGTTCGCTGAGCCCGGTTCCCCAACTTTCCCAGAGATTCCATGAGTTGTCTGATATCTTATTGATAAATTTCATTTCTTTGAAAAGCAAAAGCACTTTCAGTTGCTTGCCTTAGAGACCCTAACTGACCCAGACTCCCCGAGTTTCCAGCTCCACGAGAGTTTGGCCGGCCTCTTTCAAACGGCAAGAGGGGGGAATGTCCGCAATCAGCTAGGGTTTGCACGGGGTGGCCGGCACTTGCGCGCACACCTGTCATTTCAGGTAGAGGAAAGGCGAGCTCGTCAGCTGACGTCATTGCAGAGTGTGTTCTGAAGGCAGGGCTTTCCCTACGCCTTCTCTCTTGCCTCCCTAGCCACGCTCCCCGGCCTGCCCTGAAGATGCCACTGTTGCTCTTCTGCTTGCAGATCCAAGTGCCTAACGGAGGCTGCTAGCAAGCCGGCTTCTTGCCTGGGCGCTGCGAGAGCTCTGTGTCTTTGACTCCTTATTCTCCACATCTCCTTTTCCATCCTCCCTGCATTGAAGAGGCAGCCCTTTCCTCTTCCGCATTCTGCTTTGTCGCCCCATAAAACCAGGATGTGGGCAGAGAGCTCAGCTTCAGCAGCTGGGCAAGGAACTGAGCTGAACCAGGGGCAGAGAGGAGAAATAGTCTTTTATTTATTTTTTCTCTCAGGGAGGCACACAGGTAAGAGGCACCTCCTCGTTTTTTTGCCATCTTTTAATTTTGGCTTAGAGATGAGTGCATATGTGTGTATAGTGTGGCAGCTCGTGATGTCAGATTTTCTTCCTTTCACGTTAAATCTCTTTGGGTAGAACTTTAAGTATCCAGTATTTAAGTTCAAGAGGTTACATGTAGATCCCCCTGGGCTCCTGAAGTCAAACCTAGGCATTCTGCCAGTTATAATAGCTGTAGTTTGGAGCACCACCTAGGCACTCTGCATATATCTTTAATTCTCGCAATAATTCTATAGCATAGGTGGTCCTACACTCATTTGATTGGTAAAGCAAGGTTCAGCAGGACCAGGGAGTCCATCTGAGATTACACAGGTAGTCGACGGCTGAGTGTGTCTTCAGATCCCAGTTAGTTTGACTCTACAGTCCTTGATCTTTGTTGTATCGTTAGCTTCAAAGAAAATTTCAGAACATCAAGAGCCAGAAGAGCCAAACAATTCTGAAGCAAAATTCAGATGGTACCCACACTGCCTCCTGCCCTTTGCCTAAAGGTGGGGCTTTACAAGTACAAGCAGGGACTTCCCTGGTGGCGCAGTGGTTAAGAATCCGCCTGCCAATGCAGGGGACATGGGTTCTATCCCTGGCCCGGGAAGATCCCACATGCCGCGGAGCAACTAAGCGCATGCGCCACAACTACTGAGCCTGCACTCTAGAGCCTGTGAGCCACAACTGCTGAGCCTGCGAGCCACAACTACTGAAGCCTGTGTGCCTAGAGCCCGTGCTCCGCAACAAGAGAAGCCACCGCAACGAGAAGGAGAGTAGCCCCGGCTCGCAGCTACTAGAGAAAGCCCACGCACAGCAATGAAGACCCAATGCAGCCAAAAATAAATTTAAAAAATAAATAAATTTATTAAAAAAAGAAATACAAGGACAGGCAGTTGGGGGACCCAAGCTGGAGCGGCTCTCCAGTGATTTGGGGGACAGATGACACGTGGGGTGGCCATGCCTGGGAGCCAAGTTGTCTGCATGCTCGAGGGCTGTCTTATAAAACTGGGAGCATGTTCTGATAGTTTCACTTTCTCTGGGCCCATCAGCACTGTTATCTCACTCAGAACATTGAGGGGGCGGATTTCTCCCTACTTTTTAATAGAAATATAACAAGCAAGCCAGCATGATGCCTAAAATAGAATGGTTTTTTGAAAACAGATTTTTGCAGATACCACATGTCCTTCTTTTATGCGTTATGTGGTCTAGCATCTGGACCTTGGCTCCCTGACTAAATGATTCAATAAATATTTGCAGAATGAGTGAATGGCGTCATACATATATGTCACATAATCACAAAGTATCTGCTCAAAGGCCGCATTGGAAAAGGCAAAAGAATCTTTTGTCATCAGTTGCCTAATAGCTGAAATACTAAAAAAGTAAGACAGTTTTCACCTATGTCACACCCCCTTCGATGCCTTGTTTCAGTACCTCTTCTTTTAGGGAAGGTAGCTGCTTCTCTGGCCTGTCAGTGTGCAATATGAAGCGTGAACCTGCTGAGTCTTACATCTGTCTGTACTCGGATGTTGTTGGAGGGAAGGCTGTTTTCTCGTAGGATGAGGAGGGAATGGGGGCTGGGCACACCAGAGGAGAGATGATAAATGGAAGAGCCAAAGTAACTGAGGAAAATTAAAATAAATTTAACTGGGGCTCAGCTAGGAGAAATGGCAAGGGAGAAAGCAAGATGGTAGAAAAAAAAAAAACGGAGAGGAATGTGACAAAAAATTAACAGAAGGCAAAGCAAAGAAAGGGAAATTTGATCTGGTAAAGGATAGACTGTGTCAATAAAAGCAGTGTGAGAGGCCGGACAGAAGATTGAGTTATGCACTGCTGCCCGGTGTGATTGAGACATTTGGTGTTTGCCCTCCCCTTGGCTGACACGCCAACGGGATAAGAGAGCCTCGCGAGAGGTAGTCTTGACATCTTCATGTCAGTGTCTATCAGCCTGTGTCAACTGGAGGTGACATTTGTCATAGAAGGGATGGTTATTTGACTTAACTGTTGGCAGATAACTGAGACCCTGCCTTCAACAAATAGCCTGGCAGTCATCACACCTGATAGAGGGAGCCTGGGTGTCTGGGCACCTTGACTAAAAAGGATGATATCGAAAAATCACACTGCAAGCATTTTACCCTTAATTAGTGTGTATTTGAGTACCTACTGTTGTAACTAGCTCTGTGTTGGATGCATGGAGGATATAAAAGGTATATGATGAAAAGCCAATGATTCTGACACAAGCTCTCACTTCTTTTCAAGTCTCCTACACTGTCTTTTCCCCTTCCCCACCATTCCACCCTAGCTGATGAGCCTTCTCACAGGTATGGAGAAAACAGAAGTAATCAGGAAAGTCCTCATGTTAAATCTACTAAATCTAACTCTGGATCTCACCCCTCCCACCTCTCAAAGACCTCACCCCCTTCTCTCTCCTCCATAATTTTCTCCTTCTCAGCTAGATTGTTCCCATTATCTCAGAAATATTCCCTAGTGTCTCCCGTCTTATAAACATGCTCTTTTGTCTCCCAGTCTCCTTCCAGCCCCTGCCCATTTCTCCTTTCCTCATCACAACGGAAGGTCTTGACCTTTGGTAATTGCTGTCTCCACAAGGCGCCTCCCATTCTCTTCTCCAACACCATCCATTAGGGGTCTTCGCATCATCACTGCATCCACTAAAAGACCTCCCTCCCCGTCTTGTCAGTTTCAGTAGTCGCTTCTCAGTTTTTGGACTTTTCAGCAGCGCGGCTGACCTGCCCCTTGTGGACACAGTTGCCTTTTGATTTCTCTCAAGACACGCTCCACTAGCTTTCCTCTTACCTCACTAGGCCTGTCTTCTCAATCACTTTTGCTGGCTCTTCTTCCTTTGTGTGACCTCTTAATGTTGCATGGACCCAGGCTCAAGCCTTAGCACTGGTCTCTTCTTGGTCTTCAGTCCCTGTTAGGTGATTCCATCCTGTCCTGTCGCCTAAAGACCTAGAGGGTTACTCCCGTGGTTCAGATGGAAATTATGATGGCAGTGGAAATGGAGAGAACGGAACAGATGTTTGCAGATGACTCCAACATTTGTTACTCTAGCCCTGTGCTCCTGGATTATATATACATCTAGCCACCTCCTTAGACTCTCCACTTGGATGTCTAAGAGAAGTCTCAAATCTAACACGTCCAAAATAATAATTCTCTTCCTGCCATCCACCCTGTACTCTTCTCCAAGTCAACCCTATCTCAGGAAATGGCACCACCCAGTTATTCCTGGCTAAAACCCAGGCATAATCCTCCATCCCTCTCTCTCACTATCCACACCTAATCCATCTACAAATCCTATAGACTCTTCCTCCAAAACAGGGGTTGATGCAATTTAACTATGAAGAGGCAGATAGTCAATGGGTTTTGCAGGCCCTGTGGTCTCCATTACAACTATCCTACAAGGCCACTGTAGCAGGAAATCCGCAGTAGACAGTAGGTAAATGAATGGGCGTGGCTGAGTTCCAATGACATTTCATTGACAAAAGCAGGCAGAGGGCCAGGTTTGGCCCATGGACAATAGCTTGCTGACCCCAGATCCAAAATATATCCCTGTCCTTTTCCATCTCCACTGTCACTGCCCGAGTCCAGGTCATCAGCTTCTGATCTGAGCCACTCGGATTACCTTTTTTTTTTCTTTTAGTTTTTTTTTTTGGCCACCCCACGTGGCACGCAAGATCTTAGTTCCCAGACCAGTGATCGAACCCGCGCCCTCTGCAGTGAAAGCACAAGTCTTAACCACTGGACTGCTGGAGAAGTCCCTCAAATTACCTTCTAATTCCCCCTGTTTCTACTCCTGTCCCATTAGTGACTCTCCTCACTATAGAAGCAAGCTGAATCTTTCAAAAGTATAAATCAGGCCTTGTGTGTCCCCTGCTTCAAACCTCCAGTGGCTTCCCAGCCCTCTGGGTCAGGTTCCAACTCCTATCAAAGACCTTCAAGACCCTGCATGACCTGTCCCCATCCCATCCCACCCCTCTCTCGCTCTATTCCAGCCTCACTGGTCTTCTTTCTGTTTCATAAACAAGGCTTGGTTCTCTCTTTTCTAAGGCCTTTGCTCTGGCTGTTTCTTCTACCAGATCTTCACATGGCGGTCGCCTCCTCTGAGAAGCCTGCCTGGGCCACCCCAATCCAAAGTAGGAAACGTTAACATTTATAAAGCGCTCACTGTATGTCAGCCAGTGTTATAAACTCTGAATATGAATTATCTTATTCAGTTCTCACAAAAAGACCTCTGAACTAGATCCTGTTCTTATCTCCACTTTATTGAAGAGGAAATTGGGGCCAAGGGAGATTGTATAATTTGCCCCAAATGATTGAGGAAGTAGCAGAGCTGAGATATAGACCAGGCAGTCTGGCTCTGGGGTCCATGACCTTAGGCACCGCTCTTTACTGTCTATGTATTTTTATCATAGCATTTGTCACTGTGTTGTGATTACATCTTCATTTATTTGTGCTTTTGTTTGTTGAGTGCCTCCCCTACAACAAAAAGCGTAGATCTTGTCTGTCTTTTATCTCATCAAATTCCCAGCTTCTAGAACAGTGTCTGACACACAGTAGCCATTCAATACTTGCTGAGTGCATGAACAATAATTTAACTTTGTAGCAAAGTAATTTATTGGTATGCTGACAAATCTGTAAATATTCAAAGTACACCTTACCTTAGAATTCCTATGAAAGAAAGGAATAGATTCATTACTCTAATTTCAGAAATGTTGAATTAATTCATAATCTGGTCAGCCCTCCCCTCTCCCCCAAAATATGTGAATTCTTTGGAATTTTTTAAAAAATAAATGTATTTATTTTACTTATTTATTTATTTTTGGCTGCGTTGGGTCTTCGGTGCTGCACGTGGGCTTCTTCTCTAGTTGCGGCGAGCGGGGGCTACTCGTCGTTGCGGTGCACAAGCTTCTCATTGCGGTGGCTTCTCGTTGTGGAACACGGGCTCTAGGCGCGCGGGCTCAGTAGTTGTGGCACATGGGCTTAGTTGCTCCTCAGCATGTGGGATCTTCCCGGACCAGGGCTTGAACCCGTGTCCCCGGCACTGGCAGGCAGATTCTTTTTTTTTTTTCCTGGCTTTTAAAAAAATTTTATTTTATTTTATTTACTTATTTATGGCTGTGCTGGGTCTTCGTTTCTGTGCGAGGGCCTTCTCTAGTTGCGGCAAGTGGGGGCCACTGTTCGTCGCGGTGCGCGGGCCTCTCACTATCGCGGCCTCTCTTGTTGCGGAGCACAGGCTCCAGACGCGCAGGCTTAGTAATTGTGGCTCACGGGCCTAGTTGCTCCGCAGCATGTGGGATCCTCCCAGACCAGGGCTTGAACCTGTGTCCCCTGCATTGGCAGGCAGGTTCTCAACCACTGCGCCACCAGGGAAGCCCGGCAGGCGGATTCTTAACCACTGCGCCATCAGGGAAGCCCCTCTTTGGGCTTTTGAATGTTACTTACGGAATTAGAATAGACTCCTGTCCATTTAACCTTCTTATTCCCTTATCCTGTTGCTTCTGGGCTATGTATGAGTGTATTCATACACGTTGATACTCCAGGACAGCAGTCCTGAGGGTCAGGATAAGTTCAAGGGAAGGTGGTCCCTTCCAGTGTGGTTGAATGTTTTCAACTTAAGGACAGATCTATAAGAGAAGTTGTTTTCTTACAGTAATCCTGCCCTTGCCTTACCTAGAGAAGTACTATGGCCTCCCAGGCACCCGTAGCTGCCTCCTGAGAATATTCAGCTGTAATGATGACGGTTTGGTGGGATATTTCCCTCTTGGATACAGCATAACTGGAGAAATAGCTTGGGAGGAAGCAGTTTTCAAGTCTACCTTTCCTAGGGATGAGCCATTGTCAGGATCACGTCCCATCCTGGGATTCACACAACCTAAAATTATAATTGTCAACTAAGGAGGGCTTAGAACATTGAGAGTTCAAAGACTCCAACTGGGGAAATCAGATCCCTGAGGAAACTGCAGGGTTTTAGGAGGAGGTGTGCTTGCAGGAAGCTCTATTTCTACTGGGACGTGAAGTTTGTTTGTTTTTGTTGTATTTGAAGTTGTACTAGGTAAATCAGAAGCAACCTGCTTGGCCCAAGGCTGGATGATAAAAGACTCTGAATCCTCAGGCTCCAGAAAATTTGCAGTTTGGGTATTTGCAAATAGAGTTTGGGGGAAAATGCCACCAGTTGACTAAAATGTATTGAATAGCCTGGGTTTTTTGATGTGCTTTTGGTATAGGTGGCGGTTGTGGAAGAGTGCACTACTTGACCTTGGAATTTGAAAAGTCGTGCTGATGAGTTTACATCTTGCAAAGGGAGATCATACAGTTGCGTTCTGCATCGGCCATGCCCAAAGCAGAATCTTTGGGTGTTGACCACCTGGAATCCTGTGCGAGCGGGTGGCGCTCTAAGCCTTCATCCCCTCTGCAGCTCCCAAGCTGTCCAATGGTTATATTCTGAAAATCCAGTTTTTCTTCTCAGAATTTAGAGAGTGCTTTTAACGTTGGAAGGCCCCGAGGGCCTCTCAGTTATGCCTGTACCTCGGTGGAAGTTTTAATGAACCTGCTCCAGCTATTCCAATAGACGGTGGGCAGCTTTGAGAGTGCTGGGATCCCGGGAAGGGGGGTGTCTCAGGACAGGCCACATCCTGATTCTCCATCCCTCACCCCATCCGTTCTGCGCCCCTCTCTGGAGGCTGCCCTCTCTGCACTACCTCCTTTGGCCCTCTTGCCTTCCGGCTCTGGTTGAATTCAGCCACGGGAGTGTTCCCGACCAGGATTCTTGGCCTCCTTAATCAATAGAAATTGATCAGAGGCCAGACAAGAAATTCAGGCAAGGCTTTATTGGGCCCCCTGCTGCAGCAGCGGAGAGTGAAAACAGGTAACAGGTTCCCCTGCTCACTCACCCTGAGGGGGGTTGAGCTGGTTCCTTATATGGGGTGAGGGTGGGGTATATCCAGGGGTCGGGCCGGAGGGGTGGCTTGGGGGTTTTGCCCACCCCCTTGGTGGTGCTGTGTGCAGGGGGCCTGCACAGTACCCTGCTTTTGCTCCGGACACCCTGTTTTTGCTCCCAGCCCCTCAGAAGTGTCAGTTGTGTTTTTGGTCTCTTTGTGTCTTGTTGTTCATAATTTGCCCCAACTGCGCATGCACGCAGTTATTTTTAGTCCCTTATAGTTTCTTTGTATTTTGTTGCTTGGGGAGACGTGTGTTCGGGCGCAAGCAGTGCAGCAAACGGCCCCAGGTCCCAGCCTGTCTCAAGCGGTGCAGCAAAGGGTTCCAGGTCCCAGGTCCCAGGCTGTCTCAGGAGGAGAGCAAAAGGATGCACTGCGATTCTGGCCGAATTACTTTACAGGCACAGCTCCCATTGGGTCTTTCCTTCCCCATGGCTTGTGCTCTCACTCGGCTGGTGAAGTCCTCCATCCTTACCTGGTCTCCGGGCTCCTCATCCATCTCTTGCTGATCCCCTGACACCTCCCCATCCCTGTACGCAGCTCCTTCATTACATTCATTTTAGTTAAACCCCTCTGAGTGCGCCATCTGTTTCCAGCTGGACCCGTGAGCGATACAGATGGTCATAGACCCGGGATTAATGGCGTGATCCTCTCCCTCTGATTAGCACCAGGCCCCAGGCCAAACCATGTTTTCACCCTGGAGGAAGAACAAAGAGCTCAGATATTTAGAACATGCCATGAACCCTAAGTTTCTAGAACACTTGGACAATATGAGGCTCTGTTTACGGAGGTGAGACGTTATATCCCTGGTCCATTCGGGCAGAGACTGAAGTTTAGTTAGGCTTAGCTGAGGAGGAAAGCCCTCTAGCCAGAAAGGAACACTCTGTGTAGATAGAAATCATGTAGCACCTTATCGACAGACACATAATGCATTTACTTTTCTGCACCGGACTTGCTTTCACCTTGCATCGCATGGTCGGTTGTGTTAGTGCCAGCTGAGCTTTCCTAATGGCAGGATTAGAAGCCATGGTTTAATATTAGCCAATTTTGAAAATGGTTGGTGGTTTAATAACCCAAAAGTTTCTGGTCTTCTCTTGCTGCGATTCAAGGTGAGGGGAATTTCATGTTTACTGGACACCCCTGTGTACCTGGTGATGTGATAAATTATTTAAAATATTTTTTTTCAGCCAGTCTTTACACCACACTGGGAGGTAGGTGGCGTGATCCCTGTTTTGCAGACAGGGAAGCAGGGGCTTGGGAATGTCAGGCCCAGGCTCCAGGTCACACCTCCCATAGGTGGAAGTGCAGTGATGTGGTTAAGAAATCAGGTTCTGGAAACGTATGGACACCAAGGGGGGAAAACTGCGGTGGGGTGGGGATGGTGGTGTGCTGAATTGGGCGACTGGGATTGACATGTATAAAGTGATGTGTATAAAATTGATGACTGATTAAAAATTAAAAAAAAAAAAAGAAATCAGGTTCTGGGCAGGTGATGTGAGTACTCTATGCCTCAGTTTCCTCATCGATAGAATGGGGGTAACAGTTGGACCATAGAGCTCTTGTGGTAACTGAATGCGATGATGAATATAAAGTGCTTAGAACAGGACTCAGTGCATCCAGAAGTTAGCTAATTTTCTTTTCTGATCTTAACAGTCTAATTCATAGTTAAGATTCTGTTTTAAGTACCTGGAAATTTTTGTTATGTTTTGATTTTGAGTGAAAGAAATGATGAGAAGGTGATAAAAAGTCATTTTCTTTGACCTGATTTTGAAACTCTTGACATTTCTCTGTCAGTTTTGCTGTCAGCAAAGCTAACATGTCTTTATGACATTTTTAGAGCATCCCTTTCATCATCTGCTTTACAATGGCTTAGTCATGCTATTTAAATCAGGTTACAAAATCTGGAAGAAATCAGATGGGACCGTTAAAAACTGGCTGTGAACAAAATGAGACTCACCGGTGGTTGTTTTTAAGCCTTTTCTTTTCTTTTGCTACTGGACAAATGATGGCTAAGACGTCTAGGAAATGTTTTGTACACTCTTTTGGGGGCTGGGAGTTTTAAGACAAATTGTAAAATTCTAAAGTTTACAGTTCCGTGTTTTAGGAAACCTGGGGAGTGTGGGTTATGTCACCTAGGACTCTGGCCCATTTTCCTGAATCTCTGAAGTCTTTTCCAGAAGTAGGTGGGAACCGAGGTGAGTCTGCATAGCTGGCCTCTTGAACAAACTTCACCCTAAGTCCCTTAATTGAGGGTGTGATTTCATGTGAAGGCAGTTTATAAAACAGTACACTTGCAAAAATAAATAAAGTCACTAAAAAAAATTTGCTTTCTGCTTTCTAGTATATAGAATCAATTGTAACAGCAAAGATCGAGGTAAATTTATCTGACAGGAAACACATGCAATTACCAAGGATGGTACAGCTTATTTGAAAACACAAGCAATATTAGCTATTTTGTCTAAATATTGGACATGCAGGAATGACATATTAGCAAAAATAACCACATTCAAGATGTCATGAGAATAGTAAAAATATCTAGCTTCTGTGCACACCTATGCTCGGCATATTAAAACCATCCATCATAGCACATAATTAAAACTGTTTTGCTGTTGGGGCTGCTGAAGGCTTTTTCTGGATGTCCCAGGTTTCCTCATATGCGTAGAGCATGGAAGGAATTTCTTTATCTCCACCACCTTCAGAAAGGGGGGGCCAGGAACAATGCTGGGACCTCTCAAAGGAACAGAAAAGGGGGCGAATTGCACGTGAGAGCGTGTGTGAAGAGTCTTCAGTCTCCTTTGATGATGATTGATCTACTGTTTGTCAAAACCTGCTGTTGTTTACGGTGAGTGACAGCTGGGGAGCGATGGATAGATTAACTATGGAAGAGGAGTGAGGATAATTGAGGAAAAATGCACTCTGCCCACTAGACGACCTTCACCACGTTCTAAACGTCAACACCATAACTCTGCACTCTGTTCTTCCCTAGTGAGATGGTTCCCAGGCTGCTGGAAACTCGAACAGAGACTCTTCTGGGGAAGAAGCTTTCAAATCATTCTGGGTAGTTGAATCGTCTGCCGTTACTTTCTTTTTGTAACTTTTTATTGGCGCGTAGTTGCTTTACAACGACGTGTTCGTTTCTGCTATGCGGCCTACTCGGGATCAGATAGGGTGAGCTCGGTGGCCCTGTGGGGCTGCGTTGGCTGATTTCCTCCTCCAAACAGACGGGAAACCAGTCCTCGTTAGCAGCTTCTAACTGGGAACCTTCTCCTCCCGCTCAGCCACGTATTAAACTGCTTCTGTCTGAGGCCACGCAGTGATGGAAAGGATGGAGAGACGGAGAAGAAGAATGAACGAGGCCTGGCTCTGGACCATCCACCCGCAGGAGTACATGCCTCTCTGCTGTTTCCTTCAAAATCCGTTCCCAGCCTCATTTTTAAAAAAATATTTATTTAGGGCTTCCCTGGTGGCGCAGTGGTTAAGAATCCGCCTGCCAATGCAGGGGCATGGGTTCGATACCTGGTCCGGGAAGATCCCACATGCCGCAGAGCAGCTAAGCCTGTGCATCACAACTACTGAGCCCGCGAGCCACAACTACTGAAGCCCACGCGCCTAGAGCCCATGCTCCGCAACAAGAGAAGCCACCGCAATGAGAAGCCCACGCACCGCAACGAAGAGTAGCCCCCGCTCACTGCAACTAGAGAAAGCCCGCGCGCAGCAACGAAGACCCAACGCAGCCAAAAATAATAAATAAATTAAATTAAGTTAAATTTTAAAAATATTTATTTATTTATTTGGCTGAGCTGGGTCTTAGTTGCGGCGTGCGGGATCTAGTTCCCCGACCAGGGATCGAACCTGGGCCCCCTGCACTGGGAGCTCAGAGTCTTAACCACTGGACCACCAGGGAGGTCCCCCAGCCTCATTTTATGAAAATGAAGTGTCCCTCTCTATTTAAAGGTGGGCAGGTGGAATGCTCAAAAGGAGAAATCATTTCAAAAATCTCAAATTTTAAATGTAAATATTAGAGAACACTATTTGGAAGGATGGACAGAGGAAATAAAGGAAACAAACTCTGATAGGCTAAGTTTTAAGAAATGTGGGCTGTTCAAAGGCAGCCCGTCCCCTGTCTTGACTGGGCCTCTGGACCCTTACTGACCTTGACACCCTTTAAGAATGGAGCTGCCACTTCCGTGCCTTGCTTTGGTTCTTCTCTAGCAATTAGGATTTACTTTATCAGTCCCCGAGGCTGTAAGGAAGCCCTTGAGATCCCAGACCCTCTGAATACCCATCTCCATGTTGGCCCAACAGCCCAGAACCACGTTGCCGATGGCAAACCAGATTTTGGGTCTGCTCAGCTGTTCTAGAGCTGTTCTGTTCAAGATGGAGGAGGAACGGGTTTCCTTGGTTGCAGAGATAGCCCCCAGCAACACGCCATGTGGCTGAGACGGGTGCCACCTTCCAGTCCTCGAGCCCTTGGAGCTGGGAGCAAGCAGAGGGGGTCGCGTGAAGGTGCAGGAGAGAAGGACAGTGAAACAGCTGTGGTCTGTCGCTTCCCAGAACGAGCCTGCGATAAACAGTACAGGGCCCATCCCCCTGGGAGAGCTGTTTAGGGGACTATTTTATTTTATTTTGTTTACTGATGAATCATTTATTCGAACAAGACAAAAACGTCTCCACATTGTTTCCTTTTATACGGAAAGTGGAACATTTCAAATATATTACTTTTTCTTTTTTCAACAGATCTTGTTTGAGTCTGGTCCCAGGAACTTCTTTTCATTCTAGGATTCACGTTTTAGTAACACACATGCACCCATTACAGCCAAAACAGCATACTGGAATTTCGGATAGTCATTCTTTATTATGGTGACAGTACCAACATATGGTAAAAGCCCTCTGGCTCTCCCCACCACGTCCTTCTTTTCGAGCCAGTTCTCGCCTCCTTTGTACGAACCTCTATCATCAACTTTAATATTACCTCCTTTAGTCAGAAATTCGATGTCTCCATTCTCTTTTTCATGAACTTTGATTACTCTGTGTACTATTGGAATGTAGGAGACTATTTTAATCTGCAAAAAAGTGTTTTAAGTGGAAGCCAAAGTGAGTCTTCATTCCAGTCTGAGCCTTTGCTCCACAAGTGTCTAGACTCCCAAGTTGGCAGTGCAACTGGGACTAAGCTAACTTTAGATAATCTTGAGAATGAACCCTGGAGACTCCTGTTCATCGAAAAAGGCTGTAAGAAGACGTTCTTCCCCGTCACGTACTGGCTGGTACTTAAAATGCACGAGACGAGCTCATGTAGGCATCCCAAGCCGTGGAAATGGACTGGGGTGGGGTCGGCGGATGAAGGGAGGGCTTCTTTTATCTTGAAGACACTCTTTTGTGGAAGTGTGTTCACGGCTGAGAGGGAGAACCGTGATTCATCTTCTTGGAGGCCGAGCATCTCAGCTTCCCCCAAAATGTGCAACCTAAGATTTGCATTAGGAAGCGTGGCGGCAGGTGGGGAAGGCCTATGGAAACACTGTCCTTGATGAGAATCAATTTAAAAATTATTTGGAGTGACTTTTCTGCCAAGAAGTTGTCTTGTTTTTCTTATACAAAATTATTGCTGTGAGCAGGACCTGCACCTTAGGTTGGTTGACTAGTGGAGATGATCACCCTTTTGCCAACCCTATTTTTTTTTTTTTTTAATTTTGAGGTGTTATTGCAGGGACAGCTGGCCGGGGCTAGGTGTGCAGTGTGTGACCTGGCACGGAATCCTCCAGATGACAAATGACTGCAGGCACAGTGTCCCTCTCCCCTACCAGAAAAAAATGACTCAATATCCTTAGACTTCAAATGAGTTAGTCAGATTCTAGTTCTCTTCCTCAGCTGAAAGCCTTGGAGAATCTCTGCATTGGAGGTCTTGCCCAAAAGATACAGAAGGTGCGTCGTGTGTGCACGTGAGTGTGTGTTACACGTCCACCTCCTGTGTGTGTGCATGCATGTCATGGGCACACGTGTGAACGTGTCCTTCACGTGTATGTGCATCACATGTGTGTGCACGCGCTCCGTTGCGTCACCTGTGTGTGTCTGAGCGCACCCAGTGCAGCGAAGGTACCAGTTGAGCTGAACTTGAGAGCCTTGGAAGACAGTCCGTTTCTCCGGAGTAGTGGGATTCTGGTTAATGTTAAGAAAACAGCTAAGCCTTCGTTTTGTTATTTGAGAACCATTTGGGGTTCTTGTTAAAAAACAATATCCATTGGGCTTCCCTGGTGACGCAGTGGTTGAGAATCTGCCTGCCAATGCAGGGGACACGGGTTCAAGCCCTGGTCTGGGAAGATCCCACATGCCGCGGAGCAACTAAGCCCGTGAGCCACAACTACTGAGCCTGCGCGTCTGGAGCCTGTGCTCCGCAACAAGAGAGGCCGCGATAGTGAGAGGCCCGCGCACTGCGATGAAGAGTGGCCCCCGCTCGCCGCAACGAGAGAAAGCCCTCGCACAGAAACGAAGACCCAACACAGCCAAAAATAAATAAATAAATAAATTTATAAAAACAAAAACAACAACAAAAAACAATATCCATGAGAAAAAATATCAGCTCTCTCAGGAATGACTATGTTCCCGGCCTGGAGGATGAGGAGCCGCAAAGGAACTGATACCCAGCCGTCGGCCAGGTTGGGGGTGCAGGACACGCTGTCCAGGAGGGCGTCGCTGCTCCTTTGTGGTATCTGGCGCCACTACAGGTAGTCCTGCTAATGGTGGCTCTTCTTCTTTTGAGACTCGCAGTCTTCTCTCAGGGGCCCCGTACCAGCTACCTTGTAAGCTGTTCTTTGTAAGGACCTGGGACCACTGTGTCTTCTGCGTCCGGGCTACAATAGCCTTATCTGGTAGCTCACAGCATGCCCCTCTTTCTCTCTTTGGTGACTGCCACTGCCAAGGGACCTTCTCTACTGCTTAAGGGATTGGAGGTCCCATCTCTGAATAACTGGAGTGGGTAAAGCCCTGGCAAGTCATTTCGGATTTCTTTTTAGGTGGGCCTTGCATCCCATTCCTTGACAGGCTTTTCGAAAAGGATGGGGCAATTCTATCTCTAACCAGTACATTCGTTTTCTGCTTCCAGCCCTTGTGGGATCAGGGTCACAGATAAGCCCCCTCTCCGGACCAGACACATATCCTGGCAAAGAGGTCTTTTCCTCCCCTGAGTCTGGCCCTTCAGTGATGCCAGGAGAGGAGAGAGATGAAAAAAATAAAGCCCCTCCTTCTCCATGAAAACTCCCTCTCTGCCCACCTGAACTTGAGCCTCTGTGTCATCAGCTTTCTCACGCTGAACATCTTTGTCCTACGGGAGCAGACGTTCATGGAGCCCAGTGATGAAGCTACAGCGTTTCCTTTAATGATATTATACGCACTTGCAATCTTAGGAGAATCGATCATGTTTTCTATTCAAGTTGGTTAAGTCTTGGTTAATATTTACTCTGTTTTTAAGCCTAGTCCAGATACCTACAATCCGACACATCTAAACGAGGAAACTAGGTGCCCAGCCTGTGTTCAGTCACTGCCAAGTTAAAGGAAAGGGTGGGCAGTCAGTGCAATTGGCGGTGAGAGTGGCAGGTGTGAAAGCTTGGCCTTGAGCTATTATTCTCAGCCCTGATGGTCTGCTGACTTGGGTAACTGCTATAAAAGCTTCTCGGCTGTAAGCAGAATACAGTCCCTGGTGCCTACTTTCTAGATGAGCTGCTAGGAAAAAAAAAAAAAAAAAATTAGAGGCTTTGCCTATAAGAATGTTCCCAGAAATTCACATATGAGAAGCAAAACAACTACTTAGGTGAAGGTTTGCTTTGCTAGAACGTTTGACAGGAAATTTGGTGTTTTTGAATCTGGCAAAAAATATGGATTAGACAAGTGTCTGATTATAAGTTATTACTTATAAGCCCAAACGCTTGGTCCGCTGAATATTGTGATTTTTTTGTGGTGATGCATGTTTCAGAAACACTCACCAGACCTTCTGCATCATGTAAGGAACCTTTTGAAGGTTCTCTCCCACCTTTCTTCAACAAGGCCGAAGTTCGTTTCTGTCTTTCATTGTAACTTGACGGTCTTGGTTGGACAGCCGCATCTGGGGCTGATTACAAACATCTATCTTGACAGCCACCTACTTGCTACCTTTGTCAATGACCGGGCTGTACGCTTTTCTTTTTTTTTTTTTTTTTTTTTTTTAAATTTATTTATTTATTTATTTATTTTTGGCTGTGTTGGGTCTTCGTTTCTGTGCCAGGGCTTTCTCTAGATGCGGAGAGCGGGGGCCACTCTTCATCGCGGTGCGCGGGCCTCTCACTATCGCAGCCTCTCTTGTTGCGGAGCATAGGCTCCAGACGCGCAGGCTCAGTAATTGTGGTTCACGGGCCCAGTTGTTCTGCGGCATGTGGGATCTTCCCAGACCAGGGCTCGAACCCGTGTCCCCTGCATTTGCAGGCGGGTTCTCAACCACTGCACCACCAGGGAAGCCCGGGCTGTACGCTTTTCCAGCACGAGGCTCCTATTTAGGGCAGCTGGGGCCGAAAGCTTCAATACCTGTATTCTGTCTTGGAGGAGAGGATGAATCTGTGTAAGCAGACCCCAGCTCACTGCCAGCTCTGAAGTCCCAGCCACCAGCCTACATTTTCTTCTCTGCCTACCACTTATGAGAGATAAATAAGTTTATGCAAAAACAAAAAGAGGTACAATTATAAGATGACACTCTAGGGAAAGTTGTTACACAAAAATGCATGCAATAAACTATTATATATAGGATGGATAAACAACAAGGTCCTACTGTATAGCACAGAGAACTTATTCAATATCCTATGATAAACCATAATGGAAAAGAATATAAAAAATAATATATATAACTGAATCACTTTGCTGTATAGCAGAAATTAATATGACTTTGTAAATTAACTATATTTCAATTAAAAAAATTTTTAAATGCATGCAGCAAAATCACACATCGTTACTCAAGATCAGCTACAAGTTCAACTCAGAACTGCCTAGCAGTCACAACTAATGGAGCGTGACTCCTCCTCCTTCTCTTTTCTTCTTCATAAAAACAAGCAAAAGAAAGAAATGCAGCGTCCTTCTATCCTCCAGTGTCCTTGTCCTCGTGTCCTCTTAGACTGTCCCAAGCTATGGCATGAACCTCACCAAAGTTCCAACCCCATGTTCAGTATTACTCAGCCCTCTGTGTTACTGAAACACAAGCTAACATCATTCCACACAGGCCCCAATGTCCTATCATCTCTCCTGATACCTTTCTCACTACATCCGCTTAGGTTTAATCAGCTCTTCACCACCCATGCGAATGGAAGGTAAGTAGTAGCTTGCATAACCCAAATGCTCAGATATCCTAAAATCAATGGAGTACATCACTTTTTATTCTCTCCTGGCATCCAGCAGATCTGTCTTCATAATTACATGTTGAGTGGAGGCTAGGATTAAATTTTGGAACTAAAATGGTGTTAACATTTAAATGAAAATGTGTATCCCCTCTTTTGAAGAAAAGAAATCAACCGGAGAGCCAATCATCCTAGAAAGAGATAGTTCACAAAGTGGAGAATACCTCCTCATAAAGTAGAAACCTGACTTCTTATTTGGACAGAATTATAACATCAGGCTGAAAGGCCCCGTCGTATAGCCTTAGGATGATCATTCTGCTGCTGAATACCCGCCATCTACCTGGGTATGTGTTTTAAGACTTTAGATGGCTGCTTTGGACCCTGGCCTCCTTGCAGGCAGTTTCTCTGATTGCAGGGGCAGGAGTGCTATAGAATTAGTCTATCTGTCTTGAAATTATTTCTACAGATTCTTGGTCCCTTGGAATCACTTCTCTAAGTAAATGTCAGTGTTTATGCAAAGACCCAGGAACATCACATATTACAATAATGGTAAAGTTGGGTTTAAAGCATTTCATTGCAAATCTTTGCTTGTTTTTATGAAAGAGGAGAAGGGAGGAGGAGGAGGGGGAGTCACTCTCCATTAGCTGTGGCTGCTAAGAGGTCCTGAGCTGACCTTGCAGCTGACCTTTCCTTTGGTAACCTTGTGGGATTTTACTGAATGCATTTTTTTTGGCATGTGGCATCTTAGTTCCCTGACCAGGGATTGAACCTACGCCGCCTGCAGTGGAAGCGTGGAGTCTTAACCACTGGACTGCCAGGGAAGTCCCTACGGCATGCGTTTTGTGTAACAACTTTCCAGATAGTCTCATCTTACAATTGTACCTCTTTATTTTTTTAATTTTTTTGGGGGGGGGGAATTTTTTTTTTTCATTCAAGCAGAAAGTCACAAAAATTATAATCATCCTCATCAGTTCACTCAGTCCCATGTAATTAATTTTTTTTTTCATCTTGATCTTCTGTTAGCACTTTTATGAATTCATCAGTTTTCCACTAGAGCCTCTTTTTATTTTTGCATGGATTTATCTATCATTATTTACTGAACATATTTTCTGGGCCACAGTGCTTTTGGGAATGAGGTGGCATGAATTACATAGGCAGGTAGAAGAAAAGCAGCACCATAGCCACAGGTGGAGCTCTTAGTCTTTCTAACTGTCAGGCAGCCCTTGCTTAGGGAGCCAGAAGAGGCAAGCTCACTCCTAAATATGGTATAATTGATACGTGAGACACAAAGAGTGAGGCTTTCTTACAAACCTAGAGACGATGGCATCCTTGCAAACACCCGAGTGTGTATTTCTTTGTACTCTGGAAATTGTGATCAGCCAATGAAATGGGCATCATCTCTTTTCTTATTGCTTGTATACAAGCCCATCTACAATTTCAGGGACAGAAAAACGTGACTGACGGTGTGAAGTGCCTGTCTGTAACAGTGCTTGAGGAGTAGCTCAGGGAATCCGTGGATTAAAGGTCGATGTTTAGTGTGTCTGTTGTGGGTGAGCAAGGTGGCATGGCCATACCTGTGAGGGATGGGGCTCCCTCCAATGCCCACACCTACACACCCCTACATGCTGCATATTTATTGGCTGTTGCGTACGGTGATGTTTTAGGAACAATGTCCTCGGGTCTTTCTCGTGCACTGTGATTTTCTTAGCGCCCAGCTTTGTATCCAGTTCTTAAAAAGCCGCTTTAAGGGGTTGTTGAATTACATTTCCATTTTCTTTCACTGGAAAGCCATGTCTGGCATTAAAAAAAAAAAAACGTTTCATGGTTTCTCATGAAGGTGCAATTTTGCTTCGTTCTTATTCATTTATTTCACAGTGGGGAGAATAAAACTGTTTCCCTACAAGAATTATGGTCCATGTTTTGCCTTTCATGTTAGTGATTTCCACCCAACCCCACTCCCCTCCACGGCTCCCTAAGAAAAATTAAAGCAATTTGAGAAGAAAAAGAATGCAATCTTATAACAAAGCAGGCCTTGTCTTGATAAATACGGTGATCGATGACCACAACCATTTTAAGTCCTTTTGGGGAGATGAATAATTCTTTGATTATGTCTAAGAAGAGAGAACACATGAATTTATGTTCTGGGTCCTCAAATACCTTCTCCCTCTCCCTTTTTACTTCGATCTAACTTGCCTGAAGTTAATGAAGCAAATACCCAGGGGCAGAGGCAGGTTTTGTGAGGCTGGAAGCTTATACAATTTAAGACCTTTTTAAGGAAAAGAATACAAAACTATCTTACTTTTACTTTTTTTTTTTTTTTTTACAAACACATATGGCCATGTGAACATACTGCCAAAGCAAGAGAGATCCCTGAAGCTTAAACTTTATTGGCTTCATGGTAAGTCCATTCCTGCGGGTACCATATTGAAATAAACGTCCACCTATACTATGCACGTTTGAACTTGCTACTTGTGTACATGAACTCAGGGAACGTAGGTCATGACTATACAGGGACTAGATAGGAACAGGCAAGTATAAATATAAGACCACAAGATTACATATTGGGTTTTAAACACACAAACACACAGATAGGGTTTTCTCTTCTTGTTGAACTTCAGCGTCTCCAAAGATCACCTCTCCAGACTCTGAATTGTCTGCCTGCAGTTAAATGTTCACTTTAAGGGGGAGGTAATCAATTTAATACCTTATCATTCACTCAGACACACCGACTCAAATGCCATTCTCTGAAGTGGACTCATGCTGAGCAATTCCGTATTCTAGAAGCCAGGTGATGGGTGAGGGAGGGAAAGGGGGTGGGGTGGGGAGCACACGGCCGGTTGGCAGAGCTTGGCGTTTGATTGATTGATTTTTCAGGCAGTTCAGATACTGGTCTGGAGGTCTCCATTGAGGAGGGTCCTCTGGGTCTCCGTGGTCTCATTCAGCCGGGATTTGTCCTGCTTACTGTCACTTCGTTCCCCGTCGTCTGTGCCGCTCACCTTGACCAGGCAGAGGACGTTCTGGAAGCTCTTCTTGAAGTTGTCAGACAAGAAGGCATACAGGATAGGGTTGGCACAGCTGTTAGCATAGGTGAGGACCACCACAAAGTCAAACATGCCCTTAAGGGCCGGGGTGGGACTGATGGCCACAGACACTGAAGAGACATTGAAGATGTAGAAGGGGAGCCAGCAGAAGATGAAGACAGCCACCACAATGGACACCATCCGGGTGACCTTCTTCTCAGACTTTTTCCTCTTGGAGGAACCCACTCGGATTCCAGAGGACTTCACCTTGATGATAATGAACAGGTAGCAAAGACAGATGATGGTGAGGGGCACCAGGAACCCCAAGATGAAGGCGTAGATGATGAAGCCTGTGTACCATGCCCCAGATTCGCCTGGCCAGTTGATGGTGCAGCTGCTTCTCCCCCATTGGTTGCTCCGAAGGCCAGCATATATCATGATAGGCAAGATGACCAGCAGAGAGACCCCCCACACAGCCACGTTGATCATCTTGGCTGTCCGGGGCCTCCTCCACTTGGCCGATTTGATGGGGTGGACCACAGCCAGGTATCGGTCAATGCTCATGACTGTCAAGCAGAAGATGCTGGTGAACTGATTGATGCCATCCACAGTCATGACCACCCGGCAGATGGCCTTGCCAAAGGGCCAGTGGACCAGAGCCACCTGCATGGCCAGGAAGGGCAGACCCAGCATGAAGAGTTCGTCTGCGATGGCCAGGTTGAGGATGTAAATGTTGGTGATGGTCTTCATCTTGGCGTAGCGGAGGATGACATAAATGACAAGTGTGTTACCACACAACCCAACGATGCAGACCACAAAATATATGAAGGTGAGGACTGCATTGCTGGTCAGGTCGTAGTACGGCTCTGTTTGGTTTGAAATGTTGGCTGTAGCCACAGAGCCATTGAGGTCGAATGGAGAGGAAAGCCAAGGTTGGGTCCCATTGAGTAGTTCATATGCCGGATCCATGGCTGCCTGACAGTCTTAGGCTAGTTCCAACCAGCCAAAGATCTTATTCTCCCCTTCATGGGTCCTGGAGGCAAAGGATCCACTGTGACATCTGCAAGGAAAAAAGGAAAATTGATTCATCAATCAGAGGCTACTTAAGTTCTCACCAGCTTTCCGTGTTTCTGGTTTGCCCTCTCAGATGCTCTTCAATTGGAAAGTGTGTTATCTTTCACATCAACGTGAGCCTACCAGCCCATTCTCATCAGCGTGCGGGCTTTTTGAGTTGTTTTTCCACTGGGGGGGGAAGGGTTTGAGTTAAGTCATCAGAGTTTATCTTGTCACCTTTGGTGATGCACACGTGGGAGTTGGCGGTGGCTGCAACACAGCGATTCCGAAGAAGCTAACTGGTCCGAACTGTAAAAAGGCAGAGCTTGGAGAGGTCTGCCCTCAGAGGAGTCGGACGCCGGCATTCCTGGCCTTTTCCCCTTGAGGAAATCTATGTTGGCTTGGCGACTGCTTTGGAGTCTTTCCATTCTGAAAATCCCATCGTGGAAAAATCCCAGACTTTAGAGGTGAAAAAAACCTAGGGTTCACCCATGGAGCCCACGTGACCCCGTGGCCGGCACTTAACCGCCCTGACTCTCACTTGTTACAGTGGAGGTGTCATGAAGGCGAAGTGGTGCAGTGGAGGTGAAAATGCCCAGCACTGTGCTGGCTTCATCATCAGAACTCTAAAAAGTTTTATCTTTTCTCCCTTTTTCATCTACCATTTTACTCATTTCTAATTTATCGAAAGCTGCCTACACGATGAACCAATTTATAGTCTTAAATATTAAAAATAAAGATCTGGCTTGCTTTTATTTTTCAAATGTATGCTGTAGTTGATTTTTGTTTCTTCCGTTTTTGTTTCTCGTTACTCCGTGCTTGACCGCCTCATGCCTCGGAGAGTCCTTTCCCAAGTCCCTCGGCAGGATGCTTATCTTTTCACACCCCAGAGAATTTGCCTGTGATCCCCCGATTAAGCATGAAAACAGGAGCCGGTGTGAGGGAGGAAGGCTCATTCACAGAAGTGAATTCCAAGCACGGATGTCGCTCGTTCACATCCACTGTCCCCTTGACCTTCCCAACCATCCGATGAGGTGGGGATAATTATCCCCATTTTACAGATGAGGAAACTGAGGCTTAGAGAGTTTAAGGAACTTGTTCCCATTCCCTTGTACCTCATTGGTGGAGCTGGGATTTGAACACAGGACACCCAAGTCTTCTGCACCTTTCACAGCATCACAGCTGCCGCTCAGTGGACTGGAAAACTATTGGCTGGTAACTGGGCTTTGGTTTGAGGCAGCTGACCCCTGTTTTACCTCCGTGCCGAGAAAATAATTGTAACACTGCTGGCTTGGCCTAAGATATAGAACAATAGCTCATCACGTAATTAAATGATTTATCTACGGTCATTCAGAAAACATCACTGGGGTGCTTCTTTGTTCTGGATACCAGGGATACAGGAGTGAACAAGATATGGAGGTGACAACTTAGGAGGGGAGACAGGAAGGATGGCAACTCTCACAGGGTGTGAGTTGCATGGAGATACGAACAAAGGATTTAAGAACGCCTTTCTCTGCTGGGGGATTCAGGGGAGGCTTCCCATGAGGAATGTTTGAGCTGGGTCTTGAATACATGAAGCACGAAGCCAGCAGGACAGGTAAGAGGTCATTCTGGGAAGAGGGAGGCTGGAAAAGGGGTGATGTGCTGAGCTCATAGCGGGAGTAGTTCACTTGGCGGACACACTTCCTCTGAGCAGGGCGCTTTTCCTGCTGCCTCAGTGAAGACTGGAGATCGCTCCTTTCTGCTTGGAGAGGCTGCTGATGCGTTACAGGGGACTCAGCCCGCAACAAATGCCTCAGGGTGCTTGCCCACCTTTGCCTCTGGTTCATTCTGCACTGCCGGGCGCATTGCTTATCCTTTCTGTGCTGATTTCCCCGCTACACAACTGCCTGTAAAGTGGGGTCTGGGCTTTGCGGCTGATCTTTCTGCAGAGTGCTTTGGGGACCCAGGATTCAATGTCTGCACTGGGTAAAAAGCATAAACTGGCAGCTGTTAAAAACAGAAGCTGTGAAGAAACCATCTTTGGCATCCCTGGGTTAACATAGGTTGTTTCCAATAGCATTTCTATCTGTTTTGTTAGTTACTTTAATTCTTCTGACCCAGAATCTTATGTAAGGCGCCTGTATTGGAGTATACATTAATCACTAGCATTTCCAGGGTCCCATCTATGTGATGTGCAAGGTCACACCCCTATGTCTGGGTAAAACTGAAGACCTCTGGGCTGCAGAAGCCCTGTGTAGAGCTTTGGGGATAGGGGTGATGATGCAGGCAGGTGAGGGTGGGTTGGTTGAATGCTGACCTCTAGCCCTTTTCGGCTAGAGTCTCACACAATGGGATGGAATTGCATAGGGTCATGTTTTTTGTTTTTTGTTTTTTGTTTTTTGAAATTAGGCTGAGAAGCAGCATTCTCCACTTTTGAGAGAGGCAGCAACAGACAGAGTTCAGAGCTTGGTGAAGGTGGCAGAGATGGTAAGCTGGGGAACCAGTCCGGAGTGAGAAAGCTCCTCCAAAGAAGAAATGAGTTTGAATCACAGTGAATTTTATTGCGTCAACAACGAAGTCAGCTGCCTAAGGTCTCTGAGCGACTTTGCTTCATTTGTGTCTCATTGAAAGTGGAGTCCAATGCCAGGCATCATTAGTTGCTGGATTGTGGTTAAATGCACCAGGAAGTTTGGTTTTTCTGCTTTATTTTTTCCAGCCTAAGAATTGTTAGATACTGGAAATGCCTGGTTGTTGGTTTCCTCTGAGACTGACTCCAGCTCTGTTGGAGAGGAGGGTGAGAATGGGCTAGAGCATCCCCTCCCCTCCCAGAGGGGCTGTGGTTCCCAGCCTAAGAATGTTGGGATGGGGACCACGCATCCGGGGTGGTCCTAAATCCTGCTCAGCTTCAGTTTTCCCTTCTCCCAGCATCTTTCCCTCCATTCAGGCCCCACCCCACTTCCCTCGGGCCTCCTAAACCCCAGTGGGTCTCCGGGCGGCTGGAGCGTGAGCCCCACAGGTGGGGGGAGACTCATTAGCCAGGCGCGGGCCACCGAGGTGCTGGTGCGCCTAGGAAAAGCCGAGGCAGCGCTGGCCGAAGGGCAGTGGGGAGAGGTGAGACTCCGGACCGCCCAGCTGGCTCTCCAGGCGGGCACAGAAAATCCTCCTCTGCGCCATCCACCTCGCTGGCCATCAGACCCAAGGGTTTCCTGAAGGATTCCCTGCTATTTCCAGGAGTAGGAGATTAAAGATTGTCCTGCCAGCACCCTCGTCTCTGAAGGCAGAGAGGGGCCGGGGCATCAGGGACGGCTGGGAGCGGGCGACAGCCGCTTGGGGATTTGGCCGCCGGCTCGCGGGCGCAGGCCACTCAGAGATTCGGTCTCTCCAAACCTAGGCATCCTGTTCTCTCCGCCCGGGCGCTGGGGAGCAGACCCTACACCGCTCGGGATCCGTGTCCCAGGCCCGGCGAGAAAGAACAAGGGAGAACCCCCTTTTTTTTCCTGCTCCGCCGCCTCCCACTCACAGGCTCGGATCCCGGGTGCGCGCCCGCAGGAGCCCCGGCGGTGTCCCCCCCGGCCTCGCTCTCATCGCGTCCGGGCTCTTTTGCGGGCGGATGAGAGAGAAACTGTCGCCGTCGAAGCTGCCACCTGGACACTCGGCTGGGGGACAGGACTGCACAAGGGCGCACGCCACGCACACCCGCATGCAGCTGTGCGGACACGTCCGTTCCAGCACACACGACCCACGGTGCCCCACTCACGCTGGGACACCCGCTGTCGTTCATTCCCACCAAAATCACCCCCGAAAACACGAGGGTGGAGAACCACGCACCGGGACCTACACTCGGGCACACCGACGCGCGCACCCCCCATGCAGCGCAGATGCACTCAGGTGCCCAAGTGCTTGTCTCTCTCTCATACACATACACACACACACACACACACACACACACACACACGCACTCCCACACAGCTCACCTTTGCTTTTCCGCTGCAATCCGCCAGCTCGGCTCGCCGGCACCCAGCGGCCGTCCCCAACCCAGCCGGGCGCGCAGCCGCTTGTCCAGAGCTGCCCGCTCCGCTCGCGAGTCGCACCGCCGAGAGCCCGCTGGGCCCGCAGATCCCGGGCGCCGAGCCGCGGACTGAGGCTCCGGGCGCGGGTGGCTGCGCCGCCTGGACTGGCCGTGCCGAGCGCGGGCCCCTCGGCTCATTTCCCCACGCCCCCCGATTACGTCACGGCAGCTCGCTCCACCCCCCCGGTCCTGTGGGCGGACAGGGGTGAACCGCGCGGAGAATCCTGCGGGGGGCTCCGGGCGGAGGTCGCGGGCGCCGCGGGTAGAGGGGGACGCGCGTGCGGGGAGCGAAGGGTCGAGCGATTTCGGCCTCCCCAAGACCCGTGGCAGGGACACGCGCTGTCTTCCGTCCGCTTTCACAGTCTGTTCTGTTTCACCCAGCCTATTCCAGGCAGTTGGAGTGGCGCCCGGCGACCCACACTCGCTCCGCGACCTCTGCCGTCTCTGCATTCGGACAAGTTTGCAAAGCAGTGGGTCATCCCCGGGCGCAGGGCCAGGGGAAGGAGCGGGAGAAAACGGGTCCGGGAAAGGCCCTTCTCCATGCAGTGACCAACGCCCCTCCGCACAGGGTGTGAGCCCGCTCTCGGGTTCCAAAATTCAGGTGCGGGAGCAGTCAGAGGCCCAGCAAGGGAGCGTCTCATCCCAGCTCTCCCAGCTTTCCACAGCTTGGAGACGCAGTGGCCGTGCAGCCAGTCCCCTATCATAACCTTGGCCGTGGGCACCTGCTGGTCTGACTCGGCACAGCCCCTCCTCTTCCCTGCTGTGAGGGAGCAAATGCATACAAACGTGCATGAAGTAGGTTTTGTGTCGCGCGTACAGGTAGAGCTGTTTATTTTTTGACTGTGATGATTCAGCTTCTGTTCCAAGTTTAATGTCATAATTGGTCCTGCAGCCTCTCCTTCCTCACCCTCCTGCAAGTACACACACACACACACACACACACACACACACACACACTCACCATCCTGAGTACAGTATTAGAAGATGGGAAAACAGAAAGCAAACGCCAGCTACAGTTTTCCTCTGTGGGCTGAGCTGGCTCTGACGGTGCTGTTATCTGATTTGCAATCCACCAGTGAAAGTTACAGGAGGCTGGTTAGCAGGTGCGGTGAGCCCTAGAGGTGGGTGAGTGGCCTGGGAAGTTGGAACCACCAGGTAAGGTAGCAATCAACTGCTAGTTTCTATCTGGGCCAGGCTGTGTCTTGGGGTACCCACCGCGAGGGTGGAAATCAAGGGTTATTGTTGGATGTGTCTCTTTCTGAGATGTCAGTCCTAATGGGGCTTGAATCGTTATCCGGGTAGCTCGACAGAATAGGGGTGCCCCTGCTCACCACCAGCTGGAAGAGGGAGGGGTGGTCATAGTACCAGGAGACAGAGTGGAATTGAGCTCAAGAGAACCCTGCATGCTCGAGGGGGGGGGGGGTTGGGGGGGGGGAGAGCTGCTGCAATAGCACCTGTTGCAACTTCTAGTTTAAAACCAATGACCCAGGGCTTCCCTGGTGGCACAGTGGTTAAGAATCTGCCTGCCAATGCAGGGGACACGGGTTCGAGCCCTGGTCCGGGAAGATCCCACATGCCGCCGAGCAACTAAGCCCGTGCGCCACAACTGCTGAGCCTGCGCTCTAGAGCCTGTGAGCCACAACTACTGAGCCCGCGGGCCACAACTACTGAGCCTGTGCGCCACAACTACTGAAGCCTGCGGGCCTAGAACCTGTGCTCCGCAACAAGAGAAGCCACCGCAATGAGAAGCCCCCGCACCGCAATGAAGAGTAGCCCCCGCTCGCTGCAACTAGAGAAAGCCCGCGTGCAGCAATGAAGACCCAACGCAGCCAAAAATAAATGAACAAAAAATGAATACATTTTTAAAAAAATTAAAAATAAAAACAACAAAAACCAATGACCCAACTGGTTTCCAGGAAAAGAGGAAGAAAAAGAAGATCCAGGAAATGCCTATTCCAGTCTCAGATTCCTTTCCCGGGAACCATGTTATCTTTTCAAAGGTCTTGAGCTGTTGGTGCCAAACTCCTGTGTCATTTTTTTGAAAAAGAATCGGTTTTCTAACCTATACAAGAAATGAACCAGTGGCTCTCAATGTCCCCCTTCCCGTCCCCTCCCAACCCTCAGGGTAAGCCTGATGGAACAGTGCTTTTTTTTTAGTTTTATATAAATACTACCAGCAAACGCAGACTGCCCCGATGGACCAGCTGAATAACCATCTCCCTTCAGGGCAGCTGGCTGGGGCGATTAGTAGGTTTCTTGGTTGCAACCTCAGGGGTTTCCCGGGTGAAATTCAAAACTGCCTCCCCTGGACACGGAGGGCAAGAAGAGACGGAAGAAAGGCAGCCACTGAAGATTGGTGGGTGGCAGTTTTAAGAAGCAGGAAAGTCACACATGAGGCTTATCTTGGGTGCTGCAAAATGCATAGATCTCTGCGCCCGCCCTCCAAAATCTTAGAAGTTTATATAGAGGTCTTAAGGGGGCTCAGTCATGTATTCAGTCCGGATGGTCTCGACAACACATTGCTTTGAAGGCTTTGAGATGGTTCCTAGCGAGGGAATGTACATTCCAAGGACAGGGGAGGGGGCACCGAGCCTCAGATTGCCCTGGTCCGGCTCTCAGGTCAACCGGCTGTCATGTCTTCTCCATGACCTCCTCCAACAATGCTCTTTATCTCGGATGATCTGATCCAGTGAAATCCCCCTTCGCCGTCCTTTCCTTGTGAAGCCTCCTCTTCCCCCGCCTCCCCATAAGGCAGGTGGGGTGAGTCCAGCCTAGAAAAAGTACTGGCCCGATCCATCCAGCTCAGGCACGCCTGTCTCCACTGCAGGGCTGGGTGAGTGGGGTCTGAACAACCTTGACCTTGACAGCAGGAACTGTGTAATCTAGAACAATTGTTGATTTTGTCCGGATAAGGGAGGCTTCCCTCTCCTGGCTTTGAATGCCTTGAGAGAGCTGTTTGATCTTGCTGCCACCTGCACTTGGCGGCTACCCTCAGGTTCCGGTCCCTCTTTGAGTGCTGATGGCTATTCTTTCGACTTCCCCTGCATCTGCCGAATGAAGTCTGCACTGTCACCGGTGGGGCTGCCTCCCGTTCCTCTGCAGTTTGCTGAGTAACTAAGTAACCCAACCTTGAGCCAGAAAAATAGAAGGGTTGGAGAGGAGATAACCTCCACCCTGGCTTGTCTGATATCTTTAAAGCAATTAAATAATACCTTTCCCTCATTCAGCACTTATCGGAGAGACAGTAGACAGCAGGAAATTAAGAACAGGAGCAGGACCAAGGACCTGGCCAGTGCTCTGCCTGTAACATGGGGAGGTGCCGCTGAGTTCAACCTTTTGGTGAGAAGTTCACAGCCCAGGGGCTCTGATGTGAATACAGAAGTCCCAAGTAGGTCATTGTGGCTCTTAGTGGTGTAATAAATTAAATGGGGGAGGAATCGTGACCCTGCAATCAGTTTAGTGGAAGTAAGTCTCGCAGTTAAGCCTAGAGGAAAGCAGGAGGGTCCTGGGAGGAGGCTTGGACCCGGTTGGGAGAGGTGGGTGCCCATCCACGCATCCAGGGTGGTTTTTACTGTCTCCATGGCAACGCCAAGGAGGAGGCTCGTCACTTCTATAGAGGTGGGAAGGGCAGCGCTCCTGTTGTGGAGAACGTACAGATGTACAGAGGAAGGGACGGTCCCCTGCGTGTTGCTCATGTTACCTGGACTTCCTGGGATACTCTGTTTTCAGCTGTTCTGTCCCTTGTCACCCACAAACTATGTGCCTTTTACCAAAATTGAGATGTCAGCTTCCACATTCTGTCTCCGAGGCTGCATCTGGTACCCAGTGGCATGAAAAACCCTTTCTGACATCATGGGTCCTGACGGTTAGTTTGGAAAATATGACATATGGTCACCAGAACTCTTTTAAAACTCTGACCTTTTGGCATGGTGGGTTGAACAGTCTCTTTAGATACAGAAGGGGTTAACGTGGGCCCTTTCATCCCGTCTCTCTTCCCCACCCCTTGGCAGGTAGGAGTTTGGCTGGACACTCACCATTTTTCTCTATGAGATTCCTCAATCCATAGGGAATGCAATGGCTGAGTGAGTGAGCAGACGTCAGAACCTCTCTGAAAACCACCCCTAATAAGTCTAGAATCAGGGATCATGGTTAGAAGACAGTATGGTTTAGATAGTGTTCCTTTTTCTCTGCCCTCCCCCACTGGGGCAGAACTGCACATCAACATAGAATCCTGGATCGAGAAGGGACCTTAGAAATGCTCAAGTGTATAGCCCACGTTCCATCAGAGTACAGGTAAATAGATACCAGGCTCAGAGAGGCCCGGTGACTTACCCAAGGTCACCCAGCTAGAGAGTGGCAAAGTCATGTCGAATCAGCTCTTCTGGATCCCAGGCGCCTGCCCCTCCCATGGGGACACGACCCTGCACATGAGTGTGGGAAAGCTGGAGGGGGGGGTTCCCAGCTCTCCCCACCCTCTGACCCAGCACTTTCTTCCATCCATATCCTTTTCCTGGTAACCAAATCCCTGTAGCTCTCACCCTGGCCTAGATCCTTTTCTTCAGCCCCTTGGCGACATAGTTGGAAAACACGTGGCCATCCCCCTCTGGGGTTTTTCCCAGCACGTGCTGCCTATTGCACAGATTCTGCCAGATGCTCTGTAGGAAGAGAGCACGAGCCTGGGAAGCACTGCATGTCCGCTCCTTCTCTTAAAGCTCCCCCCTCCCCACCCCCGTGCTTATTAATAACACTCACGGGTAATGTTTATTAAGGACCCATTATGTGCATGGTGGGGACTGAGCTTTCCCCACATCCATCATTTCATTTAATCTTCTCAACCTTTGAGGTCCATACCATTATTATTATTAATATTGTTATTTTGAGAAGTCTTTTCATGAAGAAACCTATTTATCTTCAGCCCAGTGTTTTCCCAATTTATTTCGCCCTGGGGAATCTTCCCTGTGAATAATTTTGAACACTTGTTGAGTGTTTACTGTGTGCCAGGCACTGTAGTGGACACTTTATGTTAACTCATGTAATCTTGCTGAAACCCTAGGAAGCCTGTCACCATTATGACTCTCCCCATTTGTGAATGAAGCAACCAAGGCACAGAGAGGTTAAGTACTCTGCTCAAGGCCACACAGCGACCAATGCCTGCAGCAGGATTATGCAGAGCAGCTTGGCGGAGAAGGGGGTCCTTCCTTCCTCCAGTCACCCCCGGAGGCTGATCGAGGTGGAGGAGGGACTATGCATACCTTAATTGTTTTAAACTCTTTTCCCTGCCATTTATCCCCTAATCTCAGGGTGTTTGTTGATGAGTTCTGGATTGTTTCCAAGTTCTCTGAGGCCCAGACAACCATCTAGTCTTTTCTAGGACCCTTTTCCCTCCCCCTTCCAGGTCGAGCCAGGTAACATGTGTCTGGCGCTGTCCTGCTGTGTGACCTGTCCCCTCCCACCTCCATGCTGAATTGCCTAATTAGCTTGCTCTCTGGGCAGGCCGTCTCCTGGGAAAGAAAGAGCTGCTTTTAGGGTCAGATTTATAGACTCAGGGAAGCCAGATAGCCCTCGGAGAGCAGCTAGAAGGGGTCAGGGCTTCATGACCAGGTGGCACAGCAGAATCACCTGGGGAGTTTTTAAAAACTAAAGATGCCCTAGATCCATCCTTAGCGATTCTGATATAATGGACCTGGGACGGAGACCAGATCATTTGTTTTAAAGTTCCCCAGATGACTTTAATGTCAACTAGAGCAGAGAACCTCCGCTAGTTAAACCTTCTCACTTTAAACATTTTATTTTCTGTAAATTTATTTATTTTTGGCTGCGTTTGGTCTTCGTTGCTCTGCGCAGGCTTTCTCTAGTTGCGGCGAGCAGGGGGCTACTCTTTGTTGCGGTGCGCGGGCTTCTCATTGCAGTGGTTTCTCTTGTTGCGGAGCATGGGCTCTAGACGCGCGGGCTTCAGTAGTTGTGGCTCACTGGCTCTAGAGTGCAGGCTCAGTAGTTGTGGCACGCGGGCTCAGTTGTTGTGGCTCGCGGGCTCTAGAGCGCAGGCTCGGTAGTTGTGGTGTACAGGCTTAGTTGCTCCACCTGCTGTGGGATCCTCCCGGACCAGGGCTCGAACTCGTGTCCCCTGCATTAGCAGGCGGATTCTTACCCACTGCGCCACCAGGGAAGTCCAACCTTGTCATTTTAGAGGTGCAGGAACTTTGGATCAGGGAGGAGAAAATTCTGTCCTGGGTCAGACAGCAAGCAGCTCACCTCTTTACCGGGGCCGCTTTGGACTCACAATGCAGCCCACAATTCCAGGAACCCTGTGTCACTGGTAGAGGGGGCGCTGGGCAGGATTGGTGCAGGCGTGCGGCCTGGGAGCATCTGCTTCACAGGCAGGTGGAACCAGAGTTTTTCCCTCATAAGGACAAGCGCCACTGAGTAACGAACACCCTCATCTTGTCGAGGGGTACCCGGGTGACATGGGGGCAGCGCCTTGGTGCCCTGTGGCAGGTACTCATTACTGATGCTCTGTCTCTTGTAGGCATGGGTATTTCACAGCTTCTGAGAGGTGGGCCATGATCCCACAGATGGGCCAGAACCAGTAAATGGGTCTCAGTGGTTTTGTTTGTGTTTAGGTCAAGGAAGATCAGAGCCAGATTTCATCCTGGCCAAGTTGGAGAACCACTGAGCTGGGTCAGCCTCCTGTTTCTGGCATGTTCGCTTCTGGGGTCTGTGCTCCTCTGCGTCCCCAGCAGCCGGGGACCTGTGTGAGGAATCCCACTGTGGCCTTTTCCCACAGAGAACTCCTTCTGACTGTGGACATCCCCCTTGTCCTTTTCTTCCTGTGTTAGTGGCCACAACGTTAGCTCACCCTTCACAGGACATAGAATATTTACATTTTAAAGGGCTTCGGGGGAGGCCCAAGCCCACAGGAGAGGATCTCCAGGTGGAGATGCCGGCCTGATGTTGGCAGAGGGGTCTTCATTCCGAGAGGAGAGGCATCTCGTATGTAGCTCGCTCTCTTAGGATCAGTAATTTCAGATGCCCGAGGGCCTCCGTCCCCCACGAAGCAAAAGCCGGGAGTTAATTCAGTAACTGCAGTTGCTAGATTTAAATGCTCTTTCCAAAGAGGCTGCAGTTCCTTTGCTGGCCCCAGGGTGGCGTGAGCACACAGAACTCACCGCCCCAGCAGGCCTCTGCCAGCTTGGGCCCCAGGGCTTGCAGGATGGGGCCCCCAACCCCATCCCTTGGCTGTTCTTTTCTCTCTTTCCTCCCCCCCCCCCCCACCTCCAGCCAGTCGGGTTTGGGCTGCAGCCCTGATGGAATGAAAACAAGATCGCAGTGTCTGGAACCCAGGTTTGCTGCGGATTCTGAAATCCTCTGGAGAAGCAGCCTCTCCCGGCTCCCCTGCCCGTGGTAGCTGCATCTCCTCTGGCATCACTGGCAAGGATCTCCCTTTTCCCCGGCCGCTATACCGCTGGGCGGCCTTGCTGGGAGTGAGGCCGCTGCAGCTTTTGGCAGCCTTGTCTGGGGTGCGATGCGGCGGCACTGAAGGCGGATGCACATTCTGCCCGGGGAGGTTGTAGGGCCGGCTGGGGCTGGCGAAGCGTCTGCAAGAGCGCTCTCGGGAGCCTAGTACCCGCCCTCGGGCTGCACGCCGGAGCCTCAGGAGAGGCTGGCGCTGGGTGGTGCAAAAGTTTCCTTGAGGCAAAGAGGATAAATTGTCCCTCCTTTCCGTGGGAGGAGGCTCCGTGAAGACCTGCGGGCATTGACACTGTGTTTTTTTTTTTAATAGAAGTATAGTTGATTTATTGATACAGTGTTGTGTTAATTTACACTGTAGAGCAAAGCGATGCAGTGATACATATAGATACATTCTTTTTCATATTCTTTTCCGTTCTGGTTTATCACAGGATATTGAATATAGTTACCTGTTCTCTACAGTAGGACCGTGTTGTTTATCCATTCTATAGGTAATAGTTTGCATCTGCCAATCCCAAACTCCGACTCCATCCCTCTCCTGCCCCACCCCCCCACCCCCCATCCCCCGCCCCGCTCCCCCTTGGCAACCACAAGTCTGTTCCCTATGTCTGCGAGTCTGTTTCTGTTCCATAGATAAGTTCATTTGTGTCACTGGTTTTAACTGCAGCGCCAGGAGGGGCCACGTTGAGCCGGGTGAGGCTCCGGGGATGGGGCCTGGCCACTTCCCAAACGTGAGAGACAAATGGCGCTTCTCCTTCTTCCTTGTGGGGAAGCCGGCCTGTTGGCTTTGTTTGCTGGTCGCAAGCTTCACAGTGCCTGCCCAGTGCCTGAGGCCCCAGAGCAGATGGCTGGACTGGGGAGGGAGCCCTGAGGGTTCCGTCCCCCGCAAGTCATTTGTGTGTCCTCCCCGCTCCCCGACAGCCCCCAATGGCTCCTCCTCTTCCTCCCCCTCCCCCCTCCCCCACCTTCTGCAGCCAAATCTCTTCTCTGACAGATTGTCCCGTGGCTGCTACCAAACATAATTTCTCTGTGCCACTTCAGACACTCCATCTTTCTCCCTGGCAAGACCCTTTTATTTCGGGTTGTGAAGTGTGACAGTTTCTGGGTTTTGTTTCTAGCCTGCTGGCACATGGAACCCTTTTGAATAATCAGATTCACGGCTCAGAAGGTGTTTTTGCTCCTGGTAGAGGTAGGTGAGCACATTGCGGAGCCCTAACCCCACCAGACAGGGCAGGTGACAGGGGAAGTAGGGCTTGGCCTCGCCGTGGGACTCTGCAGTACGACTTACTTTAGGGATCTTTCAATAATAAGCTCATTTAAACAGCTCGTAAAGAAGTTTTTTTTCATACACAACTATCCTAAGTATACATGGCATATATAAATTTGAAAGTACTTAGCAGATTACAACTAGTTCCAGAAACCAGCCCCGGCCCTAAGAGATGATTTGTCACCAGAGGGTCTATTCTCGACATTGTGCTTTGGGCTCCAAAGTGAATTTTCAAAGAGGAGTTCCAAAAATGATTTGGCAACAGCGATGTTGCATGCATATTTAGTTTTCCAATATGAGCACTTTTGTTAGACTATTTAGAAATAGCCAACACTTCCTTTTTTTTTTAAGTTCTTTATTTATTTATTTATCTTTGGCTGCATTGGGTCTTTGTTGCTGCGCGCGGGCTTTCTCTAGTTGAGGAGAGCAGGGGCTACTCTTCGTTGCAGTGCGCGGGCTTCTCACTGCAGTGGGTTCTCTTGTTGTGGAGCACGGGCTCTAGGCGTGCGGACTTCAGTAGTTGCGGAGCGCGGGCTCAGTAGTTGTGGTGCATGGGCTTAGCTGCTCCGCGGCATGCAGGATCTTCCCCAACCAGGGCTCGAACCTGTGTCCCCTGCATTGGCAGGCGGATTCTTAACCACTGCACCACAAGGGAGGTCCCTAAAATAGCCAATACTCCCTTTGATGTACAGTTCTGATGTGATTGGCACAAAGAAACAAACCCAAAATGTAGAATGGGCATTGACAACGTGGTCATGCTTCTGAAGATTATGTCTGAACATGATCCTCCTACAAAGGTACAGACCTTCATTCATTTGCTCATCCATCTGTCCATTTATCCAGTAAACAAAGAGCCATATCAGAGAAAAATGGAGAAAAATTGTTTTCTAAGTTCTGCGATCAAACTTCAGAGTGTGCTTTCTCAGGGTGAGAGAACTCAGAAGCCCCTACCTCGGACCCTAATCCTTAGCAAGTGCTCAGACGACCTGCAGGGTAATAACTGCATTTGATGTACCTCTGGATCTTTCAGAAATTAAATGTTTTTTCATGGTTTCTTATAACGCACACAGGAAAGAGGCTAAAAAGGGCTGTCATCTAAAACTGTCTTTGTCCCTGTTTTTGGTATCTTGCCACAAAGCTGGCAGTTGGTCAAAAAGCAATTAGCGGTGCTTGACTTAATGAGCACTGATGCATTTTTTCAGTGGGGTAGGAGGGCAGCGGTGGAGCCCTGTGTAGACCGAGGCTGCCTGGTGGGCTCGAATTACTCATCCTGGTTAATATATCTTCTAAAATGATATCATTCTCCACAATCTGAGGTCCAGATAGTAAAATATAAGCTGATAATATATGCTGATCTTTAGTGCAAGCCGGTAGAGGGAATTGTTTGGCCAGTAAAATCTTTTCATTTTTAATTTAGTTTAATTTTTATCAAGGAATGTATGTACATGGTCAGAAAGTCAATGGTAGGATGAAGCTTTTAATGAAAAACAGTATATTCCTGCTCCCTCCTTCTCCATTTCTGACAGTACCTAAAGGCAAATGCTTTCAATTCTTTTTGCTGTTTCTTCTAATTATTTACCTCCTTGTTTCTAAATAACACACTTGCATTTCCATTTCTTGATTTTTGTTTTAGATTATTTTGATTATTTATTCCTGCCATAAAAAATCCCCAACTCATTACTCATACAATGAATTTCCCTACCCCCTTCCCTCTCAACATAATTATCATCCGTTCTGTCAAATCAGTGGTCAGTGTTTGCCTTATTATAACTATGTAAATATTACTTAAAGCTGAGCCAGGCACTATTCTCAGCTGGCCTCCTCTTTCTTATAGAGCCTTTTGTTTTCCATGGAGTTAATGATTACCTCTTTCAAAAACAAAAAAACAAAACAACTTGCTTACTTGTCTATGTAACTATCCACAATTCGTCTCCTAATTCTGATAGAGTTGAAAATCTTCTCTATACATTTTTTTTTTAACATCTTTATTGGAGTATAATTGCTTCACAATGGTGTGTTAGTTTCTGCTTTATAACAAAGTGAATCAGTTATACATATACATATGTTCCCATATCTCTTTCCTCTTGCATCTCCCTCCCTCCCACCTTCCCCATCCCACCCCCTTAGGTGGTCACAAAGCACAGAGCTGATCTCCCTGTGCTACGTGGTTGCTTCCCACTAGCTATCTATTTTACGTTTGGCAGCGTATATATGTCCATGCTACTCTCTCACTTTGTCGCAGCTTACCCTTCCCCCTCCCCATATCCTCAAGTCCATTCTCTAGTAGGTCTGTGTCTTTATTCCCGTCTTGCCACTAGGTTCTTCCTGACCTTTTTTTTTTCCTTAGATTCCATATATATGTGTTAGCATACTGTATTTGTTTTTCTCTTTCTGACTTACTTCACTCTGCATGACAGACTCTAACTCCATCCACCTCACTTCTCTATAAATTTATTCAACATATTGGTTCCATTTTGGGGTGAGGGCTTGGAGGCATCCTTCCTGGATCCCTTTGTCCTTCTGTTCAATCTGGACCAATTGTCCTCTAAGTCTTCTGTATAACTCTTCTCTCAGGACTTCTCCTCACCATCATCCTGAGGATTTTCTTTCTTGCTTTCAATGTTAGTTTTCCGTTTCCTCTCTCTCGCTCTGTGTCTGGCTTACTTTTTTGTCTTAGTGGAGCATCTCCTCCAGGAGCTTCTTGAGAAAGGATATGTGGTAGCCGGCCTCCAAGACAACCCTCAATAAACCCTGTCTCCTGGTGTCCTCCCACATCGTACCAGGATTGGTCTGTGTGACCAGTGGAACTCAGCCAAAGTGATGGTACATCCCTTCAGGGATTAAGGGGTAAAAGACACTGTGGCTTCTGACTCTCTAGCTTGCTCTCTCCTCTCTCTCCTCTCCCCTTCCTCCTCCTGGTCCTCCTCCTTCTTCTCCCCCCGCCCCCACCACCCCATCTACCATGAGATCATCCCTTCTGAGGAAAGCTGGTTGCCGTGTTGTGAGCAGTCCTACAATGGTGAGCAACTGGGACCTCCAGCCAACAACCGCATGAATGACCTTGGCAATGGGTCCTCCAGCCCCAGCCTCAGATGACTGAAAGTTTGGCTGACACTGTAATGTCTCCCTCATGAGAAGCCCCCAGCCAGCGCCACCCAGCAAAACACTCTCGAATTCCTGACATACAGAAAATGGGAGATAATAAATGTCCATTGTTTCAAGCCACCAAAAGTTGTGTGATTGGTTATGTGGCAATAGATATGACCATGGTAAATTTTTTGACCCTGGGCTTATCTGAAAATGTCTTTCTTATATCTTTACTTTCAGCTGATGATTTGACTGTGTATGGAAACCTCCTCCCTCTGAATTTTGAAAGCATTCATCCACTGTATCCTGGCTTCCAGTATGGATGTTGATGTGTCCAATGCCTTTCCTTTCCCTGTAATCTATTTGAATATTCTCTTCATTTCAGGTGTTATGACATTTCACAAGGCTATGCCTTGGTGTGAATCACTCTTTTCTTTTATCATTGGTTGTGTTTGGCATTCAGTGGGCTTAATCTATAATCTGGAAACTTGTGTCCCTTATTTTGGAAAGGTACTGTTAATGTTAGTTTTTCGAAGATTTTTCCACTTCTGTTGTCACTGGTCCCTCATTCTGTCATATTATTCAGAGAGACCATTTCTCCAATTCCCTTGACTTTTCTTTTTTATTTTCTATCTCTTTGTTGTTTTTGTTTTATTTTCTGAGTGATCTTTTATCTTCTAACGCTTCTATTGACTTTTTATTTCAACGGTTGTATTTTTAATTCCTAAAAGCTTGTTCTAGTCTATATATACTCTCTTTATAGCTTTCTACTGTTGTTTCATGGATGTAATATTTTGGTCTCAAATTTCTAAGGATTTTACTATTTTTAGTTTCCTTCTACTTCTTATCTGTTTCTTTCAGATTCCTTTATCTATTTTTATCTTTCTGCAGATGTCCTTGGCGATCCTTGATTGATTGTATTTAAGAGTGAAGTACTATAATGTGTATTGGAGGGTCTTTGCACACAGGTGTGGCTGTTGACTGGTGGATTCACTGTAGGATTATCAGGTGAGGATCAGGTCACTTGCTTGGGGAACCTACCTAATCTGTAGGTTGTTTTCGTTAGATTCCCGGGAATCCCCAAAGCTTGGATCTTGGGGCTTTATAAGCCTGGCTACCAGTACTATTAGAGCAAAGTAGGAGAAGGTGGTTTAGGGTTTCACTGTTCAGTATGTAGATGTTCGTCTAGTTTCCCTGTTCGTAGTATTGTAGCATAACCCCACCTTCCAGTGGACCTGGTGTCCCCAAGTCCAGAGACTGGCTGTTTCAACCACTTCACAGAGTAAACTTTATTTATTTAATTAAACTGGGGTTAAGGGAGTGTGCAGAATGGATCTAAGGATCTAACTACTTCTTTTTTAAAAATTAAAATAAAGATTAAGAGAAGTATTGATTCATTTTTCAAATCGAGGTAAAATTGGTATATAACATTGTATAAGTTTTAGGTATATGCCATTATAATTCAACATCCATGTACATTGCAAAGTGACCACCACCGAAAGTGAAATTACCATCCATTACCATATAATTGATCCCCTTCACCCATTTCGCCCACCCCTCCACTCTAACCACTTCTTATAAAGTCATTCAACCATCCTCTTTCCAACCCTACCTGGAGCCTCTAAGTCCTGGATTTTTCTAGAGTTCTGCCATGTGAATTGGCTTCCTTTCTGGTTGGCTTTACCCGTTAGGAGTCATATTTCACCTTCTCAGTTCTACAAAATCAGTTATCTCCCTGTCTGTTTTCCAGCTTCCAAATTTTTATTGGCATTTTCTTGTTTGTTGTCATTTCTTCTGTCATTCTCTTTCTCCTTACACGTTTTTGCTTTTTGAAATTTCTTTACTATCATTTTAGAGGAATTTGGAAGGGACAAGAGAAAACTACATGTGTTCCATTTGCCATATTTAACCAGATGTCCTTACAGGTGGTCTGCACTTGAGTTTTTATTCATTTGTTTGGTTCTGTTTTGCTTGCTTATCTATGTGAGTGTTTTTAGTTTTTGTTTGTTTTTAACCAGCTAAGTATTAGTGATTTGGTTAGCTTTGGACTTGGCTATTGACTTGGTTAGCTAAGTGTTACTGAGCGTGGATCAGCTCACTGCTTGGTCCCAACCCACAGGATGACTTGCTGCCCACTCTGTAGCTCACACTGTATAATCTGGTCATGGTGGGGATGGTGGCCACTGAAGGGAGTGGAGTGGCCACTCCCTTGGTGGGCCCACCAAAGGGAGTGGAGCTGGAATGGTGCCTGTCTTTTCACTCTGGGCTTAGCTTCTGATTACTAGAATCCTTTGCTGGGAATTGGAGCTATGACTAGCAAAGTGGAGTGGCTCCCTCAGACATGTGGAAATGTAACTTCTTTCTAATTAGGGTGTCTACACATGGCAGATGGTTGTCAGTTGGCCTCAGGGCCAAATGATGTAATTGACCACCTCCTTCTTGAAACTCTCTCTTCCATGAACCTGCCTTCCAACTTGCTACCTTATCCTGTTTTCTTTCCCCTGCCTCTCTGACCCTTCATCTGTCCATCTATTCACTCAACCAAATCTCTTGAGCACCAGCTATGTGCTGGGTCCTGTCTGAATAAGGTACAAACATGTCCATCATGGTGTAGACACAGAGGCTATCTTGGGTGCACAAGGAAGGGCCTTAAACCCAACTTTGAGCTGGAGGTAGAGGGGTTAGGGAAGGATGTCCAGAGCAGGGTCACTGGCTGAGACTTGGAGGATGAATAGGAGATTTTAGAGTAGAGAAGGAACTTAAAGATGCTCCAGGTAAAGGGAACAATGTATGCAAAAGCCCAGAGGCAAAGAAGAGCCTGGTGACAGGCAAAGAGTCTTTATGATTGGTCCATAGGGTAAAGGGGGGAATGGATGGCAGGAGCTGAGACTGAAGAGACAGATGGTGCCCATGCTATGTATGTCTTGCTGGATTTTATGCTGAAGAAAATGAGGGGATGTTGGGGGTTGTTATTAGGAGTGTGATGCAATCAAGTTCTCCTTTCATGGAGACAACCGGTCTAGATGTGGAAGAGTGGATCAAAGGTGATGACTTTTGGTTGGAGGAGGGAGGGGACCAGTTAAAGTCTGTTGGGGTGATTCAGGAGAGAGCTGTTGAGAACTTGCACTGCAGCAAAGGGTGTGAAACAGGGACACAATTTGACAGCTTTTAGAGGGAAGACTCAGGAGTGCTCATGGCCTGTTGGATCTAGGGGATGAGGGAGTGGGGGTGTGGTGGGAAGACGAGGACCCCAGATTTCTGGCTTCAGTAACTCGGTAGATGGGGGCACCATTTGCCTTAAGAGGAACAGAGGAGAGGAGCACACTGCGGGCAGAAGGGAGTGAGTTCTGTTTTGCTTGAACTGAGTTTGAAATGCCTGTGGGATGCTGGAGGGAGTGCCTAGTAAACGGTTTGATCTGTGAGTCTGGATACCTCTGGGGAAGGAAACTGAGCTAGACATTTAAATTTGGGAGTTATTATCTAAGGGTGATAGTTGGAAGTAAGGGAGAAAATGTGGTCATCCAGAGAGAATATAAGGATGAGAAAAGAAGAGAATGGGGAATGCCAACATTTAAGAGGTGGGTCCTTTTAGAGACAGAGATAGAGAGAGAAGTGGTGGTGGGGAGAAATGGGGAAAAAGAGAGAGAGAGAGAGATGGAGACACACCACACACACACACACACACACACACACACACACACAGGCAGAGAGAGAAAAGCAGAGAGGGCGCCTGGTTGTGTCTTGGATGGCAGGGGCAGAGAGAGTCTCCCAGGGAGGGAAGGTGGAGGAAGTAGGTGATGGAAGAGGAGAACTGGAAGGTGAATGTTGGATTTGACATCCAGGAAGTCACTGGCGCCTTGGGAGGCGGTGTGGGCAGAAGGCAGATGGCAGTGTGTTGAGGAGGTGGAGGCGTGGAGGGAGAGGTGGTAGAGACACGAGTGTAGTCAGTTCTCAGCAGCCTAGTTGAGAAGAGGAAGGAGACAGCGATGGGTAGAGGAAAGCATATGGCTGGAAAGAGTTTTTTTAAAGGTGGTAAATGTCACGTTATCTGTAACAGGAGAGAGAGAGGGAGGGAGAGGGAGATTGAAGACATGGGAGGAAAGATGGACTTGGACAGCAAGTGGGGCTTCTCCTGCGTTGTGTTTGCAGAAGCTCACCCAGCCGGGAAGCTCCTGCGGGCGTTACAGGGATGTGGGTGTGAATGTGGCATCCAGAAGAAGCAGGAAAAAGTTGAGCATTTTTGGTCCAGGGATCATCCACGTAGCAAACACGTTTTGACCATTTACTCAATATAGTTCCAGACACTGTAGTTCTCGCTGGGACAGGGAAATGAAAAACACACCCCAGGCTTCAGGGAGCTCGCTGTCTAGGGGGCCAGACAGACAAATGGGAAAAATGTCAGGGGAATCCTGCCTGTGCCTGGAGAGGGGGGTGGGGGGGTGTCGGGGAGCCTTCATCAGGTGAACTCTGGTGCCCACCCTGGAGCGAGGTCTGAAAGGAGGAGAAAGAATTTTCAGGGTGGACAAAGGGTGAAGCATATGCTTGGCTGTGCAGTTTAACCACAAATATTTATTAAGCACCTGTACGTACGTATCAGGCACGATGCTTGCACGCTGGGTGTAAAGGCAGATGCACCTGGCATTGGGCTCGCTCCCACCAAGCGGTATCAACATTGGGTGGCGGAGGCTACAGATGGTCTCAGTGTCATGTGCTTAGAATTCTGACAGTAGAATGGGGGTCCTTTTGGGGAAACAGAATGTAGTTTGGTGTGAAAGGAAAAGAGAATATGGGAGAGGGAAAGGCAGGCAGGGCCAGGGTCAAGGTTTTAAAGGTCTTGGGTATAATGGGTTGGCTTCCTGGACTGGCTACAGGCTATAGGTCAGAGATCTGTTTTTACATACCGTCTGGCCGTTGCCTGTTTGCATATCAGTCTCTCACAAGTTACAAGGAGGTCATTAGGGTAGGTCCTAATCCAGTATGACTGGCATGCTTATAAGAAGAGACACAGAGATACAGACACAGGGAGAAAGCTGTGTGACATCGGAGGTGGAGATTGGAGGGAGGCGGAGATGGGAGGGATGCGGACACAAGCCAAGGATTGCCGGCAACACCAGAAGCTGGACGAGGCCAGGAAGGATTCTTCCCTAGAGCTTCCGAGGGAGTCTGTTCCTGCCAAGACTTTGATTTCAGACTTCCAGCCTCCAGAGCCATGAGAGAATACATTTTTTGGCTTTAAGCCATCAGTTTGTGGGACTTTGTTATGGCAGCCCTAGGAAACTCATACGGATAATCTATTGGATGGTAACTGGGGGAGGGGCAGAGTTTCCTGTGCATGTGGTCTGTGGGCCACTGGCTTTAGACTTACCAGGGGGCTTCCTAGGAATGTTGAATCTGGGCCCCTTGCACATACCTATGAAATCTCTAGAGAAGGGGCTGGAGAATGTGGATTGTAGCAAGATTCCTTGGTGACTTTTACACTCACTAAAGTTCCAGAACTGCTTGTGTTCAAGGGCAGTCAGGCAAGGGTTTGGGGGAAGGGAGTAAAGCAGTCAGACTGTGTCTAACAAAGATGATTCTATGGAGTGAACCATCCATTTCTTCAACAAATATTTTGCAAGGAATCTAAACACGAGATGGAGGGGAAATCTGTAGATTACAAATGCCTGAAAAGACACATCAACCCATGCAGTGGTTCGAAAGTGACAGGGCCAGGTCTGTCTGTCCCTGCAGCCTAGGAGCACTGCATCCACTCCAGTTCTCAGAGAAGCCTTCCTGACCCTCCCCCACCCCACAACTGAAACACACCCCCTCTTTTGTATGGGGAGCAAGCTTTGCTCACAGGTCCTTCACTATTGGCCGTTTCTCGTGTCTTTTGTCTCTCCATTGGCCCTCAAACTTTAGTGTGCGCAAGAATGGCCTAAGACACTGGCCCAAACCCCAGACTTCCTAATTTAGTGGATGGGGAAGGGCCCAGGAATCTGCATTTAAACCATCGCCCCAGGAGATTTCTCTGAAGTCAGCCAGTTCCTGGTATGCCGTCGACACTGGTGCATGAACAGATGAGCCATGATCGCATCACTTCCCACCCGTAGGTGGGATCCAAGTCTTCATCCCACCCTCGTCCTTTCTTCCGTATTCTTGCCACCTGTCTTACTCCATTTGGGCTGCCATAAGAAGATCTCACAGGCCAGGGGAGCTTAAACAACAAACATTTATTTTCTCATGGTTCTGGAGGCTGGAAGTCCAAGATCAAGGTGCCAGCAGATTCAGTGTCTGGTGAGGACTGTCTTCCTGGCTTGCAGATGGCCACCTTCTTGCTGTGTCCTCACATGGTGGAGAGAGAGATCATCTTTGTTGTGTCTTTTCTTATAAGGGCACTAATCCCATTCATGAAGGTTCTACCTTCACGACCTAAGCTATCTCCCAAAGACCCCACCTCCAAACAACCATCCCACTGGGGATTAGGGCGTCAACATGGATTTGGGGGTGGGGAGACAAAAACATTGAGTCCATAGCACCAACCCAGGAGGGGATTGGGGCTTTGGGCCTTTTTGGGGGCAGAATAGAGGTGGTGGGAAGAACCAGCCCCGTGTTTTGCCCCCATGTACATTTTCAAAAGAGATCTTGCTTGTCCTTTTCCTTCCCAGCCCCCACTCCTGCCCATATCCATTTTCCTGGTGATCATGCTCATAGGAATACATATTTTCTTTAAGAAAAGAAAAATTATTTTTTAATCACAAAAGAATTCGTGCTCAGTGAAGAGAACTTGGAAAGCACAGAGGAGCACAGAGTAAAAAACACAAACAGAAAAGCTGGGTTAGGACTTCCCTGGTGGTCCAGTGGTTAAGACTCTGCGCTTCCAGTGCAGGGGGCGCGGGTTTGATCCCTGGTCGGGGAACTGAGATCCCACATGCTGCACGGCATGGCCAAAAAACTTAATTAATTAGTTAATTAATTAACAAAGCAGAAAAAAGCTGGGTGATCTTCTTACCCATACCAGCCTCTGTAAAAATGCTGTGCACAGCCTTCCGGTGTTTTCCATGCATGATGTGGCTCCATGTAAACATACCCTCTTCCTCCAGGCACATCCAGCAGCTTGGTTTCCTCAGCCTCCCCACTCTCCTTAGCGCCCAGCATGCTTCCAGGGATCACAGACCCATCTGTGCCGTCCGCCAGCTGCCGGGCCCTTCCCTCGCTCACCCCTCCCATAGGAGTCACTGTCTTTGGGGGCAAGTGCTTTACTGACAGCACGTAATACCCCATCTCCCCTTCTCCTGTCTTTCTCCCTGCCCAAGGGCTGGGGGCCGGGGGCGGGTGACATCCTCTGTATTAACATTGTAAAATGTTGGACAGCCGGTGAAAAAACCAAAGACCTAGATTCCCTCTGCTAATTGAAAATTAAACAGCTCTGCAGGGGCTATTTCCCTGTGTCCCTCTCTTCCCTTAGCAGAGATGTCCTCTTGAAATCTGCAGACAGGCTCGGCTTTGTCCAATCTCTCGTTAAAAACTCGGAGGCTGGCACCCATCCCCTGCAATCCTCTGTCTGATGTTGGCAAACGTCACCCGATCATAGTGACTGGGGAGAGTTATGGTTTTATTTGGGGTAACAAACAGGAACAGCTTCGGAACCAAGAACCAATCCTGTTTCCATGCAAATACAGTTTGTAATAAAAACCTGCCAGGACAGAAGTACGGGGGCTGCTCTTCCCAGCAAATCCCTCCCTTTGATAGAGCATTCTTCAGAGTTATCCTGGGAGGGGTCCAAGCAGCTGTCCGAGAGGTCTGCCACTAAAGGATTTGGGTGTGTGGCCATTTCTGCTGAATTAAGAAGTAACAGGAGACAGGAAGCCAGGCAGGGTGGTTTAGATACTGTCAGTATGAGGCAGAATAACAGCCCTCTTGCTTCCTCAACGTTGTCAATGCCATATTTTCACGTCGTATTTAAAATCCTACGTTGAATAGTCCTACCAGAGCTGGCAGAATGAATGCTTTACAGATGAGCAGCTCTGAAGTACGCAGAGAGTGGGTGAAGGAGGAGGGGGTACAGATATCTGCCGTGTGCTCTCTGCACCTCCCAGGGGTGTCGCTTTAGGTGCCACCTCCCATCTGATCCTTAGAACAGCACAGGGATTGATCTTCCTGGGAGAAATGAACTTCCCACCTTCATTCCAGAGAGATCAGGGACTTCCTTTCGTTCTTGAAGCCAATTAATGCAGAATCGCAGCTGCTTTGACTCCCAGACCCTTGTTTTTTTTTCCCCATGCCCTTGCTCACTTTCCCGGATCACTGAAGGAGCCCAAGGGGAAAGTGCCAAGGTTATCCCACAAGTTCAAAGACAATATTATCATCGAATGGAATATAAGCTAATGGAAGGGCCCCAGCACTACTTGGAAACAGAACTGAGTTTCCAGGAAGCAGAGTTGGAAAGGATAAGGCCCCGCAGGGCCTCCGAGGGTCCAGAGGTGCTTCTGGAGGAGGGTGGTGCTTTGGGGGGTGGCAGCAAACAGATGGTCCAGGCGCCATTTCAGCTCCATCTTCGTGACCAGCTGTCACTAGGGAAATGTGCTCTAGGCTGGAAAGGAGCCAAGGGAAGGAGGGGAGAAAAATGCAGACGTCCAGAACGGGTTTATTATTCTATCTTCTCCCACCGCCCCAGTGCCAGACGGTGGTCTTCATGGGAGTGTAGACAGCCAGTAAGAACCTTCCAGGTCAACCACGGGAACGTGGGTTTGCTGGCTCTGGGGTTTGCATCTCCTGGAGGGGATCTGTCTGCCCCACCGCATCCTCACCTGCTGTTGGGTCATCCCCTGTGGTCCATCTGTGCCGGGCTGCTGTTTGCATATGCTGGTGCCGGGCCGGTACCTGGCCAGCAGGAGACTGCAGGACCCAAAGCGGCAGCCTGTCTGGCAGCAGCATTGCTGGGCAACACTGGATGAATTTCCCACAGATCCGACCTCTACGGTGAAACTCCTGGCAAAGCGCACACACAATGGGGGCATTTCCCGAGCCAGGTGGGAGTGGGACTCGGCTCCTGAAACTCATCACAGGAGATGCGGTCCAAAGCACGCTGGCTGAGAGAACAATTATTTTCTCCAAGCAATGTGTGTATGTGTATGTGTGTGTGTGTGTGTGTGTGTGTGTGTGTGTGGTGCACGTTTGAGTTGATAATTTTGGTGGACCATGGGGCAATTTCATAATATCTTACCAACTTTTTCAAAGAGGATTTTTGAGTTTTCTTTTTATGATTTCCTCCCTATTTTAAAATCTCTGCTTAAAAACAATTTTTTTAAAACAATGACAGTTATTCTCATTTATTTATTTATTTATTGGCTGCACCACACGGCACGTGGGATCCTAGTTCCCCGACCAGGGATCGAACCCGCGCCCCCTGCATTGGAAGCTCAGAGTCTTAATCACTGGACCACCAGGGAAGTCCCTAAAAAAAATTTTTTTTTAAGCAAATAATTCCTGTTCTGTGCTGATGGTAACTGTTACATTTGGAGACCACCTTGGTGTCCAGTAATAGAGGCTTGATGAAACGTGCTGTTTTCGTAAGAATGACTAGATCCGTGCATGGTCGAGGATCTGAAATACAGCCAGTGTTTCAGAAGTTCACTTTGCACCAGGTGTCTGCTCACAGCTTGGCAGACCTTATTTCTTTGAATCCATACAACCACCCTATAAAGGAAGGGACATTAACATCCTTTTTTTATATATATAAAAGAGAAAATGGAGCGTGGAGAGATCAAGGAATTTGCCCAAGGTCGTGGGGTCTTAGCTCTGGCAGTTTAAACCCAGAGCCTGTGCTCCAAGCCACTGACTTCAAGCTAATGGTACTTGCCACTGAGCAGTCAGATCACGGGCATTTTTTTTTTTTAATTTTATTTATTTATTTATTTAATTTTTGGCTGCGTTGGGTCTTCGTTGCTGCACATGGGCTTTCTCTAGTTGCGGCGAGCAGGGGCTACTCTTCGTTGCGGTGCGCGGGCTTCTCATGGCAGTGGCTTCTCTTGTTGCGGAGCACGGGCTCTAGGCGCGTGGGCTTCAGTAGTTGTGGCTCGCGGGCTCTAGAGTGCAGGCTCAGTAGTTGTGGCACGTGGGCTCAGTAGTTGTGGCTCGCGGGCTCTAGAGCGCAGGCTCAGCAGTTGTGGCGCACGGGCTTAGTTGCTCCACGACATGTGGGATCTTCCCGGATCAGGGCTCGAACCCATGTCCCCTGCATTGGCAGGAGGATTCTTAACCACTGCGCCACCAGGGAAGCCCACGTGGGCATTTTTATATTTGTCTTTTCTGTATATTCTTACTTTTAACATGTACACATTCCTTCTGAAATGGGGGGGGAACTCCCAAATTATGTAAAAGTAGAGAGGAAATAAACAATAAAAGAAAAAGTCTGAATGTTTTGGAATGGGGAGAGTTAAAAGATATTTCAACCCACTTTTGTGCAATTATTCCTGCTTTGCTGTTTTGGCAATGCTTGTCAGTTTTTTAAAGTTTGCAAAGTCGCTGCAATAACCAAGTATGTATTTATATCTTATGTTGGTATACAGATTGCTTTGTAATCTCCCCTAATTCGTTTGAATGAATTGGTGGATGTTAAGGCTGTTTCTAACTTTTCGCCATTCTGTATACGCAGGACTGGAAGTAAATTAGAAGTAAAAACCACAAGGCAGAAAAAAAATTGAATTGCAGAAAAAATAAAGTGTTATAAAACCACTTCAGGGTGTTCCAGAATGATTAATACTTGGGGAAAACATGAGGACAGTAGTTGGATCAGACTGTCATCCTGATAAAATTACATTCAACCAAAGTTTTTTATTTTTTAATTTTTAAAAAGTTTTTATTGGATTATAGTTGCTTTACAATATTGTGTTAATTTCTACTGTACAGCAAAGTGAATCAGCTATACGTATACATATATCCCCTCTTTTTTGGATTTCCTTCCCATTTAGGTCTCCACAGAGCACTGAGTAGAGCTCCCTGTGCTATAGGGTAGGTTCTCATTAGTTATCTGCTTTATACATAGTATCAATAGTGTATATATGTCAATCCCAGTCTCCTAATTCATCCCACCCCCCCTTTCCCCCTTGGTATCCATACGTTTGTTCTCTATGTTTGTGTCTCTATTTCTGCTTTGTAAATAAGATCGTCTATACCAATTTTTTCAGATTTCACATATATGCGTTAATGTATGATATTTGTTTTTCTCTTTCTGGATTACTTCACTCTACATTCAACCAAATTGCATTGTGATGGATTCTCGTCTTTGTGGTTGTCCCTCTGTCCCCCTTCTGAGACAGAGCTCACCTCTGGAATAACCAGATATGACATTTCCTAGCCTCCGTTGCAATAGGAGCATGGGTGCCATGAGCTGGGAAATCCTCGTCATAGGTATCTGCACGTGGTCCTGAATGAGAAGCTGGTGACAGAAAGAAGAAGGGACCATGCTGAATCATCCGTTCTTGTGAAGGTGGTGGCAACAGCAGTGATCATGTCCAGGTCCTAGACTGCAGCGTCCACGCCCTGAGAGGGGCCGTGTTGCAGGACCACTGTCCTCCCTGGGTTAGTTCTGTGGTGTAATTATAGGATTGCACCTGGCTGTTTACCTCTCTTTCTCCTGAGGATTCTGCGAGCAACTCAGTAACCATTTAATAAATTTTATTTCTGTTTAAATAAATCAGAGTTAGTTTCTATTTCATGCAACTGAAAACTCTGATGGATATTCACACATTACCATTTATTTCCATATATTTACCCTGTATACCTTTAATCCAGTAGTTTTGTTATGCAATAAAATGATAGTAGCGCCAGGAAATGCATTAAGGATCAAGAGAGTTTTTCAGAATTTGGGAGCTTTAAAAATGAATACCAGATATTTGCATGATTTATAGTTTATGAGTGATTTAAGCTTAAAATTTTATGGAAGCCACTGAAAAGAATTCTAGAGGAATTCTTGTTTCTTTTAGCTAATAAATTGGGTCCTATATCTAAAGTTTCAAAGGGCTATGAAGGTTGGGATGAAAACATTACTTATAATGAATCTCATCCTTAGTCATTTTCCCAAGTGGTGGTACATTTACATAATAATAGGAGTTCTGTGATGAAGTCTTTTGATTTTTCATGTTACTGCAATTCTAGCTCATTTAATCCAATATGATATTATTAATAACTCATCTTTATACACCATTGAAGTCTCAATGTCTGGGGGATATCCAAGAAAAAGAGGATATTCTTTTTCCAGCCATCCTCCCCTTCTCTCCAGAAGTATAAAACTACATATAGATGTTCCTAGGTCAAGGATTCTGTGAGTTTTTTAACCATGTATTTTATTGAGGCTAGTGAGGGAAGGAAATTCACGGGCTAGAGTCTAGAGTGCAGGGAGTTGGTCATATATATAGCAAGCATCCTTCCAACAAATTTTCCGAGTCCTTCTCAAGTGCCTCAGCACCTGCCTGCTCTAGGTGCTGAGGCCATGCATCACTTATGATTAAGTTCAACTCCAAGTTTAGAAAACCCAAAAGAACCATGGCTTAAATTAGGTAGAAAAAGTCTACAAGGGTCCAGGGCTGATTCTGTGTCCCACAGTGTGAGTGACCCAGTCTCCTCCAGTCTTGTTGCTCTGCTGGGGGTTGCTTTCATCCCCAGGTCCCTTGTGGCCCAAGAGAGATGCTACAGTGACAGCCATCACACTGCAGTCCCACCAGCAGCAAAGAGGAAGCAGAGAGGAAGGGCACGCTTCCTCCTCTTAGGAAAGTTCTGGTTAGAACTTAGTCACGTGACCTTGCATAGTTGCAAGGAATCCTGGGAAATGTAGTCTTTATCCAGGGTGGCCATGTGCCCAGCTAAGAGCTGCGGTTTCTTTAACTGGGGACAAAGAGGAGAATGGATTCCTAAAGACAACTGGCTGTGTTTACCCCAAGAAGTTACAAAGAACAGGGTGAGATTATTTTCTAAGAGAGGAAATCAACATGTACACTTATTAACTACCATCCAATGTATTAAGCGTGTTAACAGTGATGTATTTGAAGGGCATGGGAGGGTAAGAGGGGAGAGGCTGCGTGGTATAGTGTAGAGACTCATAGAATCTGGTCTAGAGTTTGGCTACCTGGGCGTGAGTGTGTTTTTGACATCTCCTAGCTCTGTGACCTTAGGCTAGTTCTTCCCCCACCCCCCGCTTCCTAGGGCTGCTACATAAAATACAGGATGCCCAGGGTCCTAATATTTGAGACACGCTTAAACTAAAAAAATTGTTATTTATTTGAAATTTAAATTTAACTGATTGTCTTGTATTTTTATTTGCTAAATCTAGCCACCCTACTACCCCTTCCCCATCTGTAAAACAGGAATTATTCAACTTAATAAACAAATAGTTAACCAATGAATATACAAATATATATTCTCTGAGAGTTTACTGTATGCTGGATAGTGTTCTAGAAATGGGGATGAACTTACACTATGGGATTATTTGAAGATTAGACAAGAAAATTCACGGAAAGGGCTGGGCCTGGCCCAGGATCAGAGCCTGTTGACTAATTATGTTGCTGCTACTCTTAACTCTTTGGCCTGGGGAAGCTCTGATGGAGAAGAGGCTGCGGGATCCCAGCAGAACAACTTCTGATGAGTGATGCTTGGAGCCCATGACAGGGTAGACAGACGCTGACCCTCTGGAGTGGCCACGGGGCATGTCCTGCCTATCCCAACATCCAGTCCATGGTCTCACCTCTCTAGAAACCCTTCTGGAGCGCCTCTGGAAACCATCTTCCCCTCCTCTGGTTTCATAGTACACGTTTATACCTCTCTTTTGGCCATTAATGAAAAAAAATGTCCTTACGTCCTTCATCCCATAAAAGACTTGAGGTTCCTTAGTTGGCAGTTTCTCGTTGACTGCACTGGCACAGTTCCCTTCTCTCTCCCTCTCTCTCTCAGTATTATTTGATGTCCTGTGGTCTCCCTCGCTTGTTTGCAAGCTTCCTGAGTTCCAAGGCCATGGCCTACAGTCCACGGAAAACATTCCTTCCAGGTTTAGTAGCTTCAAGGTGCCTCTGCATTTCCCGAGAGGCAGGCCCCACCAGTCTTTCAGGTCTTTGGCTGGACAGTAAGTTTCAACCCCCCCCCCCCGCCCCCGCCCCTTGCTCTCCCTGGGCATCTACTGTGGGAGCCTGTGAAGCCCTCTCCTGGTCTGGCCGCCGGCCACAAAGCTGTCATCTCTGAGTTTGCCTTTGCCTCCCCACCTTGCCGTCAGCGGGGTGGTGGAGGGGTACTCTGGGAGTGTGGGTGCATCTCCACGTCAGCCTAAATCACGCATCATTAGGAGGGTAAAGCTGCTGGGGGAAGCAGAGGGAGATGGACGGCTTCTGTTAGCATCTAAACTCAGTCATAAATGCCTTCGCGTTATCCGCGGCTTGGATCTCCCGTGCCATCGTGGGCACAGTTGGGAGTTGGCTGAACAGCAGAGGAAACAAAAGAGAGCAGAAAACTTGTTGGCTCTGGAATAAGGAGTGAAACATCTGCCCTCCCCTGCAGTAGGACACTGGGTTCTTTCACTACAGGAGAGGTTGGCAAACTTCTGGAAAGGACCAGAGAGCAAACGTTCTGCTTTGAGGGCCATGTGGTCTCCGTTGCAACTACTCAACTCTCACTTTATAGTAAAAATGGCCCTAGACAACCCATACATGAGTGACCATGGCTGAGTTCCAGTAAAACTTTATTTGTAAAAACAGGTGGTGAACAGATTTGGTCCCAGAGTTGTAATTTGCCCACCCTTGAGCCACAAAGTTCACGAGGACCCAGTTCACCCCTGCGTCCTCCTTCCCTTTGAAAGTTTCCAACAGGGCAGGTTAGCAGACCCCTCTGGTTCCCGCTCAGTCCGTCCTGGGTCCCATTGCCTTCTGGGAGAAACCCACTTTGATTTGTCAATGGATCTTGACATTTTCTGGGCCGTGTTTTGTGTAGCCTAGTTCTTGGCATAGAGAGCTGTAGCCAGCTTTTCTCGTTAATGACTCTTGTTTCATAAGCCTGTTTGGATGGTCCCCCTGCAACTCCATCCAGCTATGTAACGCTTTTCCGATCTGTGCTGGTGGGTTCCTGGAGACCAGAGATGAAGCCCAGGACTCCTCAAGGGTGCTGCTGTCCAAAGCCTCACCCACCAGGGTGGTCCCACTCCAAGCCAGGCAGCAAGGGTCTCATGGGTGCAACCGCCCTCTCACAGGCCCATTTATGAAAAAAAAATTAAAGATGGATAATTATACATTTATCTGTATGTGTGTCTACAGCTTTTAAAAATTGTGGTAAACACGTAACATTTACCATCCGTGAAATGATAGAAAATATATATATTTTGCTCTCTGCCCCTGGTTCTTGGCACAGAGGTCCTGAAATTCTTGTAATTTCCTAAGGGATTAGAGCACTAGGACCATCTCGTTTTAATATTTGGTTTATGACCCCATCCCTGGCACCGGAAATCCTTGTGAATTCCTAAGTGCTAAAAGTACTAGGGCTTGGGATTAGCAGATGTAAACTAGTATAAACAATATAAACAATAAGGTCCTACTGTATAGGACAGGGAACTATATTTGATATCCTGGGATAAACCAGAATGGAAAAGAATATGAAAAAGAATATATATATATGTGTATATGACTGAGTCACTTTGCTGTACAGCAGAAATTAACACAACATTGTAAATCAACTATACTTGAATAAAATTTTTAAAAAGTACTAGGAGCATCTTTTGTTCTGATGAAATGACTCTTGGGGGGTTCCTGGATGGCTCCTGGATGTAGGCTGGTCACCAGAAAGACCGAGCCATGACTGGAAGCGTAGAATTTTCAACCCCCTTCTCCCCGCTTCTCCGGAGAGGGGAGAGGGTCTGGAAATAGAGTTAATAATTGATCATGCCGGACTTCCCTGGGGGTCCAGCGGTTAAGACTCCACGCTTCCAGTGCTGGGGACGCGGGTTCGATCCCTGGTCGAGGAACTAAGATCCCACATGCTGTGCGGTGTGGCAAAAAAAAAAAAAATTGATCATGCCTACGTGAGGACGTCTCCATAAAAATCCCAATAGTACATGGTTTGGGGAGCTTTCAGGTGGGCAAACACATCCACGTACTGGGAAGGGCCTCCCCTACTCCACAGGGAGAGAAGTTCCTGTGCTCAGGACCCTCTTGGACCTTGCCCTGTGTATCTTTTCATCTGGCTGTTCATCTGTATCCTTTCTCACATCCTTTAATAAACTGGTAAACACAGGTGTTTCCCTGAGTTCTGTGAGCAGCTCTAACAAATTAAATGAACCCGGAGCAGGAGGTGGTCATGTAGCCAAGTCGGGCAGAGGCTGTGGGTAACCTGGGGACCCATTACTTGTGATCTGCGTCCGAAGTGGGGTGGGGAGCAGTCTTGTGGGACCGAGCTCTTCACCTGCAGGATCTGATGTCATGTCTGGGTAGATAGTGTCCGAATTGAGTTCAGTTGTAGGACACCCAGCTGGGGTCGTGGAGATTTGCTTGGTGAGGGACCCACCCCCCATATTTGGTGACAGAAGTGTCTGTGAGAAGTGAAGTGTTCTGTGTGAGTGTAAGGTCAACACCCAGGAGGGAAAGACCGAGTTTTCCTATTGCACCGTCTTAACCATTTTTAAGCATACAGTTCAATATTTTTTACTATCTGCACATTGCTGTATACTAGCTCTCTAGAACCTTTTCATCTTGCAAAACTGAAACTCCCCAACAAACAACAACTTTTCCTCCCCTCAGCCCCTGGTAACCACCATTTTACTTTCTGTTCCAAGAGTCTAACTACTTTGGATATTTCATGTGAATGGAATCACACAGTATTTGTCTTTTTGTGACTGGCTTACTTCACTTAGCATCATGTCCTCAAGGGTCATCTGTGATGTAGCATATGTCAGAATTTCCTTTGTTTTTAAGGCTGGATAATATTCCATTGGTTGTATATCCTACACTTTCTTTATCCACTCATCTGTGGGTGGGCATTTAGGTTGCTTCTACCTCTAGGCTATTATGAATAAAGGTGCAATGAACATGGGAGTGCAAATATCTCTTCAATATCCTGTTTTTAATAATTTTGGATATATATACCCAGAAGTGGGAGGGCTGGATCATGTGGTAGTTCTATTTTTAATTTTTTGAGGCGCCTCCGTACTGTTTTGCATAGCAGCTGCACCATTTTACATTTCCACCAACATACTTATAGCTTTTTTTTTAAAAGGAAAAGATGTAAACAGGATAGTCTATATAGTTTCATTCACTCATTCACTCAAAAATATTTATTGAATGCTTACCCATGTCCAGGCACCGGGTTACTGTATTGAACTAGGCAAATCCTTGCTCTCTTGGAGTTAGTCTTGCTGGGGAGACAGTTAATAACAAATAGACATATAATTCCGCTAGAGAAATAAGAGTTTAATTTAGCTACGTTTAGAAGGAAAAAAAGTGACAATGGGGTTTCCCAGATAGAAATGGAGGAAGTGGTTCTGGAAACCCCAATGTCACTTTTTTTTCTTTCTCCCAAACTAAAGTCTTCTCTTATTAACCCTTCCCATACCCTTCCCTAGTTAGGTAAATACATCTGCAGAAAACCACCGCTGGAGCTTAACTATGGTGAACCTACATCTCATAGACTTTTAAAAATATTGGGGTGAAATTCATATACCATATAATTATTTTAACTGAACAATTCAGTGACATTTAATACATTCACAGTGTTGTACAACTGTCATCTCTCTGTAGTTACAAAACGCTTTCCTCACTCCTGCTTTCTGTTTCTATGGATTTACCTGCTTTGCCTATTTCATATAAATGGAATCATACAATCTGTGGTCCTTTGCGTCTGGCTTCTATCACTGAACATAATGTTTTCGAGCTTCAGCCACATTGTATTATGTATCAGTACTTCATTCCTTTTTATGGGCAAATAGTATTTCGTGGTAGAGATAGACCCCATTTTGTTTATCCATTCATTCGTTGCTGGATGTCTGGGATGCTTCTACCTTTTGGCTACCGTGAATAGTACTGCTATGAACGTGGGGCCACAAGGATTGGTTTTGTTACCGGAAGTGGGGTCCGGCTGCTTACCACTCAAAAGCAAATAAAGAGGCAGGGTTGGTGGAAAGGAAAGTTTGCTTTATTTCGGATGCCGGCAACCGGGGGTGGGAGAGGGAGGGTGGACTCCTGTACAAAGGCCAACTCCCCCGCCCCCCCACCCCCAATCAGTGGGCAAGAGCTTTCGTAGGCAGAAGGAGGGGCTACATGCAGAAACAGCCCAGTCAGCTCTGACGGTCATCTTGAAATTGGTCATGCGGTGGTCTGATCAGTGTCGTCTTGATTGTTTTGCTTCCGTGTCCTGGCTATTGTAAATAGTGCTGCAGTGAACACTGGGGTGCATGTGTCTTTCTGAATTATGGTTTTCTCTGGGTATATGCCCCGTAGTGGGATTGCTGGGTCATATGGTAGTTCTATTTTTAGTTTTTTAAGGAACCTCCATAGTGGCTGTATCAATTTACATTCCCACCAATAGTGTAGGAGGGTTCCCTTTTCTCTACACCCTCTCCAGCATGAGCTGCTCGTATATTTTGGAGATTAATCCTTTGTCAGTTGCTTCCTTTGCATATATTTTCTCCCATTCTGAGGGCTGTCTTTTCGTCTTGTTTATGGTTTCCTTTGCTGTGCAAAAGCTTTTAAGTTTAATTAGGTCCCATTGTTTATTTTTGTTTTTATTTTCATTACTCTAGGAGGTAGGTCAAAAAGATCTTGCTGTGATTTATGTCAGAGTGTTCTGCCTATGTTTTCCTCTAAGAGTTTTGTAGTGTCTGGCCTTACATTTAGGCCTTTAGTCCATTTTGAGTTTATTTTTGTTTATGGTGTTAGGGAGTATTCTAATCTCATTCTTTTACATGTAGCTGTCCAGTTTTCCCAGCACCACTTATTGAAGAGATTGTCTTTTCTCCATTGTGTATTCTTCCCTCCTTTGTCATAGATTAGGTGCCCATAGGTGCGTGGGTTTATCTCTGGGCTTTCTATCCTGTTACATTGATCTATATTCTGTTTTTGTGCCAGTACCATACTGTTTTGATTACTGTAGCTTTATAGTAGTTGATTGTTTGAAGTACAGTTAGTCTTTAATTCCAGGGTCGGTTTGTTCCCATTTCTTTGAGGCCAGTTCTTGGAACTGTGGCAGCTTATGTCATGGCTACAGTCTGGTCATCATGTAGTTAACTTCCTCCACCTGATGGGGCTTTCAGTATCTATAAGACAGCTCACAGGATATGGCTCAGAATATTATCTGTAGCCCTTGAGGAAGAACTAAAGGTGCTTGACTTTGCTTAATGGCTAAACTGTTATTATTTGGTCTTGTTGGACTGTTTTCCTTTGTTCCTGCATTTTCTCACTTCTCTGATTAAACTTATTGTTTGGCTAAAGTGTTTCCACAGACAAAAGGCAGGCTGAGGACATGGTGGGGAAGGACCATAAGGTCCTGCTCCGTTTCAGTTTGAGTACCTGTTTTCAATGGTTTTGGATCACAGACGTTTGCCACTTGGGGGTCACTCAGGGTTCCATCCCATTATGAGAAGCAGAGCAGTGATGTGACTTGCCCCGGTGAGCTGGTGGGAAACCTAGCACATGAACTGGGCTGGGACTTCCAGGCACTCTCTCCCTCACCTGAATCTTGAAAAGCTCCTACCCTCCTCACACAGTCCCCAACCCCCATAAATCACCTTTAATCAAAGAGAAGAACAATTTACACAGTCAGCCATCCTGGAAACCCAAAGCCCCTGCCTACTCCGGGCTGCCTGGTTCCCATCTGTGGCCTCCGCAGGGTCCCCTGGCAGACATGTCCTGAGGCTGTGACTTCCCTCTGTCCTTTCTAAAGGGGTTGGAGGTGAGGGTGTCCTTGGGTGTGGGAGAGTTGGGATTGGACTTCACATCTGCTCCATGGAAGTCCTTTTGGGAGGTGGGCTTTGCTTGGGGGCAGTGATAGATGTTATGGGCCAGTAGACATGACCAGGGGATGTTGTAGGACCCCTTCCCCAGAAGGAAAGGATACCCTCTCCCTTGATGGATCCTCCTCAGTGGATCCCCCTAGTGGATCCCCCAGAGCAAGGAAGAGTATTTGTCCCGGGATTGAGGTTCAGAAGATTTTAGGATTCTCTAATCAGGTGCAGAGGAGGCCACAGCCCTTGGTTCTGAGCTTCTCTTTTCAGCTGCTTCTATTTCGGGGTGAGTGATTCATTAAACTCCAGGGGTCACCGTTTGGTGATTTCTGGACTGCCATCATTGGTAGGGTTGAACATAAGGAAGAAAGAGGAAAATGGGACAGTGGGAGAGAAAGAATGGAGGAGACGCAGTTGAAGGAGAGAAACATGCCCTGGTGGAGAGGGTCCTGCCCTGTGGGCTCAGCGTCCCAGTTGTATCCCATGGCTTTGACCTCGAGTGGCTGAATTCTGTCTAGCGTGTAAGCCTCTCCAGCACTTCCTGAAGAGCCCAGTGTTCGGTAGATGCTCCGTAATGAGTCCGTTAATGTAAATGAATGACGTCTTCCATTGAAATGAGGCCAGCATGGGGCATGCAGAGCTCACCAACTGCCACCTAGCCCAGACCTCTGGGATGTTTTTCCCTGAAAGATGGTAAATCACTTATTGGGCATCCAAGTAACACAGTTACCTCTGCTCCAAACAGAATTAAAATGAAATGTCAACTGGTAGTTTGGGTTCCATTCTGGAAATAATCATGTTTCCTGCCCAGGTCAGCCTGGCTTCAGGTCCTCAGTGGTCTGATTGACAAGGGTTGCGAGAACTCTGTATTCACTTATTAGTCTAATGAACAGGCTAGATGGTGGCTTCCCAGGGCAGAGCTGCTTTTATATTCCCCTGTATTCCTTGGGCATAACTTATCACTAGGGAACATCTGCATTATCTAATGTGTTCCTTTGAAGCATTTCATTTTTGTTGATTGCTGCTTAAAGGTCATTTCCAAATAAACATGGAACGAAAGGTCACTGCACCCAGCAGAAAAATCATCATGAAGCAGCTTTGGTCCTGTTCAATTCCAATGCCAACCTCCTCACTGACAGAGCCTGTTCTTCTGGTTGTATGTGGCTAATTGTGTTGCCTTTTACTTCTGGGCTCTAGATTTGGGGATGGGGGTTAGCAGTGGGGCGGCAACAGGTGCAAATCTTTATTTATGGAAGTGCAGGCCCACGTGTGGGTTTAGGGAATGGGGGTTAAGTCATTTCCAGAGGTCACCAATAATACAAGTTCTGGCTGACATTACTGAACAGCTATGCTCCTGGCCCAGGTGTGTTGGATGCCTAGAGACTTGTGGATGAAACTGAGAATTTGCTGAGTAGGATTTTAGGAGAACACAAGGAAGGGAGGTTATGGCAAAAGACAACGGACGTTCACCTTAGTCTGTGTTTTCCAAATAGTAAAGAAAGACTTCAAACCAACGCTTGTTAATTTACTGCCTGTCCCGGGGTGTGTTCTTAGAACAGTTTACTCTATAGATGGTTCGTGTGCTACAGGGGAGAAGCTGCATTGGTGCCATCCATCAGTTTTCTCCATTGGCTTAGCTGGCTGGTAGATGTGCTGTGCACATGGTACCATGGGATTTTAACAAGGCATTCACCAAGTGGGCCTGATGCTTGGGCAAGCTGGGTGGGCTTGAGAGCTGCCCACAGGGGCAACATCCCAGGTAGGTGTGGTTCAAAACAGAGGGAAGGGGATCTGCACATAAAGATGGGCTGCCAGGATCTACATGGATGGACCTAAAGATTATCATACTAAGCGCAGTAAGTCAGAAAGAGAAAGATAAATACCATATGGTATCACTTATGTGTGGAATCTAAGATATGACACATATGACCTTATCTACGAAACAGAAACAGACTCACAGACTTAGAGAACAGACTTGTGGTTGCCAAGGGGGACGGATGGATTGGGAGTTTGGAGTTAGCAGATGCAAACTATTAGATATAGAATGGATAAACAACAAGGTCCTACTGTATAGCACAGGGAACTATATTCAATATCCTGTGATAAACCAGAATGGAAAAGAATATGAAAAAGAATGTGTATATATATATACACACACACACACATATGTGTATGTATGTATAACTAAATAACTTTGCTGTATAGCAGAAACTAATACAACATTGCAAATCAACTATACTTCAATTTTTAAAAAAAGATGGGGTGCCAGGATAAGAAAAAAAGAGTGTAGTCAGGAAGATCAAGAGGATTAAGGAGGAAGACAAAAAAGCAAAGAATAGTGGGAGAACCAGAGGTGAATTGGTGGTTGGGAGAAGTGAGAGAAGGAGGTGGCTCGTGTAGGATGTATGGAATTCCACGGACTAGCTTACATTTAAAGAGAGGGGCAAGGGTTCTGTGCTAAGTGCTGTACCTGTACCATTCCTGCCTCATGGCAGCTCTGAGTTCTCCCATTTTATAGATGGAGAAATCGAGGCACCGTCAATAAGAGGTAGAGGCAGGGTGAAAACCCTAGGGCTTGTGCCCTCAATCACTGAACCCCGTGTTTCTCTGGGGACACAGCTGGCACATTAGCTCATAGGAGGGCCCCAAACACTGGGGGAAGGTTATCAATGAAGTGCTGTTATTCCCTAGCATATTTGGAAAAGAAAAAGAATTCCCACTCACTGATAATGGAAGTGGAATTTGGAGAGCTCTTCCAGAAGTGTCATTTGCTGACGTCTGTCAAGAGAAAACCTGCACACACCTGAGGGCCCAGCTTGCACTTCCAGGAATGGATCCTGGGGAAGTATCCTCATCCACACTTCAGGATAGAGGCACAAGAGTAATCACTAGTGCATTGTCGATACTCGCAAGAGATTAGAAACATCCTAGAAGTCCCCCAGGAGGGGACCAATCAGTTAAAATGCAGCTCATCTCCGCAGTGGAGTCCCGCACAGCGTGAGCAAGAAGGAAGAGGTAATGTCATGTGGACCAGCTTGGGAGACGTCTATGGTAAGAAAAGGAAGTTATGGAATTAGATATATATATGTATAAAATAAAATAATGTGATCGTTCTGTACAATAATATAATAATTATGAAATATTGTAATAGTAATATAATAATTGTATGATTTTCATATAAATCAATTTATATTTATAAATTTGAAATTATATAAGTAATGCATACAAACATATAACATTATATAATTTAAATTATATGTATACACATGTTTGTGTGTATATATGTATATAAACATAGATATGTGAATATACATATGTGGATATATAAATGTGTATGCATGTATATAAACAAATGTACATACATACACACCTATATACACGTATACAAATATACACACGTGTACATATGTACATGTGCACATGCATATATAGCTGTGTGTATAGGTGTGTATATAGGTGTGTGAATACATACATATACACACCTATGTACATATATACACGTGTATATATGTATATGTGTATATAGGTGTATGTATACCTACATATATACCCACATATACACATGTACATACACACACACACACACACACACACACACACACACACACATATACACAGAAATATATGGGACGATTTTTTTTTCTTTTTTATTCTTTTTGGTATTTTCCAAATAGGAAAACGATGAGGGAAAACATAAGAAGAATCAATAAGGCTGCATGGATGGAAGCTTTGTGACCCTAGCAGGGCAGGCAGGGCCGGGAGCTTTCTGAGAGGGTGTTTTTTCAGCCGTACCACACCCTGAGGGAACCAGTGTGGGTGGTGAGGGACCTGGGCCAGGTCATTGGGAGAACAGTTGGAAAAACCCATGTTTAGGTTGGAAGAGGGAAGAGTTGGGATAAGCTGAATGCTGCCTTTAGGTCACAGGAGAGAGATGTCGGAACCTCCAGAGGCAAAGCTGGACCTACTGGGTAGAAATGCTATGGGGAGAGATGTAACGCCTTCACTAGGTTGGCGGTAGGGTCCCCGTCATGGGTGGTGTTCAGGAAGAGGCCACACATCCACATCTGGGGGATGTTGTAGGGGATGCTTGTCCTTTTTGGTGTGCCACGTCCCAACTCAGCAGATGACCGCTGATTTGGTTCAGCCATTGACTTAGATAAGCCGAGGCAGTGGCTCTCCACTGTGCCTCTGCCCTGACACACTGAAGGATCTGTGGCCGTCCCGCCCCCAGCAGTGTCCCCACGGCAGTCATCCTCAATTACAGGACCTTGCCAGTCGAGGTGTATCTCAGACACTGTAATCATTAGTATGGGGGCGTGCCCCCATCTCTTTATCTGTAAAGTGGGCGTGGTATCAGTCACTAGCCTCATTAGTTGTTGTGAAGATCAGATGAGGGTTAAGTATTTAAAATGGTACCCTGTGCACGGTAAAGTGTTAGCTATTGTATGTAATTTAAACAAATTCCCGACGTGATCCTGATATATCTCCCTGCCCTTTCCACCCCTCTCCCCAGCCTGACCAGTTGAGAATCTTCAGTCTAAGCTAGAAGGAGGGCTTTGCACCAATGGAGTCACTGGTGAATTCAGCAGATTTATTTTTGAGCACCACCACCTGCGCAGGTTCATTTCTTTCTTTCTTTTTTTTTTTTGGCCATGCCACGTGGCATGCGGGACCTTCCTCGAACAGGGGTCAAACCTGTGCCCCTGAATCATTGGGAGTGCAGAGTCTTAATCACTGGACCGCCAGGGAACCAGGGAAGTCCGTTTTTTTTTTTTTTTTTTTCAGGTTCATTTCTTTAGGGGCTGGTGATTCGAGGCTGAACAGTGTGTTTTGGAACTTTCATCCTCGTAGGGAAGACACAGCCCACCAAACAGCACAACAAACACCCGTCCCCTTCGCCACCCTCCGACCGCCCGCAACAAGTGAAAACAAATAAATTGCATGTTGCAAGTTATTTAAGTTTTCGTATGCTGATCCCAAGATCTACACCCTTATCTGGGACCCTTTCATTCAATGAATGTTGAACGTCACCTCTAAGTATTTAAAGCCACCGTGCTGTACGGTGCTCAGCGCCGAGGCATCATTCCGTTTGGATGCCTCCTTAAGTCCATCTTTGCAGCCGAACTTTCTGATTCTCTGACGCCCAAAGAAAAAGAAGGGCCTGTCTCTCTCTCCAGGCTGGGCTTGCTTCCAGAGGCCCGGCCAGAGGGCTAAGCCCACTGCTGCTTCTTGTGTCATGTCAGACACCAGGCTCCTATCCTGTTTCCCTCTAGGTTGTTTTTATCTGGCTGCAAAGCAATTATTTTAGCCTCTAGTCAATTTCTGTCGGATTACCACAGGACCTCAGAGCTCAGGCAGGCCCTGAGAGAGAAGTCTGGTGGAAAGGTCCAGGAGCTGCCGACTGGCAGCCTCAATGTCACCGAGGGCTGCTTCTTATGCTGATGTGCTAGCTGCCTTCTTTGGTTTCCTGACTTAACTTGAGAACTCTGGGGTGCTAGGTCCTACGGGGGGCTTTGTTTCTGGGTTCACAGGCCCTTGCGGATACCCTAACTCAGTTCATTTTCAAGGGTTGAAGCCGGCCTCTGCCAGCAGTGCACAGCTGTCGTCCAGATGTCCCACTTAGCCTGGCAGCTTACCCCACACTTTACTGCAGGTGCTCTGTGATTGAGGAGGAGCACCCAAGGAAAGCCACAATGACGCTGAGAGGATTGGGACTGATGCAGGGTTCAGAGCAAGAGCCTAGCGGGGGAAAATAAGGCTGAGAAAAGGTCCATTTATCATCTTTGAGTGTAGGACACATCCTTGCATAGAAGATGGTGACTAACTGCGGTCTAGCCTTGCTGAAGAAACGGATTAAGCTGTATCACAAGAGATTTCAGTTAGACCAAGCAACATTAGCTAAGAGAACATGCATTCTATTGAATCTAAGACTCCATCAGCTTGACAAGGTGCTGTTATTCTGTGAACCACTGAGAAAGAAAAAGAAGATACTGCCCCAAACTATAAGACTTGTTTATAGTTAGAAATTTTAAGTTTTACTTATTAAAAGAACTCATTTATGCTTCATTTTCTATTATTACATACACATAAAGGAAAAGATACCTATACACAGATATGTTATGAATAGATATAAAGGCAATATAATTAAAATTAACTGGAAGGAGAATCATTTTGTGACACTTCTTCGTATTTGACTTCTCAGGTCAAGAGTATTTAGGTAGTATTTTTTTTTTCTTATACAGTTTAGTCCTCATTTAGAGTGTTGCTGATGTAGCATTTCTTTCTTTTTTTAAAAAAAATTTATTTATTTTATTTATTTATTTTTGGCTGCGTTGGGTCTTCGTTGTTGCGTGCGGGGTTTCTCTAGTTGCAGCGAGCGGGGGCTACTCTTCATTGGGGTGCTCAGGCTTCTCATTGTGGTGGCTTCTCTTGTTGTGGAGCACGGGCTCTAGGAGCACGGGCTTCAGTAGTTGTGGCACACGGGCTCAGTAGCTGTGGCTCGCGGGCTCTAGAGCGCAGGCTCAGTAGTTGTGGCGCACGGGCTTAGTTGCTCCATGGCATGTGGGATCTTCCCGGACCGGGGCTCCAACCCATGTCCCCTGCATTGGCAGGCGGATTCTTAACCACTGTGCCACCAGGGAAGCCCTGATGTAGCATTTCTTAAAAGAATCCATAAAACAAATAAAAGCCATTGGTGCTAATCTCTTGATTTAAGCCAACTTTATAGATTTAAGCCAAAAATATAGAGGAGTGGTTCTTCAGCTTGGGCATCATCGGAATATCCTGAAAGGCTTGTGGAAACACAGGTTGCTGGACCCCATTCCCAGGGCTTGTGGTTCAGTACGTCTGGGGTGGAGCCTGAGAATTTGCATGTCTTGCAAGACCTCGGGTGACTCTGCTTTTGCTGGTTCAGGGCCCACACTTTAAGTGTGGATGTGGGACTGGCCCCCTCTGCTTCCTTCAGGGATGTCGCTCCCTACCTCCTCACCCGTGCTCCATCCGTCTGTCTCCCAGGGGCCAGAAGAGTCCCCCTCTGCTCCTTCCCAACTTCCAAGGCCCTACCGAGAATCTCATGCCTGTGCCTCCGATGCTGGAGCCTGATTGGGCTGCGATGGCTGCTTCCCACCTGCCACCTGGCTGACGGCAAGTGTCACGTTGCGAGATGAGTCAGATTTCCGAGATGCCAAATTGGGGCGTGGGGTGGTGGTTCCTGCATCTTCAGATGAACAAAACAGAGTCGTTCCTTGTCTACGTTCCTTGAGCAAGGGTGAGGCTCAGGCTGGCCTGGAGGTAGAGGTGGGAGCTTCTCCCCTGTCCCCAGGTTTTCTGGGGCCACTCAGACAGTAGACAGCGCTGCCAGAAGTAGGGGATGGAGCTGCCAGGGCCCAGGGCTTTACGCCTTGTCACTAGGGCTGAGGACTCAGCCAGATGGTTGACTGTGGTGATTCTAACAGAAACTACCCAGTCTTTTTTTTTTTTTTAAACAGTGCTGTTAGAAATCCTCTGATATCATTCAGCATGGCACTCTACTAAAAAGGCAGAAAGGCCTTCCTTGTCTCTGTGGTTAAATACTAACAAAGAGCAGCTGTAAGTGGAGGGGCAGGCGGCATGAGCCGAGGACAGTGGGGCTGCTCGTCTTCATTAGTGTCACTGCAGACAATGTCACCTTGGACATGGGGTGGGCCTTAGGTCACCCAGCTGGTTTTCTCCAGGAGCCTGCAGGGATCAGCCTGGCCTAGTTTTCGAGACTTGAACGAACTCCCTGGCAGGCAGAGCGTCCTAATCTCTCCTCTCAGTTCTCGGTGCCCTAATCTTTTCTTTGTCTGAGATGGTGGTACTCAACCGCGGGCTGTTTGGCCCCTTAGGCGACATTACTAGTTGTCACAGCTGGGAGGGGCTGCTACTGGCACCCAGTGTGCAGAGGCCAGGGATGCTGCTAGACGTCCCCCCATGAACGGGGCAGCGCCCCCCTGGCCCCAACAAGGAACGATCCGGCACAGAATGTGAACAGTGCTGCGGCTGAGAAATGCTGCCCTAATAAACCAAGCGACCACTGAATCTGAACTGTTGTTCTGGCCTGTTGCAGGCTCTTTCTCGAAATCTGGAGAAGAGATTGAAGAGAGGAAATAAGATGACTCTTGAGGCAGGATCCCCCGTGGCCTTCCTGCAGCGGGATGCTGTCATTGCTAATACAAAGCTGTAATCCACTCAGCACCACTTTTGGATGGTTTCGCCTAATATTGAAATGAGAAAAGACACAGCACATGCGCAGACGCACGGACCACTTAAGGAACGAATTTTATCCCTAAATCTCCTGCTCCTCGGGGTTGAGTGGTGGGTGCTATAATTCTAGTCCCTCCATCTGGGACGGAGTCCCCAATCTGTTACATGTAGGTTCTGATTCGTCACGTCGGGGCAGGGCCTGAGACTCTGCATCTCTGCCAGGCTCACCCCCGCCCCGGGGGCTGCTAGGTGGAGCCCTTGCTGCAAGGTCATAGGTCACTCGTTGGGTAGCAAGGTACTAACCTGACCTTCGAGATTCCTAAGCCTGTGGAGGGACTGGGATTATGGCGCCCACCATTCACTCTGGATAATGGAAAATTCTAGCAAAGCTCTGTGCACAAATAAGTCAGCTTCCCTTCACGTGAGTGATGTGATGTGGAGAGACCCACTCCTCCTGGTGCGCCCAGAACTGTTCCAATTAAAACCCAAAGTTTTGCTTCCAAGGAACCCATCAGTCCTTTGAAACCTGGATGGTTGGTCACCCTATGAGCCCCGCTATAACCCCAGGAAAGGCAAGGTTGCAATTCTCAAATTTCCCTTAATGAGGAAGGCTCTGAGTCCCGTGCCGTGGGGACTCAAGGAAAGCCTTTTATTTCGTTATTTTAGTTTCTCTTCTGTTCTGGGAATAGGAGCAGGTATGATGTCAGGAAACGCCACCGCCCAACGTCGGGGCATTTTGTGTCTCCAGGAAGATTGCGTTTCTCTCCCTGTGAATTGTGTTGTTCTCTGAACGCCCTGACTTTTCTTCCCCCATCCTTGTTACCCACTGCTTCCAGATTCTTCCCCACCTCCTCCTCGGAGCAAGCTGCTCCACTGCTCTAAAACTTTCAGCATTTCCTGACTGATACAGTTGTCAAGGGTTTTGCCCTCAAGGAAATAAGTTTTGTGGTGGGTAGAAAAAAAGTGTGAGATGTTACCAAACTCTTAAGTAGCTTATATTCCTAATGGTTGACAAATATATGACTCTTTTATTCCTAATGGTTGACAAATATATGACTCTTTTTTCTTTTTCCTCTTTTTTTTTGGCTGTGCTGCGCAGCTTGCTGGATCTTAGTTCCCTGACCAGGGATTGAACCCTGGCCCTGGCATTGAAAGCACCGAGTCCTAACCACTGGACCGCCAGGGTATTCCTGTATGATTCATTTTTTTAAAAAAGGTCCAAGGTTTTATATAATTAAGGGTTACCATGCTAGATGGAACGTAGGGTCCGTGTTGATGTGACTTTGCAGATGATTTAGGTTGGAATCAGTAAGCATGCTGTCTAAACCCTCCCTGTGTAGGGTCCGTGTTGATGTGACATTGCAGATGATTTAGGTTGGAATCAGTAAGCATGCTGTCTAAACCCTCCCTGCTATGGCTTGGCCAGTTTCTGTGTAGTTTTCCAAACATTTCGCCTAATTTCTGTCTCTGGGTCTTTGGGTCTCCCATCAAGAATGCCTTCTCCTTTCCTCTCGGTCTACCCCACGACATCCTTCACTGTTCTATAGGTTCCCACCCTCACTATTCCAACCCTTAATGATCTCTGTTCTAAAACGTTCAGCAGTTAATGGGTGTGGCACTGGTTTCCAGCTGAGTAGTAACCGCAGTCTTGCCCAATAAGGGTTCAAAGATGGGGAAACATCTTCAAGAGAAGAGAATGAATAAGCATTTACGGGGAAGAGACCATCTTAGGGTGAGCTCCTCCCCCAAGTCCACTGCCAGCCTTGTCACTTCAAGTCTCAACAGCGTCCTGCAGGAGCAGGTGCACTCAACTTCTTTGATTAATTTGGCATTTAGAGGTCTTGGTGAGATCACGTTCTAGAAGTCTTGCCCCGGGAGAGTGTGCTGTAAAAATTAAGAGTCTTTAAAAAACTGCAGGTCACCGCTCGTTTGTTTGACAAGTATTTATGAAGTGTCTTCTCTGTTCACCCAAGGGATGGCACTCATTCACTATCATTCTCTTTAGGGTTGAAAACCTCATTGGTAGCCACGTTAGAACAGCAACGAACAAGGGTTGGGAGCTACTCGCATAGTAGATTTATAAATCCACTCGCGTGGATTTATTTGTTGTTTTCCTGGCTTCTCAAAGTTGAGGACTATGTGTTTCATTTATTCCCCACCCCCTGCAGCCATGATTCCCAGCTTGGGGTTCCTGAGCTTGGAGGGACTGCCTAGTATGGTGTTTATCCATTATTAATATTTCCCAAAGCCGAACGAGGCAAAGTCAACTTCAAATCCAATCTCTTCTGCTTTTGGTTGGAGTGAAGGCCTCTCAGTTCTGTGGCCCTGGTATCTCATGTTGATTTGAAGCTCTGATTGGTAGTTACCTCAGTGTGTCTTTGATGAATTAAAAAATGAGGAAGAGGACGAATTCTTGCTTTAACATCATTTGTTTGACTAAACGCTTTCAGATTATTTTTTGGAGGGGAGTGCAGTTGGAGACGGAATAACAGTGGCTTAGAGAGAGCACAGAGGTGGTTACATACTAGATCATCCATGCTTGTTGTAATGAACCCAGAGTAGATTTTGGTATTAAAATGGACTAGAGAGTGCTTCCCCGCTATGACTGTGGAAGGTTCTGGAAGAACTCAGCATAGCCCTCTCCACCCCAGAAGCAGGCACCTCCGGAGACATTCTAAAGTCCCCAACTGTCACGAGGCCCCCCTGAAGGCAGCTGGGTACGTGTCAGGGGCCCTGTGTGAAGGCCCGAACTGTATGCTTTTCTGGGTTGGGATGGAGGAGAAGAGGATCTTTAGGTGTGAGCGCTGTGCCCTCAGCGCATGGTCTCCTGGGAGTATCTAGGGGGCCTTTGAGATGGTCAGAGGTGGGGCCTCCGGCGGGTGGTGGGAGCCCCCACGCCTGCGGGCACCCCGGGGCTCACGTGTTCTGTCCGGGCCAAGGCTCCGCCAACCATCTGTCTGTGAGCTGCAAGACACGAAACGTGACCTGCATTGTGACAGCCCTGCCTGGTGGCGACAGGCAGTCCCAGGGGCTCTGGGAGGAGAACATGCGTGGGTGGGAGGGTGACAGGGGGAACCGCCTCTGGTTCTCGTCACGTGCAGACGACCTCATCCTGCAGCTGGCCTGTTGGAGAGCTAATGAGGTGAAGAAAATCCGTGGGAAATGACCGATTAAAACACATCGTGGAAATTTTCAAGGGAACCTGGCTTTCCGAAGCATCCAGGTGGTTTTGGATATAAGCACAGAGTCTACTTTATTGACTGGGAGTCATGTGCATAGAGTTAGGAGAGTCTACATTGGGTTTCACTACTGACCTTAAGTCATGTTATTTAAGCTCAGTGAGCCTTGTTTTCTGGATTCATCTCCTTTTATACCTGCTTGCATTGTGTTTAAATTATAAAAAGAGGGGACTTCCCTGGTGGTGCAGTGGTTAAGAATCCACCTCCCAATGCAGGGGACACGGGTTCGAGCCCCGGTCCGGGAAGATCCCACATGCCGCGGAGCAGCTAAGCCCGTGCGCCACAACTACTGAGCCTGCGAGCCACAACTACTGAACCCACGTGCCACAACTACTGAAGCTCGCGTGCCTAGAGCCCGTGCTCTGCAACAAGAGAAGCCACCACAGTGAGAAGCCCGCGCACCCCAAGGAAGAGCAGCCCCCGCTCAACACAACTAGAGAAAGCCTGCGCGCAGCAACGAAGACCCAACGCAGCCAAAAATAAATAAATAAATGAATTAGAAAAAATAAATTATAAAAAGAACATAACGTTGTAGAAAGGGGGAAAAACTCTACACTCTCATCATCCAACTACTTTAATTTGTATGAATTTTAATTTTCTGTTATTTGTGTATTTTTTGCCATTGTAATAACAAATGGCATATATTTTTGTATATTACTTCTTTCACAAAGCACCATATCATGTATTATTTCCTCTGCTGCTACAGTGTTTATCGTTTTGACTAACTGCCTGAAAGTCTACTGCCTTTATGTTCTGTAATGTATTGAACTATCCTTCTTTTGTTGAGCGTTAGAGTGATCAATATCTTTTCTCCTCCCTATATTTTAAATTTTATTTATTTATTTATTTATGGCTGTGTTGGGTCTTCGTTTTTGTGTGAGGGCTTTCTCTAGTTGTGGCAAGCGGGGGCCACTCTTCATCGTGGTGCGCGTGCCGCGCCTCTATCGAGGCCTCTCTTGTTGCGGAGCACAGGCTCCAGACGCGCAGGCTCAGTAATTGTGGCTCACGGGCCCAGTTGCTCCGTGGCACGTGGGATCTTCCCAGACCAGGGCTCGAACCCGTGTCCCCTGCATTGGCAGGCAGATTCTGAACCACTGCGCCACCAGGGAAGCCCTCCTCCCTATATTTTAAATCATTTTATTAAGCGAGTTCCTGGGAAATCACACTGACGGATCAACCCCATTAGCGGAAACAGAGGGTCCAGGACAGTTTGCATGGCTCTATCATTCCATTTAATTAGACAAATGATTTTTTTTTTCTGAGTGCCTCTTATGTGTAAGGTTTTCTGTCTGTATTGCTACCTGTTTCAAGTCCCGGCTGATGCTTCCAGAATATGTCGCAGGACTGTAAAACCTCACCAATTACAACAACTTTGGGTAAAAGGCCAGGGTGAGTCTGTGTGAAGCCTCAGTGAAATAGTATTTTTAAATAGTTGTAGAAGTCTGTCTCACCATGAAAATAACTATAGTATTCGTACCTCTTGCTTGCAGGTTCGTTTAAGACGGGGGTTGGGAATGTCAGTTGTTTGTTAGTGGGTCCGCCTGGAAAGTACTCGAAACATTTTTATGACATTTGGTATTCTTTCTTTCTTTATTTTTGCCTGCGTTGGGTCTTTGTTGCTGCGCGCGGGTTTTCTCTAGTTGTGGCGAGCGAGGGCTACTCTTCATTGCCGTGTGCGGGCTTCTCATTGTCGTGGCTTCTCTTGTGGCGGAGCACGGGCTCTAGGCGTGCGGGCTTCAGTAGCTGTGGCTCGCAGGCTCTAGAGCGCAGGCTCAGCAGCTGTGGCGCAAGGGCTTAGTTACTCCACGGCATGTGGGATCTTCCCAGACCAGGGCTTGAACCTGTGTCCCCTGCATTGGCAGGCGGATTCTCAACCACTGCGCCACCAGGGAAGCCCGAACTTTGGTATTCTGACCCGTTTCCCTGTAGTCTTGCTTACAATAATCATTTTCATGGTTGGGCCAGAAAGCTAGGACTCTGATCCGACAGCCCGGGAGGATTAGGGACTCACAAATGTGTGAGACATGGGAGAAATGGGGCTGGTGGGAGGTGTGGGTTCCAGCTCTGCGTCCAGGGTTCCATCTGTGAAGCGAGGGGCCGGGGCCAGAGGCTCTTGGAGGTTCTTCCTGGCGCTAAATTTTATGGTGTGGCCTACAGTGACCTTTAGCCCTGTGTTAGTTTGCTAGGGCTGCTGTAACAAAATACCACAGACCGTGACTGAAACAACAGAAATTTACTGTCTCACTGTTCCGGAGACCAGAAGCCCCCAGTCAGGGTGTCGGCAGGCTTGGTCCCTCCTGAGGGCCGTGGGCAAGGGTCTGGCCAGGCTCTCTCCCAGGCGTGTGGATGGCTGCCTTCTCCCCACGTCTCTTCATGTTGTCTTTCCTCGGTGTGTGTCTCTGTGTCCACATTTCCTTTTTATAGGGACACCAGCTCTGTTGGGTTAGAGCCCATCCTAATGATTTCACCTTAACTTGATTACCTCCGGGAAGACTCTGTCTAGGAATAAGGTCACATTCTGAGGAACTGGGGGTTAGGACTCTAATATGTGAACTTGGGGGTTGCACAGTTCACCCATAAGAAGTCCAAGAATGGAAACCGAATTAGGAAACCTCCCTGTTAGGTTGAGATAGTTCGCATGAGCACAGAGAGGTGGTTTTGTCCCTCCCTCCCTCCATCCTTCCCTTCCTCCTTTGCTTCCTTCCTTCTTACTGGTCCCATTCCCTGGGGACGATGGTGACAGTAGGAAACAATCATCCTTTCCGGGTAGGTTCACCCAGCCCTACTTTGTCCCTATCACCAACAGGAAACAATCACCCTTTCCGGGTAGGTTCACCCAGCCCTACTTTGTCCCTATCACCAACCGTCGGCAAACTACAGCAAATCCACATGAAATGAGTTTTGTTTCTGCTCCTACTCGGAGAAAGAAATAAAGCTTCTTGGAATCCAGCCTTCCTCCCCATTCCCTGGGGCCTCTTAAGATCTTTGTAGCTCCCTAAACGACTCCTGCTTTTGAAGATCTCACCCCATATTGCCCCAAGCATATTAAAATGCTCCCACATTCCACGTTAAGTAATTGCCCCCCACCCCCATAACATAATCAGAAAGATTTTTTTATAATTTTGCTTTTGAAATGATTTGTCTCGAAGCTTATTTAATTTATGACTGGTTGTGATTTCTTGGCCATTATTGTGCCTACTTAGGAATTCTCTTGAAGGGAGAAACACTAAGAGATTGTTTTCCGAATGTAATTAAATTTTTATGAGTACCAAAGTCAACAATTAACAAGGTTTTATAGACATTGCGTTAAACACTTGTTAATTTAAATTTCTACCGTTTGTTTTTTGGGAACCAAAACCCAATATGTTTTTTTTCAGTTCGTAACCATTTCATAGGCCCCTGGAAAACTTGGAGACCCCGGATACTGGTCCACTGGTTTCTGGTTGCTGAGATGCTCCTGCTTGTTTTCTTGCCTAATCTCTCCTTCCCAGTAGGAACTGGAATATCTCCTTCCCAGACCACAGGCTCCCTCTGTGGGGTGTCCAGCCCCTGTTTCCCGTCTCCTGGGGTGTCTACGGCTTCCCTCCCTGGGCTGGCTTTGATGACTTTGGCCTCTAGTTGTGGTCTTGTCTGTACTTTCCCTCCATCTTCAACATCCTAGTTCTCAATCTCTCTGTGGACTTTTTTGCTGAATAACCAACCCTGGCCTGACTCCACACCCGCCGCCCCCACCCCCGCACCCACCAAAGGCTCCATGCCTGGGTTAATGCTCTGCTGTCACTGTCCTGAGATGCCTAATAATTTTATCTCTGAACTTGTGTTTTATAAGCAAAGTCTGATGGGACCATGGAGTCTGCAGTGAGCAGATGCAGAGAAAAGGAAAAGGCTTTATATTTTAATACTTTTAATGGCCATTCCCCCCACTGCCTTTTGATTAAGGGGCCTCCCATTTTCCTTTTGCACCAGACCCCCAAAATTATGTAGTTGGTCCTGCCTAGTGGACTGAGGGTGAGGGTCCTGGTGGTCCATAGTTCCACTGGGGAAAGGTGTCAGTGAAATTAGATGCTTCCAGGTAAAAGAAGTGTATTCGTTTCCTATGGTTGCTGTAGCAAATCATCACAAACTTAGTGGCTTCAGACAACATAAATCATTACTGTTGTGGATGTCGGAAGGGCTAACATCAAAGTGCAAGGCCACGTGTTCCTTCTGGAGCTTCTAAGGGGTCCTTGCCTTTTCCAGTTTCTAGAGGCTGCCCGCATTCCTTGGCTTGTGGCTGCACTACTCTGACCTCCGCCTTCTCTCACTCTGACGTGCTGCCTCCCTCTCTTCCTTTATGAGGAACCTTTGTCATTACAGGGTCCCACCCGGGTAATCTGGCATAATCTTCCCATCTCGAGATCCTCAGTCACATCAGCAAAGACCCTTTTGCCAGTCGAGTAACACACCCAGGTTTCGGGGATTAGAATGTGAACATCTTGGCGGGGGCGTGGGCAAGGGCACTGTTCTGGCTGCCGAAGAAAGCTGTTTTCCAGCTTCAGATCTCCCAACACTTCAGATCTTCAAATCTTCCACCTGGGGCACATCAGGTTTTGTGGGTTCTGAAGTTCATGCCGTTTTAAGGTGCCCCTTGAAGAAAAAAATGAGAAATGTTGGTATTCAAGTGAATATTCCTTTAGAATCCAAAAAAAAAAAAAATCAATCTTAGATTGAGTTCCTTTTCTTCCGAGGCCTCTTCGGCAAGTATCAGCAATGCTGATGTTGGCATGTCCCCTGGTGTCCTCGCCACCTGGGACACTCTCTGCTCCCAGCAGCCCCCTTGCAGGTGAGGGCCCCAAGCTGGGCTGTGTGGGTCAGTTGCCTCTCTATCCACCAAAAGAAGGAGGTTTTCTCCTGCTGAGTTTTCCTCTCTGGCTGGGGAGATTGCCCAGCAGTGGAAGGCATGGGTGTTTCTTTCCTGGAGAATAAAGGAGAAAAGGGACGAAGCAGCCGAATAATACTGTATAACAGCTTTCATCATAAGCCTTAATTTATAACACACACTCAAGGCAATGCCTGCAGCGTCTGCGCTGGCAACGTCATGAGGGCACAGGTTGTCTCTGTGTCCTTTGCTGATGTGTATCCAGTGCCTCAGACATGCCTGTCACATAGTAGGTGTGCAGCAAACGTTTGCTGAGTGAGTGAGTGAACCAACAGGCTATTTGTGTGATCCACAGGGCTCTAAAGGAACAGGCTTGAAGTAGAGTTTACTTGTTCAGTGATTCCCCTGAATAAAACCGAGCACAGTAGACTCCATAGAATTACTTATGAGATGCCAGGAGAGTTGTTTGAAGCCAATGTGGAAAAGATGGGAAGTGGATTTATGCCAGTGATCATCTCGGAGACAGGGTTGATTTCGTATTTAATCAGTGGTGGTTTTTACCTAGTAATTCCATATCTTAATTAAGCTGGTGGTTGAGCTTACTGGAAACTTCTCTCCCGATAATAGGTTTGTATAAAGTCAGTAGAACCTGCACTTCTCTTTTTTTTCTTTTTCTTTTTTTTTTTGGGGGGGGGGTTGAAATATTACTGTCTTTTTAAAATTTATTTATTTATTTTTAATTGAAGTATAGTTGATTTACAATGTGGTTAGTTTCAGGTGTATAGCAAAGTGATTCAGTTATACATATATATAAATCTATTCTTTTTCGGATTCTTTTCCATTATAGGGTATTACAAGATATTGAGTAGAGTTCCCTGTCCTATACAGTAGGCCCTTGTTGGTTATCTATTTTATATATAGTAGTGCGTATGTGTTAAACCCAAACTCCTAATTTATCCCTCCCCTCTGCTTTCCCCTTTGTTAACCATAAGGTTGTTTTCTATGCCTGTGAGTCTATTTCTGTTTTGTAAATAAGTTCACTTTTTAGATTCCATATATATGTGATATCATATGGTATTTGTCTTTCTCTGTCTGACTTACTTCACTTAGTATGATCATCTCTAGGTCCATCCATGTTGCTGCAAATGGCATTATTTCATTCTTTTTTATGGCTGAGTAGTATTCCATTGTATATATGTACCACATCTTCTTTATCCATTCATCTGTCCATGGACATTTAGAGAACCTGTACTTCTATACCCTCCCTCCAACATAGCTGGTGCAGGTTCAGAATTAATCAGTTAGACAAAGGTGAGAAGGGATGTGCTTGCTGAGTCCATTTCCCCCCCAAGCCCTTGAGGGCAGCTCTTCCCTGTACGAGGCTGAGAAAAGTGGCGTCAAGTCGCTGTTGGCTCTTTTGGATGGTGCTTAGATAAAAGGTGGGTTAGAATCTCCTCTTCCTCAGTTTATCAGTCACATTGGAGAGCAAATGTTAAGGGCAATTAGACCTGTTCCACCTGCCAAAGCCGTTCCAGGCATTTCCATTTAGGAAGCCCTGTGATGTCATAGTGTCCTGACATCAGAACCTTAAATAATCAAAACCCAGAAGGGTCGAGGGAATTGAGCGCCTAGGAGGTTTGATTGTAGGTGTATTTTTGCAGTGATTGGAGTATAAAGATTGGCTGGACAGTTGGTTCTCTTCTTTCTTGCGTTTTAGGGTGAATCAAATGCTAACTAGTGCCTTGACTGAGGCTGGATGCTTCTTGAAGGGTGTGTTAAATTTTAAAGAGTGAGTTTTGTCATCACTTCATACTAAGAAGATTTATTTTATGGGATTACACTAGGGCTTCTCAGTCTTGGCACTATTGACCTTTTGGGTCAGATAACTCTTTGCTGTGGAGGCTGTGAGTAGTGGTGGATGTTTAGCAGCAACCCTGGCCTCTACCCACTAGTTTACTCCAAAGGCAAGGAGGAGCTCTCAGAGGCTTTGCAGTAGTAGACTGATGTGGTTGGACTTCCGTCTTTAAAAAATCACTTTGGCTGCTGTTTGGAGGACAGACTGGTGGCGGGGGAGGGGGGGATGCACAATGGGAATCAGGGCAGGATGATGAGTCAGAGCTGTTATTTTGGGCAAAGTGGATGAATTCTGGATGTATGGGTGGGGCATACTTAGAAAATCCCCTAAAAGAACAACAAAAAACCCCTGACATTTCAATAGCACTTCTTTGAACTTCCTATTACTTTCACTTCCTTAATCCCTTCAGGATATCAGTGCCAGTTCAGCTGGGTTTACCATCCGCACTTGGAAGGAACCTGCGCCCCAGGCTTATCTCGGTCCTCATGATGCATCAGTGGTCAGACTTCAGGAAAGGGAAAGAAATGAGAGGCCTGAGAGGCTGGGCCAGGCCACACTATCTGTGTGTAGCTGATTTCCGTGTGCCAGGGCCCAGCAGAGCCAACAGAGGCCCATGACATATCCACTGGATAAATGAATGAGTGAATAAATGAAGGAGGGAGTGAGGGTCGAGGGATAATGATCGTTCAGCCTGCCGTGATGGGTGCCCTGCTGGATGGTAGGCGCTTTGTTCCAGTTGCAGTCACCTGTAGAGAGAGCACAGGGTGATGACGCCCAGACCCAGGATGGGGACACTGAGGCTGAGAGGGGTTGGGGAATTTGTCCAAGGAAACTCACGTGCCAAGCTGGGCTTCTTCCTGGGCTGTCAGATTCCAAAGCCTGTGCTTAATTGCTGCAGTACCTCCTAAAAGAAACAAGATTTCAGAGAGGAAAGGAGGGAGGGAGGGAGGGGGAGGGAAAGCAGGGGCAGAGAGACAGAGAGAGAGAAGGAGGAGGAGGAAGGGGTGGGGAGGAGGAGAGAATAAGAGAAGCAACAGTGAAGAGATTGAGGACTCACTGGGCTGGACCACTTGTGTCCCTCTCCTGTCCCTTCTCCATCTCCCCCAGCACTTCCTGTGAAGCTGTCTCCCTCCACCCCTGGCCCTGCCCCACCCCGCCCCACCCCACCCCGCCCCACCCCACCCCACCCCATGCTCCAGTGGGAGGTGCTTGCCGCTGGCAGGTTGCTTAACCAGATCAAGCTACAGCAATTCCTCTGGAAAGGGCCACCATCCCACTGCCCTGCGGATACCTTGCTGACTGTCAAGTTCGTTCTATGGCCTTTGGACGTTTGGGGGGCAGCCCTCTCTGCCTGCATGGCACCCACCACCTCTTATTTATTTTATTATATTTTAAATTTTATTTATTTATTTATTTTTATAAATTTATTTTATTTATTTTTGTGTGTGTTGGGTCTTTGTTGCTGTGCGCGGGCTTTCTCTAGTTGCGGTGAGCGGGGGCTACTCTTTGTTGCAGTGCGCAGGCTTCTCATTGCGGTGGCTTCTCTTGTTGCGGAGCACGGGCTCTAGGTGCGCAGGCTTCAGTAGTTGTGGCACGTGGGCTCCGTAGTTGTGGCTCGTGGGCTCTAGAGCACAGGCTCAGTAGTTGCGGCCCACGGGCTTTGTTGCTCCGTGGTATGTGGGACCTTCCCAGACCAGGGCTCGAACCCGTGTCCCCTGCATTGGCAGGCAGATTCTTAACCATTGCGCTGCCAGGGAAGTCCCCCACCACCTTTTAATGAGCCCCTGCTCATTAGTTTGTTCTTACACACTCATCTCTCCTCTCCTCCCCCAGCTTATGGAGGCTGCAGGGCACAGTTTGCTTTGGAGGGAGAGAATGGGAATGGACTGGGGATGGGCTGGAGGTAAGAGCCAGTGTACTTAGCTTTAAGGAAACATTTTCTTTTGGGCAACACTCGGGCACTTCTTACCATCAGTGAGTGCAAGAAAGACAGAGGCAATTTGTATGTTTGGGTTGGTGGTGTGTGTGTGTGTGTGTGTGTGTAAGGGGTTCAGTGGGAAAGATGGGAAATGGCAGGATTTGTCTCCTGGGGGTTGGCCACCCTGCTTTAGGGCACTGGCATGGTTCAAGGGAAGAGAGACGTTTTGCCGATCAGGGTGTCCCGTCCTATCCTGTGAGTCCTGAATGTCTGAGGCAGGAAGAACACCATCTCCGGAGTCAGCTGGGCTTGGTTTCCCATACCTCCCTGTCAACCTGGGCTCAATACAGAGCTTTCCTGAGCCTCAGTTTTCTTATCTGTAAAATGGGGTGTCTTAGTCCCTTTCATGCTGCTGTAACTAAATGCCACAGACTGGGTTAGCTTATACACAACAGAAATTTATTGGTCACAGTTCTGGAAGCTGGAAGTCTGAGATGAGGGTGCCAGCGTGGTTGGGTGAGGGCCGTATCAGGGTTCCAGACTTCTTGTGTATCCTCACGTGGCACATGGGGCAAGGGAGCTCTCTGGAGCCTGTTTTATAAGGATAGCAATGCCATTCATGAGGGCTCCACCCATGAAATTCATATGCCGAAGCCCTAACCCCCAATGGGACTGCATTTGGAGATAGAGCTTTCAGGAGGTAATGACGGTTAAATGAAGCCATAAGGGTGGGCTCCTCGTTTGATAGGACTGGAAGCGTTATAAGAAGAGGGAGAGAGAGAAGGATCCCTCTCTCTTCCTTCCTGTGCGTGCGCCGAGAAAAGGCCACGTGAGGACACAGCGAGAGGCAGCCATGTGCAAAGCAGGAAGAGACCCTCACCAGGCACCGTGTCTGCACCTTGATCTTGGACTGGTCTTGGACTTGCAGCCCCCAGAAGCGTGAGAAAACAGATGTCTATTGTTTAAGCCACCCAGTCTGTGGTATTTTCTTACGGCAGCCCGAGCTGACTAAGACAGCTGGTCTGGCTCTCTCCCTGGTCTGGGACTCTCCCGAAGGCAGAAACCACGTACCGTCACCACGCCGTCTTCCCTTCCTGGCCCAGTGCATGGATCTGGTGCAATCATCAGTGCCCACAACTATGGACAAAAGTGGTCTGCTCCTATTGGATCCTCTGGTCTGTGGCCACTGTGATTATGGGCAGTGTTTCTGGTTACCTCTGCTAGGGTCATCAGATAAAATACAGGACACCCGGTTACATTTGAATTTCGGATAAGCAACAGATATGAAATATGTTTTTAGCATAAGTATCTCCCCAATACTGCCCAGGATATACTTACACTAAAAAACTATTTGTTGTTTATCTAAAATTCAAATTTAACTGGGCATCCTGTCTTTATTTTTGGCTAAATCTAGCTATCTTACCCCATGGTCTTTTTCTAGAAGGCCTGGAGAACAAAGCAGCAGTTCTCAAAGAGGGGTCCCAGGACCAGAGTATCAGCAACAACTAGTTCAGAACAGAAAACCTCGGGCCCCGCCCAGGCTTCCAGAACCAGAAGCTCTGAGGGTGCCAGCATTCTGTGTTTTGACATCTCTCTGGGTGGTTCCACTGGGCGCTGTAGTTTGAGGGCCGTTGACCTAGAGAAGGATGCTGATGGTGGGAGATTCCATTTCCCACCCTCTCCAAACGTGTCCTGCCCTGTTGCTCACCCAGGGCGTTGGACTCAGCTGCCAAAGTGTAGCAACATAAATGGTATCAGGGACGTTGCGAAAGGTGTCCTTTCCTTGGGTTTCTGGGGCTTCTTGGAAGATCGCAGAGGTTTCTGCAGGGCTCTGTTCCACCCGCCCGGATCTGCTCCCGAGCCCGCAGAGGCTGTGAACCAGAGAATTTATTCTCCCGGCCGGATCTGCCAATCGCAGCGGTGGGGGCGGGGCCTCACGGCCGGGGGACACGTGTGCGGGGAGGGAAGCAGGAAGTGACCGCGGAGTGGAGCCGGGGAGCCAGCGGCTGCGGGGCTGATGGAAGTGGAGTGGGGGCTTGAGAGGGCACCGAAGTGAGTCGGCTTTTCTCTCCTTCGGCGCCTTCGGTGGGGCTGGAGGCCCGGGGGCTGGGGCCAGCGCGACCAGAGCGTGGGACTCGGAAGGGCAGCCCCATGCAGTTTGGAAGGGGGGTGCCCCTGGGAGAGGAGGGGGTCGGAGGAGAAGCGGGGCGGCCTCGGCAGGTGGCAGAGGAGGGGGAGGGGCGCCCGGAGCCCCACCTCGGCCCCTCTCCAGGGCGAGCTGGAGGCTGTTGACCTGCCTTCCTTTGACAGTGGTTCCCCAAGATCTCCTTTTCATTTAGTGTTTCCCGGTGGGCCGGTGGGGGGGGGGGGCGGGAGCCCTGGGAACGGCCGTGGCCACAAGTCCAGCTGCTCCGAGTCCCCTCCCTCTGGTTCTGGGGGTCAGCGGGACCCCTTGAATTTGGCTGGGAATGCGGTTAAGATGCAGCAGGCCCGAGAGGGTGCATTTCTAATCAACCCCCAGGTCGGCCGGTCCTCGGACCACACTTTGAGTAGACAGGTATTAGAGAACATTCTCCGCAGTCACGTCAGCCCAAACCCGAATCATTTTGCTCAGTTCCACTCTCGAAGTCAGGACATGTATGTAGGTTTCGTGAAGTGCTCTTTCCACCTCTGCAACTTTTTCATTGGCATCTTGAAGCTGACTCTTGGAAGCAGGGTAACAGGTTTAAAAGGAAGAGAAAATAAATAAATCCTCTATCAGCCAGGAGCCGTGTGCTGCTACGTGTGGGGTGGTGCTGGCATCTTTAAAGCCGGAGCAGGCAGAGAATAATCCTGCCTTCTGCAAAGTAACCCAGGTTTATGTATTAGTATCAGCTCACGAGGAAGTCTGAGCCCCATTGCTGAAGCGGCTTTTGAGGTGCCCTGGCTGACCTTCCCTGCTCTCAAGGCGCTCCTGGTCTACCTGCTGGAGAAAACTTTCTGTCCTCTTGGGTCTCTGTGGCGGTGGCCCTGCTGGTCCCTCGTAGGGCAGGAGAACTCACTTTCTAAGTTCTTGGTCTTGTAGAAGTTGTTCCAGTTTTAGACCTGTGCTTTCCGCTTTGATGTGCATAAGAGTACCCCCATGGAACTCGCTAAAATGCAGATTCTGATTCAGCAAGTCTGGGGTGGGGCCTGAGATTGTGCATTTCTAACTTAGCTCCTAAGGGCGCCTAGCGCTGCTGGTTCTGGGACCACCCTTTGAGTAGTGAGGATTTAAAACAGCAAATGGAAGAAACTTCTCCAAGGGGCACTGAGCTTGCGTTGCTGACAATAAATCTGCTGTTGTAGGGATGGGAAGGATGGCGGCCTTGGTCTTCCCTCTGTGTCCCTTTTTCTTACATCCCAGGGTGCTCGGGTGTAAATAGAGTCTTGGAAGGGTGTTTTCCCCTCCCACTAGCCCCCGGGAACACCCACGAGCTCACTCGTTTGCCAGCCCACAAAACCCATGTTGACTTTGGCCCGTTGGTGAATGTAAACGGTTTCCTCTTTTCTGTAGTTGTTAAAAGGCACATTCAACGCTGAAAAACAAAGTTTTTTTTTGTTATGACCTGTCTTGGACGGTAAGTACTGAGGAGATGGTAGCTATGTGCCTTTCTTTGTAAATGCTGTTTGAAATTTTATCCACGAGCAGCTAGAAAGAGAAGGTTGGTGTAATGATCCAGATGTCTCGGTTTAGAGACAAACACGAACCATTGTCTTTAGGGTACCTTAACTAGATGACATGTAAAAAGGTGGTTTTTTTTTTTTTTTTTTTTTTTTTTTTAATATTTGCTTTTCTTTATTTGGTGCAGTCATCATTCTGAACTCCACTTAGACTATGGGGACCCAATCGGAATCCAGAGATTCTGTTTCTCTCCGAGGTTTCCTGGCACCTCGGCTGAGCCTGGGCACAGCTGGGCTCACCTGGGCTTATCTGGGTTCACCTGGACTCACAGCCTTCCTAGGTCTGAATCCTGCTGTGTTGTTGACCCTCGTGGCATAAGAGGGCCCTTCCACCCTCTGCCCTGGTTTCCTTCCAGGGTCAGAGGCAGAATCTTCAGCTTTTGATCTGCAAGCTCAGGTTGCTGGCTCCTCACAGACCCCTAGGGCCTGGCAGGGCTGAGCCCAGTGGGGTCGTGTCCAGCCCTGTGGTTGCTGGAAGACAGCGGGGGCGGGGGGCGAGCTGAATGAGCCCTTTGAGATGAGGCCCTGAGTCCCAGTGTTTATGTACCAAAATACAGGGCTTTTCAACCAACAGGTTTCTCCGCCTCGTAACTTTCCACAGGGAGCGTCTGATTCCCTGTCATTTTAGAGCTAGAATTGAAAACATGTCAAGTCTAGAGGAGATTCCCCAGCTTTGGGAGCAAGCGTGCTCAGTGGACTGGGGGAAATGCCCCTTGGGTCTCTGTTTCCTTGTTCTTGCTGAGTGTCCTATTCAAGTTAAGCTGGCCCTTTTCAATTCAACACATAGTTTTGGGGTGCCAGAAGGCCCTATTTTACAGGGGTGTCAAGTGGCAAAAAGCATCATCCCTGTTTTTAAGCAACGAATGATATAAAAGATGAAGGGGGCAAGCCCACACAAAGAAAACACCAAAGATGTGCCCTCGGACGGGAGTGGAGAGGAATCAGGGAAGCGTGGAATTGAAGTTGGTGTTAGGTGGGCAACAGAGGATTCACTGGGTCTGATGGCTGGAGGGCGGGGAGGAAGGCATGCTGGGAGGAAACCGGATAAAGAGAGACTTGGAGCTGGACCATCTGGGGCTTGTCGAAGGTTCTGGGAATAATTGGGTTGAGTTGGAATCCGATGCCCACGCAGGGTGCAGTGGTTGAACAGTTATTGGGCTAGTCGCAGGTCAGTCTATGGCGTGTACCCTTTGCAGACCTTGGGAACCGCCGTGGGAACTGCCCCGGGGAGCTATTGGAAGTGTGATCAGGGTGTAGGTGGAAGAGCTTCAAGAGGGAATCGGAGCTAGTCACCTGTGTTTGGAGGAGACAGAACCGCTGATGGGCGATAGGCAAGGCCAGGTAGAACAGGCAGAATGTGCCGGAAGGCTGCAGGCGCGGACCCTCCCATGCGCCCTCCCTCCAGGCTATATAATTCACATTCTTTGCGCGTCTTCTCTTTGGAGCTATTTCCCAATGTTGTCCCTTCTGTCGTGGCATCTACTCCTCTGGCATCTCCCTACGTGTCCCCATGTCCCTCCTTTTGGAGTTAGATGATTTCCAGTACCCGGGGAGAAGCTGGATGAAGCCGCCCGACCTGCGCCGGGTCACTGAGGTCACTGAGGTCACTGAGGGATGGATGGCGGAAGGGTGCACGCCAGCAGCCCAGACGTGGGCCAGCTCGGGTGGAGGGACCGCGGGTGCTGACCCTCTCCTGCTCCTCTGCACACAGCTGTATCCAGCATGCTCCAAGGCCACAGCCCTGTGTCCCAGGCCTTGCTGGGGACCTTCTTCACCTGGGGGATGACGGCGGCCGGGGCAGCTCTTGTGTTCGTATTCTCTAGCGGACAGGTGAGTTGCCTCGGTTCGGTTCTGGGGGTTCTCGGGGACTCTCTTAGCGAGTTCTGAAACCACCCCTCCTCCGCCCAGCCGGGCTGCAGACTCGCTCGTGCCGCCGGCCACAGCTCCAGGTTGGGGTGACGTTGCCTCTGCCCCCTTTCCTCCCCTTGTCCCCTCCAGCTTGCTGCGCCCGTGCTCCTGGGTCCCCTGCTTCCCCTCTCCTGACTCAGAGGGAGCAGGAAGTGAGAAGACCAGGTACTCAGCCTCCTTGAGCCCTCTGCCTGATTTCTATCTTCCGTCTAGTTTCTCTTGGGTCCGGAGCAGGTGGTGATGTGCGTGAGGTTTGTACCTCTCCTGCCCTGTGGCCTTGAGTTAGAGATGGTTGAAAAGACCTTGGGGGAAAGGAAGCGGGGGTGGGGTGGGGGGCGGTCTGTCCGCTTCCTCTTTTACCCCATTTCCAGGCTCTTCATGGACTCCCTCACCCTCTTTGGGATGAATACACGCACACCTGCCTCCCAGGCTCCTATAGACCCCACATCTGCCCACCCCTCCCACCCCTGCACCCCTAGGTCCCCCAGACTCCACCTCTCCCTCCGCCACACGCTACACCCTCCTACACACTCCGCGAAAACTCCCACGCTCCTCTCCCTCCCCTCCCCCCCCAGACCCCTACGCTTGCCCTGTGCATCCCACTCACATCCCCAGGGCCACACCCCCGTACACACCCCTCCCTGCCCCTCCCCACGCCCCTCCCCTCCCCTCCCCACGCCCCCCTCCTGTGCCCGAAAGTCCTTTCTTTCCTGCAACCTTGACCCCCTCAGTCCACGGCCTGGAACCATCAGCCATGGATACCTTGATGAAAGCGAAGCCCCTGCATGGCTCACGCAGCCACAGACGCTGTAGGGGTGGTTAGCGAGCAAGTGATCGAGGAGCGAGGGAAGCGTGCTGGGAGGCCGATCTGGAAAGCAGAACCCATCTAGGAAGCCGGCCAGCCGGGCACTCTTGTGTCAGAGCCTGAAAAGCAGTGTTGATGTCGCCGACGAGGTGGGGCCTCCCCCACTGCCCTCCCCCGCCTGGGGAGACCCACAGCCCCGGGGAGACCCACAGCCCCGAGGAGTCCCGGGTTACTGTCGACAGGTGACCAAACCCTCCTCCCGTTTCCTGACAGCCACACCAGGTCTTCTGGGGTCCCGTCCTCGCGCCCTTCTGGGGCAGAATATCTTCACTATCTCATCTCATCTCATCTTCAGTTTCTTTTGCGTTGAGAAGGCGAGATCTGAGTCGAAATAGCTGGGGTCTAACTGACCCAGCTGGCCCTGGAGACCCGAGTGGAACTCCACAGCCCCGTGTGGCCCCGGCCGATGCTATAGGGGCTCCTCAGAAAGGGAGAAGCCATCGCAGAGGTGCCCCCTTCCCCTTGGGAGCTGCAGAGCCACTCGTTTGTCTCGCGTTAGTGTAATCCCCAGGCCAGTAGGAGGAACTGCTGAGTCCTTTCTCTGTGTGGAGGCACACGGGGGTCCCCGAGACCACCCACGCGTTTGGTGATTCGCTAGACTCTGAGGACTCAGCATCGAGTTGTTCTCTTGGCTCAGGTTTATTACAGTGAAAGGACACACGATAGCGTCAGCAAGACAGAGATGGTCAGGGTCTGGAGAAACCTGTGCCCAGATTTGGGATCCAGTGCCCCCTTCCCCCCGTGAGGGGGCACAGAGCGTGCTCATTCCCCCAGCAACGAAAATGCAGTAACACGTGGACCATGTGTCAGCTCAGGGACGCCCAGTGCAGACTCGGGCCCCACGGTTTTTACTGGGGACTGGTCACGTGGGCATCTGTGCTGAGCTCCCAACCCAAATCCCAGACTCGAAGAAGGAAAGCAGGTGTCGTGCACAAATCACCTTGTTTGTGAAACAGGCACAGGGGCCCACCTGTACTGGTCAGGGAGTGGGGCGAGCAGTCCCAGTGCCAGCTTCCCAGAACCAGCCAAGGACTAACCTTGAAAGTGGGACCTTCTAAAGATAGCAGGCCCAGGTGGGCTGTGTGAGCCCTCTCTCCGCAGGAGGGGTGCGGGAGGAGTGGGAAGGGGTTACAGCGTGAGGGGATAAAGCCAGCAGTAGATGTGAGCGCACAGGGGTTGGCTCTTCCCCTCCCGCTCCCTGGTGAACCTCCGTTTTCGCCCAACTAGAATGGGGGCTGTGGTGATGGTCCCTTGGGATAGTAGACACTCAGGCATCTGTCCTCTGCTGCTGTTGGCAACATTGGCTCAACTTCACTCAGGATTCATTTTCTACATTGAAAAACTCGTGTTGTAATTGTAGGAAACTTGGAAAATATGGAAAAGCTGAAAGAAATAATAAAAAAGTTCGTGATCCCACTTCTCTGAAAGGAAAACTGAACATCTTTGTTCAAATTTATTCAGCTGTATTTGAGTATACATAAGTACAGACATATCTGTTTTCTTTACATAATGAGAAGAAACTGTCTGTGATGTTTTATAACCAGCATTTCTCACTGGATGTTATAAGTACCCCTCCCTATCCCTAAATGGTTTTTTGGTTATTTTGATTACTCTGGTTACTTAAATGGCTGTAGAATATCCTGCCATAAAAATGCATTGCAGTTGAGTTAGCCAGTCCCCAACCGCTGGACAATTAGTTTATGTCTCTTTTTCTTGCTTCTAGAAATAGTGTTATGACAAACATGAATCTTTGAGCACACATCTGATTAGTTCCTTGAGACAAATGTCTGAAAGTAGAAGAACAGGTTTACTGATCTTAAGAAACATATAATGCTTCTCCTTTCAGGATCCAGAGGAATGCTGAAAGGATGATTCTACCTGACTTTTGAATTATATCTGTCTGCTTTGATTAAATTAGTTGATTAGACCAACTTGGCTTATGTCGTGGCATGCCTAGAGAAGAATGTCATTTGTGTGGCTCACTGGGGTCAGAACCTTCCATCCACCCCCTAGCCACACAGAGGTGGGGAGAGGGTGCCTGTAGCTGGTGATGATTACCTGGCAGCACTAGCTTCCCAGACCTCACTGGGAGGCTCAGGGACTGGGGTGATAAACATCTCAGCGTATCTGTAGTGTGTCCATGTGGCTATAGATTATATCCCTAACTTAGGCCACTTCCTAAAAAAAAAACCAAAAAACCCTTTTTATTGAAATCTACGAAGCAGATAGAAAAATGCACATTTTATAAGTGTACAGCTTGATAACTTTTCACCAATGAAAATAGTACCCAGATCAAGTGCTGGAACAGGACCAGCCCCCCATCCCCCCGCTCCCACCAGCCCTTTTAGGGTTCCTTCCAATCACTGCCCCCCACCCCTTACCTGCACTCCAAGGGCATCCCCTCTCCTGCTCTCCAACGGCAGAGATTCGTTTTCTCTGTTTTGTATAGTATAAAAATGGAGTAATCGTATAGTATATGCTCTTCTCTGTCGGGCTGATTTCACCCTATTTATTTTCCAGTCTACTGAATGCCCTTGCCTGACTGTGAGCTCCATTCACGTATATATGTGTGTTCTCATTTCCATATGGTGTTCTGTTGTATGCACACAACCTAATGGTGTATCCATTCTGCTCTTGGTGGGCTTTTGGGTAGTTTCTAGTTTTCGGCTCTCACAAATAATGCCGCAAAGAGCATTTTTGTACATGCGTCTGGTGAATCCAAATATGCATTTCTGTTAGGTAGTTATGCGTGGCACTGCTGGGTCGTAGGGTATGCTTGTGAAGGTTTACTTCTAGTGGGTGCTGCCAGCTTTGCGAAGTGGCTGTACCAGTTTGTACTGCCTCTTTCAGTGTGGGAGGATTTTGGTTGGTCCACATGCTCCTTTCCAGTACTGGTCAATTTCCATCTTTTAGACCAGCTACTTACTCAAGGTTTATAGCCATAATTCACACGGAGAGCTGAGAAAGAGGCAAAACACGTGGACCAATGAAAAGCAAGGGTCACACTGAAAGAATGCTGTGATTGGCTGTGGGATGGATGGAAGGTTTTAAAAAAAATTTTTCCCCCTGGTTCTTGGCCCATTTTATAAAGACTTGGGTCCAGGATTCCAGATAGGTTCGCAAAGTGAGGCGTGGGCCAGACTTTATTCATGTGGCTCTCTTAGGCCTATGGTTTCCTCTTGTCCCACGGAACATCCCTTAGAAACTGAAACATCTTGTTTTCATTTTCAGAGGCGGATCTTAGATGGAAGCCTTGGCTTTGCTGCAGGGGTAAGTAGCACGTGGTAGGAGGGATGTAAGTGGAGGATGTTTATTCTGTTATTTCTCTGCCAAGGGGTATTTCCAGTTTCTCCGCCTGCGGCCAAGCTGCATCTCTGTGATCTCCAGGTGCTAATGGCTCCCTCTTCTCGCTGACCCTGTTTGCATCCAGCGTACTAAATGCCCCTGCCTCTCCTTAGACAGTGAAAGAAGCTTGTTGGCAGCTGTCTCAGGACTTGTAAATAAGTATTTCCAATAAGATAATATTTAGGAAGGGCTTAGCACAGAGCTTTGCTGGCACTAATTAAATATTCTCTTTCTCTCCTCCTCCTCACCCTTGAAAGACCTTATATTATAGACATTATCTTTTTTTCTTTTGGCTGCACTGGGTCTTCGTTACTGTGCGCGGGCTTTCTCTAGTTGCGGCGAGTGGGGGCTACTCTTCGTTGCGGTGCGTGGGCTTCTCATTGCGGTGGCTTCTCTTGTTGCAGAGCACAGGCTCTAGGCGCATGGGCTTTAGTAGTTGTGGTGCTCGGGCTCAGTAGTTGTGGCTAGTGGGCTCTAGAGCTCGGTAGGTGTGGCACACGGGCTTAGTTGCTTTGCAGCATGTGAGATCTTCCTGGACCAGGGATCGAACACATGCCCCCTGCATTGGCAGGTGGATTCTTAACCACTGTGCTAGCAGGGAAGTCCCCAAGACAGTTTCAAACATGTAAAAAAGTGGAGCGAATCCTATGAGGCACCCTAGGTACCCACCACCCAGCTTCAATCATTATTGACATTTTGCTAATCTCATTTCACGTGTTTCCCCCTCCTCCCACCCCATATTCTCGGGAGGTGGAATATTGCGTAAAAGCAAATCTTAGACATCATGTGATCTTACTTGTAAATTCAACGCACAACTCTAACTGAATGACTCTTTCTTTCTCTTTCTCTCTCCCTTCTTTCCTTCCTCCCTCTCTTTCCCTCCCTCCCTTCCTTCCTTCCTTTCTTTCTTTCTCTCTCTCCTTCTTTCTTCCTCCCTCCCTCCCTCTCTCTCTTTCTCTCTCCCTTCCTTCCTCTCTCTCTTTCCTTCCTTCTTTCTTTCTTTCTTTCTTTCTTTCTTTCTTTCTTTCTTTCTTTCTTTCTCTTTCTTCTCTTTCTATCTTTTCTTTCTTTCTTTCTTCCTTTCTTCCTTTCTTTCTTTCTTTCTTCCTGTCTTTCTCTCTCTTTTTCTGTCTTTCTTGCCTCACCATGCAGCTTGCAGGATCTCAGTTCCCCGACCAGGGAATGAACCTGGGCCACAGCAGTGAAAGCACTGAATCCTAACCACTAGGCAACCAGGGAACTCCCTGAATGACTTTTTTTAAAAAAACATAATCACCATGGTATTATCACACCTACCAAAATTAATAATTCCTTATTATTAGCCAACACTTAATTCACATTCAAACTTCCGCCATTTAAAAAAAAAATTGTCTTCTAAAATTGTTTTCTTAGAATCAGGATACAAACAAGATTTTCATATTGAATTTGTTTCATACTGAATTTTTTTAGTCGCTTTTATTCTTTAACAGTACCCACCGCCCCCCCCCCCCCGGCTGCCTTTTTCCCCCACGCTAGTAATATGTTAGAGAAACTGGATCATTCATCTGTAGACTGTCCCACATTCTGACTTTGGCAGATTGCTTCCTTATGGTGCTGTTGAACTTGTTCCTCTGTCCCCTGGGTCTCCTGTAAGCTGGGAGTTGGACCTCAAGGCTTACTTAATGCAGATTCCATTTTCCAGGCATGAATCACATGAATCACCGTCATAGTGGTGCTGTGTATTCCAGTCGCATCAGTCACATCAGAAGGCATGTTAATATGTGGTTTTTCCTTTTGGTTGCTCAGAATTTGGTTCTTTTCTCCTCTTTTTGTAGTTCTGTGATCCGCAAAACCTGACCCGGGTGTGGGACCTCCCGAAAGTCCTCTGAGTCAGCAGCTGTGAGACTGGCATCCGTGGAGACATTCTGGGTGTTTCACGGGGCATGGAGAGTGGTCACAAAATCAGTTCCCAGGTCCTCAGCTTCCAGTTTTGTTCTCTTTCCCCAAACTGCTCTGCCTGAGAATACCCCAGTGGCAGGTTCTGTCTTCCCACCTTCCCCGACACAGTTGTCCTCTCCTACTTTACGAAAGGAAGATGCACTCTTGCCTTGGTTCCTTGTCTTTGGGTAGCAGCATCTCCACGCACAGACGGAGGGACCCTTGGCATGTTGGTGCTCAGGTGGAGATAGTGAAGGACTTGAACCACTGATCGCTGGACACACATCCTTTAGCAATTCAGAGACTGTCCCGTCCTTTGAATCAAATTGTTAGCAGAGAAATCCTTTAATGTAGGGAATTCCCTGGTAGTCCAGTGGTTAGGACTCAGCACTCAGCACTTTCACTGCCAAGGGCCTGGGTTTGATCCCTGGTCAGAGAACTAAGATCCCACAAGCTGTGTGGAGTAGCCAAAAAAAAAAAAAAAAAAAAAGCCTTTAATGTAAATGTCCATGGTGGACCACTCTGGGATTTTGAGCCTCCTTGGATAGAGTTCAAAGAACAAAATGACAATATTATAACAATATATCTATTTTTTTCTATCTTCTTTACATGAACACGTTTTCTCTTTGTTTACTTTAAGAAAAGAAAGAACCCAAAGAAAAATAGAAATAAAATTGATGCTTAGCCCTGTCTTATTCTAGCAATAACTTCTTAATGTTTATTCACAGTTATATGAATGAATTGAAAAAATAAGAAAAAAAGCCTCATCCATGAGAATATGCATTTCCAAGAATATTTTACTTTTGAGTGTCTAATAATTATGAAACAGCATATTCAATTTTTGTTATTATGAATGTGTTCTTGACCACTAATAGTTCTAAATTTGTTTATTTATTTATTTATTTATTTATGGCTGGGTTGGGTCTTCGTTGCTGCGTGTAGGCTCTCTCTGGTTGCGGTGAGCGGGGGCTACTCTTAGTTGCAGTGCATGGGCTTCTCATTGTTGTGGCTTCTCATGTTGCGGAGCACGGGCTCTAGGTGCGTGGGCTTCAGTAGTTGTGGCACGTGGGCTCAGTAGTTATGGTGCATGGGCTTAGCTGCTCCGCGGCATGTGGGATCTTCCCAGACCAGGGCTAGAACCCGTGTCCCCTGCATTGGCAGGCGGATTCTTAACCACTGCGCCACCAGGGAAGCCCCTCGACCACTAATGTTTTAATGGTCACTCAATCCAGGAAATTGTTATTTAAGCAGTTGGAGCCCTAGATTCACAGGGAATTTTTAAAAATTAAATGGAAATGTATAGAAATATTTTTTTGCAAAGCAGTATGATAAAGAAACCAGTGATAGACTTTCTAGCATAAAATGTAAGTTGCTCTAGGATAAAATTCTGTGGGGAAATGCAACTGAAGTACAAATCGAGGAGAAAAAAGAATGACGTACATTTTTTGACTTTTGAAGAAGAGCTTGCACGTGTGGTTTTGCGTGTAGAATGTAACCCTCGAACAGAAAAGTGCATTAGACATAAACGCACAGCTTAGTTTGTGTATATTTTTAAGTGGATAATGGGAGAGTCAAATCCCTGTGCTGTTTATTTTTATTTATTTATTTGGCTGCAACGCACGGCTTGCAGGATCTTAGTTCCTCCACCAGGGGTTGAACCTGGGCCCCGGCAGTGAAAGTGCTGAGTCTTAACCACTGGACCACCAGGGAATTCCTTCTCTATGCTGTTTAGTCCATTTAAACGACTGATGAAACAGTTTTATTTAAACACATCAATATTTACATGCCAGAATTTGTGTCTTTTGCGACTCTTTAAATTTGAGATGAAAATATTTTTTTATTTTTATTGTTTGAATTTTATTGAAGTATAGTTGATTTACAGTGTTGTGTTAATTTCTGCTGTATAGCAAAGTGATTCAGTTTTACATATGTATATTCTTCTTCATATTCTTTTCCGTTATGGTTTATCACATCATAGTGAATGCAGTTCTCTGTGCTATACAGTGGGACCTTGTTGTTTATCCATTCTGTATATAATAGTTTACATCTGCTAATCTCAAGCTCCCAATCCATTCCTCCCCCATCCCCTTTCCTCCTTGGCGACCACAAGTCTGTTCTCTGTTTCTGTGAGTCTGTTTCTGTTTCGTAGATAAGTTCATTTGTGTCATATTTTAGATTGCACATATAAGTGGTATCATATGGTATTTGTCTTTCTGACTTACTTCACTTAGTGTGATGATCTCTGGGTCCATCCATGTTGCTGCAAATGGCATTATTTCATTCTTTTTTATGGCTGAGTAATAGAAAACATTTTAAATGTCAATTTCAAAATGAGTGAGAGGATACCTAGTTTTTCAAAATTCTTGTAGAGGTTACACAGATACAAAGTTTTCAGAACTGTGTTCTGTGCTGACCTGGCACTTGGGTGTCCTGATCTAGTTTACTCTTTTAGGCCAAAAGCCTTTGTAAGATTTATATAACAAAAGACAAAACCCAAGATGAAACAAGGAGAGAAACAAACAAACAAAAAACAGGTGGAGTATACCAGTCTTCAGGACATGTAAGAATGAATTTGGGAGCGTTAAAACATGAAAAGTTAAGAGTTCCTTAAAGAAACATCATCAGACCAGTGTTTTATGTTCTTTTCACTATGAGGATCTAAAATAGTTCTACTTCTGAGTTTTAAAATAGTGGGTGGGAAAAAAGAGATTCTAAAAGTTATCTTTGTGTCTTTATTAGAAAATAAGTCATTTACTTTTCTAACAGTGACCTTGAGAATATGCTAGTTGCACAAAGGAGCTCCTGACCAGTCTCCCGATGCAGGGAGAAAAGTAAAAGCTTGGTGGGGGAGACAGCTGGGACTCAAACTCAGGAAAATTCAGTGGCATTGGTGACTAGAAGTGGATTCTTGTAAATGCCTCCCCAAACTAGAGAAAGGCAATAGAGCCCCAGTAGTCCAAGCTGTAAGAATTGCTTGTACTTATCATGGACCGATTTATATTTAATACAGTCAACCTACCGCGCACCGCAACAAAGAGTAGCCCCCTGCTTGCCGCAACTAGAGAAAGCCTGTGCGCAGCAACAGACCCAATGCAGCTATAAATACATAAATAAAATAAATAATTTTTTTAAAAAAATCTTAAAAAAAAAAAGACGAAGAAGAAAATCCCCTTTCCTTTCCCACTGGCTTCCCAGAGGTCACCGCCATTAACCCTGAGTGTGTATCTTCGGAGAACTTTTATGATGCACATACAAAGTGTCAGGACAGTTAGATGTGCCGTAGTGCCTGATACCCTAAAGGCTTTGCTTCTTCAACACTGCTTTCAGGTGCTTTGAATCTAGAAAAAGGGAGACCTGGCCATCAGACATTTGACTGGGGTCCCATTGTACCTTGCACAGATGTAACATGTTTCTATAGTCAGTTCTGCGTACATTTATGTATGTGTCATATGTGTATTAAAATCTGTCTCCAATATAATGCTGCAGTGACATATTAATACAGTACATAACTGTGCACTGCAACAAGTATTTCTGTGAGAGAGATTCCCAGGACGAAGGACGTAGGTATTTTTTTTTAATTTATTATTATTATTTTAAAATATCACTTAGCTGTTGCATTTATTTTATTTATTTTTTATTTGTGGCTGCGTGCGGGCTTTCTCCAGTTGCGGCGAGCGGGGACCACTGTTCGCTGCGGTGCGCGGGCCTTTTACTGCAGTGGCTTCTCTTGTTGCGGGGCACGGGCTCTAGGCGCATGGGCTTCAGTAGTTGTGGCACGTGGGCTCAGCAGCTGCGGCTCGCGGGCTCCAGAGTGCAGGCTCAGCAGCCGTGGCGCGTGGGCCCAGTTGCTCCGCGGCATGTGGGATCTTCCTGGACCAGGGCTCGAACCCGTGTCCCCTGCTTTGGCAGGCAGATTGTTAACCACTGCACCACCAGGGAAGTCCCTCTGATGTCTCCTTTTCTGTGAACTAACTAGGAATCTCTAAATCAGTGTATATTCTCTCTCAAGGAGGAAACACTTGTGTGGAATAAATATGACCATGAAACTGCAGAAGAGAAAGATAGGCTACCAATCAAAAAGCTTACTTCTAGGCATGAAAAGGCAGTCTAATATCTATTATTTAATCCCATAGGGAGCTGGCTCCTTATGAAAGATGTGATTTTTCTTAAGGAGATTTTGGCTGAGTCTGCTTTTGTGCCGCAAGTGGTGAGTGATGTTTTCTCCAAATAACTGGCTCGCTGTTGGAAGTTAATGATGCTCCAGTGATGGCCTTTGAGTCTGGAGGGATGATGGTGACCAGCTGTTCTCCATTTCCATGGAGAAATGGATGGGAAGAAATGGACTTAAATTGTAGCATGAGAGATTCAGGGAGGAGATTTCAGCCAGATCCATTGGAAAGGTTTCTTCTAGAGTAAATAGGAGAGAGAGAAGGGCCAGGGGTGCAGAGTAGCCATTGAAATGGGGCTTCAGAAAGCCTAGCTTTTATACTCCTGGCTCTACAGCTCCTGGATTACGAAGTAATAATTGCCGTTACCTTTTCTCCTTCTTCCTGCCTGAGAGATAGGGAAGCCTGGTATGTCCTAATGGAGATTTTTCAACGTGAGGTCTTTTGGACCACACTGAAATGGGCCGGGCCACCACCAGACAGTATGAGTACTCTGATGGGCTCTGAGGAGGCTCCTGCAAAGACCATTGCTGTGTGTTTCCCTGATTTTCCTCCTTAGGAGGCCGAGCGAGGGGAAGGGCCCCCGATGGCCTCCCGGGGATGCTGAAGCAGTGTGGACCTTGAGCGGGTTCCATCCCCAGCATCACTCGGACTGTGGACAGGTTACCTTGGAAGTTTCCTGGCGGTTGTCCCATGCGGACTCCTCTCTTAAATCTGCTTTTGCAAGATTTGAGGAACCAGGGAGCCCCAGGGCCTCCTAGATTTTACCCTCTGCAGCTTTTCTCTTGCACTGGGGTGCCGAGACCAGGGAGGTGATGTTGGTCTGTTCTAGGGCTAAGGCCGCCCTTTTGGTGGGCGCTCAGTGCAGGGAGGGCATATTCCAGGGTGGGCTTGGCGGGACTTTGAGCCACCTGTCACAGGGGTCTCATGTGACAAGGTGGGTGTGGCCCGGTGCAGGAAGAAGATGTGGGGCTGGGCCCTCCTCTTTTATTTTTTTTGGCCGTGCCACATGGCATGTAGGATCTTAGTTCCCTGACCAGGGATCGGACCTGTGCCCCCTGCATGGGGAGCGGGGAGTCTTAACCACTGGACCGCCAGGGAAGTCCTGGGAAGGGCCCTTCTCTAACCAGGACTATTCACTATTCAGGATGCTTGTCATTAAGGAACACCTGCCACTTCTCCACAAGGCACTTTCTTTTTAAAGGTCTCAAATGACCAGTTTCCGGTGGGAAACTTCTGTGTCTCAGCTGAGTGTCCTCAAGCCATGCCAAGGCCAGGCAGGAGACACTGAACGCATCACAGGGGACAAGCCTGATTTTTGGCCGGCGCCCCCAGCCCCCAGACAGTAGTGGTTCCTGTGGGCGCGAGGACGACGTGGTGACAGCTCTGCCCCCGGGCCCTCCCCTCACCCTGTGCGCACGTGTGGCCAAGATGAGGCCCTGCCTTCCCAGCACATCCTGACTCCACACTGCGGGGGTGGGGGGGGGGCGGAGCGAGGTCTTGCTGCAGGGGAAGCGGGGGTGGTGAGGCGAGAGGAGAAGAAAGGAGAAAGGGAAGAAAAACACTCGGGAAGGAGACATGATGATTATCCTTATTGTCTTTTTTCTTTTGCATTTCATGCTTCAGACATCCAGCGCCCTTGTAAGCAGCGCAGGGGAGGAAGTGATACTTGTTGCCTTCTCTCTGCGGTGATGGGAAGGAACCGCGTTTGCGTTGGTGGCAGCGCCCACATGTCTGAGCATCTGGGGTGGGGCGGCCCGGAGCCTGCCCAGGGCCCTGGACGGACGTTGTTACCTCCCGGCCCCCGTCTCGCCCCATCCCCTGTCCTCTCCTTCCCCACGTGCATCCTTGGGCAGCCTCCACTCTCATGGCCTGGCGACCCCTGTTTCCTGCTTTCTCTCTCTGCCTTTCCTTGTGGTCCTGGGCTGACTGTACAGTTGGTCCAGGGCACCATCCTTGGGGATATCTGTTCCTCTTTGTCTGGGGGCCTCCTCCCCTGCTCCCGTGAAGAAGGAGGTGTGAGTGTACGTCAGTGGCCCGAAGGGCTTCAAATAGTCAGATGTGAGTGCCCCAGAGTCAGAATCACTCCTCCCCTCCCCTCCCCTCCCCTCCCCTCCCCTCCCCTCCTCTCCCTCCCCTCCCCTCCCCTCCGCTCCTCTCCCTCCCCTCCCCTCCCCTCCGCTCCTGTATTCCAGGCACTGTGTCAAGTGCTGAGCAGTTGAAAAAGTGCCGGGAGAGAGGGTCTCTGTCTTTAAGGGAGTTCTGATCTAGCGGAGGGGTGGGCACACTACACCAGTGGTCCAAGTCCAGCCCTCTGTCTGGTTCCCCCCCCCCCCCCACTGTCTGCTTTTGTAAACGGAGGTTTATGGGAACCCAGCCACGCCCATTTGTTGACATACCAATATTATCAGCGCCTGCTTCTGCATTACCACAGCGGCCCTGGAGAGCTGCAGCAGGGCTGCATGGCCTGCGACACTATCTGGCGTTTTACCGAAGTCTGCTGATCCCTGATGTAGTTGCAGGTGATGCACCTCGGGGACCACAGCTCTGTGCTGTGCAGGGCCCCCGGCTGGAGGTCGTGGACGTTCCCTGGAGTGTCCGATGTTCCCGAGTCGGTGATTTCCCCGGGGGCCTGGCCTTTGCTCCTGAAGTCAGTGCTGCCACTTCCCTGTGCTGGAAGGGGGCCTTTAAGAATCTCCAGGGAATGGCTTTGCAGTGAAGCGTGATGAGTTATGTGGACCCTTTTGCTCAGTTGTCCTTGTCACGTAGGCACGCTGTGGTCATCAAGAGGGACAGCCACAGGTGAACGTGTGCAGTTTGAGATGGTGGAAGAAAGCCAGGTGTCCCCCAGCTCACACCGAACTCAGCTTTGCCACTGTCATTGGCACCCATGGTCTAGCAGAGTGAGCTGACTTGGCCTAGCGTCCTTGGTGGTTTGATTCCAGGGAGCTCTCTGGCTTTGGGGAAGCTCCCTTCCTTCCGATGCAGTGGTTCACCACCCTGGCTGCACGTTAGAATCACCTGGAGAGATGTGAAAAGCCCCATGCCCTGGACGCACCCTGGGACTACATCAGAATCTCCAGGGGGTGGGATGAGGCTTCAGTAGTTTCTAGAGCCCTCCCCCCTTCAGTAGTTTCTAGAGCCCCCTCCCCCCTCCCCCTCCCGTCCCTGTGATTGCGTTGTGCGGCCAAAGCTGAGACCCCCTGTTGTGATGGGAACCGTGGTTTAGTGAAGGGTGAGCTGGGGTTTCGAAAAAGCAGACTCCCTTCAGAGGCTCCCTGCCTCTGTGGGGCTGAGGATCCAGCGGAGCCAGCACGCTGGGCTGGGGTCCTGGTTAGAGGAGCAGTGCACGTGGAGGCTGGGGCCTTGCAACTTGGACGGGGAGCCCAGGAGGAGGCCCCTGCCTCTGGTCTCCATGGAGGCTGCCACAGTGGAGTCCACCGCGCACTTGGCAGCTGGCTCCCGAGGCTGGCTGGGCTTGACACCAGCCTGGGGTGGAAGGGGACAGTTGTTGTACGAGAGAGGTGTATTTTCCAGTTGGTCAAGCGATGGTGGACATCCGCCATCTGGGAACTCAGGCTCTTCCTCGGGGCTCCTTGGCCCTCGCAAATGAAGGATGGGAGGCAGAATCTTTACTGTTTGGAGACCTTGAGCCTGAGTTTAGATTCTCCCTTCATGCACTGTCCTCCTTGGATCACGTACTGCGTCTGAAAAAAAAAAATCTCAGGACTGGTGGGCCCTTCTGGGAGTCCTCTCAGGCACCCTCTGCCCTCAGACAGGGCAGTATTTCACCCAGTCCGCACAGATGGTGGGAGCACAGCTTGTTCCCAAAGACTTTTGCGAAGAAAGACTTTATACACTTTTTTTTTTTCGGGTGATCTGACTGTTTAGCTAGCTTATTAGAAACTTATCTAACCTAAATGTCTTCTGCTGCAATTTAAGTAAAAGAGAGGGAGTAGCTGACATCATTTTTTATAGGCATCTTAGTACAAATCACATTAAAAAGCATGTATCGAGTGTCAGCTCTTTTGCAAGATACTCTGAGCACAAGGGGTCAAAGTTAATATCGGTTAAGTTTTGTCCTTGAGCCTTCACATGCCAGGACCTTATCTATACACATTATTCACATAGCCCTCTGTGCCAAGGCTGGTGTTGGGTGGCGTGTTACTGCTTTTCCCCAGTGGCTAGTTCACAAGAGGGGAGAGGAGCGAATAATCAAAGCTTTGTGAAGGGCCCGTGTGAGTTTAGAGATGGCCCAAACACGTGTTCTCTTCACAGAAGAGCCCTTTGTCTTGGACCAGAAGGCGGGAGCAGGGAGAGAATCATCTTCAGGCCAAGCCATCTCACCATTTCCTGAACACCTACTGTGTATTTGTGGGGAGTATGCAAAGAAGTAAGGTATAATCCCGCTCTGCGGGGGGGTTTAAGGTGGGTTAGGGAAGAGAGGTCATATTCACCTGTAATCAAGAGACAGGTCAGCGTGCCGTTGTAAAATGGTAATTGACAAAAGGTGATGGGAGCCCCCGGGACAGGGAAGTTATTTCTAGTTGGGGAATAGAGGGGACTTCTTTGTGGACGAAGCTCAGGTTGGAAGGATCCGTAGAATCTGGGGGTGGGGAAGGAGGAGGGGAAGGAAATGAATTATAGGCGGAAAAGCAGCAAATTGGAAGTACAGAGTGGAAAATACAGGAGTGGTGATTGGTTTGGTTGGAAGGTGATGCCAGAAAGGTAGGCTGGGGCCCGATGTGACCAACCTGGGGTCCTGTGGAAGGGAGTCTGTGCTCTGTTCTCTAGATCGATGCAGGAGACCCTGGAGGTTTTTGAGAGGGTGACATCAGAGCTGTGCTTCCAGGAAGCGCATTCTGTTGGTAGCAGATAACGTGGCCATAGGAAGCATGCAGGGGGAGGCTGGCTGTGGGCAGGCTGCCTGGAGGCTCTTGCGTTACTTTAGGTGATACCTTGACTCACTGGAAGCCTTGACTTTGGGCAGAGGCAGAGGAGTTAGGAGGGGAGACAGCAAAAGACATTCCTGCTGGAGAACTCGGGGACTTGGCAGTCCTTTGATTATGAAGGTAGCCCAGGAGGTTCAAGCCCATCAGAAGTCCTGTGTTCCTGGGGCTACCTCCCCTGGGGTTGTTAGAGAATTTAGCTTCGCCGTCCTGGCTTATGGGCTGAGGGGGACTCTCCCAGAAATGGGGAGGTGGGGAGGGGTCTCTTAGGTTTACATCAGGCTTTTCTCATTTGAGTGGGTTTGTACTTTGGAATCTATGTGTTGGGGTGGTCTCCATGGCAACCAGCCACCTACAGCTAGTTGTACTGATGGTGATGCTTCCTGCAGCTCACTCTGTTTTTAGTGCTCTGTATCCATTAGGATTAGGTTTGACTGAGAGTAACTGAGACCCAAAAATAGTGACTTAAATAAGAAGGACTCCTCTGATGTAGAAGAAATCCAGAGACCATGGCTGGGAGCATAGTTCCATGGAGTCACCAGGGATCTAGACTCCTTTTTTGCTCGCTGCTTTGCCCCAGATGGGAGCCTTTCTCTTTCTGGCCCAAGGTAGCTGCTAGAGCTCAGGCCATCACATCTGCCTTCCAGGCAGCAAAATGGCAGGAGGGAGGGAGGTTCCTTGCAGGTCTTGCATGACAGCCCCATTTACAGCTCATTGGCCAGAACTTATTCGTAAGACCTCATCTAGCTGCAAAGAAGGCTAGGATACATGGTCTTTACACTGGGATTCTGTTACTGAAGCAGAGAGAACAATGGAAACTTGAGCAGGCAGTTAGCGCTTTTGGCCACACAGCCTAGCGCAGAGAGAGCTTTGAGCCCTAAGATATCATTGATTTACCTTCTCTGTGTACATTTTCTACATGCTCTTTTTAAAAATAGGCTGTGTTATTTCTTTCTTTAATTTCTTCTGAAATGGAGGAGTAATACACGAACTTGGTAAGAAATTCAAGTAGTACAAGGGTGCACAGTAAAAAAATAAGTCCCTCCGTCTCTTTGCATCAGGCAGGGTCTTGGTGGGGGGGGTGGTCACGAATGACGAAAAACCTAACTCAATCTGGCATAAGGAAGAAAAGACATGTATTGGTCCATGCAATTAAAATGTCCAGGCATGGGGACTTCCCTGGTGGCGCAGTGGTTAAGAATCCACCTGCCCATGCAGGGGACACGGGTTCAAGCCCTGGTCCGGGAAGATCCCACATGCCGTGGAGCAACTAAGCCCGTGCACCACAACTACTGAGCCCACGTGCCACAACTACTGAAGCCTGTGCGCCTAGAGCCTGTGCTTTGCAACAAGAGAAGCCACCGCAATGAGAAGCCTGCGCACCGCAACAAAGAGTAGCCCCCGCTCGCCGCAACTAGAGAAGGCCTGCGTGCAACAATGAAGACCCAACTCAGCCCCCCAAAAAAGAAAAAAAAAAAATTGTCCAGGCATAGAACTGGCCTCAGAATCTGCTACATTCTGGATCAAAGGCCATCACTGGGACCTGCTTTTCTCCATCTCCTGGCACTGCTTTTCTCTGTGTGGCTCCATTTTCAGTAGTCTGTTCACATCCTCTCAGGCTCAACGTCCAGATGAGCGAGGTCTTTCTTTCACACCTCTTGGAGTTGAGTTTCATGGGCAGCGAGCAGCTGACCTGACTTGGGTTATGTGTTCATCCCTGAATGCTAACCCCTGTTCCCATGGGGATGTGGCATGTTAACTGGCCAGGGCTGGGCATGTGCCCTCTCCCCTGCATTGGATAAAAAGCAAAGACTAATCATGACTAATAGTGGTGGGGGGAGCAGAGAAGATTTCTCCAAAGCAAAATCGAGGTACTGTCGCCAGCGTGGGGGTGATGCATGTTGAGTAGCCAACATACAGCACATGTGCCCCCACGTTCCTCGGCTTGGTTAGAAACCACCCCAGAACGTCGTGACTTAAGTCAACAACATTCCCTTATTTCTTATGATTCTGGGTTGGCTGCACTCAGCTGGGTGGTTCTGCTGGGCTCGCCTGGGGTCACTCGTGAGGCTGCAGGCATCTATCTGGCAGCTCAGCTAGGCTGGAGGGTATAAGAGGGCCTCACCCACGGTCTAGGGCCTTCATGCTACCAGTTGTCTGGCCCTCTGTCCACACGTGGGGTCTGCCCGCCTCATGGGTCGGTAGTATAGCCCAGGCTTCCTTACAGGGCAGTGGAAGAGTTCCAAGAACGTGCGGGTGGAAACTGCCAGGCCTCTGGAGGCCTGGACTCTACACAGAGTCACTCCTCCACGTTTTATCGGCCAAAGCAAGTCGCCAGGCCCCACCAGATTCAGGGGGGTTGGGAAGTACTCTCGTTCTTAGCGGGAGGAGCCAGCAAAGCATCACGGCTCTGCTCTGCCATCCACCCCCTTCCCTTGCAGAGGGGAGGCCTGTTGACAGTCTACCCTTCCAGAACCAGTCTTCCTGTTCTGTTGCCTACTGCCTTCGCTGTTGCCATGTCCAGTGGTCACTGGACCGCTTCGCCGGCACTCCCTTTGCCTTGTTTTCCCACCTGCCTCTTAGCTTCCCTCTGGACATCCCACCCAGGGAGACAGAGTGCTGGCTTTCTAAGTTTCCATTCGGTGTGTTAAACACCCGAGGAAGAAGTTCGAAGAGCCGGTGAAGCTTAACTTGTGCTCTGCAAGCAACAGAGAAGCAAAACCTTCATGGGCGGGATGAGTCATCGGTGCTCTGGCCTCCCGGGAGGAAAGGGCTCCGGCTCAGTTTTTCTCAGTACAAGGGCTGCATTGTTCTAGAGGCAAGAATTAGCTATGGAGCGAGGCGGCATTCTGTGGCCAACAGTAGTATAATCTCCCTGGAATCTGGCTGTGGGGAGACACTTGGCTTCTTGAGAGTGGGTATGTCCGGGCTGTGGATTTGGAAGAGACTTGGGTCAAATACTGCTTTTTTATATCCCATGCTTCAGCATTTCTTGGTTTCATCATCCTGCACCTGTATAACTTTGATTTTTTTTTTTGAGTCCCCAAATTTCCTTTTAAATTCAGGAAGGAATCTTCTTCCCTCTCTGCAAGGGAGTCCCCGCCTCATTTGGTGACCATAAGTTATGGTTGTAAAGAGCTTTTTGCTGAGGGCGGGAGAGATGGAGAGAAAGCCCGTCCCGGTGTGTCTCGGGCAGGTGTGTGGGCAGCGCATTGGGTGGTGCCGAACTGTGGATTTCACTCCTCTCATTGCCCCCCCACCCTGGCCCCCCCACGAGGGTGCTGAGAAATGGGGAGCTCAGAGGAGCCGTAGTCATGGGCTGAGCATGCCTGCCGCCTTTCCCAGGGCCTGGAGAGGTTTGTCGGACTCAGGGTCCAGGGTCGGATGTGGGATGGAGGTAGGGCCTCCCTCCCCACTCCCTCCCCATGCCTCCCAGCCTGAGGAATGGGACCTCAGGAGTGATGCTTTCCGTGGGGGAGAGGAGCCCCTCTTGAGGCATCTGAGGCCAGGAAGCAGAGCTCTGAGCCCACGATGCAGTAGTAAAGAGAGTGTTAAGGGAGTGTTTGGGCTACGACAGGGAGTCCTGAGGCCTGGGGTGCATTTCCAGCTGAGCTGCTTAAGATCTCCATGGTTAGTGGCAAGTCCTGTCACCTCCAGGCAGCATGTCACGGCTCCACCGGGACTGAAATCCTTCCCCTCCTACCTCGAGAACATGGTGGGAGGAAAAATCCAGTCATGATTGTTTAATGCTTCTGTGCCCTCTGGAGCAAAGAGAGAACGAAATCCCAGGGAGACAAACACTTTAATAGCTTGCCCGTGGAAGCTGATCTTTGCTGTCAGGGTGCCCTGGCTTTCAAGCCCACATCTGACTTTGGCTCGAGGCCAGGAGCTGATTTCCCTCCTGGACTTGCAAATAGTGAAGGGAACAGAACCATCACGCCTGATGGAGATTCAGCTGCTCGAGAATCATGCAATTGACAAGGGAAGGGAAGGCTTCATCTTACCTGTACACAGATTTTATTTTCTTTTTCTTTCTTTCCAATTTTTTTTGCTATAGCATTTCATTTCTTTGGAAACCTTTCTGTTTCTGAAGCTGTTTCTGGTCTTCTGTGAAGAAATCAACCACGACAGCCCTGGGGCTAAGTGAGTTAGTTCTCCAGGAGGCTGGAAAGAATATATATCTGTTAAATGTATAAACGAGGGGAAAACGGATTAGTATCGTATTCAAGGCAGGAGGAAGGGGCACAGAAGTCATTGCCTATGCATAACCTTTAAATAGATAACGGATTTGAATGTGCGCAACACTTTGTAATTATGCATAAATAAATCCATGGGGAGGGGGGTGTCCATGTGTGCACTTCAGGGGACACTTGCATCTTATGGGCTCATGAGTCCCAAATACTATTATATGACGTTGGTGTTTTGCTTCATAATTTTCAAAGCCTTTTCCCATCCATTACTTCATCTGACCCTCCCAGTAATCCTGTCGCTTGTAGGTTTTATTATTTGCATATAATAGATGAAGAGTGTGCCGTGTTCCATGCTGGACTCCTTTTTCTGACCTGTGCATGGGATGCTTAGGGCAGGAGGGGAAAAAAAGGGAGCCTTCAGTGGTCCTCCTGCTCCCCCGTCCCAACCCAGGGCATGCCAGGGACATGTTAAATAAAACGGTTAACAGAGCAAACAAAAATTCCTGCCCTCCTGGGACTGACTGTCACTCTAGGAGAGAGAGTCACATGATAAAGAAACTCTATAGTGAAACATACAGTATGTCTGACAGAGATACATATGATGGAGAACAATAAAGGAAAGGAGGAGGATAGAGAGTGCCCTGGCAGGCGTGGGAGTCATGCATAGTGCAATTTTATTTTATTATTATTTTTTAAAAAAATAAATAAACAAATAAATAAATTTATTTATTTATTCATTTTTGGCTGCGTTGGGTCTTCGTTGCTGTGCACGGGCTTTCTCTAGTTGCAGCGAGTGGGGGCTACTCTTCATTGCGGTGCGTGGGCTTCTCATTGCGGTGGCTTCTCTTGTTGCGGAGCTCTAGGCGCACGGGCTTCAGTAGTTGTGGCTCGCGGGCTCAGTACTTGTGGCTCGCAGGCTCTAGAGCGCAGGCTCAGCAGTTGTTGCGCACGGGCTTAGTTGCTCCGCGGCATGTGGGATCTTCCCAGACCAGGGCTCGAACCCGTGTCCCCTGCATCGGCAGGCGGATTCTTAACCACTGCGCCACCAGGGAAACCCAGTGCAATTTTAAAAAGAGCAAATCAGTAAAGAGGCTAAGGAAGTATTCCTGACATATGGGAGGCTCTCAATATTTTTTTTTTGATGTAGCGAACAAATAAACAAATGCTCAGATGGATGGATGTATGGGTAATGGATGGAGATGGATGGATGGATGGATGGATGGTTGAATGGATGGGTGGATGGATATAGAGGCATGGATGGATGAATGGATGGATGGATGGATAGATGGATGAATGGATGAATGGATGGATGGATGAATGGATGGATGGATGGATATGGATGGATGGATAGATGGATGGTTGAATGAATGGATGGATGGATATAGATGGAGATGGATGGATGGATGGATGGATATAGATGAATGGATGAATGGATGGATGGATGGATGGATATAGATGGATAAATGGGTGAATGGATGGATGGATAGATGGATGAATGGATGGATGGATTTGGATGGATGGAGATGGATGGATGGATGGATAGAAGGATAAATAGATGGATGGATGGATGAATGGATGGATGCAAGAGCAAGGATAAGTCCTACCCCACCCCCCCATAGATTTGTGCTTCCTTTGAGAGCCTTAGTGTGCCTGAATATTTTCATACCCCCACTTCATGAGTCAATGTGGATCACCCTAAGTGCGACCTTACCTCATGTAGTCTCTGGAGAGGGAGAGCCCCTCCCTGCTGGTGAGAGCCAGCATACAACTATCTGGCTTGGAACAGGAATGCGCCTGGCACTGTGCAAGTTGAGTTGGAAGTAAATTGTTGCCAACTGTTCCAGGGAGAGTTTGCATATCATTCACTCCACCTTGGCTTTCTCATTATGGACCTGGTTCTGAAAGCCCTCAGGATTTGCCTGCTCTGTCCCTCTGGGAGCCTGGTCCCTTCCAGATCCTTGCCATTGAAAGTTTCCTCCTTAGGGAAATTTACATCTCATTTTCTCCACTATAATCTCTCAGCCCCCTCCAAGATGGGATTTAATACCCCTTGACAAGCATCTGTAGCTCTTTGTACTTATTCTGTATTGCACCTGTCTCTAGATTCTAATTGCTTTTTCATTCTTCTTCTTCCTTCCCAAACTAGAAGTGCCTAGAAGGCAGAGGCTGTCATTTTCACTGTTGAGACTTGGTCCCTTGTAGAGGGTACTTTTGAAATAAGTGTTAAATGAGTGTGGCACGTGCATTTGAGATTTTCTTTGGGGTTGGCTGCCTTCAGGCCCAGCCCAATTTCTCCAGATCCTCTGTGTGCACTGATTTAGGTTCCTGGAACCTCAGAATGAAATCTCCAAATAGGCAGTGAGAAACCCTCCCTGCTGAGTCTGTAAGGAAATCGGTCTTTCTGATTCTTCCAATGAAGGAAGAAACTAATTGAATGTAAACTCATTACATCTCTGAAGCACTTTGAAAATTTCCCCACGATTTAATTATGATGAAATTCTCAGGATGTAGTCATGCCAGGAAATGTCTCAAACCATCAGCCGTGTGGGTTGAGCTCAGGCAGGAGGCCCTGGGCACCGAGAGGTAAAAGCCTTTTTCTTAGCAGGCAGGTACTCTGGTGTTACCATGAGCCCTGGAGTCACCTGGCTTGGGTTCGGTCCTGATTTCTCAACTTACGAGTTATGTGAGCTTGGGCTAGTTACTTAGACTTTGTAAGCCTCAGTTTCCTCATCTGTTAAGTGGAGATCATAGTATTGTCTCCATCATAGGGTTGCTATGCAGATGAAACGAATAAATGTATTTGAAGCACTTAGCACAGTGATTGGCACATTGCAAATGTCCATTGCCTGTTGATCATTCTTATGTCATGTCAAGGGAAATGGTGGAGGGCACATGAGGGGTTAGGGATTGATATAAATCAGTGAACTTGGGTATTACGGTTTTGGAAGAGTTTTCCTCCACTCTGTGGTCCTCGGTGTTACTAAGCGTCCCTCTTATTCATCCCCAGGAGACGCCTCCAAATGTCTCTTCTCGGCAACATGCTCTTCTGTACTTTCTTTGTTCACACATAATTTTAAAAATGGGATCATGCCATACGTGATGCTTAAAAACGTGTTCTTTCACAATAAATCTTGAACTTTTTCTTGTTGTTTTGGGGGTTGCATGGTACTCCATTACACAAATTGACCATAATATTTGTTTTCATCTTTATTGAGGGATAATTGAAGCCCATTACACTGCACACATAACCGTGGTATTTTTCACTAATGACTTTTTGGACATATAAGTGGGGCTCAATTTTTGGAACCATTGTTTATTTTTATCAGAATAATAGATGCACCCATGTAGAACGAGTAAATGTTAATAAAAGGCTTAGAAAGAAAAAAAATCAGTCCCCTCCATTCCCCGCCCCTGCCCGTGGCCCCGTCCTCTTTTCTAGAAGTAATCACTTTTGTCTGTTTCTTGAGAAATTTTCTCCCACATTTCTGAGTAAATTTATTCCGCAATTTCTCGATTTGGAAACCAGTGTCTTTTAGTTCTGGTAAATGCTATTTGATGTTCCTTTAATAGTTTCCCCCGCTGGTCCTCTATTCTCTTTTTATTAGTCTTATTAGTTGGCTATTGGACTTCCTGGACCGAGCTTCTCATTTTCCTCTCCTTTCTCCCGGTTTCTTATAAAATCTCGGCTGTTTTATTCTGCATGGTGGGGAGTTTCATCGACTTTAACGCCATAAAAAGAGCAAATTTTTTTTTGTTGTTTTTGTCTTCAGAGTTTCCATTTCTGAAAACGATTTCTTGTTCTCCCTGTTTTTTGTTTTTTGTTTTTTGTTTCTCCAGTGTCCTATGCTTTTTCATGGATATAGTCCATGCATCCATAGCTCTATGATAGTAATGATAGGTTTTTCTCTTAACAGATGTTGTCTCCCTGAATCCCCTGGGTTCCCTCTGAGAGCCTTCATTTTTACTATTTGGTTATTTTCTTCAGTCATTTGCTCTTATCATAGGCCCCTTTTTGTGCTAAGTGCTTTATATGCTTTATTGCATTTAATCCTGAAAACAGCTCTAGGAGATAAGCACCACCTTGGGGACAGTGTTCCGGGTCAGGGACTCCAGAGCCACAGTGGCTGGGATTGCATCTTGGCTCTGCTGCTTACTGACTGTTGTTAGTAACGACTGTTAATGACGTAACCTCTCTGTGCCTCAGTCTCCCCATCTCTGAAGTAGAGATAATAATAGTATCTGACTCTTAATGTTAGGAGGATTAAGAAAGTTCCTGGCATACACTCAGTCTTTATGTAAATGTTGTTGTTATTGTTATCCCATTTTACTTCTGAGTGTCACTATTATTTCTATTTTCCATATGAAGAAATAAGAGCCCTGGAGAGATTTACCCAAGGTCTCCCAGCTGGGAGCTTGACGTGGTAGACCTTGAATTTGAATCAGGTAGTCTGACTCCAGAGTTCTGCCTTCTATCCACTATGCAGTATTGCTTTTCATAGAGAGACAAAAAAAAAAAGATGGGAGATCTGCCCCAGAATTGCTGGTGGGGCTAGCCAGCGTTGCCAGATAAAATACAGGATGGTCAGTTAAATTGGAATTTCAGATAAATAGTATTTAGTATAAGCCTGTCCCAAATAGAAAAAATGTTCATTGTGGGACTTCCCTGGTGGTCCACTGGTTAAGACTTCACGCTTCCAGTGCAAGGGGCGCTGGTTCCATCCCTGGTCGGGGAACTCATGCTGTGCGGCCAAAAACTTAAAAAAAAAAAAAATCATTGTTTATCTGAAATTCGGGTGTAACTGGACGTCCTGTATTTTTGTTTGCTAAATCAGGCAGCCCAGGTGGGATTTTTTTTTTTCATCCTCCACCAAGTCCCTTCTTGAGATTCTGCCCCATTACTCTGGACCTGTTGCCCTCCATCTCCCAGGGATCACAGCCACGGTACTGATGGCAGTCTCCTGCATCCCATTTGAGGTTTTCACGTGCGGCGAAAACAAAGTGTGATTTCGTTTGGAACGAGGGGCGGCATCTTTCCTTCTTGACCTTAAAGATCCCGTCCCTAAGCCTCCCTGATGATTTCTTTCGAGCCAGGAGGGAAGCTCCAGAGCCAGTGGTTTGGTGGTTTGTCCCCACTCTGGAGGGGGATCAGCGAAGCAGCTTAGACCTTGGAGTTTTCTCTCCACGGAGCCAGACGGCCCACTCTTCTCTTCTCCTTCACGTGTTCGCGGATCTTGCATCCCAGCCAGATCTGGAGCAGACTGGATCAGCGTGAGTGTGTGGTGGTGTTGGGGTGAGGAGGCTTGGCCAGCTGGTGCAGTTGCCCATCAGTAGGCCAAAGTCGAGAGGGTGCTGATGGATTGGTGGCTGGGTGCCACGGAGAGGTTGCTTTGGGCAACCTCACGTTCTCACTCTCTTGGTGACCAGCTGGTGAAGAGGTTTGATAAGGACCCCCCCGTTTTTGTTTTTTTTTTTAGTCTACACGGAGTTAATGATTTTGGCAGGCTGAGATTCTGGGGGTCCTCCCACATCTAGCTTGGCTGAATGTGCCTTGAAAGGACTGATGCATGCTTACACCTCTCTGTAATTCACAGCGGCGGGTCTGTGCAGGAGGAATGGCGAACACAAGCAAAAGGTCTAAATAGTATTTGACTTTGGAGCGTCACGGTCTCATTTTAAGTGTAACTAAGGTCATTGCTGGTAGGCGCTCCAGTCTAGGTGGGCATCTTACACACTGTAGTTACTTAGTAAATGTGTGTTGAGTTGAGTTCCACTTGGGAACTTAGATTTGGAGCGGGACTGGGCTTGATGCCTAGCTCTTTTTTAAAACAATTTTTTATTATTATTTAAAAAATTTTTATTGGATTATAGTTGATTTACAATGTTGTGTTAGTTTCGGGTGTACAGCAAAGTGATTCAGTTATACATACACATATATTCATTCTTTTTCAGATTCTTTTCTCATATAGGTTAACACAGAATATTGAGCTGAGTTCCCTGTGCTATACAGTAGGTCCTTGTTGGTTATCTATCTTACATATAGCAGCGTGTGTGTGTTCATCCCAGGTCCCTGATTTATCCCTCCCCCCCATGTTTCCCCTTTGGTAGCCATAGGTTTGTTTTCAATATCTGTAAGTCTGTTTCTGTTTTGTAGATAAGTTCATTTGTATCATTTTTTAAGATTAGATTCCACATATGAGTGATAGCATACGGTATTTGTCTTTCTCTCTCTGACTTACTTCACTTAGTATGATAATCTCTAGGTCCATCCATGTTGCAGCAAATGGCATTATTTCATTCTTTTTTATGGCTGAGTAATATTCCATTGTATGTATGTATTGATGGCTAACTTTTTTCAGCTCTTTTTTCCTCTGTTTTTGGCAGAGAAAGTTAGAATTAGATTGTTGGTTGGTAAATTCCAAGGCCAGATATGTCTTGGGTGGTTGTCCTAGCTTTAAGGCACTTAACTACAGTCTAGGACCTCACCAGTGGAGACCTGTGGTCTCTGAGAATGGATGCTGGGAGATCCTCTGCGGTATGATTGACAGATTCTTCTAACACTGCTGGCACTTAGTGTTTAAGAATGGCCTGACTCTCAGCTCCAGGCCTGGGCCTTGCAGGTGCTTGGTGATTGCGTGGGATGACCCAAGCCTATCCCCAGAGGAACCATTTTAGGGTGGACCCTGGAACCTGGATGCACAGTATACTATCTGTGGTGCAAATGTGGCTCATTAGAATCTGGGGCAGCCTTCCTAAGAGTTAAAAAAAAATGAATACAATTTACATGTAATAATATGCCCAGATCTTCACGTGTCAACCCAAAGGGTTTTGACAATTGTATACATCTGTCTACCCACCACCCAAAATGGGATCAAAAACATTTTTGTCACCCCAGAAAGAACTTCTGTTACCTAAGTCAGTTCCGCCTCTCCTCAGGCAACCGCTTTGTAATTTCTATCACCATAAATGGGTTTTGCATATACTTGTGCTTTAAAAGGAATCACACAGTGTAGGGCTGTGTGTGTGTGTGTGTGTGTGTGTATTTATATACAGGCTTCTTTCACTCAATGTAATGAGTTTGAGACTCCTCTATGTCGTTATGATATCCGTAGTTTTTCTCTTTTTATTGCTAAAAATATTGCTTATAATATTTCATTGTATAAATGGACTACAGTGAGTTAGTCCATTCTGCTGTGGATGGCCATTTGGGTTCTTTCCAGGTTTAGGCTCTGAGTAAAGCTACTGTGAACATTCCCGTGTAAGTCTTTGTGTGGACGTATGTTTTCATTTCTTTTGGGGCAGGTCTCTAGGAGAGGAATTACTGGGTCATAGGGTAGACTTTTATTTTTTTTTAAGCTCAAGTGCTCTCTCCTAGTTTGGAGAGCACATGCAAACTGGTAGGCCAGGCCCCTGCACATCATTTTCACCGGGCAGGTTGTAGCTAGCAAGACTTAGGTCACTCAAGCGAGTCTGCCTCAATTAATAGCTATCATTGAGGCTGAATGTAAATGATAATAATTTTGAGCTGTTAGGCTTCATTTTGTAAAATTATTTGAAGCTGGTATGTTATGAGGGCTTTTTGATAAAAGATTAGTTACAGATAGAGCCCCCCTATGAATTGGATTCAGGCTTGAGTCATGACTAAGAATTGCCATGCTGCATCGGAGAGCTGACTCAATGCGGAATTTATGTGGCCACCCAGCGTGGGCTTCTGATGGGTGACTCGATACTGAATGGACGTGGGCGGCCTCATTCTGGAGGGTCGCATGCTGGTTTCTCCTTTTCTCCCCATCCCTCTGCTTCCATTCTGGTCAGGCCTTCACCGTCTCCTGTCTAGATCATGTCAGTAGCCCGGCACCTGGCCTGTTGGCTTCCCATCCAGGAGAGTCTGTTCCAGTAGGTTGTAGAGGGGCCCTGGCAAACTCATAGAGACAGAGGGTAGATTAGAGGTTACCAGTAGTTGGAAAACTCCAGGCGATTCTACTGTGCAACCAGAGCAGGAAACAGCCCGCTCATTGCCTTGAGGCCAAGCCATTCTGCCAGACTTCTTATTATGCCCAGCTATCTCATGGTACCCCTGCCAGGCAGATCACCCCGCAGTGCCCACAGCGTAAGCTTTGGCAAGCTTGCCTCCTGGACTGCTCACACGGATCTTCCCAACTAGAGGGTCACACCTTTATTTTCCTTTCCAAACCATGTCCAACTTTCAAGAGCCCTTCACCATGTTTTCTTTGGTGTTTTATTTTTTAACAACGTTGTCATCCCCTTTCTTGGAATGGCAGCAGGCTTTCTTCATTTATCACTCTTGATGCCTTTCAGACGTCTTCTGTTGCCTCTCTCATTGTGGGACAAAGCCAGCTCCTCAAAGGCAGGACTCAGATCAGCCTTTGTATCCTTTCTTCCTCCCTCCCAGCCCCCTAGGGTCTAGCATAATGTTGGTCGTGGAATAGTCACTGATTAGGTACTTGTCGATTGACTTTTAAAAATTAATTTAACACCTGATTTGGAGACAGAACTTAGAGGCATTACCTGGCTTCCGTACTTTCGGAGCAATTGTTGCCTTGATTTATGTGGATTGCAAGTTTGTGCCCGTTCCTTATTTATGCAGTGGCCTTCTTGGGGTACAGTCCATGTTCATGTGCTTCAGCAAACATTTAAGAAGGACCTAGTCTGTGGCAGGCTCTGAGTTGGGTGCTGTTATTTTTGAACTCTTTCTGTCTTCTGTAGACTTCCATTGTACCTTCTTTAGAAGCGTACTCATTGAATAGCTGATACTGATGTTCAGTGTGTCGTCAATAATCTTTGTGCAATAATTTCCTCCCCCTTTTTTATTAAGAGGGAAATTTTGTTTTGTAGCTTGGATTTTCTTCCAGTCTTTAAACTGTCATTACTGTCATAAAAGAAATGCTTAATTGTACCCATCACGCCAGACTATTCTGATGTAGCCCTTAAGAAACTCTTCACAAATTCATGTATATTTCCAGAGCTGAAATTATCCCAAAATGAGCACTTAAGCAGAAGTGAAAAGGTTTGCCTGCTGTGGGCTAGGTGTTTAGCTGATTGTTTTTGATTATTCTATGCTGGTACCCCTGATACCAGAGGGAAATTAATAGCATTATAAAATATGGATCCCTGTGGCATTTTGCATGATATTTTGAGAAAAAGAATCATAGGAGTTTTGCCAGGTTTGGGGAACTGTGGAAGGGAAATGGGGGATTTTACTCTCAGGCAACTTGAGAAAGAGCTTGCAAATGTCTGCTGCTTTTTTTTTTTTTTACATTAAAACAGTTTTTAAATTTTATTCGTGTATAGTTGATTGTCTGCTGATTTTAAATGTCTCCTCCTCTGAAAGTCCCATTTGGCTTTTTGGTGTCAAGGCTGCGATTCAGGAGCCTTCAACAAAAACACACAGTCCAGACGGGTGTCTCATTATCATGCAGAAACACGTCTGAAAATTCAGTTTTTGTCCATAAGATCTTTTTCTCGCATTGGGTTTTCGCTGTGAATTCAGGGTCTTCTATGGTTAAAACATTAAAAGAAATCATATCATACATTTATTTATAACATTTACTTATATATTTACGTATTTTAAAATCGTATTATCAACTTATTAAAAAAAGTTTCTCCCCAAGATATATGCACGTATTGTTTAACAAGTCAGATTGCTTTACGGGGCTTGTGATAAAAAGGTCTGCCGACCTTCCCCACCCCGATTCCTACTTAGGGATAGTGTGAACAGCCATTTTAGCTGTTTCTTCACTTTTTTTCCTCTACGTTGCTCAACTGCATGCTACTCTGACGTGTCTTGACTTTTTCAGCTTTAAACCTCTGCCGTGATTTCTTGGCGTGGAAGGTGAGGATCTGGCTCTCTTATCCCCACCTGCATCCTGCGCTGCAGATGCATTGTATTTTTTAGGTTAGTTCAGTCGTCCCATAGTCACAGCTTAAAAATGGAATATTGTCCAGCCTTAAAACGGAATGAAATTCTGACAATGTGGATGAATCCCGAAAGCATTATGCTAAGTGAAATAAGCCAGACACAAAGGGACAAATACTGTAGGATTCCCCAGATATGAAGTGTCTAGAATAGGCACATTCATAGAGACAGGGAGTAGGTTAGAGGTCACCAGTGGCTGGAGGGAGGGGAGATGGGGAGTTATTGCTTCACAGGGTTACAGAGTTTCTGTTTGGGGTGGTGAAAAGATTTTGGAACTAGTGCTGATGGTTGCACAACTTTGTGAATGTAATTAACGCCACTGAGTTGTCTAGACTTTAAAATGGCAAATTTTCTGTGGTATATATTTGACCACACAGAGAAGTACATTGGTTAGTAATAAATAAGAGTTTACATTGTTAAGACTGTACCTGGTATTCACTTATTGCCTTTCTTGTGCAATTTTGGTGTTTTCCAGAGTTAGTGATGGTCTCCTTTTTTCCCTTTGCCTAGTTTTTTGGGCCTGTCATTAATCGGCCACCAGTCTCCCACTGAGAAGTGTAAAATCTCCCCTGCACACATTCAAACCTATAGGGCTCTACAATCTGCTCTTTCCCGGAGCTCTCCAGTCCCTCTTCCCGTCTGGGGTCTAGTTCTCCGAGCCTGTTGAACTGTCGCTTTGACATCCTTTTTTACCACCAACCTGGGGATGCCCTTCATTCCTTTCCCCTGTCATCGACTTTCTTGTTTTACTCCCTCATACCATGGAGCAATCACATCCTTGAGTATCTTCCTGAGAAGGGGCGTCAGGGAGGTAAGTCTATAGCTTCCCCAGAAGCAGAGCCTGACGTGGGGACACCTGCGCAAGGAATATAGGGAAGATGAGCTCTGGAGGGAGCAGCCCCCAGGGAGTCAGGGTGGATGGGCTGGGGAAGAGGCTGGGCTGAGATCAGAGCACGCTGGGCCCTCCCATTCAGCACGTAGACTTTCCCTTTCTCCTCCTGTTCTCACTGTGGTATCCACCCCTTAGCTGGTGGGGGTCCCTGAGTGTCTGGTGCCGTGGTTGCTTGGCCGCGTGGGAACCAGGAAGAATCTTGGGGTGCCATGGCTTCTGAGCCAGGCTTTCCACCAGTCCTCTCTATTGGCCCATTTCCAGTGGCTCCAGGACCTTCCATCCCTGCGCTGTTCTGGGGTTCTGTGGGGTGAACCCCCTTGCTTCCACTGGGCTTAGGTGTCAGCCTTCTTGGGGGGGGAGTCTGTCAGTCATTACCTGCTCCCTCTTTTAGCTTCCAAAACCCCATGACTGCCGTCCCGTCTCGGTCCTTTTGTCTTTGTGGTTGAGCTCCTCCTCATCCCTTTACTTTCACCCTATTTGGGAGCGAGCAGCTTGTGTTCCATCAGCCATGTTTAACTAGAAGTTCTACAACTTACGTTTTATGACATTCAAAAATGCACTAGGATTGACACATTAGCACAGCAAATACTGCTAGTTAAACATAGTTGACATTGAACATTATACTTAGAGGGGAATTACTCTCTGATTAGACGTACTGAGTAGGTGATATTCTGAGCATTATTGTTTTTATTTATTTATTTATTTTTCAGAGGAATGGACCATTTATTACTCTCAGCATAATCAGCAAATGAAGCAGTTCCCCCCAACTGCTAAAGTGCCACAGGATGAGAGTCAGTAGTTCACCTGTGCATGCAGGGGTTGCACTACAGGAGACGAAACGCGAAACTGGCAGATCAGTTTTACATGGGACCTGCTACTACAGCTGCCTATCCCTTCCTCCAGCGGGAGATCTTATTCATTAAGGAATTCTCTTCCAAGGGAGCGGGGAAGGAGTTTCTAGGTTATTATGCTGGAGTACAAGCAAATGTGTTAGGAGAGAAGAGAAGAGTTTTCATCTCCAAATCTTTCTAGGATATATTATCTCTAGCTCGCAAAGCATGTTTGCTTATCAAACATGTTCTTAGCTCAGAAGGCCTGGTCTGCGTGGTCATGGAGAAATCCCTGGAACATCATCTCCCAATACTACTGTGATTTGGGGGTCATTTTGTCTAAATGTTTTTTTTACCTACTTAAAATCAAAATGCTTACATTAATTCACACTTAAAATGTTTTTTTTTTCAAAAAAGCAAAACTCTATGACATACCCTAAAGATATTTCTTTTTGTTGTTGTTGTTGGATATTGCTTTTATTTTTAAATTTTTTTTGAATTTTATTTATTTATTTTATACAGCAGGTTCTTATTAGTTATCTATTTTATACACATCAGTGTATATATGTCAATCCCAATCTCCCAATTCATCCCCCCCGCCCCGCCCCTTGTCCATACATTTGTTCTCTACATCTCTGTCTCTATTTCTGCCTTGCAAACCGGTTCATCTGTACCATTTTTCTAGGTTCCAAATATATGCGTTAATATATGATATTCGTTTTTCTCTTTCTGACTTTACTCTGTATGACAGTCTCTAGGTCCATCCATGTCTCTACAAGTGACCCAGTTTCATTCCTTTTTATGGCTAATATTCCATTGTATATATGTACCACATCTTCTTTATCCATTCTTCTGTCGATGGGCATTTAGGTTGCTTCCATGACCTGGCTATTGTAAATAGTGCTGCAGTGATCATTGGGGTGCATGTGTCTTTTTGAATTATGGTTTTCTCTGGGTATATGCCCAGTAGTGGAATTGCTGGGTCATATGGTAATTCTATTTTTAGTTTTTTAAGGAACCTCCATACTGTTCTCCATAGTGGCTGTATCCGTTTACATTCCTACCAACAGTGCAAGAGGGTTCCCTTTTCTCCACACCCTCTCCAGCATTTGTTGTTTGTAGATTTTCTGATGATGCCCATTCTGACCAGTGTGAGGTGATACCTCATTGTAGTTTTGATTTGCATTTCTCTAATAATTAGTGATGTTGAGCAGCTTTTCATGTGTCTCTTGGCCATCTGTATGTCTTCTTTGGAGAGATGTCTGTTTAGGTCTTCCGCCTATTTTTGGATTGTGTTGTTTGTTTCTTTAATATTGAGCTGCATGAGCTGTTTATATATTTTGGAGATTAATCCTTTGCCCATTGATTCATTTGCAAATATTTTCTCCCATTCTGAGGGTTGTCTTTTGTTTATAGTTTCCTTTGCTATGCAAAAGCTTTGAAGTTTCATTAGGTCCCATTTGTTTATTTTTGTTTTTATTTCCATTACTCTAGGAGGTGGGTCAAAAAGGATCTTGCTGTGATGTTTTTAAAGAATTTGAAACATGTAAGCGACAGAACACAGCTTCAGGATTAAGGGCATGGCCTGGGTTTCAAATCCCAGCTCTGTCACTTCCAGCTGGGTGCCCTTGGGAGAGTGACTCACCTTCTCTAAACCACAGAGAGGAGGCTGTAGGTCTCAAGGAAGTGAAGCGTGTAAGGCACGCCGTCCCCTCTGACTACCAGGAATAGCGTGGCCCCAGGTCAAGCCCTTCGCTGACCCCAGAAAGCAAACTCTGGGCTCTCTTGTCTTCAAGTCTTTGCGTGCACGCTTCACACTTCTCAGCTGGAATGATCCTCCTCGATCTTCTCTTAGGCCTCAGTAACTTTTTATTTTAATAAATTTATTTATTTATTTATTTCTGGCTGCATTGGGTCTTCATTGCTGTGCACGGGCTTTCTCTAGTTGCGGTGAGCGGGGGCTACTCTTCGTTGCGGTGCACGGGCTTCTCACTGCAGTGGCTTGTCTTGTTACGGAGCATGGGCTCTAGGTGCTTGGGCTTCAGTAGTTGTGGCACGTGGGCTCAGTAGTTGTGGCTCGCGGGCTCTAGAGCGCAGGCTCAGTAGTTGTGGTGCACGGGCTTAGTTGCTCCACAGCATGTGGGATCTTCCTGGACCAGGGCTCGAACCCGTGTCCCCTGCACTGGCAGGCGGCTTCTTAACCAGTGCGCCACCAGGGAAGTCCCTCAGTAACTATTATTATTGATTTTTAATAAACTCTTTGATTTTGCAAGTATTTTAGATTTTCAGAAAAGTTGCACAAATAGTATGGGGAGTTTTCGTATACCTTTATCCAGTTTCCCCTAATGTGAACATTTTACAAGACTACAGTACATTTTGTCAAAGCTAAGAAATTAACATTGGTACATTACTATTACCTAATCCCAAGACTTTACTTGGATTTCACCAGTCATCCCACTAATGCTCTTCTTCTATTCCCAGGATCCAATCCAGGTTACATGTTGTGTCAGAGTGTTCTTATTTTAAGGTGCTGTCTGCAAGAGGGGAAGGTTTGCCTTCAGTTCAGAGCCCTAGGCTCACATTATAATAAACCTTGGCTTTGTTTTGAAACCCCAGCTTTAGCTGAGCGGCTAGGAGGGAGTCATAGTTTTAGCTACATAATTACTTGTTTCCCTACCCCTAAGGCAGTTACTGGCTATTAATGGGTTTAGGTTTGTAAGGTCTGATGTATCTCGAAGAGGACCATGTTTAACAACATCATTACCACTGTTTACTGGTCGCCAAATATTTCCTTACTGCTGGGTTTTCTTGGACTAGCTCCTATCACAATGGTGGAGAATGTCCATGGGCTTGATGACATTTGGTTATTGCTAAGGCTGATTCATTCCGGCCTGTGGTTCCGGGATGCTTTGCCTGATGATAAGGAAGACAGCAGCTTAAACCTTGTCTTTATTCTGCAGCTCTTAGGATTTCTTAGAAGACTCTGGGTCAGTGTAGGGCCGAAGGATGGCACTAAGTTGATCCGGGGTGGTGTAGTCAGCTTTGGATGTCATGAGCTTGCTTTGCGGCTCTGGGGAAGCCACTGAATCCCCTTGGGTCTCAGTTTTTCCATCTGTTAAATGAAGCCTTTGGTCTAGGTAGAGCCTCCTAAAATCCCTTTCAACTCTGTAAGAGTGTGATTGCATCAGTAGACTATTCAGTGGAGTATCCATGAAGCTCTGGAAGTTCTGTCAACTTCTTTCCACACCCGAGAAAAACTCCATTATTTTAAACAATCACTCATCCCGTGTTTGTCAAAGGAGTGAAGGCATTTGAGTATGAGCCTATACAGTACTTGATTTGGAAGGTGAAATCACTTTAAAACTTAGGTAATAGACTAAAAAATGAGTGTTGAATCACTTCCTGATTACGCCTTCTTCCAATTTCTCCGCCCCCATTGCTCCCTTTCCTTAGCAAGGATAGCAGAGCACTCATCTGGGCCACAAGGAGTGAACAGCTGCTCCGTCCAGGACCACTCAGATGGGTGGCACCAGCATGCAGAGATGCTCGTAGCACAGCCCTGATCCTAGAAGAGGGGTCGAGGGTGAGGTGGGGAGGAGGGTGAGAGCCTGCTGAGTGAAGGCATGCTCGGGAGAGGGAAGAGTCCAACACAGCACAGCTTCAACATGTACTTCCTGCCAGGAATTGGATTGGTGCGGTATACGCATTGCCCCATAGAATTCTTCAAACAACCTTGTTAAATAGTTTGCTGCCCCCATGTTTAGTTTTCTCGAAACTGAGCTGCAGAGAGCTTAGGTTATTTGTGTAGGGCTCCCCAACTAGTACGTGGCAGAGCCAGGATCCAAACTCGGACCTGATTCTAAATCCTGCATGATATACGTGGACTCAGGCAAAGGGTGTAGGATGCTTGGAAGAAAGGGCATGAGAGATGGGTCTTGATGTTTTGGCATTTTCACAGGTGGGAGTGCCTGGGCCAAGGCAGGGGGGCTGAAGGGTCCGGCGCACAGCCGGGGATGGGGCAGTGGTACAAGATAGGATTCTAACGGGTGGGTAGGCCAAGCTCAACTTTTTAAAAATTAAGTTAAACTTCACATAGCATTAACCATTTTACAGTATGAGATTCAGCGGCAGTTAGTACATTCACAGTGTTGTGCGACCATCACTTCTACCCAGTTCCAAATATATATATATATCGGCTACACCGCGTGGCATGTGGGATCTTAGTTCCCCGACCGGGGATCAGACCCATGCCTGCTGCACAGGAAGCGTGGAGTTTAACCCACGGACCGCCAGGGAAGCCCCACTTCCACATATTTTCCTTCCCCCACAGGAGACCCCGTGTCCACTAGGAACTGCTCCCACCACCCCCTGTCAATCACGAATCTGTTTCCTGTCTGTGGACATTTCATAGCAGTAGAATCCTATGTGACCTTTTGTGTCTGGCTTTTTCCACTTAGCACGTTTCCAAGGTTCATCCGTGTTGTAGCGTGTCTCAGTCCTTCACGTCTTCATGGCTGAAAAATATTCCATCCAATGGAATATTCTGTCTCTCCATTCATCTGTTGATGGACATCTGGTCTGTTTCCATCTTTTGGCAATTATGAACAGGTCCAAGATCAATTCTTTTAATTAACTCAAGCCGTTCATTCATTCGCTTGCCCATCCGTAGAGATGGACATTGAAGGCATGACAGTGGCTGAGATGCCAGGGGAGGCACATGAAAAAGAAGAGAGCCGAGGTGGGGTTCACCCTTGGGCCTGGGGAGAATCGAGGAGCACACACGGCTTCTCAAACACCAGCTGGCCTGAGACCCTCTCTGTCCACCCTTCAGATTTCTGAGCCCTGTGGTAGACCAACCAAAGCGACCAGGGACCGAAGTTAGACATTCAGTCCGTGTTTTGTTTATTTCCTCCTTAGCTCTTTTTTTCGGGAGCTGTTGTTGTTATTGAAATGCTCACTCCCTTCAGCATCTTTGATTACTGAGCAAAAAATTGGGCTGCTTTGGTCTTAGCGACATTTAGCTGGAGGATGGGCTCCAACACAAGCTTTCCCGTGGCTCATTTGATTGATTGGGCGTTACATTTTCTTTTGGGGAATAAAGAAGCAGAAAGGACTTCGGGGTACAGCGAGGCCCCTGTCACGTGCGCTGGAACCTGATTATGCATTCCTTTTATAGACAAAGGCAGGAAGGGGGAGGGACGACCGTCAGCTCCTCACGGTTACGTCTGATACCTTTAGGTCTGGAGCTGCTGATGCCGGGTCCAAGCTCGTACTGCTCAGGGCACGACAGGCCAGTACATCGAGAGACGAGGTGCTGGGGCAAGGAATAGCGTCTTTATTCCGAAAGCCGTCAGACCGAGAAAATGGTGGACTAATGTCCCAAAGAACCGTCTTACCCTAGTTAGAATTGAGGCTTCTTTTATACTAAAAGGGGAGGGGGCGTGGTTGGTTGTGGCCAACTTCTTGGTGTCAGAATCCTTTGTTCTTGCAGCTGCCCGCAGTAGGTCAGGTCATGATGTTCCTACAAGCCGCCCGTAAGACAGATGTTATTCTCTGTTCTGCAACTTTTTATCTCTATATGAACGGAAAAGGGTTAGTCAGGGTCCTGAGAATGGACTATCCTGTATATTTCAAGCTATGGGCAACATTCTTAACTTGTAGCAAATGCAATAGAATACATTTTTCTTTTTCTTTCTTTTAGATCCCATATATATGTGTTAGCATACGGTATTTGTTTTTCTCTTTCTGACTTAATTCACTCCGTATGACAAGACTCTAGGTCCATCCACCTCACTACGAATAACTCAATTTCATTTCCTTTTATGGCTGAGTAATATTCCATTGTATATGTGTGCCACATCTTTATCCATTCAGCAGGAATAAAGCGATAGACATAGAAAGTGGACTTGAGGGCATGGGGTGGGAGGGTGAAGCCGGGGCGAAATGAGAGTAGCATCGACATACATACACTTCCAAATGTAAAACAGTTGGCTGGCGGGACGCAGCAGCATAGCACAGGGAGATTGGCTCGGTGCTTTGCGATGACCTAGAGGGGTGGGATAGGGAGGATGGGAGGGAGGCTCAAGAGGGAGGAGATATGGGGACGTGTATGCATGTGGCTGATTCGCTTTGTTGTGCAACAGAAACTAACACAGCATTGTGAAGTAATTATACTCCAATGAAGATCTATTAAAAAAAAAAGCAATAGAATACAAAGGTTAAAGTAAAGGAAACAGATCCAATATAGAGTCAGATTTGTTCTCCCCTATCACGCTGTGGCCCAGTTTGCCTTTATAAGCAGGGCTGCAGCTGCAGGAGGGCTTTTGGTATCTACCATCTGCAGTCATAAAGGGGCTGGTTGGCAATGACTTGTTTTTTGAGTTCATTCCCTGAAGTCTTGGGCCCAGTGATTACCACCTCCTCTTTGCTAGACTATCCCCTCCAGGCCCTGCTTCTTAGGGGTAATTGAAGGTTAATCAGATATACTACTTCCTGCTTCTGTATCAGCTAGTTAATATGTCACTACATCCAGATTTTTTAAAAAATGCCTAACATTTAAAGGAGCTTTGTTAGTGTTGACAGTTCCAGGGAAGTCACCTATGTTGGGGGATTATTAAAAAAAAAAAAAAGGTTTATCATACAATCCAGCAGTCACACTCCTTGGTATTTACCCAGATGAACTGAAGAGTTATGTCCACACAAAAACCTGCACACAATATTTGTAGCAGTTTTATTCATAACTGCCAAAACTTGGAGGCAACCAAGATGTCCTATAGTAAACCGTGGTCCATCCAGACTATTATTCAGCCCTAAAAAGAACTATAAAGCCATGAAAAGACTTGGAAGAATCTTAAATATATATGACTAAGTGGAAGAAGCCAGTCTGAAAAGGCTGCAATACTGTACAATTTCAACTATAAGGCATTTTGGAAAAGGCAAAACTATGGAGACAGTAAAAAGATTAGTGGTTGCCAGTGGTTGCAGGGGAGCAGAAAGAGATGAAAAGGTGGAACACAGAGGATTTTTAGGGCAGTGAAACTACTAGCTGTGATACCAGAATAGTAGATACATGTCATTATGTATTTGTACAAACTCATAGAATGTACAACACTAGGAGTGATCTCTAATGTAAACTATGGACTTTGGATGATAATGAGGTGTCAGTGTAAGTTCATTGATTGTAACAAATGTACCACTGGTGTAGGATGTCAGTAGTGGGGAGGTTGTGCATATGTGGTACAGGGAGCATATGGGTACTCTCTGTATTTTCTGCTCAATTTTGCTGTGAACCTAAAACGGCTCTAAAAAAAAAAAAAAAGTAACGTATGCCTTTATATGCTGTGTTTTCTCTTGCTGCTGTAACAAAGTACCACAAGTGTAGTGGCTTAAAAGGACTCAAATGTATCATCTGACAGTACTGGAGGTTAGAAGTCCAAAATGGTTTTAACTGGGATAAAGTCAAGCTGGCAACAGGGCTGTGTCCCTGCTGGAGGCTCTTGGGAAGACTCTGTTTCTTTTCCTTCTCCGGCTTCTAGAGCTCACCACCCTTCCTTGGTTCATAACCTTTCCTCCATCTTCAAGCCAGCGGCAAAGCATCTTCTAGCTTCTCCTTTCTGACTACGACCTCTGCTTTTATCATCACATCTTCTCTCTGATGCTGACCCATCTCCCTTTCTCATAAGATTCCTTGTGATGACACTGGCCCCGCCCAGATCCAGGATCATCTCATCTCAAAATCCTTAGCCACGGCTGCAGAGTCCCTCTTGCCACGTAAGGTGACATATCCACAGGTTTTAGGGATTATGATGTGGTCCTCTTTGGGGAAAAAGTCATTATTTTGTCTGCCACATATGCCCTTTATTTAATTAATTTATTTATTTTAATAAATTGATTTTATTTATTTTTGGCTGTGTTGGGTCTTCGTTGCGGTGCGTGGGCTTCTCATTGCGGTGGCTTCTCTTGTTGCAGAGCACGGGCTCTAGGCGCGTGGGCTCCAGTAGTTGTGGCACACGGGCTCAGTAGTTGTGGCTCGCGGGCTCTAAGGCACAGGCTTAGTAGTTGAGGCGCACGGGCTTAGTTGCTCTGCGGCATGTGGGATCTTCCCGGACCAGGGCTCGAACCCGTGTCCCCTGCATTGGCAGGCGGATTCTCAACCACTGTGCCACCAGGGAAGTCCCCACATATGCCCTTTAAATAAACTTTTTTCGGGGCCCTATTGTCATTTCAGACAGGCGACCCAGTCTCTTTTCTCTCTCTCTCTCTCTTTTTCTTTTTCGGCCGTGCCATGCGGCTTGCGGGGTCTTAGTTCCGTGACCAGGGATCGAACCTGCGCCCTCGGCAGTGAAAGCGCGGAGTCGTAACCGCTGGACTGCCAGGGAAGTGCCCAGGCAACCCAATCTCATTTCAAGATTGATCCTTGGTCATGTTCCAGTTTATGTGGGAGACAGGGAGGCTGGCGAGGAAAAGAAATGAAGGAAATCCATTTGGGTTCTGGATTTGACTGGAAGGATAAAGGATCATTGATTCTCAAGGAGGGGACCCACCTGAATCGTCTGGGGTGCCTTTCCATTTCAAGCATCCCAGATTCCGGCAAACCCTCCCTTGAGAGACACATCCCTTCTGCCTCACCTTGCATCACTCGTCCATGAGAATATTGTATATTGCTCACGTGCAGGGGACAGAGAAAAGATTGGTACCCAGTGATGCATAGGGATGGAAAGGAGCTTTGACAGAAGAGGTTGGACTTCGTGTTGAGAAGGCGATGGGGATCCGAGGCTGGGGGGAGTACCCCAAGCACCATTGACAAGGATGGGATGTGGGGAGGGACTGGAAGATGAGGTGAGTGGCCTTACTGGTGATAATGGTCTAGATGGGAGGCCCTGCAACATGCAGGGATAGAGGTTGCTGGACATGCCTGTGCCTCTGTGCTGGTCATCCTTGGTGGGAGCTTACCGTGAGTGGCCGTTATGGAGGGTTGTTGAATTCTAAAGCAAGTGAGACAAAGTCCAGTAGAGGGATGGATCAGCCCCTGGCATAGAGGAGGCTCCCATAAGCTTCCTTTGGTGGTCCCATGGAACTGAACTGATGAACCATTTTCATTGTTTCTGGGAGTCTCTGAGGCAGGTGCGCTAAGACTTTTGCTGGGAGAGTCCAGTGCCAAACCGGTGACTGTGTGTAGATGATGCATCAAAGAAGAGAAATCATTTTCTTTTTGCACGGATTTGTTCTTTATTGTTGCATTCGCAATACCTGGTTCCGTCACTCTGAATGTTATTTTGGAGACAGATGATGCATATTTTTTTTAAAGGCAAGGCATAATTAATTTTAGAAACCCATTCAGCATTTTACATGTTAGTGCTGACTGTCATATGGTTACGATGGGTAGTGGGTGTGCTCTAGCCAAGATGTCATGGTGTCTGTAAGAGTAAACAACTGTGGATGAGTGTTAAATTCACTAAATGCTGGACAACCTTTGATCAAATTGACCTCCCCGAGATTTGAGTCCAGCTTCAATTCTCCCTTTTCCCTTTTGTTTTTCCCCCTTACTGAGGTGATGATGGTCCCACTTTGCTCAGTTCCCTGGATCTGCCACTTCCTGGCTCTGTGACCTTGAGCAAATGATCTTATTACTTTGAGATTCAATTTCTTTATCTACAAATAGCAATAGAAAACAACATCTTCCTCCCAAAGCTGTTGGGGTGGATAAAATAAGATATCAGATGTGAAGCTTTGGTCCCTGGAAATAGTAGGTGATCAGTAAATATAAGTTCCCTTCTTCCTTTTTAGAGATGAGAAAATTGATGAGACCGAGTTGACATGATCTCACTGGTTGTCTTCAAATATTTCAAGGGCTGTCGCACATCACAGGGGAAAGACACCTTCCTTTAGTGCTCTGGAGAGCAGACGTGGTGCGAATAGGTAAAAACCGAAGGGAGACAGATTTCAGCTCTACTTAAGGAAGAACTCTGTAGTAATTAGAGCTGTCTCATGTCCAAGGCAGTGGAGCTCATGAAGTAGTGAGCAGTCTGGCCCTGGTAGTATTCAGTTAGCACAGAATTTCTCAGCAGTGCTGCTCACCTCTGGGACCAGATAATTCTTTGCTGTCAGGGGCTGTGATGTGCGTTGTGAGACATTTACCAGCTTCTCTGGCCTCTGCTCACTAGATGCTACTAGTAACCTCCCCCTCACCTCCAGCCCTACTTGTGACCACCAAAAATGTCTCCAGACATTGCCAGATATCTCTGGCAGTGGTTGAGAACCACTGAATTAGAGGCTAGATGACAGCAAACTAGACTCCCTCTTCCCAAGGTCAACTCCGTCCTACCCCACATTGAGTTCTTAACAACACTAGAATTCTCATGGTGGCTTTGTGCTTTGGGATGGTACCTACCACCAAGGATTAAAGGCCTAACCCAGGTGACACTGTGGGGTTCAGTTTGGGCCATAGAGAGCGAGGGCAGTCCCCACTTGGAAGGCCTTCAGGGGATGGTTTAATGGTTTGCTGCTTCTCGTGGTTTTGCAGGTCATGCTGGCCGCTTCCTATTGGTCGCTCCTGGCCCCGGCGGTGGAGATGGCTACGTCCTCTGGTGGCTTTGGTGCCTTGGCCTTTTTCCCTGTGGCTGTCGGCTTTACCCTCGGAGCTGCGTTTGTCTACCTGGCTGACCTCCTCATGCCTCACCAGGTGAGTACCACTCCACTTTGGGCTCTTGTGTCAGGATGTGTCCAGCTCTGTGCCATAGATTTACTTCTGTTGAAACTTGACATGCCAACTCGTGTCTATGTTAAGTAGCCAGTGATATCGAAATAGATATTTCAAGCCATGTAGGGCTTTTACCTGGAGGAACGGAATTGTGACTTAATGCCTAAAAGAAAATAAGCGCTTGGTAGTCTGACTCATCATCTCCTTAGTTACATTTTGATACGTTCAGATTTTAAATGTCAGATCTCATTATAAATATAGAGTACAGCTGACGTCGTGTGGTGCAACACTGTCTATATGAGTGGACCTAGACACTGGGGGAAGGGAGTGCCCATGACGGTGGTCCTGACCCTTAGAGAGCTTATGATGTCCCCAGGGAGATGACAACACACCCATCTACAGCGTAAGACCGTCAACAAAGCATCCCATCCACAAGGGCTTATTCATAGGAGGGTGAGGTGGGGAGACCGGGCAGTAGGGCCTTGGGCTGCGCTCACTTCTGCCATGAACCGGTTATGTGCCCCTTCTCCCCACTTTCCCTTCTTACGACTTGAGAATAACTCCCTTTAGGGGCTGCCAAGTGAAAACTAAAACAATCGAAAAAGGCGCCAGAATTGGGGTGTGCCAGCGATTTAGCTTTTTTTTTTTTTTTTTTTTCCTAAATAGTGCTGGTGGGTTGGGTTTGGGGAATGAGCATGTACTTGCTTACAGAGAAGCACAGAATGAACCCCAGCCTGAAGTCTGGCTCTGGTCACTGAGCAGAGAGAGCCAAGGCCAGGCCACGAGATCCTGACCCAGCGCCATCGGCTAAAACCGGCTCGGCTGAAGGGTGGGCGTCAATACGGACCCAGTGCAGGCACAAGTCACCTTACCAGATGCAGTGTCCCAGCAGGTCCCCGAGGTGGGCAGAAGCCCCCTGAGAGACCTGAGCTGGTGCTTGAATTCCCTGTTCACCCAGGGGAGGAGGAGGCACAGGGAGGACCATGTTGAGGAGCTGAGCTTCTCTGCTGGGCCGCTGTGGGCAGGAGCCGGTCGGGCTCACTGGAGTCTTCTGGGCATGTACCCCAGGAGGTAGGCTCACATCCTTTCCCCGGCCCACCTGCCTTCTTCTCCGTCGGAACGTGGCCCAGACACTCGTGAGAAACTGATTACCCATGTCCCAGAGCGGCCGGCCTCTGGCCCAAACAGCTGGATGTGATGGTTGGCTGGACAGCCGTGATGTTGTCTCGGAGGTGTGTCATTCTTGTTCATCGAGAGCGTGAACGGCCGTGTCAGTTTCCACGCCCTGGGCCCTTTGCTTCCTTGTTGTCAAGGAACATCTGCTTGGTAATAGCTTTGAGAGGTCCTCAGTACGGATTGCCCTATTCTGCTCTCAGGTCCGCCCTGGTTATGTGTAAACTTGCTGCTGGAGTGTATTCTACTTGCCCTGGCAGGAAAATCTGGCAGCCAGGGGCCTTAACTCCTGAACAGCAGACAGGGGGCTGGCTCAGCTGCTGTGCACAGCCCCTGCTGGTCTCATTCCGCCCTTCCCACCCAGGCCCACTTGGGCTTCTAAGGCAGTATCTTGCAGAGGGCTCTTTGCAATCGCGAAGGGTCACCCTTCCCTGATACCGGGGCCAGGGAGTGGGGGCCAGGTGTGTTTGACCAGCTGCCTGAATGTAGCAGCTTTCTCTGGGCAGTGTAAACAGTCATTTGGCCAATTTGTTCTGTGCAGCAGTTCTTTTTTTTTTAACCTTTTGCTTCCTGTTTGTTCTACAGTATGCTTTGAATATAGAGAAGATCCCAGGGGAAAGTCTTGGATAGACTACACAGAAAATTAGGCCTGGCTGGGGAGTGGTGGGTGAAGTTAATGGGTTTTGACCTTGAGTCCGTGTGGGTTGACTGAGCAGCCAAGGGGAATACAGTCCTCTGTCGGGCAGAAAGCCGGGGCTAGAATTTGGTTGCAGAATACTTGCTGCGATTGGAGTTTAGGAACCAGGAGTTCTGTGGGTCAATTCAGACTGAGATCTTTTCAGTTTCCTGTTCATTTCACCTTATGACAGAACCCCACCGCTCAGCACGTGGCCCAGGAAGAGGATGAAGTGAGAGCAAAAGGCTTTGGCTGCACTGGTGATGGAGGGGCTCATCCTGCAGAACAGGCCCCAGGGGAGAGGGGGACCTGCCTGTAGAAAACCCCCTGCCCTCCTTCCTGTCCTCTGGGAGGACCGTGCGTGGAGTCTGACGGGCTGAGAGGAAGTGAGTCAGTCTCTGCCTTATTTTACCTGCAGAAGTGAGCCAGTGCAGGAGTCCGCTCAGCACAGATGTGTGGTTTGAGGGATTCTTTTTTTTATATATATATTTTTAAAATTTATTTATTTATTTATTTATTTTTGGCTGCCTTGGGTCTTCGTTGCTGCCTGTCGATTTTCTATAGTTGTGGCGAGTGGAGGCTACTCTTCGTTGCGGTGCGGGGGCTTCTCCTTGCGGTGGCTTCTCTTGTTGTGGAGCACGGGCTCTAGGCGCATGGGCTTCAGTAGTTGTGGCACGTGGGCTCAGTAGTTGTGGCTCGCGGGCTCTAGAGCGCAGGCTCAGTAGTTGTGGTGCACGGGCCTAGTTGCTCTGCGGCGTGTGGGATCTTCCTGGCCCAGGGCTTGAACCCGTGTCCCCTGCATTGGCAGGCAAATTCTTAACCACTGCGCCACCAGGGAAGCCCCTGGTTTGAGGATTCTGACACTGACTCGTGACCGTCCAAGCACAGGTGCCACCACCTGCCCACGTCGGAGATGTCCACCCCGGTTATACTTACACGTTCAGGGTGGCAGGACTCTGGGTGGGTGAGAAGGAAATGGTTAACAACCGACCCTGTTCTCCAGCTGCATCTCCGTTCGTTCAGCCTTTCAGGTGTATCTGTGCCCCTTTTGGAGCAGGAGCACCGTATCGCTCATGAAAAGGGTTTTACTCACAACAGCCTGTCAGGCTGAACCCACGGTAGCTGTGTTAACTTCAGATGCATCAAATCGCTCCCGGAAAGGGTATTTATTTTCATGTATTTATCTGGGGATAGAGTAGAAAAGGCTCACGCGGGAACTGTTAATGGGAAATGAGCTGACAGGGTTTTACAGAGGCTTTGCCAAATGATATCTTAATGAGAGGGCGAGAGAGGCGGGGTAGGCGAGGAAGGTGCAGTCCGCCGGGCCCCGGAAGAGGCCTGACAGGAGGACGCCGATGGCGAATGCGGCTCGGGCCAGCCTGAGCCCAGCACTCCCCTTGGATGGTTCTAGGGAGAAGGGGAACGGACCTTGAACAGCTGTTTGGAGATACTGACATTTTTATGACCTTTGCAGTTTGCTTCTGTATACAGTTAAGGATGGCAGTTGGGTGGGAAGACTTCACCTTTAGTTTAAAACTGTGATTTTCTACTGGTGGGTAGAGGGGAGAGGAGGAGGAGGGTGGATGTGTGTCGCCATGGCTTGTGTCTTTCTTTTTAGTCATATTAGTATTACATCAACACAGCACAAAAATGTCATTATAAAAATTAAACAAAATTTAACGTGACACTCCTTTCTTGCTATAGACTGTGTCCTCCCAAAATTCATATGTTAAACCTCATCTCCAATGCGGTGGTATTCGGAGGTGGGGCCTTTTGAAGGTGACCAGGTCATGAGGGTGGGAGCCCTCACGAATGGGATTAGTGCCCTGATGAAGGAGCCTTCAGAGCCCCCTTCCCATTCTGCCACATCGGGACACGTACACACTGTCTGTGAACCAGGACGTGGGCTCTCTCCGGACACTGAATCTGCTGGCACTTTGATCTTGGACTTCTCAGCCTTCAGAATTGCCAGAAATAAATTTCTGTGGTTCATAAGCCACCCAGTCGATGGTAATTTGTTAAAGCATCCTGACCGGGGTAAGAGGCTCTCCTGTTCCCGTACTCTTCCCAAACCGGTCAGCCATTGTCATCAGTTTAGTGGGTATCCTTCTAGATTTTTCTCTTTTCTCTTTCTTTTTTTGTTTTTCTTTAAGAAAACGAATTATGTTGTGTCCTATAAATATCGAAATAGAAACACTGTCCCCTATGCTTGTGTTGTTCAAGTATGCTTTAAATCAACTCTATAGCTACATGAATCCTGACTCATTTATTTAGACTTCCCTTCTCTTTGCTTATGTACGTGCACGCATACATTTCACACAGTTGGAACCATCTGTGCGTTCTCTTGTGCGTTATTTTTAAAATTCGGAACGATTTTCATCCACAGTCATTTTAGTACATGTACCACATCTTTCCATCTTAGTGTAGCTCACCGGACCATTTTCCTGTCATTGAGGAGTTAGATTGCTCTGTGCTTTTACTTATGTATATATGTCCCTCTGGAAGATGTCATTTTGTTGTGTGTCTCCTGAAAAACAAGTGGTAACATCTTGGCTGTGTTGTGGGCACTTGCTTTTCCAGCTTTGCTTTACATCTTGACAACCTTCTCTCTGGGAGATGGGTGTTCCCCGCCCACTCCCCTCCCTCTCTTGGGATCTGACCTCCGAAGAGACTGCCCAAGGACTGCAGGGGGAGGGAAGGTAGTGGTGTCTGACTCTGCCTGAGACCCTCGGGGGGGCATCGAGGCTGACGGCCCCGCCCAAACGTGCTCCGGGGCAGGAAAGTCAGCAAGCGATAGGGGTGCGACCTTCTCCTCAGTGCCCTCCTTCATGTATCTGTGTCCCAGTCCTGTTCAGTTTCTCTTAGTTTTCGCTGTGATGGCAAAGAAGATGCCTCCGCTAAAAACTTAAACGAGCAGGATGTGTGCATACCTTTAATATGCACCTAACTGTTGTTGCTGGTGTCAATTCTGGCCACTGGAGTCGCTATGAGGGACCAGGCATGACAACTGTTGGGAAGTGACAGGTGATTATTTTCCCCCTCAGGGGTGATGCATGTTTTCCTCCCCTTCATAGATGCTTTCCATCTTCAGTGTGCTGATTCTGATTCTACTACTTTACGAACGAATACCTAATAGAGGAGATTGGGGGTGGGGGAATGGCAAGAATCGCTTACAGAAGGAGAAATCACAGTGGCATCCACCTCTAGAGTCCATAGCATAATTCTGGTATTATCAGATAAGCTCAACTAGCTTCACAGTGAAAACTGGCTCCCTGCCTCAGTTTTAACATCTCCTTTCTTTTGCTTTGCTGTGCTTTGAGATCTGCACTTCTATTTGATGCTCTAAGGTGCATCACGGGGTTGATGGACGGTTGACATTTCAGTTGGCCTGGAGAGAGCCTCCGTCCAGCTGAATCACCGGGCTCCTCCAGCGTGGGGACGTGACCGTGTCATCAGAGGAGGCTGGGCGCGGGGGTGGATTGGGCGGCCCCATTGTCTGGGAAACCAGGTGGAAGAGGGTTGGGGTTTTGCAAACTGCCCTTTTGCTTAACTGTGTACCCATCTGTCCTCATCTCCTAGGTCTGCCATAACAGACCACCACAGGCTGGGTGGCTGAAACAACAGAACTGTATTTCCTCACAGTTCTGGAGGCTAGAAGTCCAAGATCAAGGTGTTGGCAGGTGCCTCCTTCTAACCGTGTCCTCACGTGGTCTTTCCTCTCTGTGGGCATCCCTGGTGTCACTCTGTGTGTCCAGATTCCCACTCCTGATAAGGGCAGCAGTCAGATTGGATTAGGGCCCAGCCTAAGGGCCTCCTTTTAACTTCATCACCTCTTTGAAGACCCCACCTCCAAATCCAGCCACATTCTGAGGTCCTGGGGGTTAGGGCTTCAGCATATGAGTTTGTGGGGTTGGGGGGAGCAATTCAGCACATCACAGCATCCTCTCCGCTTCCTTTGATATTTATGGTACTAAGATTGAGAGGTAGCTCACCCTGTGGATGTATGGAGGCCCTCAGTTCAGGCACTGGGTGTTCTGAGCAAGAGCAAGCTGGCACTTGGACGGGCACGCTGAGTGGGCAGAGCTCGCTAATGAATACACGACGCTAACGAATACTTCAGTTTCTAATGGAGCAAACCCGCGAGCTTGCTGGCATTGGAAGCCGTGGCTGGTGAGTCCTGGGCTGCGGAGCGTTGCCAAAACCTTGTCGTTCAGATGAGTCACCGACAAAGGAGCGTTTTGAATCTTTTGTGAAAGCCAGTTTATTTCATCATACCGGGGGGCTCTTGGCCCACTGATGCCGCAGGCCCTTCACAATGTGGTATTTGTAGAGAGCTGGCACTCAGGTCTCCCTGGATCCGAAGCACCCATTTCCAAGGTGCCTGTGGAAGCCGTGGCCGAGGTTGCTTCTTTGGCCTTTCGTTGCCTCCTGCAGCCTCCTGTGACTTTTAGGGAGGCGCTCGGGTGTCGGTTTTGGTCCCGTTGGCATGCACCGGGGCTCAAAAGGGGGTTGAGGCCGTCTGCTAGCGTGGTGCGCTTGCTGGTTCTCAGAGGAGGCAGTGGGTTAGCCATCCTGTGGATGCCTTGCTCTACGCGTTTACCCGCTGGGAGCGCGCATCACAGACTCCCTTCCTCTCCACTCGCTCCCTTTGATTTCTAAGGCGGGCGGGGGCGGGGGCTGCTGTTCTACCCCTGTGTATGCCTGGGTGTGTTAGCTGCGCACCCAGTCCTGGCTCGTTGAGGCCACAGGAGAAGTATCTGTGGCTTTGCAGCCAATGGCGCAGAGCATCTGAGAGGGCCCAGTCAGAGCTTGGAAACCTGCCTCTGTGGGTGCTGTGTATTCCCCAGGTACCTTCACTGGGTCTGGCATGAACACGTACACTTGCACACACACATGCACGTGTGCGCGCACGTGCACACACAACGCACGCGAAGCGGCCATTTCAGTACAGGCTGGCTTGCTGAAGGGAACTCCCCAAGCACTGAATGATCCTTGTTATTTTAATAAAGTGGTGGGGATTCTGGAACGCAAATAGGCGTGGTTGGAACCTTCTGAGACTTGGACTTCCTTCTCCATGCTTAGAACACCTTTTCATAGTTCAGACCGTAAAGTGGTGACTGAATACTTGTATCCTCTTGCCCTCCGTTGAGCCAGGCGGCAAGACTATGGGAAATATCTAGAGACCACCATGGAAATTTATTGAACCAGTGGCTGGTTGGCAAAGATGACGGAGGCAAAGATGATTTACGAGGCTGGCTGGCTAAAGGAATTGGGTGTGCGTTTCATCATAATTCCTTCCTCCCAAGGGGGCCGCGGGGCGTGTCTTTCGGCTCACAGGTGTACCCCTCGCTAGGTGACTGGTGCGTCAGTGCCCGATAGAGCAGGCCCTGGCCACGCCTGTCCTGTCCGTCTTCTCTCGGATTGTGGTGGTGCTGGTGATAGTGTAGACGGCTCACCTCAAGGCTGGGGACTCATAACCCCAGAGGAGTTAGAGTTCTGGTATCAAAGAAGAAAAGAAGGGGTGAAGTTTGGGGATGTAGATGTTGGTTTGGCCAGTTCTTTGAGAGGAAGGAGTTGGATTAAAGCCACTGGAAAAGCTAAAACATTGTTAGCTTTAGCTACATATCCCCATAACGAGCCCCAGGGATAAATGACAGAAGGCATATCAGCGACAGTAGTAAATGGAAACGCCCTCTGAAGGTGCTCTGCGCAGCTCCACGCCTGCGGTTCCTTTTGTCCTGTGCCTTAGGACTGGGAGGAGGGGAAGGGACTTTCAGCCCTGTGTCTCAGAAGCACACCGTGTCTCCAGAATCCCAGCCAATCCCGTTCAGAGCCTCCCTTTTCCAAACGCATGGGTAAGCAATGGGAGGACTTACCTTGCCTCGACCTGAGTGAGACGGGGGAGTTCTGAATGTAATGCAAAAGCCAATAGACCATCACCAACACGCTGGCATGGTGCCCAGCTCAGAACACTGTCCCTCCAGCGTTTGCAGACCCTCTCCTAGTTACCCTGCAGGGTGCACTTTGTGTGTTCCTTCAGCAGAAAGCTTCCCTGGCAACCCCAGGTCCTGGTTCCACTTGGCACCTCCCCCATCTTGCCCTGTCTCTTCCCTGTGCTGTCATCACCAGTGGACCTGATCACTTGTGGCCTGAAGGCAGGGACAGGTCTGCTCTGGTCTCCCCTGTGACCCCTACAATACCTGGGCATCGTAGGTCTCCAGGAGGTATCTGATGAATGAATGAATGAATGGAGATGTTGGGAAGATCAAATGAGATCGTTGTTATGAAAACTCCTTAGAGCCTCAAAGTTGAAAGCGCTTTACAGCCGTGAGTTATTTTCTGGAGGCAGATCCATGCTCCTTGGCAAGTGACCACTTTTGGGGCACTATAGACACGAGGCACAGATAGTTAAATAGAAGAACTTAATCTGATTTGAATCTGTTATATTCTTGTTCACGCTTTATTTGCTTTCTTAATTATGTTTGCCTAAGACTCTAAAGACTTATACTGCTGTTTAGAGTCAACATTTTCCTAGCAATTCAACCAGGAAGTGTGTTAGAAGGAATGAGGGTGGGGACGGGGTGGGAAGGAGCTGGGAAGTTGCCTTTGGTGCTTTAGAAAAACATTGACACCTGGGCCTCCCTCTGTGGGCTCTGAGTCATGGTGTCCCAGGTGGAGCCTAGGTATCTAAATGAAAACATCCCCGCAGAGGCTCTGATGTTCAGCTGAGGTTGGTGACCAGCAATTGAAGGCAACTTATAACTTGCTTTGATTCAAGTGATGTTTTTTGGATGGTTCACTGCAATTCAAGTACCTTTCTCTTTCCTTTGGAAGCCAGAGTCTTACGATTTATTGCAAAGGACTCAGTAAAGAGGGAAAGAAGGGCTTCCTGCAGGTGATGAAGGTACAGTCTCAGGACGAAAGCGGGGAATGGACCTGGTTCTATGGGTTGCAAACTTCAGAGTGCACCAGAATCCCCTGGGAGGCTTCAAAAATGCAGTTGCCTGGGCCCTACCCCAGACTCAATGACTTATAAGCTCTTGGGATGCAGCCGAGGCATCTGCATTTTAAAATAGGTCCCTAGGGGACTTTTGACACTCACCAAAGTGAGGGAATCACAGAACAGTCCAGGAAGGTGTGCTGGAGGAGTCTGGAAAGCTGTAGTATGTGAGGGGCACAGACAGAAAACTTGGGAGGTGGGGTACCCAGAATCCTCTGTATTTCACGGTCTCCTTAAAAATGTATTTTTTTATGATACAAATGAACTTATTTATGAAACAGAGACAGACTCACAGACATAGAAAATGAACTTGTTACCAAAGGGGAAAGCGGGTGGGGGAGGGATAAATGAGGAGTTTGGGATTAGCAGATACAAACTACTCTATTTAAAATTAGGTAAACAAGGACCTCCTGTATAGCACAGGGAACTAACTGTATTCAATATCTTGCAATAAACCATAATGGAAAAGAATGTGAAAAAACATATGTATGTGTATGTATAACTGAATCACTTTGCTGTATACCTGAAACTAACACCGTCGTGTAAACCAACTGTACAAATAATTATTTTTTTAATTTATGTGAAATTCACATAACATAAAATTAACCATTTTATTTTTAATTTTTATTTATTTATTTATTTTTGGTTGCACCTCACGACTTGCGGGATGTTCCCTGACCAGGGATTGAACCCTGGACCACAGCAGCGAAAGCCCAGAATCCTAACCACTAGGCCACCAGGGAACTAGAATTAAGCATTTTAAAGTGAACAATTCAGTGCCATTTGGTACCTTACAATTTTGTGTAACCAGCATTGCTATCTAGTTGCAAAGCATTTCCATCCCCCCAAGAGGAAACCCCCATCCCCGCTAAGCGGCCACTCCCCCTCCCTCCCTCCCTCATCCCCAACCCCTGGCAGCCACTAATCTGCTTTCTGTTTCTATGGATTTACCCATTTTGGCTATTTCATGTAAATGCAGTCATACAGTATGTGACCTTTTGTGTCTGGTTTTTTTCCCTCAGCATAATGTTTTCCAGGTTCATCCACATTGTAACCTGTGTCAGAACTTCATTCCTTTTTATGTCTGAACACTGTCCCATTGTATGGATGTGCCGTCGTTTGCTTTTCCATTCCTCCGTTAGCGGACACTTGTGTTGTTTCCACCTTTTGGCTATTGTGAACAGTGCTGCTGTGAATGTGGGGTACAGGATTTGTTTGAACACCCTAATTCTCCATGCCTTGGGGGTATGTATCACGATCTCCGCTTAACCAGTGGTTAAATCAGGTCAGTCCACGTGGGCAGCCTTGCTGGCAGTTCAGACGACCCACAGTTTGCTGGAGTAACAGATGCAAAGCTCTCTGAAGCTCAGCTCTGAATAAGGAGTGGCCAGGAGGACAGTTGGGCAGTTAACAGGGCCAGAGGGAGGGGACGTCTGGAGGGAGCTGGTCGGGGTGGGGCAGTGCAGTTCTGTTTGGCTGTAGCTTCAGGCTAGCTTCGGTTTTAAGTGCCTTTTCTCAGCAAGGTTACAATGGAAACAGCCAGAGTAATCTTATTAGAAATACATTTCTGGGACTTCCCTGGTGGTGTAGTGGTTAAGAATCCACCTTCCAATGCAGGGGACGCAGGTGCAGTCCCTGGTCAGGGAACTAGATCCCACATGCGTGCCACAACTAAGAGTTCACATGCCACAACTAAGGAGCCTGCCTGGTGCCACCAAAATAAATTAAAAAAAAAAAAACATTCTGACCATTCACTCGCCATCCCAAATCCTTTGCGATCTCCCCATCGGGTCCAAGCCTTTTTGTCTTTTTTCTTTTTTATTTAACACGGACTTTCTTCAGGGCGCTCCTCCAGGCGCCTCCTTACCTCCTTAGCTTCAGCTCAGGCTGGTCCTCCGCCACGTGAACCAGCCACCACCTGCTGCAACGGGTTCTCAGGACACACGTGCCCTTCGTCATCCTGAGCCTTTCCTCGCGGTCTCCCTCTGCCGGGAACCACTTTCCTCCTTTAGCCGTCACCTGGCCAACTCCTGGTTCCCCTTCAGGTCAGGACAAAGGCATCCTTTCCTCCAGAAGCTTTCCCGGAGCTCCGATCTGGGCGAGGTGCCCCTGCATCTTTGTAGCTCTCCCCGCTGAGCCCCTGCCTGGCAGTTGCTTCCCTGGTGGACCGTCGGCTCCTTGGGGGCAGTGACTTGGTCAGTCTTGTTTGCCCTGAATCCCCAGCACCTGCCGCGGAGCCTGGCATGGAGAAGGGGGCTCAGAACGTGATTTGCTGTGACGTGAGGAAGGAGTGAGTGTGTGTTTGATCCTGGGACTTTATCCCTCACTGCATCCTCCAGCCTACATCAGCGCCTGCACCAGACTAGATGCTGTGGCCCCTCTAACACCTCCCTGCACGATAAACACTTCCTAAACGTGGGATCGTTGAGCGAAGAGGAGAATTGTACGTATTGCGTGTATTTACATATGTGCGTATGTGTATGTGCGTATGGCATTTTTTTAAAACAAACAATTCTAAGTAAAGTAGAGGGGAGAAGGCTGGCTTTGTGAAGAATCAGGTGGTCAGATGAGCTAAAACAGGGTCAAAAAACTTTTTCGGAAAAGGACCAGAAAGTAAGTATCCTGGGCTTTGCGGACCTCTTATGGTTTCCGTTGCCTTTTTCATTTCGTTTCCTTTTCCTTCCTTACAACCCTTTAAAAATGTGAAAAACATCTGTAGCTCATAGGCCGTGCAAAAACAGGGCACTGGCTGCATTTGGGCCACGGGCTGTAGTGTGTAGACTCTTGATTTGCAAGGTTCTTTAAGGCTAGTTACTTTTTAAACTTGGCTTTAGTGGTGTCATGTTATATGCATTTACACATGGCCCTTTTTTCTTGATGGTTAAAATTATATGTGTTAATTGCAAAAAAAAAAAAAAGTCTAGAGAATAGAAAAGTTCCAAGACATAAGAAAAATCTACTTTTAATCCCACTGCATGGGAGCAACTATAATTCATGTCTTGGAACATTTGCTTTCTGTTTCTTTTCCTGTTGTATTTTTTCTCTGTGTGGGAAATGTCATAAGAATAACTCACAGTCGTGGAGCATATACTGTGGGCAGGCACATTACATGCATAATCCTGTGGGGTCAGTGCTATTGTTAATTTTATTTTACAGATGAGGAAACTGAGGCCCACTTGTGTGATACGAATGATCTAGATGCATAAGGACCCGTCTCACTAAGTAGCAAGCCCAGGGATGCCCAGGTGGTGATGGCAGATGCATGTGTTGAGGAGGAGCCTCTGTCCCTGGGTCCCTGGGTGGCTGGAATGAGCAGAGCCCCTGCTTACAGAAGAGTAGGGTAGTTTGTTATTGCAGCAAAACACAGCCCATCCTGACTGATAACCCTGAACCACTGAGGCATTTGGGTAGCATCAGTGTTAGTCGTGTAATGCTATCTCGGGGGCCTCTGTACCCTTGTTTTAGATGCCAGGGGCATTTTGGTGGGATACTTTCTGTTTGTTTATGTGTTTTTTTTTTTTGTTTTTTTTTTATAAAGTAGGCTATTTAATTTTATTTATTTATTTTTGGCTGTGCTGGGTCTTCGGTTCGTGCGAGGGCTTTCTCTAGTTGCGGCAAGTGGGGGCCACTCTTCGTCGCGGTGCGGGGACCGCTCTTCATCGCGGTGCGCGGGCCTCTCACTATCGCGGCCCCTCCCGTTGCGGGGCACAGGCTCCAGACGCGCAGGCTCAGTAGCTGTGGCGCACGGGCCCAGCCGCTCCGCGGCATGCGGGATCCTCCCAGACCAGGGCTCGAACCCGTGTCCCCTGCATTAGCAGGCAGACTCTCAACCACTGCGCCACCAGGGAAGCCCCTGTTTATGTGTTTTGTTGATGAGAAATTAATCAGTCCATCTAAGGTAGAAATGGGAAATGTTATTTGAGCCTAAATGAGGATTATAACCTGGGAACAGCATCTCACAAAGCTCTGAGAATCGTTCCACCCCTTAGACGTCAAGGCACAGTTACGTTAAGTTTTTTGAGATAGAGGGCTGTACATTAAATGATGTATTACTATTTAAAAAACATTTTTTTAACATCTTTATTGGAGTATAATTGCTTTACTACAGTGTTGTGTTAGTTTCTGCTGTATAACAAAGTGTATCAGCTATATCCCCATATCCTCTCCCTCTTGCCTATCCCTCCCACCCTCCCTATCCCACCCCTCTAGGTGGTCACAAAGCACCGAGCTGATCTCCCTGTGTGATGCAGCTGCTTCCCACTAGCTATCTATTTTACATTTGGTAGTGTATATATGTCAATGCTACTCTCTCACTTCGTCCCAGCTTACCCTTCCCCCTCCCCGTGTCCTCAAGTCCATTCTCTACGTCTGCATCTTTATTCCTGTTCTGCCCCTAGGTTCGTCAGAGCCATTAAATGACGTATTATTGACAGTTTACACAATCCAGATCTGAGTGTCATCAGTGCTGGGTCATGTGACCTCTTATAAGATCAAGAAAGAATGTTATCTTTTAAGGAGTTGTCTTGTTAACACTAGGAGAATGTTGCCCTTTATGGTTGAGCAGGTATTTCTGCGGATGGGGGCGGTTTGGTGGAGACATAATGCAGGCACACAGTGCACAGTGGTGGGGAGAGGAGGCCCAAGGGCAGAGGAAATTTTTTTATGTTTAAATTTTTCTTGCCTTGCCATAAAATATGAATTTGATTTCACAGTTTCCTTATTGATCAGTTATCCCATTTGGACTCTCTCTCTCGGGAAGCAAAAGAGAACAGAATTAAAGGGATGCTTGTCACTGCTTTCTGCTCACCCCTAAATTCCATCACGAAGGAAAGCGTGTGGGCAGCCTCGGACGCCTGTTCCCTGTGATGGTGGTGTGTGAAGTCTGGGTGAGGCTGTGTTCCTCGCTTCCTCAATCCCAGGGGCTCCAGGCTCCTTTCGGTGCATTTGCACTGTTACCCCTGCCTTTCTCCTCCCCTTATTCTCCTGACAGCTGTCGTAAAAATAACTGCCTGCTTTGTCTGACACCCTGATCCGGACTCTGCTCCCCCCTCCCCGGTTTGCTAGAAGGGCTTGCGTATCAAGTTTCCATATGGTACAGCGAGCGGCAGTTGGAGGAGTCCCAGCAGACTGGCTCCTTGGTGATGCCCAAGGTTCCTCCGGTTCAATGGCAGGAACGATCTAGGGCAGGACTGGCAGATAACGAGCCCGGGGAAGTGCGAGCTTGTGCTGGGCTTACGTGCTGATGGAGTTCTAGGTTGGCATTACAGTTGGGGCTAGTGCTGGGTTATTTATATTATATGATGATACACTAGAATGTAATGATATGTTACCTGATGATATATGGTATAACGATATTCCATAATGGCATTATGTAGCGACGTATCATTAGATAGAGTGTACCTTCATTCTTTCTAACACCCCCATGCTCCCCACCCAAGTCCACATTTCTCAGTTGCGTTAAAGCTTCTTTAGAGGCAATGTGTCGTACTGGAACACGCATGGACGTTGGATCAAATTGCCCTGGATTCATAGGACTGTGTGTCTTGGGGCAGTTACTTAACCTCTCTGAGCCTTGGTATCCTTATCTGTAAAATGGATATAATCCTACCTGAGAGGGTGGCCATGAGGATTAACTAAAATGAATGCCTATAGAGTACCTAACACATAGTCTGGCCAGCTTACAGTAGGTGTTTCATAAATATGAGTTATACCAAGAAATGTGAAAACAGCTGGGGATAACTTTTCGGTTATGTTTCTTACTTGCACAAGTTGTGGATTCAGGCTTGATGAAACATTTGTAAGAGTATGTGTCTGTATGTGTGTGTGTGTGTTGGCTGCTTTTCTCTTTTAATCCCTTCTCTGTGGTTATCGTCACAGAAAATGTCATCAGCTCCATTCCATCTCTCTGGAATCCTATGTGGTCTGGCTTTTCTTGCATCTTCACTGAGATGTTTCAGCAGGGACCCCCCCCCCCCCAGACTTTTGCTTCCCTTTCCCATTCTGTTCTGTGGCTTGGTGACTGGATGAGTTTTTATTACCATGAGGAGTACCCCCAAAGCAGCTGCATGTGTCAGAATCACACTGTGATGGGCATCTGGACCTGCACACTTTTGTAGACCTTTGCTGTCCTCTGTCCTAGGCTGAGACTCTTCTTCCCTTTTCCTCCTTAGCCCCTACTGCCCTGTCCCCACCAGGTCTATTTTTCTTTGATTCATTTAGTGCCAAACTTTGGTACCAGTCATTTTGCTAGTCCCAGGGATCAAAAGCCTTATAATTAGATAAACAAGCAATGGCAGAGCAGTCATTGCTATAGTGGAAGAGTATAAGATGAGAGCCCTGATAAATCGTGACTCAGTCTACCTGGGGAAGGCTTCCTGAAGTTGGTGCTTGAGTTTAGACTTAAAGGTTAAGTTGGAATTCGTCAGGTAGATGGCCTTGACAGGAGGTGGTGGGGTATACATTTCAGACAGAGGGAACAATATATCTAAAGATGCACTACAGCAGGTTGACTAGTTCATTGTTGTGGTGGTACAAAGCATGTGTATTCGTTAGCCATTGCTGCCTAACAAACAACCATAAGATCTCAGTGACACACCGCAGTCAGTAAGGATTGATTTCCCAGCTGCCTGTAAACTGGCTTGGGACAACTCTGCCGATGTCAGCTGGGCTCACTCATGCATCTGTGGCTCAGCTGGAGGTCAGCCGATCTTGACTGCCTTAAGCTGCAGGACTGCAGATGGGCATGGTGAATCTGCTCCAAGTGTCTTCTTGTCATCTGCCTTAGGCCAGGGCACATTTTTCTTCCAGCGAGAGCAGAGCCATGAAAGGAAGAGCAGAAACAAACAAGGCCTGTTAGGGCTGAGGCCCAGAACTGACACTCAAATACTTCCATCCATGTATTATTGACTAAGCAAGTCACATGGCAGGATCCAAGGTTGAGGGTGGTTGTTCTGGGATGAATAGTGATCACCCCAAATCCGTTTGTTTCCTGGAACCTCAGAATGTGACTTTACTTGGAAACAGGGTCTTTGCAGGCGTCATTAGTTAAGAAGAGGTCATACGGGACTAGGGTAGGCCCTAAAGCCAATATGACTAGTGTCTTTATAGGAAGGGGGAGAAGAGACATAGGGGAGACAGACAGAGAGAAGAAGGCCACATGAGGAGGGGGCAGGGATTGGAGTTCTGCCACCACAAGCCAAGGAGTGCCAAGGATTGCCAGAACCACCAGAAACTGGAAGAAGTAAGGAAGGCTCCTTTCCTCTACAGGTGTCAGTAGGAGCCCGGCCCTGCTGACACCTTGCTTTCAGACTTCTGGCCTCCAGAACTGTGAGAGAATAAACTTCTGTTGTTTTAAGCCCCCCAGTTGGTGGTTATTTGTTACGACAGCCCTAGGAAGCTAATAAAGTAACCATATATAAACTATGCCCGTGATAAGACCATGGCAAGAGCATGGATGCAAAGAGAAGTAAAGAACTGGCGCCCGTGAGTGCACCTGCCACAGAGAGAGATCCTGGTGGTGGAGAGAGACGGGGCCAGGACAGGTAGGCGGGGCTGGCATATTACACTTGGAAGGTGTGGTGTATTCTACAAAAAGTTTGGCTTTTCTTCTGTAGGCAATGGTGAGAATGAAGGTTTGGGGGCAAGGGCGTGACTTCTTCAGATCTGGGTTTTAGAAGGAGGGCTCTGGGGTAATGGAGGGCAGAGTGGAGGATGTTGGTCTAGACTCAGGCTATGACAGTAAGCCAGGTGAGAAAAGAGGAGGGTAGGAATTAGGGTAGCACTTCAGAAAGAAATGGGTAGACCTAAAAACAATGTTTAGAGGAAATAGTTGGATTTTGTAATCAGTTGGACGTAGGAGTAAAGGAAGGCAAGAATCTAGATTGATCCTTATTTTGGGCTTGGGACGCCTAGTGGATTTGGTGCCTTTCCTGCAAAAGTGAACACAGCAAGCAGAGGAGCTGGTTACGGAGCGGAGGCGTTCAGTGCTTATGGGTCAGGCCTGGTGTGGTGCTCATTTCACCTGCCCCCTTTCTCCTGGTCAGTTCTTAGTCACATGACCAAGCCCAAAGTCAAGGGATGGGGAAATATGCGATGCACACAATAAGGCCACGGCAAGGATGCGGGGAGGGATAAAAACTGGGGCCCATCACTCAGCCTGTGGCAGAGGGCGTGACAGCGGTGAGAGGTGAAGTCAAGAGAGGTAGGCAGGCTGGATCAAATAAAATCTACCTCTGTGTCCAGAAAGAAGAGGAGAACGTAGGTATTGGTAGGAATGGCTGTTGGCTCCGTATGTTTGTGTGGTTTGCTTGTGCATACGCTTGTGTGGTCTTCACCACAACCAAACTGCTGATTTCAGCACCCCGAAATTCCCTTGTACCCCTTTGCAGTTAGCCCCCCACCCCCAATCTAATCCCAGGCCGTCACTGATCTGCTTCTGTCACTACTGTTTAAGGCCTCAGTAGTTTCAAAAGCTCTTCAGGTGATTCTAATGAGTAGCCGGCTAACGATAAAACAGAAGCATTTTAAAATTTGCTGACATTAAAAAACAAACAAAAAAACTTCTCTCTGACACAAGACACCATAAAATTAAAGCCACGCCAAAGTCTGTGAGATGTTTGCAATGCATATAACTGACACAAAGTATTGGTGTCTAGACTATATAAAGAGCTCCCACAAATCAATGAGAAAAGGGCAAACCATACTCAAAAAATGAACAAATTATTTGATTAGGAATTTCAGAGGAGGAAACCCTAAAGGCCCAACAGATACATGAAAAGATGTTCAACATCACTAGTAATTGGGGAAATGTAGTTTAAATTCTCACCCATTATATCTGACAAAAAATGAAAAAAAAATTGGTAATACTGTTTAACAAGATTTGGGCAAATGGGAACCTGCGTGCACGGTTGGTGGGAGTGCAAATTAATTCAGCCATCTGGGTGAGTAATTTGGAAATATCTAGTAAAACTGAAGATGCATGTATCCTATGACCACGCAATTCCAATTTCAGGGATGTGCTCTCTAAACATTCTTGCAAACGTACACAAGGAGCCAGGCGTAGGAATGTTCCATTGCAACACTTCTTGTAATGGTGAAAAATTGGAAATAAAATACCAGTCATCAGATGAGTGGGTAATTAAATTGTGATAAATTCATAAAACGGTGTGCTAAACAGCAGTTAAAATACATGAGTTAGGGCTTCCCTGGTGGCACAGTGGTTGAGAATCTGCCTGCTAATGCAGGGGACACGGGTTCGAGCCCTGGTCTGGGAAGATCCCACGTGCCGCGGAGCAAATGGGCCCGTGAGCCACAATTACTGAGCCTGCGCGTCTGGAGCCTGTGCTCCTCAACAAGAGAGGCCGCGATAATGAGAGGCCCGCGCACCGCGATGAAGAGTGGCCCCCGCTTGCCACAACTAGAGAAAGCCCTCGCACAGAAACGAAGACCCAACACAGCCAAAAATAAATAAATTAATTAATTAATAATTAAAAAAATACATTAGCTAGATCTATAAATCAGCATGGATAAATGTCCAGTGTTTAGCAGAAACCAGAGGTAAGTTGCAGAATGCTGCACGTAGTAAAATACTATTTAAATTTTGAAATTGTGTCAAGTAACATTACCTATTTTATATACAAGTATTTTATATATAAAACTATAGGGACTTCCCTGGTGGCGCAGCGGCTAAGGATCCGCCTGCCAATGCAGGGGATATGGGTTCGATCCCTGGTCTGGGAAGATCCCACATGCTGCGGAGCAGCTAAGCCCGTGCGCCACAACTACTGAGCCTGTGCTCTAGAGCCTGTGAGCCACAGCTACTGAGCCCGCGTGCCACAACTACTGAAGCCCGTGTGCCTAGAGCCCGTGCTCTGCAACAAGAGAAGCCTGCGCACCGCAATGAAGACCCAACGCAGCCAAAAATAAATAAATAAAATAAATTTATAAAAAAAAATTATATAAGCTTGTCTATGAAAAGTGTAAAAACATGGCTAAGAAGGGTACCCATGAGCTTTTCCAGATACTTAATATCTCTAAGTGGTAGGAGGAGAGAGGAACTTCAGTTCTTTCTGCAACATTTTATTTTAAAAAATCTGAATCAACTATAGTAAAAGGCTAAGCTTTATTAACTGTAGGTGGGAGGTACATGGATTTTGATCTTGTTGTTGTCTGTTCATCTCTGAAATAGTTCCTTAAGGAGGAGTCTTAAAAACTATAGATAAAATTGTAAATAATAAAAATAAATGACATCAAAATGAAGGAAGAAAATTGTATTTGACAGTGGATCAGTGGAGTTTGTGTTTTCATGTAGTGGTTACCAAAACATCTTCCACATTTTTTAGTAATGGTCCCTAGCCTTGGACAGTCATATAATTAAAGTACTCTTAAATTTTTGTATATAGGCTATTAAAAAATCTGTAAGATTTTGGTGTGTGGTGTGTGTGTGTGTGTCTGTATGTTGGGGGAGGGAGATAATTATTATAAAATCCTAAAATTAAAAGGAAATGCCTACCTTGAATGTATTTACACCATTATACTTGAACCCCACCTGATTTGTTTTTCTTCCTGGTCATTTCGTAGCGACTGTTGTTACATTGCTAATTTTGATAACTACTGAGAATCAAGTTGTCAAAATGTGACAGTCTTTGGGTCTGTAAGTGGTTGTAAGAATTGATTCTTAGTGGTCATCAAGGTACTGCACTGGTTTGGATTCCAACGTTCTAACTTGAAAACCAGGCGGGACACAAGGGCAGTCCACATCACCAATTCTTATTTTGTTAATTAAGTTCTCAGCCTAATGCTTGCTCCTGAGATGGAATGTTTGTGATGTTATGCCTTTCATGTAATGAGATAGATAAGCCATTTACAACATCATCCGCAAATAGTCCGATAGTATGTGCAGCATTATGCATTTTTATGCTTTGTAATTTAGGATGCCTTCTCGCCAAAAGAGGAAATTGATGACTGGAGAGCCTCTTACAAGAACATTCATTTTATCCTAGGTGACAGTAATGACCCCAAATAATTGAGTGTTGTGATACCCATACGCGAAGACCATCTTTGGAAGAACAATATCCCAGGACTCAAATACTGGTGGATACTCTTCTGCAATGGACTGTGTTTAATTTTCAAGGCGGGAACTTATTTTTCTCTTCATGAATGCAAAAGTCTACAGCTTGAAACAGTAGAATAAGAAAAACTGTCTTCACTCAGAGCCTGGCTTGATAAACTATAGGAGATGAGGGTGCATGACAAATTGTCAGTATAAGTTAACATATTTCCCAACCACAATGCTAATTTCTTAGAACAGAAGGTGCTCTTTTAGAATTCTATTAAAAGGGAAAAACAAAGACACCAGACTGCATTGTTTAAAGGTGATCTCTATCCTTAAGACATATCTTGGGGTGGTGTAAACAGAATGATTTGACATAATGGAATGTTTATACCCTTGCTGTTAATCATGTTTTAAGGCATGATAGTTGCTCCAAGCAATTTAAGAGACACTTGGACCGCATGCTCATTATTCCTTGTTATCATGGGAAAATCATTTCATTGCAAATAAAAGTAATAAGCAATTAGAGGAAAGGAGATACCAGAGTAAAGAGAACAATTTAAGATGCAGCCAAGATCTGGCTGTGCTGTGGAACTCCAGCCTCTAGCATTTAAGGAGGATGGCTGACTGTTTTCTTTTGTTGGTGGTGTTTTTTCTTTTTTTTTTTTCAACTGATGTTGGACTTTATTAAACTTAAATCTTCTGCTCTGTGAAAGACATTGTTAAGAGAATGAAAAGATAAGCCAAGAGACTGGAAGGAAATACTGGTAAAACAAATGTTTGATATGGGACTTATATCTAAAATATACAAATAAACCTTAAAACCAAACCATAAAGAAATAAACAAATCCAATTTACAAATAGGTAAAAGATGTGAACAGACAACTTGGCCAAGATGGTGTAGAGATGGCAAATAAGTATATGGAAAAATGCTCAATATCTATTGTCATTAGGGAATTTCAAATTAGGACAACAGGGAAATACCACTACACACCTATGACAACGAAAAAAGAAGGTCGGGGGGAACATGCAGTACATATTGCTGGCGAGTATTGTTTCCTTTTTCTTTTTGTGTATTGTGGTAAAGAACACACAGCATAAAATTTACCACTTAACTGTTTTTAGCGTACAATCCAGTAGTGTTAGGTATGTCCACATTGTTGTGAAACAGACCTCCAGAGCTTGCTTATCTTGCAGATCGGAAGCTCTCTACCCATCAAACTCCAGTTGCCCATTTCCTTGCCCCCTTAGTGGTTCCCTGGTAACCATCATCCTGCTTTCTGTTTCTATGAACTTGACTACTGTAGATACCTCGTATCAGTGGAATCATATAGTATTTGTCCTCTTATGACAGGTTTTTTTTTTTTTTTAATAAACTCATTTATTTATTTTTGGCTGCACTGGGTCTTCGTTGCTGTGCGCGGGCTTTCTCTAGTTGTGCTGAGAGGGGGCTATTCTTCACTGCAGTGCACTGGCTTCTCATTGCGGTGGCTTCTCATGTTGCAGAACACAGGCTCTAGGTGTGCGGGCTCAGTAGTTGTGGCTCGCGGGCTCCAGAGTACCGGCTCAGTAGTTGTGGCGCACGGGCTTAGTTGCTCCGTGGCATGTGGGATCTTCCCGGACCAGGGCTCGAACCCGTGTCCCCTGCATTGGCAGGCGGATTCTTAACCACTGCGCCACCAGGGAAGTCCCTATGACAGGCTTATTTCACCTAGTATGTCCTCAAGGTTCATCCATGTTGTAGCATGTGTCCGAATTTCCTTCCTTTTTAAGGCTGAATAATATCCCACTGTGTGTGTGTGTGTGTGTGTGTGTGTGTGTATGCCACGTTTAGTTTACCCATTCATCTGTTGATGAATGTTTGGATTGCTTCCACCTCTTGGCTATTGTGAGTAGTGCTGCTATGAACATGAGTTTGTAAATATCTCACCGAGACTCTGCTTTCAATTCTTTGGAAACCCAGAAGTGGGATTGATGGATCATATGGTAGTTCTTAATTTTTTGAGGAAACTCCATACTGTTTTCCATAGCAGTTGCACCGTTTTACAGTCTCACCAACAGGGCTCAAGGGTTCCAATTTCTCCACATTCTCAACAAAACTTGTTCTCTTCTGTTGTTTTCTCTTCCCTTCCCTTCCCTTCTCTCCTTTTCTTTTGTGATGTCCCCTTCCTCCCTCCCTTCCTCCTTCCTTCTTTGATAGTAGCCATCCTAATTGGTGTGAGATGATATATCATTGTGGTTTTTAATTTCTCTTATGATTAGTGATGTTGAGCATCTTTTCGTAAGTTGGCCATTTGTGTAGCATCTTTGGAGAAATGTGTATTCAAGTCCTTTGCCCATATTTTAATAGGGTTATTTGACTTTCTTGTTGACTGTCTTCCTATCCAGGCTTTTCAATTTAATTTACTGGGGGAGAAATTTCTTTTCAAATACGGCACCTCTATTTTTTTAATTGAAGTATAGTTACTGTACAGTATTATATAAATTACAGATGTACAATATAGTGATTCACAATTTTTAAAGGTTATATTCCACTTATAGTTATAAAATATTGGCTATATTCCCCGTGTTGTACAATATATCCTTGTAGCTTATTTTATACATAATAGTTTGTACCTCTTGATCCCCTACCCCTATACTGCCCCTCCCCTCTTCCCTCTCCCTACTGGTAACCACTAGTTTGTTCTCTACATCTGTGAATCTGTTTCTTTTTTGTTATATTCACTAGTTTGTTGTATTTTTTAGGTTCCACATATAAGTGATAGCATACAGCATTTGTCTTTCTCTGACTTATTTCACTTAGCATAATGCCCTTCAAGTCCGTCCACGTTGCTGCACATGGCAAAATTTCATTCTTTTATTATGGCTGAGTAGCATTCCATTGTATATATATTTATATATACCACAACTTTATCCATTCATCTGTTGATGGACCCTTAGGTTGCTTCCATATCTTCACAATTGTAAATAATGCTGCTGTGAACACTGAGGGGCATGCATCTTTTCAGATTAGTGTCGGATATATACCCAGGAGTGGAATTGCTGGGTCATATGGTAGTTCTATTTTTAGATTTTCTGAGAAACCTCCACGCTGTTCTCCACAGTGGCTGCAGCAACTTACATTCCCACCAGCAGTGCACGAGGGCTCCCTTTTCTCCACATTCTCACCAACATTTGCTCTTTGTGTTCTGTCTGACGATAACCATTCTTACAGGTGTGAGGTGATATCTCATTGTGGTTTTGATTTGTATTTCCTTGATGATTAACGATGTTGAGCATCTTTTCATGTGCCTCTTGCCCATCTGCATTTCCTCTTTGGAAAAGTGTCTATTCAGTTCTTCTGCCCATTTTTAAAATAGGGTTGTTTGTTTGTTTGTTTTTGATGTTGAGTTGTATGAGCTGTTTATATGTTGGCTATTAATCCCTTATCAGTCATATCATTTGTAAATATTTTCAGTAGGTTGTCTTTTTGTTTTGTAGATGGTTTCCTTTGCTGTGCAAAAGCTTGGCACCTCTATTTTAAAAAGTGAAAATCAGTGGCAAAATAGAATCTTTTTCCTAAAAAAAATCAACTGTTTATAGTTAACTTTAAAAAACAAAACTTTTGATTTCATAAAATGAAAGATAGCTATACTTGCAAAATGAACACTTGGCTATTTAAAACACAAGACTGGGAATTTTTTCGTTTGTTTTAGATCTACTCAGCTAACAAACAAAGAAAAAAGATAGAAACCAGTTACCATCTTTTATGTGTATCTCTTTTCTGGTTTATGGACACTTTTAAAACCATCCATGCTATGGCTCAAATGCAATGTAAACTAGGCTTTGCTCCTCTAGGGTCCAGGACAAGAACATTGGAAGAAACAGTCCCCCCACCCCCACCCCCCCGCTGTTTATTTTTAAAAGATGTCATTTTTTGGATGGGCGAGTGGATGAGGGAGACCCTTTCTGTTTGACTTCTTTTTTTTTTTTTTTTTTTGGCTGCGTTGGGTCTTTGTTGCTGAGCGGGGGCTACTCTTCATTGCGGTGCACGGGCTTCTCACTGCGGTGGTTTCTCTTGTTGCGGAGCACGGGCTCTAGGCACGCGGGCTTCAGTAGTTGTGGCACGCGGGCTTCAGTAGTTATGGCACGTGGGCTTCAGTAGTTGTGGCACATGGGCTTAGTTGCTCCGTGGCATGTGAAATCTTCCTGGACCAGGGCTCGAACCCGTGTCCCCTGCATTGGCAGGCAGATTCTTAACCAGTGTGCCACCAGGGAAGTCCCTCTGCTTGACTTTAGAATGTCACCTTTCTCTGTAAATTTCATAAATTTGGGGAATGGGGAAGGACCTGGAGAGAGTATTCTGGTTCAGAACTTTGTCTTCACTCAAAGAAAAAAAATCTTTTTCTTTTTCAGAGATGTTCCGTAGAAATCTAATGCAGCCCACATGTTCCTGTAATAGCCCATTCTTGTTCCTTTTTCAGGGCATGGGGAGCATTCTTAATATGGCTCAATTTGCCATGGGGAGCAGTAGATTCCTCTCATTGAGATCTTCACTGGATCGTGGGCTGAATTGTTCATTCTGTTCTATTTGTTGCAAATCAGAGTCTTTGCTAAGTGCCCATTCAATCAAGTTGAGTATACTTTACACAAGTCCCTCTGGTAAATACTTATTGAGAGAGAACTTTGGGTCTCTGCAGAGCTCCGTAACATCCTACCCTTTTATTCTTCCCCTTCTTGTATAAAAAACTGTAGTCATTGTAGTTGAAGACAGTAACTAGGGCATCCCTTAGCTTTCTGGGGGGCTGAGTAGCACTTATTGAGTGCTTACTGTGTGCTAGGTGCTGTTCTAAGCCGTGCCTGTGTATTAACTCATTGTCTTCCATCCCATGAGGCAGGTACTGACTGCGTCATCCCCATTTTCCAGATCAAAGACCTGAGTCCCAGCGTGGTGCCGTGAAGGAGTGCAGCTGCAGTGTCCACGCCGTTGACGACTCTGCAGTGCTGCCTCTCAAATAGTTCTCATTTGTTGATCCTTTCCTCGAGCATCTGCAAGCGCTTTTCACACCTGAAGGTGTACACCATTTGCCTAGGGAATCTCGCGAACACGCAAGATTCCGATTCGGTGGGTCTGGGGTGGGCCTGGGATTCTGAATGTCTTCCAGGCTCCCAGGTGAGGCTGGTGCTGCTGGTTACTGGGGCCCGCTCGGAGCGGCCGGTGGTGGAGGGTACAGCCGTGTAGCAGTGATGGAGTCCGGCGGTTGGAGGGGCCCCGGAGGAGCCTGTGGGTCAGTGCTCGGCAGGGGGCTTCTCATGCCCGACCCTTTGATATTCTGATTTAGGAGGCCTGGGATAGGGCTCAGACATCTGTATTTCTAAGAAGCTTCACCGGGGGCTTCGGATGCACAGCCAGGTTTGGGAACCAGCGGAGCTAGTCTGGCTCCCCAGCTGTGGTTTGAATCTCTGCCTCAGCATCTCCCCCTGTAGGTTGTGCAGAGATTGGTAGGTGCTGCTTTTAGAGGCAGCTCCCAGTGCCCTCCTGCCTTGTGGGGAACTAGGGTCTCCCTGGAGAGTGTATTAGTTTCCTAGGGCCGCTGTAGCAAAGTGCCACACACTGAGTGCTTTAAACAACAGAAATTTATCATGTCAGTTCTGGAGGCTAAAAGGCTGGGTTCAAGGTGTTGGCAGAACCATGTTCCTGAAAGCTCCAGGTAGTTCTTTGGCTTCTGTGTGTCTCTGTCCCTTTATCCAAATTTCCCCTTTTAATAAGGACATAGTCACGTTGGATTAAGGCCCACCCTAATGATCGCATCTTAACGTGATCATCTGCAGAGACACCATTTCCAAATCAGGTCACATTCACAGGTACTGGGGGTTAGGACTAGAGCATCTTTTGGGGGGACACAGTTGAACCCATAACAGGGAGGTAGGGTACATATAACAGGGGGATTAATAGATGCCATATTAGAATGGCAGACATTGGCATTAATAGGGGAGAAATGAAATTGGGGCTCCATGCTAGTCAGAAGGGTTTGGGTAGAAATGAACATCTCAGATGAGCACTGCTTGACGTTGGGGGGTACCGCAACCAGCCTTGCCAGTGGAGCTGTGGGCGGACACTCAGAGAGCGATGCTGTGACTTGATCCCCTCCGGGTGCCTCCAGCTCTTTCTGCCCAGCCTGTTATGGCTGTCCTTCCCTGACCACTTCAGGCCAAGCAGCTCATTGCCTTGTGCCTGGTGCCACGCTGAGTGGGCACACTCATGGGTGATTTGCAGCCCCCCATGAGTTAATGACCTTGTGCCCAGCCGGCCGTAGGCTGGGCCACCTAGCGCTCTGATGAACTAAATCAGTGCAGGCTGAATCGTTAGGGGGAGCGACTTCTTTGTTTCCTAACCAGAGAAGATCGATGCTATAAGAGGGTTATTGCACACAATTCGCCAGAGTTACTGGTTAGCAGAATCATTAGCTTTAGAAGTAAATGAAATAGACTTGGGATATTGTTAACATTTCATATAAACTCATGGCCTTCCTCCTTATTCGTTTAGTCTTCTGTTTCCAGGGGGAAATGGTGGATGACTCAGGGCCTGATGAAATACTTTGTGGCACAAGGGACTGCCTGCCGGATGCAGTGTGACGGTACTTTTCTTGGCTCCTGTAAAAGGCTTTGCCCGACTGCAGTGGTTCTCACACCTTAGCTCGTGAATCCCCTGGATTGCTGGGCCCACCCCCCAAGAGGGTGAGGGTTCAGGAGGTCTGGAATGGGGCCTGAGAATTTGCATTTCTAATAAGTCCCTGGGCTTTTGCTGAGGCTGGCCCGGGTCTCAAAGTGACCCCACTTTGAGAACTGCTGCCTCCCCGAATAAAACCCAGGCCCCTGGGAAGCTTTTTGGATTCAGTGTGCCTAAGCTTACTCCCAGAGAAAAGGAGTCTTTTTTTTTGGCTGCGTTGGGTCTTCGTTGCTGCGCACGGGCTTCCTCTAGTTGCGGCGAGCGGGGGCTACTCTTTGTTGCTGTGCGTGGGCTTCTCATCGCGGTGGCTTCTCTTGTTGCGGAACACGGGCTCTAGGCGTGCAGGCCTCGGTAGTTGTGGCTCGTGGGCTCTAGAGCACAGGCTCAGTAGTTGTGACGCAGGGGCTTAGTTGCTCCACGGCATGTGGGATCTTCCCGGACCAGGGCTCGAACCCGTGTCCCCTGCATTAGCAGGCAGATTCTTAACCACTGCACCACCAGGGAAGCCTGAAAAAGGAACTTGTGTTTGAGTTTTTAAGAAGTGCTGGTCCAGCTGACTGTATAATTAGCAAGTAACATTGCAAATAATGTCCACTGAGGTCATTTAATGGTGATGGGCCTGGACATTTTCTAGCTTCCATCAGTTTGCCCCTAGGTCCTCATCAAAGTCCTGGTTTATGTTGGCCTGATCCAACATGAAACCACTTTCTTGGGGATCATGATCACATGTTAACTGCAGCCCTGTAAGGGCCATGAGAGTGTATCTCGGTCCACAAACTCCATGTACCTAATATCTCTTTCCAAGCTCTCATTCTCTTGGGATGGCAAAAACTCAGTCCTTGTGAACTTAGAGTTTTTCCCCACCCTCCTCCCCACTCCCCAGCCTGGCACATCGTTTCATGGGCTGAGGACCACAGGCATCTGATCTGGGTCCTCTTTGGCCCCCGTGGTCTTGCTGAGTTGTTCTGTGTTCCCTGGACCAGGGGTCAGCAATGGTTTTTTCCTGTAAAGGGCCAGATGATAAATATTTTCAGCTTTGTGGGCCATATGGTCTCTGTGGTGACTACTCAGTTCCGCCACTGTAGTGTGAGGACAGCCCTAGGCAATCCATAAATGAATGGGCATGGCTGGGTTTCAATAAAACTTTATTTACAAAAATGGGCAGTGGGCCGGATTTGGCCCATATGCAGTACCAAGCCTCTTCAGGTGTCTAGGCTGCCTCTCTGCCTGTCGTGGAGTTGGGGGTGGCTGGGTTTGTTCTTCCGCTCTGTGGACCTCTCCAAGGCCTTTCTCCTCCATGGGGGAGGCACGGGGGCAAAGGCTGGTTTTCGCTGTGCTCCCCACCCTGGATGGTGGAAACTTAATAGGCTTGCCCCCGGTCCCCCCATCTCAGCGTGGCTTTGAGGCTCCCAGGATTATTCCAGTATTCCAGGGCCACCTTGGGTGAGAAGAAAACGGTGAGGCTGTCTCGAGTTCTCTGCCTGGACACCCCCTGCTGCCCCCTCTCCGGAGCGTGCTGCCTGCCCCGAGCTCCACCCGGGAACGAGGGTCTGGAGATCCCTGCTCTTTGATTCCCAGATCCATCTGGGAGTTCGGGCCCAGCAGTGGGCGCAGGTCACAGGGCTCCTTTTTCTCAGTGACCCGCCACTTCTCAGCCTTCCCCATGTCATGTCTTCTTTCCCACTATCGGGAATCTTTATTGAGACGGGGTGGAGAGTACCCTTGCTCTTGTTTGAGAAAAATAAAACTGTATATGCCCCTGGCTCACCAGTCAGAAGGCACAGAAAGCATGCTCAGTGAAAAGTGAGTCTCTCTCTCACTCCTGTCTACCTGTTGCCTGTTTCATTTCCCCAGAGGCCAAAGCGCCCTATGTCTCTCTCAGCACCCAAGTATAAATGTGTCGAAACTGCTTCGCGCCCTGATTTCATCAACTCTTAGTGAAGGGTTCTATATCAGCACATCTCAATGAGCCATCTAGGTTTTTTGGGTTTTGGTGTTGTTTTTTAACAATTGCATAGTATTCCATCAAATGGAGGCCCTGTAACTTTTAAAACCAGTCCCCTGTTGAGGGACATTTAGGTTGATTCACATGCTTTACTCTTATAAACAGTGGTGCAGTGACTATCCTGGTCCATTAAATAGACATTTTTTACTGATGTTGAACTTGACTTAATGGAGTTGCTTGATTAACAGACGCTCTGTGTTTGTTACCTGTAACACTTTGAATACCAACTGGCGAGATCCTGCCCTGTCTTCAGCTCCCGCAGAGTCAGTTGTTTAATGCGACTGTTTATGCCAGTTGTATTTGTTGCAATCATTTGATGTAACCAAATATTACACAAATTGATGAAATAGGAGGGTGAAAAAGGAAAAGGAGTTTTGATTAAAGTTCAGTCAACCACTTTGAATAGATTTGCTAGTGTTGAATCACCAAATTTCTGTCAAATAAGACATAGCAGAGACAGCTGTCAAAGACTGGGCAACGAATCAGAAAAATTGAGAACGCTTCTGTTTTCAGATTTCTTCCCACATCTTTAAGTCTTTACACCACTTTAAAGAAGCCAGATCGGAAGACTGTAAATGAAATATTATGGGTATGATTTTTGCAATGTAGACGAAGCCAGACTTGATCAGTTGACCTAGATGCACTGAAATGGCTTCTGTGTTAACATCATAGGACGGGCAAGTTAACGCACATTTATTTGCTTGAAATTAAAATTATTTGGGGAAGGGAGATTCAACCCTTTGTCCACTATTAAAATTAACTAATGACCAGTTTGTGTCACATCAGAAGGGAGAATATCTACTGTGTACAGTTGGGTCCATGTGAACATGTCTTTAGTAGAAATTCCTAAGAGTAGGATTATACAATGGTTTGTGAATTTTCCATTTTTATAGAAATTCCCCAGTTGCCCTCTGTAGAGCTTGTACCAATTCACACTTTAACCAGCGATATCTGAGAAGGACACCCTCAACACTGTGGGGTTTTAGCAAACTTTTGGATTTCTTTTTTTTTTTTTTTTTATCGATAGGGATAGACTGAATGGTATTTTGTGGAGTCTTTTGGGGCATTCTCTTCTTATAAGTCAGCTTGGGCATCTTTCCATATGTTTCAAAGCCATTTATATTTCCCTTTCTGTGAATCGTCTGTATCTTTCTATTACTTTTCTATTGTGTTGTTGGGCTTATTATTATTTTGGAGTTGCTTTTATACTGAGGAAATTATCTGTCATATTATCACAATTATTTTCTCAGCTTGTCACTTACAACTTTATGGTGCTTCTATGTAGATTTTCATTTAATTTGTACTTATTTGAACTTAATAATTTTTCTTGAGTCTTACTTAGTAAAGTCTTCCTCATTCCAAGATGATTCAAAATACTATCTATTATTTCTATGCCTTTGTTTCCATTTTTTCCATTTAAACATTTGATCCATCTGGAATCCATTTTGGTATAAGAAGTGTGGTAGAGATTAGGATCCATGTATTTCCAGATGGCTCCTGGAAGTCCTAATACCTAATTTGTTGAATAATACATACTTTTCTCCATTGGTATGAAATGCCAACTATATTATTCACTAAATTAGAGGAAGTATTTATTTTTCATTTCTGGATTTTTTAGTCCTAAGGTGAATAACGTGTCAGCCATTAGCCATAAGTAACTGTTCGGCATATGAAATGTGGCTAGCCCAAACAGAGATGTGCTGTAAATGTAAAATTTTACACACACCATTTACACACCAGATTTGGAAGATTTACTAAATATATATATACACACACACACACATACATATATATGCATATATATAAAATATCTCATTAGTAATTTTTTATTGCCAACATGTTAAGGTGGTAATATTTTGGATATATTGGGTAACATAAAATATATTACTGAGATTGATTTCACCCATTTCTTTTTACCATGTTTATTGTAGCTATTAAAACATTTAACATTGTATTTGTGGCTCACACTATATATATATATTTTTTTCACACACACACACTGTATTTTATTTTTACAAGCGATAAATAGACTGACACCAAGCATTGTAAATGGATGACCACAACAAAAGCAACAATGATTGCAATTACCAAACACGAAACACACTCATGCTATGTCATAATATTGACATTCAGTCCAGTAATCCTCCACTGTAACAGCTCCTTTACTTTGCAGTGAAAATTGATTTGTATATTCTTTGCCTCTGAGTCCTTGTGGGATTTTTTTTTTAATTCAAACAGAAAGTCACAAAAATTATAATCATCCTCATCAGTTCACTCAGTCCCATGTAATTAATTTTTTTTTTCATCTTGATCTTTTGTTAGCACTTTTATGAGTTCATCAGTTTTTCATTAGAGTTCTGAAAATGCTTATTCATTTAGTTCAGCAGTACAGTCAGTTACCAGAAACCTGTACTTGTCAGAGTCTTTTCCATGAATTCCTTGAAGATGAAACCCTTTTATAGGAACATATTTGCAAAAGAATCACAGTACACCCAGAACTGTCTGTAAATGACAAAAGACTTAAAAATGACCACGGTTAAAGATTTGATGAAAGTTCATAATAATGCAATTGACAAGGAAATTTAGTTATTTCTGAGATAGACATTTTAAAGTAATAACTAGAATTATGATTTATAACATTATACCAGAACATATAAGATTTTTAGAAATTTCATGTAATGTCTGAAACATTTATATTAACATATTTCCACACAAATAACCCAATGAAAGTTTAGTATTAGTTGTTTTGTTTGTTTGTTTTTTTTATACTGCAGGTTCTTATTAGTCATCAATTTTATACACATCAGTGTATACATGTCAATCCCAATCGCCCAATTCAGCACACCACCATCCCCACCCCACCGCAGTTTTCCCCCCTTGGTTTCCATACGTCTGTTCTCTACATCTGTGTCTCAACTTCTGCCCTGCAAACCGGCTCATCTGTACCATTTTTCTAGGTTCCACGTACATGCGTTAATATACGATATTTGTTTTTCTCTTTCTGACTTACTTCACTCTGTATGACAGTCTCTAGATCCATCCATGTCTCAGCAAATGACTCAATTTCGTTCCTTTTTATGGCTGAGTAATATTCCATTGTATATATGTAGCACAACTTCTTTAACCATTCGTCTGTCGATGGGCATTTAGGTTGCTCCCATGACCTGGCTATTGTAAATAGTGCTGCAGTGAACATTGGGGTGCATGTGTCTTTTTGAATTATGGTTTTCTCTGGGTATACACCCAGTAGTGGGATTGCTGGATCATATGGTAATTCTATTTTTATTTTTTTAAGGAACCTCCATACTGTTCTCCATAGTGGCTGTATCAATTTACATTCCCACCAACAGTGAAGGAGGGTTCCCTTTTCTCCACACCCTCTCCAGCATTTGTTGTTTGTAGATTTTCTGATGATGCCCATTCTAACTGGTGTGAGGTGATACCTCATTGTAGTTTTGATTTGCATTTCTCTAATAATTAGTGATGTTGAGCATCTCACACTATATTTTTTATTGTACAGCGCTGCTTTAACCTTTTGTGGTCTATCGAGTCGTGTCTATACTGTTTCAGTGATTAGAATTTTGTTTTATTGTCTGTTAGTCCCCCCCACCCCGTATTGCTTTTCCTTTTCAAAAGTTTCTTGGTTATTCTTTTTTCTTTGTTTTTTAAATAAATAAATTAATTTATTTATTTTTTGGCTGCACTGGGTCTTTGTTGCTGCGCGCGGGCTTTCTCTAGTTGCAGTGAACGGGGGCTACTCTTCGTTGCTGTGGTGTGTGGGCTTCTCGTTGCAGTAGCTTCTCTTGTTGCAGAGCATGGGCTCTAGGCGCGCGGGCTTCAGTAGTTGTGGCACGTGGGGTCAGTAGTTGTGGCTTGCAGGCTCCAGAGCGTAGGCTCAGTAGTTGTGGCGCACGGGCTTAGTTGCTCCACGGCATGTGGGATCTTCCCGGACCAGGGATCGAACCTGTGTCCCCTGCATTGGCAGGCGGATTCTTAACCACTGCGCCGCCAGGGAAGTCCCTCTTGGTTATTCTTATAGACTGATTCTCCATGCAAACTTTAGAATCAACTTTCTAGTTTCAGTAGCATCTTGTAGGTATTTTTATGGTGTTTGTTTCAAATTTATAGATTCATTTAGGCAGAAGTGACAGATTTAGGATGATGAGACTTCCTATCTAAGGACAAGGTACGCAACTCCACTTATTCAAGTCATTGATTATGTCTCTTGGTAGCATTTTCAGTTTTCTTCATCAGGATTTTTCATATTTCTCTTTGAGTGTATTCCTGGGTATTGCATTTCCTTTAGTTTCTGTTGTAAATGGGATCTTTTCTTTCATAATATATTCTATCTGGCTATTGTTTTTGCATAGGAAAATTATTGATTTTTCCAGACTATTTGTACTGAACTGCCAAAGTGAATACTCTTATAGACAGTTGTTGTTCTTTAGATGATTCTCTGACAAGTATATACAATAACATCTTTATCAATAATTTTGGTTTCCTTTTCTCCCCAATCTGAGTGATGGGGCTGCCTGACTGGGAACAGCAAAAAGCCTGCGGATACAATGAAATTCTGGAAAATAGCCCAAATAATTCAAAATATTTAACACTGAAATTGGGGCAGATGTGGGGAAGTTCATTAACACAAGACTTGTTTTTTTTTACAAAAAAAAAAAAAAGAGTAAGATTGGCTTTATATTTGAGCAGCTCTTATGGGAACACTAATGTTTTTGCTGTCATGCTCTCTGGGGGTTTTATAGCTGTTTTGCCATAAAGCCATCTATCCTATGGGTTTATCTTTCATCATAAGTTGGGCCCTTTCAGCTCTAGCTGATGTTTCCTGCTTTGTTTAAGCAATAACTGAACCCAGCACTCTTCCAGGCATGGTGGAGAAACAGAGGAGAAAGGGAGGTCCATGTCCTCAAGAACTGTACAGGCTCTTGGAGGAGACAAAAACCATGCCCTTTGGGACTTCCCTGGTGGTCCAGTGGTTAGGACTCGGCACTTCCACTGCCGGGGGCCCAGGTTCAATCCCTGGTCAGGGAACTAAGATCCCGTAAGCCACTTGGTGTGGCCAAGAAACAAATAAAACGAAACAAACAAACAAACCCCGTGCACTTAAAGGGCAAGAGGGCAGTTCAGGATCTCAAACAAACCGGAGGGAGATGGGGTCGTGTGTATCACACAGAAGTGTGCTTGTGTTTGGGCATCTTTTTAAAAAATATTTATTTATTTATTTAGGCTGCGCTGGGTCTTAGTTGCGGCACGTGGGATCTTTTAGTTGCAGCATGTGGACTCTTAGTTACGGCATGCATGTGGGATCTAGTTCCCTGACCAGGGATCAAACCCAGGCCCCCTGCATTAGGAGTGCGGAGTCTTACCCACTGCACCACCAGGGATGTCCCTACAACTTCAAGTTTGATGATTTCAGAAGACTAGCTGTTTGGCAGATATTTGATTATTGATTGGAAGCTAAAGAGGAGAAGAGAAAGTTTGGAGCGTCTGCTGTGAAGAGTTAAGTCATGAAGTTGGAGGCTGGATGTGGACTTGTCAAAATGTGTCCAGCCTGTGTTGTTAAGTAAGCTTCTGTGACTCAGATCTCTCTGGATCTGTTGTTTTGTCCAAGATCAACCTACAGAATAGGCAGGGGCAGAGAGGCAGGGTGCTCAGAGGAGCAGAGCAGAGAAAGTGCACGTTTACTGGTGCCCTTCACAGCCAGGCATCCTGAGCTACACAATGCACAGGTGATTTTTTTTTTTTTTTTTGAGAATGATGTTTGCTGTGGGTTTGTCATATATGGCCTTTATTATGTTGAGGTAGGTTCCCTCTATGCCCACTTTCTGGAGAGTTTTTATCATAAATGGGTGTTGAATTTTGTCAAAAGCTTTTTTCTGCATCTATTGAGATGATCATATGGTTTTTCTTCTTCAGTTTGTTAATATGGTGTATCACATTGATTGATTTGCGTATATTGAAGAATCCTTGCATCCCTGGGATAAATCCCACTTGATCGTGGTGTATGATCCTTTTAATGTGTTGTTGGATTCTGTTTGCTAGTGTTTTGTTGAGGATTTTTGCATCTGTATTCATCAGTGATATCGGTCTGTAATTTTCTTTCTTTGTAGTGTCTTTGTCCGGTTTTGGTATCAGGGTGATGGTGGCCTCATAGAATGAGTTTGGGAGTGTTCCTTCCTCCCCAATTTTTTGGAAGAGTTTGAGAAGGATAGGTGTTAGCTCTTCTCTAAATGTTTGATAGAATTCACCTGTGAAGCCATCTGGTCCTGGACTTTTGTTTGTTGGAAGATTTTTAATCACAGTTTCAATTTCATTACTTGTGATTGGTCTGTTCATATTTTCTGTTTCTTCCTGATTCAGTCTGGGAAGGTTATACCTTTCTAAGAATTTGTCCATTTCTTCCAGGTTGTCCATTTTATTGGCATAAAGTTGCTTGTAGTAGTCTCTTAGGATGCTTTGTATTTCTGTGGTGTCTGTTGTAACTTGTCCTTTTTCATTTCTGATTTTATTGATCTGAGTCCTCTCCCTCTTTTTCTTGATGAGTCTGGCTAATGGCTTATCGATTTTGTTTATCTTCTCAAAGAACCAACTTTTAGTTTTATTGATCTTTGCTATTGTTTTCTTTGTTTCTATTTCATTTATTTCTGCTCTGATCTTTATGATTTCTTTCCTTCTGCTAACTTTGGGTTTTGTTTGTTCTTCTTTCTCTAGTTTCTTTAGGTGTAAGGTTAGATTGTTTACTTGAGATTTTTCTCGTTTCTTGAGGTAGGCTTGTATAGCTATAAACTTCCCTCTTAGAACTGCTTTTGCTGCATCCCATAGGTTTTGGGTTGTCGTGTTTTCATTGTCATTTGTCTCTAGGTATTTTTTGATTTCTTCTTTGATTTCTTCAGTGACCTCTTGGTTATTTAGTAACGTATTGTTTAGCCTCCATGTGTTTGTCTTTTTTACGTTTTTTTCCCTGTAATTCATTTCTAATCTCATAGCATTGTGGTCAGAAAAGATGCTTGATATGATTTCAATTTTCTTAAATTTACTGAGGCTTGATTTGTGACCCAAGATGTGATCTATCCTGGAGAATGTTCCGTGCGCACTTGAGAAGAATGTGTAATCTGCTGTGTTTGGATGGAATATCCTATAAATATCAATTAAATCTATCTGGTCTATTGTGTCATTTAAAGCTTCTGTTTCCTTATTTATTTTCATTTTGGATGATCTGTCCATTGGTGTAAGTGAGGTGTTAAAGTCCCCCACTATTATTGTGTTACTGTCAATTTCCTCTTTTATGGCTGTTAGCAGTTGCCTTATGTATTGAGGTGCTCCTATGTTGGGTGCATATATATTTATAATTGTTATATCTTCTTCTTGGATTGATCCCTTGATCATTATGTAGTGTCCTTCTTGGTCTATTGTAACATTCTTTACTTTAAAGTCTATTTTATCTGATATGAGTATAGCTACTCCAGCTTTCTTTTGATTTCCATTTGCATGGAATATCTTTTTCCATCCCCTCACTTTCAGTCTGTATGTGTCCCTAGGTCTAAAGTGGGTCTCTTGTAGACAGCATATATATGGGTCTTGTTTTTGTATCCATTCAGCAAGCCTGTGTCTTTTGGTTGGAGCATTTAATCCATTCACGTTTAAGGTAATTATCGATATGTATGTTCCTATGACCATTTTCTTAATTGTTTTGGGTTTGTTTTTGTAGGTCCTTTTCTTCTCTTGTGTTTCCCACTTAGAGAAGTTCCTTTAGCATTTGTTGTAGAGCTGGTTTGGTGGTGCTGAATTCTCTTAGCTTTTGCTTGTCTGTAAAGCTTTTGATTTCTCCATCAAATCTAAATGAGATCCTTGCCGGGTAGAGTAATCTTGGTTGTAGGTTCTTCCCTTTCATCACTTTAAGTATATCATGCCACTCCCTTCTGGCTTGTAGAGTTTCTGCTGAGAAATCAGCTGTTAACCTTATGGGAGTTCCCTTGTATGTTATTTGTCATTTTTCCCTTGCTGCTTTCAATAATTTTTCTTTGTCTTTAATTTTTGCCATTTTGATTACTATGTGTCTCGGCGTGTTTCTCCTTGGGTTTATCCTGTATGGGACTCTCTGCACTTCCTGGACTTGGGTGGCTATTTCCTTTCCCATGTTAGGGAAGTTTTCAACTATAATCTCTTCAAATATTTTCTCTTGCCCTTTCTCTCTCTCTTCTCCTTCTGGGACCCCTATATTGCGAATGTTGTTGCATTTAATGTTGTCCCAGAGGTCTCTTAGGCTGTCTTCATTTCTTTTCATTCTTTTTTCTTTAGTCTGTTCCGCAGCAGTGAATTCCACCATTCTGTCTTCCAGGTCACTTATCCGTTCTTCTGCCTCAGTTATTCTGCTATTGATTCCTTCTAGTGTAGTTTTCATTTCAGTTATTGTATTGGTCATCTCTGTTTGTTTGTTCTTTAATTCTTCTAGGTCTTTGTTAATCATTTCTTGCATCTTCTCAATCTTTGCCTCCATTCTTATTCCGAGGTCCTGGATCATCTTCACTATCATTATTCTGAATTCTTTTTCTGGAAGGTTGCCTATCTCCACTTCATTTAGTTGTTTTTCTGGGGTTTTTTCTTGTTCCTTCATCTGATATATAGCCCTCCGCCTTTTCATCTTGTCTATCTTTCTGTAACTGTGGGTTTTGGTTCACAGGCTGCAGGATTGTAGTTTTTCTTGCTTCTGCTGTCTGCCCTCTGGTGGTTGAGGCTATCTAAGAGGCTTGATGGGAGGCTCTGTTGGTGGGTAGAGCTGACTCTGCACAGGTGATTTTATTTAAACTTTAGAACCATAGGCAATATTTGCTCCTATTTTACGGTTTGTGAAACCCAAACTTGGAGTAGTTAAATACTGTACCCAAGGTTAAATGGCTAAAAAACAAAACAAAACGGTGAAGCTGTGCATTGGACCCCATTCTGTCTGACTTCCAAAGCTCTAATCCTGTGTTTTCAGGACAGTGGGGATAATTTCGTGTTCACCTCGTAGGGCTGGCTTTGCAGAAGGTTGGATGAATGAGAGTCTAGCGTACCAGCAAAAGGAGCATTGCAGCTGCTGTTAAAGTGTCCTGGGTGGGGAGGGAATCCATGGAGTGACTGTATGAGCCACAGGGACAGGACCTAAAGGTGAAGGGACCTGGTGGCCTCCGGGTAGACAGTCCACCCAGTATGGAAATCTTGGCTTCAGCTTGTCTAACAGGTGGTCATGGTGCCCTCTGTTTTTGGACAATTCTATGAACCAGAAACCTATTATTTCGCAAAATGGTGTATTCTATTTTTGAACAATATTGAGTAAGGCAGTCCTTTTATTTTTCTGTTAAAACGAGACGAAGGAGTGGGACAAAGCAGAGGTGAGAAATGGATTCTTAGAATCCTACTTGGCTTCAATGAATGGCTTTTTCTTATAAGGCAGGTGACCTAAAAACTTTGTGCTGTTCCCTAGACATCAGGCTTGCAGTCAGAGAGCTCTTCAGAGTAAGTTAACAGCCCCAGGTTCCCAAATAGGGAAGCAGTCACTTGAGGGACAGAGGGCATTTTGCCAGCTGGGAAACATAGCTTAGGAAGTATCCATTGGAGACTTAAATGGCTTTTAGCAAACTCAGCAGAGCCTTTGCAGAGAAGAAACCAAGCGTGCAGAAGTATCTCAGATGCTAACCAGACTAAAGCCTCCTTGAGCTGGAGTGAATATGTTTAAAACAAGTAAATCAGCCATTTGATATGATTTTCTTTGGCTTATCCTGGGCTTGAGTATCAAAGGGGCAATGGCATAACCACTTTTGGAGTCCCTGACTTTTTTGTTTGTTTGTTTTTTTGTTGAACTCTTGGTCTCCTTGGGCAAAGACTCACCAGATGGCAACTGGAATGGGAAAGTAAACCAAAAAGGGGTTGTTAGATGCCCAGTGTAGGCAGAAAGTGGTTTGCTTAGTGAAGGTTCCTCTAGTGATGGCGGGCTCCTGAGACGGTGGCTCTCAGAGATTCAGGGAGGTGACACTCCAGAAGCCTGAGTCTAGGGCATTACTGTACTTGCAAGTCAAGGAGAGAGAGCCATGCTCCGTACCTCAAAGGCCAACCAGGAAACCAGCTCAGCCAGAGTCTAAAAACTCTTTTGGGATGGCTGTTGCTGGGAACTCTAGGGATTGCTGGGGTGGACCCTGCTTGGAGGACTTCTGACCAAGCTGGTGACCTTCTCTTCTTTCTGGTCTGTGTACCTCCCTCTCCATCCCTTTTCCTGTTACCTCAAAGTTACTGTTGGAGCCAAAGTTTCCTGTTACCTCAAAGTTACTGTTGGAGCCAAAGTTTCCTGTTACCTAAAAGTTACTGTTGGAGCCAAAGTTTCCTGTTACCTCGAAGTTACTGTTGGAGCCAAAGTTTCCTGTTACCTCAAAGTTACTGTTGGAGCCAAAGTTTCCTGTTACCTCAAAGTTACTGTTGGAGTTACTGTTGGAGCCATAAATACCATAGTCCTGGTATTTATGGCATCTTGGGTGGTGGGAAGTGGCATAGGTGGTCATCGTAAGAGCAGAACTCTGGAGTCAGATCGCCTGGCTTTTATTTCCCGGCTCCTCCAAGATTTACCATGTGTGTATCCTTAAGGAAGTTCATTCAGCTCTCCAAGTCTTAGTTTCCTCATTGGTAAAATGAGGACAAAAAAATCACTTTTGCCCCATAGGATCGTTTGAGAGAGTTAAATGAAAATATCCATGTAAAGCAATAATCTCAGTGCCTGACATTTCAGCTAATATTAACTATTATTATCTTTTTTTTTTTTTTTAATTTTTATTTATTTATTTTTGGCTGTGTTGGGTCTTCGTTTCTGTGCGAGGGCTTTCTCTAGTTGCGGCAAGCGGGGGCCACTCTTCATCGCGGTGCGCGGGCCTCTCACTATCGCGGCCTCTCTTGTTGCGGAGCACAGGCTCCAGACACGCAGGCTCAGTAGTTGTGGCTCACGGGCCTAGTTGCTCCGCGGCATGTGGGATCCTCCCAGACCAGGGCTTGAACCCGTGTCCTCTGCATTGGCAGGCAGATTCTCAACCACTGCGCCATCAGGGAAGCCCACTATTATTATCTTAAGTGAGAGTCTTTTAGCAAAAATAACTGCCTTCTTTTTTTTTTTTTAATTTTATTTATTTATTTATTTATTTGTTTGTTTTTGGCTGTGTTGGGTCTTCGTTTCTGTGCGAGGGCTTTCTCTAGTTGTGGCAAGTGGGAGCCACTCTTCATCGCGGTGCGCGGGCCTCTCACTATCGCGGCCTCTCTTGTTGCGGAGCACAGGCTCCAGACGCGCAGGCTCAGTAGTTGTGGCTCACGGGCTTAGTCGCTCCGCGGCACATGGGATCTTCCCAGACCAGGGCTCGAACCCGTGTCCCCTGCATTGGCAGGCAGATTCTCAGCCACTGCGCCACCAGGGAAGCCCATAACTTCCTTCTTGTTTAAGGAAAACTCAGAGCCTGAGGTTTGAGATTGGAGGACGGATGACTCCACGGCAGGCACCTAACGGGATCCACCCCTTTCCCCGATCTTCACTTTGACTGATATCACTCCCCCTTTAACATGAACGTATGGACCCAAATGCCTGATCCTTCTTTGCTGAGACAGGCTGACGTTTTTAGAGGCTTTGTTAACGACGGAGGGAGGATGACAAGGAAATAAGCAAGAAGGCTAAGAGCAAGTGGCCTGCAAAGCGCAGCTTCACTCCCAGGATCGTGGGACCTTCACTCTTTCACACGACAAGTGCGACGGCTACAGTCCATCCCCAGAGGGTTGGCACAACCTCACAGGCATTTTGCCTCTACCCTTTTCTTCCTCACTTTCCACTTTTCTCTGTATGGCGCCATCAAGGTCAAGGATGCTGAAGAGCGAGGCACCCCCAGAGCACTTTCTCTGCCTGAAGATTCTCCTTCAGGTGCCAAACCTCAGAGAATCTGGACTTTGTTTCATGGCAGAGTATGGCCTTCCCTTACATCTTCATCCTTCCTCCTCCTTAACTACCAAAAGATGCTTGTGACCCTACAGTGGGAAACAGCCCACTGGCTCATTGACACCTCTTTCCTGATTTCCCCAGGTCTCCTCGGCAGCATGTGCTGACTCTCTGCTCCAGGGTGTGGCACCTGTTCCCTCCAGGTGCCCTGGCTGGCGTTGGCTCTACTGCAGGGTTCCGGCTGCGCTTTGGCTGGGAGTCCACTTAGGTGAGAGGAGCCATGATTCAGCTGGACAGAAAAGGGGCTTCAGCTCCTGGTGTGTCTTCTGGCCCTGCATCTACTTAGGGGTGGAAACATTTTGACAAGTGGACTGTTCCCATTCCCAGTTCCTCTGTAGCCGCAAGGAAGGCAGTTGAGTTGAGTAACTGTTCTTATGAGGGGGGTCCCCAGGCTCTCGGAGCTCTCCTGCTGGTGCGATTTGTTGTTTACTCAGCTATGTTGCCTGGTGGGTTCTTCAGGTCAGCTCTGTGGATGTTGGTTCGTGTTTCAGTGACTTGAGTGTTTCCCTTTGGTGAACCCCACTGCAGTGGTCACTCCAAGGAAAGCCTGGGGCCTCCTTGCGGGCCCGCCATGTTTTAGCTTTGTCCATTTCCTTCCGAGATTTTGCAATAAAACTAAGGAAGCAGCCCAGTGGTGTGCATTGTGGGTCCCACCCCATCCTCGCCAGGAAGCACTAGTTCCATCTCTCAAAGCTGGGTGTAAGCATCACACCATTCAAGGCTGAGTGTCATTATTCCTTTGCTTTAGGAACTTAATTGGACGGCAGTAATGGGATAGCGAAAGAACAAGGACTACTGAAGTATTTTAGCCAGAAGTTCAGTAGGGCTCATCTCTGGTGCTCTAACCCTCATTTCTCACGTGCATTTAGGTATTTGTGTGTACAAGATGCTTCATCACAGTTGGTGCCTTCATCTCAACTTGTGATGCGTATTTCCACATCCGATCTATGGAACTGTATTAGAAAGTAGGCTGGGAGATGTTAAAGCTGGTGGGTGAGGATTGTGAAAGGACTGTGTCTGGGATACTACAGTCTCATCTGAGACCTTCCCACTCAAGGTGTGGTCCATGACCTACACATCAGCATTACCTGGAGCTTGTTAGAAGTACAGAACCCGGAGCCCTGACCCTGTGCCACTGAAGCAGAATCGGGGTTTAACAAGATCCCCGTGTGCACCAGTTAAAGACCAAGACGTGCGACTCTAAAAGCTTTACAGGGTTTAATCGAGATCTTCCAGGAGCAGTTATCCTGCTCTCACTCCTTATGCTTTGGGTGAGTTGTCAGTCACTCTGGAACTTCAGAGGAATAGGCTGGGGGTGGCCCAGGAAGGAAGCTAGAAGTGGTAGGAAGGTGGGGAGGGTAGGTGTGTACGGGCTTTACGCAAAACTCCCCAAAAGGGTTGAGCTATCTGAACCACAGTGTCTAAAGGAATGTGAGAAATTTAGGCCAGTTCAGTCCACTGTTAATACCCCAAAAGGTCCGGAGCCCATGAGTTGTGGGGCCGTGGCATTGGGAGTTTACACGCACTGGAGATGCTTGGACTCAGGCAGGAGCTGGGTCTGAGTCTGCTGGGTTTTCCCAGGGGAGGCGGGATGCCTGGCCAGCATCCTGGCACAGCTTCTGGTGGAGGGAGTTACAGACGCGGAGATGGATGTCATGATCCTAACAGACCAGGTTGCCTGGGGATAGAGAACGGCTGCTGTCCCACCTGGACAACAGGTGTGGCGGTCAGTGGATCCAGGCACGGGGGGAGAGGGCAGGTCACAGGAAGCTGGCGAGCGGCTCTGCCTCGGCACGCCTCCCACACCTTGGGTGGCCGCAGCACTGGTTTGAGAATCTGCGAGCCGCTTGGCCTGAGGTCTTTGTTTCCTGGCACGCCACCTGCTCTAGGCACGATTTGTTTAGGTCTGACGTTGTAGGTGGGATTGGGGGGGAGCCCCGTTGAATGGCCTCTTTGCAGTCAACTGAGTAGGGAGGAGACAGATGGTTCCAGAATGATTTCCAGCATCGGATGTTTCCACGCCTTCCCAGTCTCCTTTCCTAGAATGTTCTGTCTTCTTGCTGCTTCTCAAGTGCCAGCTGAGGACAGATGGGGTTTTCCCTGACCCGACGTGCTCTCAGATGGGGCCCGCCCTCCTCTCTCTTAACGCTCCCTTAGCGGATTATCGGTGCCATGGATTTGTCTTTGTCTGTTAAGTTTCTGGCTTGACGGACACCTCTTGGAAGGGGCTGGGGGCATCACCTTATCCAGAGTCGGCCTGCAGTGAGCGTGTGATGAGACTAAAGACCTGTCATTTCGTTTCATTCTCACAGAGAAGTGCTATTGGCTCTTTTCTCGAAAGGTCTCTGGAATCCATTGCATCTCCACCGCTGACGTCCTAATCCATCATGGGCTCTTTCCTGGAATTCCCTCTGCAGGAGCCTCCCCGCAGGTCCCCCGCAACCCCGCACTGGCACATACATCACAGCACGCTGCCTCCCTGCTCAGAACCCTTTGACAACTTCCTTTGCACTTAGAACTAAGGGAAAGGTCAAGCTGTGGCCTCTGGCTTCTGCCTGGGTCACCGTGAGCTCGCCAAGCCCCGTCCCTCCTCCGGGGCTTTGTGCCCCCTGCTCCCTGCCTGCTAGGCTTTGAGCAGCTCTGTGCGCGGCTGCCTCGGCGCAAGTCTCTCCTCCTCCCCAACCTCCCGGCGACGTGCGTGGCTCTCCCAGTTCATGTCCTTCCTACAACTTGTCACCATCCTTCACTCCCCGGTTTGTTTCTGTGTGTTTGTGTTTTGCTTCTTTTTTTTTTAATTTAAAAACTTTTTAAAAATTTAATTGAAGTATAGTTGATGTACAGTGTGGTGTTGATTTCTGCTCTGCAGCAGTGTGTTTTGCTTCTTGACCAAGTGTCTCCCCAACCGGAATGTAGACTCATTGAGGGCAGGAGCTGTCAGGCTTGGTCCCAGCTGGGTCGCCAGCACCCAGCACAGGGGGTGACATCGGTAAATGCTCAGGAAATATCTGCGGATGGAAGGAAGGAAGGAAGCCCCCAGGGGCAGGTAAGGTGAGTGCTATCCTAGGGTTTACAGATGGGGGCCCAGCCCGGAAGCTGGGGGCAGCCGGGTTCTCTGACTCCCTAGTTCTGCCTGCAGGCTGGAGGCTGGTGGCCCCCATGGCTCCCAACAGCCAGCTAGAAAGCCGACGATGATGGAGAGCTTTGGGGACTGACACTGTGTCACCTTTTCCCTGGTGGTCCGCTGACTCACAGCTGGTTCTCATTCCCACAGCTATGTGGGTGAGAGGCCCCTGGGAACGGATGCTGATAGAGTCGATTTCCTGGGTACCTTCCATCTCCAAGGCAGCTGGCTCGCTGCTGGTGCTTTCCCAGCCGTCTCAGCCACTTTATTGCTTTGTTGAATGAAGGCATTTATTTACTTTGGGAGCTGTTGCCCTTTGGATCTCACCACTAATGCGGCTCTCATCTCACCTCCCCGCACTCATTGTTGCTGTGTGAGGGTTTCTGTTGAGCTCTTTCGTTTGTGTCTATTGTATAAGGGGCTGGCACGCTGCGGGGAGTCTCCACCTACCCTGCTGAGCCCCTCTCTGGGCACGGTAGGGAGCTGCTCTTGGCTTCTTCCCATTCTCTGATGCTTCTGCAGGTGGTAAATCTAAATCTTGTGGCAGGCGTACCTCACCAGGGCCAGGGGCCGTTGTCGCACTGCCTCAGTGATGTACAGTATGGGCCTTGTCCTGCACGGACCAGGCCCCTGGGCCACACCACTTGCTCTGCCCTGCTGCGTTGGCTTTCTCTTGCTCTGTAACAAACTACCACGCACTGAGTGGCTTTCAACAGCACCCAGAGTTCTGTAGGTCAGAAGCCTGGGCTGCCGTGGCTGGGTTGTCTGCTGGGATCTCACAGGCTAAACTCGAGATGTTGGCCGGCAGCATCGACACCTGGAGCTTGGACGCCCCTCCAGGCTCGTTCCTGCTGGCAGAACTCAGCTGGGTTGTAGGAGTGAGGTCTCCGTCCCCTTGCTGGCAGTTAGCCCGGGGCCTCTCTCAGCCCCTCAAGGCCACCCACATTCCTTCTCACGTGGCCATTCCCACCTTCAAGCCAGCAATGGCGCAGCAATGCAGTTATCTGCGAAGCGCAATAAAGTGAGGTCTGCTTGTCTCCACTCACTCCTTCTTCCTTTCTGATGGAACCCCAAATTTGTTGGATCTAGTGATGTGCCAGCTACGAATCCTCAGTCTGGCCGCCTCCCTTGCAGCTAGACCCACGTGATAGGGTTGGCAGAGAAGTCTTAAGGGACGGCTTTCCTTCTCGTCTTCTCCCGACCCCTTCTCCTTCATGGACCAATGGGAAGCACCCGGGGATGCCACACCCATCACTGAGGGCGACGGGGCGGGAAGCCAGAAGGAGCATGGTTCCTCCTGGCAACGTTGGATCCACCGTACCCTGGCCTTCTTGCTGAGTGAGACAGATAAACCCTTTATGTGTTTGAGGCACTGCAGTAGGGTTTTATGTTTCTTCCAGCCTAATCTTAACTAGTTATTTGAACTGACTTCCGTTCAAGGAAAAGAGAGATTGCATAATTTTTCTATTTTACTGTGAGCTCAAATTCCCTAAATAAAAAGGACAAGCAGAAGAGGGCCTGGAGGTATCCTTGGTGGGCACGAGGGCTCGGCTGGAAGTCTCTGTGGTTGCTGGAGAGAAAGGAATCAGACTGAAGGAGCTGGTCATGGTGTCCAGCAACCCACAGCATCCCCTTCCTTCCTGCCCGACCTACCACAGAGTTTGGTGTTTATTTTTTGAGTTCTGGACAAAGGAAAGAAAATGTCCCATGAGAGGTCTGTCCAAAACCTCACCCTGGCAGAGGAGGCTGGGTTAGGAGGCCAGGCAACTGAATGTGATGACTACAGTGATTTCCACAGGTGGAACAGTATTCTGTTTCTGAAGTCAGCTCCAGAAGGCCCAGTGCGGCTGCCTTTGGTTGATACAGTCTGGGAAGGGAGCCCCACGGACCCCAGGAAATAATCTGTGTTTGGCAAATAGAGTAGAGCAAACTTTGAAACAATGACCTTTCCTTTGTAAGCTTCTCTGAGGGATGTAACGATGGAAAATAATGATTAAGTCTTGGTTGGCCCAGGGCCCCTGCATGGAAATGGGAGAGGGTATTGATTATCACAATGGCTCTTTAAAGAGCTGGCTGTGTTTGCCCTCATGCCTCATACGCAGGCAGCTTCTTTTCTTCTTCATACTTATTGGATTTTCGATGGCAACGGACACAAATACTGCTTTCTCTGGGTAAATATTAGGCTTACGATTGGATGGGGAGACCACAGAATGAATCTGTCAAGCGGAAGGGTCGGGGTCAGGGTGGAGGGGAGCAATCTGTATGGTGATGGCCAAACCGGGGCGGGCTCCGGGCCCTTTCCTCCACCCCTTCCGCCCGCTGGTTCTCACCGTGCACGTTCCTGAAGTGACAGCCCAGGGTGGTTGCCATCCGTGGCGTAGGGAGAAAGCAGTGGCTGATAATCATAAAATGTCTCTTTCTGTTCTGCTTGGGATATGCTTTCATCCACTCACTTAGGTCTGAGTGATTGACAAACTATAGTGAGTCCATTTTTTCCCCTTCCTTGTGTTTCCACTGCTAAGACAGTCCCAGTAATAGCATTGCGTGTAATAATAATGATGTTGATGATGATCACAGCTGATATTAATTGAGGGCTTATCGCATGCGAGGCGTCCTGCTCAACTTGTATAAATGTATTTACTCTCATCCTAGAGGGACACTCAAGTCCCCGCAGGTTGCAGGCAGAACTTGGATCTCTGTGTCCCTGAGTTGGATTCCAGCTCCTTTATGCAAACCACAGATGCTTTGTAGATAAAATCCTGTCTCCCCAAATGGCTTCATTGGAGGTCTGCAGCCCCTTCACTGCCTCTGGCTTCTCTTCTTCAGTTAAACAAACTGTGAACCCACTCAGGTGTTTTGTGTCCAGTTACACTGGGGTGAGGGAGCCGTGGGCTCCTAACAGCAGTCCTCCTCTGGGGCGGGGTGGTCCTCCTTCTGGGCAAGGAAGAGCCTGACCCACAGGTGCGGCCCTCACACTCTGCTCCAGCCCAGGATGGACTCGAGCTGTTTGGAACCATGGCCCATCTGCTCTCTGCTCCAGTCAGAGCTCCTTGACGAGCTCTTGATCACAAGGGCTGATGGCGGTCTCACTCTCGTGATTTTTATGTGCTCTCCATCTGGATGGAAGACAGGAGAAAGCACATTCTCGGTCAGGAGGGGTTTGGGAATAAAGGGCTGAGATTTTCATTGAAATCGGGGCATTGTGCCATTTCCTGTAGGAGGCACAGCTGAACAATCCACCTAGAACTTCTTTCTTTGCCACCTGAGAAATAAACTGATTTTCAGAGATAGAGAGAAAACGAGAATGTGTGCGTGGGCACAAGGGATGGTGAATACACACCTTGATCACCTCTATAAGCAGATTCTAGAGGTAACTGGCTACCAGAAATCTCACCTTAACTCAAGCTCTCAACCAGTTCCCAAATCTGTCCTGAGAGGTGGCCCTAGAAAGCAAGCCAACACACCGTGTTTTGTCGTCTCCCTCCTCCCACCTCCCTCTTGGGGTAAGCAAGGATCGATCAGAAAGCGCAGAATGTGAGCAGACAAGAGGTCTGGGTGATTCCGAGGCAGGATAGTTAGCCTTTCGGTTTTACCATCCCGCAGCGCAGGGCAGGTCCAGCCGACGACGGCCAGCCCGTGTCCTGCGCCCTGGAGAGGGGGGCGGGGATGCCGAGTCCCAAGCATCCCGAGGAGGTGCAGTGGCGCGGGAACACGGAGTAGAGCCCAGTGGGCTGGGCTCTGAGGATGCCGGGCCCCCTGAGGTGAGCTTGCCTGAGTCCTTTCAGGAGAAGTGAGTTTCCATTGGTTCTCTGCTTTGCTTTTGATGGGGCAGCTTCCCCTCCCCGCCTGGGCAGCTTAGAAGCCCTGCGTGACCCCAGGACTCCTAGTCCTTTGACTCAGGCCCCCCTGGATTGCCGTTCTCTTAGCTAATCCCCCAGTCGCCTTTTTAATAGGCATAGAACAAGAGCCTTCTGGGGCAAATCCTGGTGTATTACAGCTGACTTAATTCTCATCAGCGAGTTTGCCCTCAGCAAGATGTCAAAGCTGGGTTTCTCATGTAGATATTAAGCTGATGGGGCTGTAATATATTTTGTCTTATTAGTGGCTTCTCTTCCCTGCCTGTCTGGCTGTTCGACAGCACACATGCCCAGGATTTTCTTTGTTTCAGGCATAAAAGGGAAATCCTGTATTAGTGCAGGGCAGCTGGGACCTGAATGCGGTAGCTTCTGATGAATGGCTTGTCACCTGTAATAAGCTCCTGATTACCAGCCCAAATTAATAGTACTGCAGATGTAAAGGTGAGAAAGTTGGGTGGAAGGCGGGGCCTCTGTGGGCGTCACGTGGCCCTCGGCTCCGCCCACCCACCTGCACCCACAGGCCAGGTGTGGATCTGGGCGGAGGCAGGTGGGCTGCAGTCAGCATGGCTGAGGGGACCCGACAGCCATTAGTCATTTGCCTCCGTGTGGCCTTAAGCCCGGCCAGTGGCCCTTCGGTCTCTCACCTCCTTCCCTCCACACGATTGTCCTGTCGGGGGGACAATTAGAAATGGGGGGGAAAAGAGACAAAGAACAGCAAGCAGCCAGGTTGCGATGATGGGTCCAAACTGTTTCCTGCACTGAGCCTCAGGCTCTCTGTATTTACCTGCGCAGGGGCACCCACCTAAATTCAATAACACACGCCTTCCCTTCCTGCTCGCCCCTGCAGCTCATGGGGTTTCTTGGGCAACAGCTAATTTTCCAGATATGCATTTGCTTCTACTGCCAAATCCCAGTATTGCTTTCCGGTTCCCCCCAGAGAGCACATTAATCTTTTTTTCCCCGTCCCTGTGCCCGGGGCAAGCAGGAGGATGTTACAGGTTAGAGGAGGGATGAGGCCGCCAGGAGGAGGAGGAGGAGGAGGAGGAGGAGGAGGAGGAGGAGGAGGGGGAGGGTGGGGGAGAGGGGGTCTGAATGATCCCAGTTGCCCTCGGGGCGGGCAACAGCAACAAACAGCTGCAGGTGGAAAAGAACCGGGCAGGCAGAGGGAAGTGCTGGCCTTAGATGTGTGGTCCAGGGGCCAGGACACAGTTAACCCTCCCTCGTGTCGCTCGTATCCTGGCAGTGACTGTCTCCCCAGCCGGCTCTCTCGTTAATCGGGGGCTGGTTTGCTGGCCTCCTGCCTCCGCTCAGAAGGTGTATAGTGCGAACGCCTCCGATATTCTTCCACCTGTGGCCATGTGGTGGAGAAAGGCAGTCAGTACCTTTTGTCTGTGGTGGGTTTGTGGGGTTTTTTTTGTTTGTTTGTTTGTTTGTTTTTTTTGCAAAAGGCTCTTTCCTCCGTGTGGGAGCTTTCCATGTGGATTCTTTTTCTAGTTTGGGAAGGGATGCTTGTGATTTTTCTCTCCTAAATTAGTCCACCTCTGTCAGTGGACACATCAATCCTTTGACCTCCTTCCCAGGAGGGCACTCTGATGTGGAGGCCAATTTGAGGACTTCTGCCATGATATATTTGTATCTGGGTCTTCCAAATAACAGGGACACACACACACACACACACACACACACACACACACACACACACACACACACACACTTGTATATGCATATTCCTCTTGGCAGGGTGCTTTCTCAATAGTAAAAAGGTATAGTGTCTAACTGTAGCAGGTCCGTGAATATCTAGATACAATATCACCTTCCAGACGTTCACATCTTTCATGTGTGGCTCTTTCCCCGGCTTCCCTGTGTGATGGGGAGGGAGTTATCTACAGATCATCCTCAGGGGAGAAACGCCCTTGCCTGAAAGAGTCTGGGCTGGCTTGTGTGGGCATCACATGTTCCTCTGTTCAGGCCCCGCCTTGAAGCCGGGGGAATCCATCCTCGGAAGAGATGGGCATTCTTCCTCTTGAGAACCCACGGGGTGTGATGTTCCCACGAGGAGCCTCTCTACCTGAGAAACGGCAGGCCTGCTACGCGCTGCGGTGAGAGGTGCCAGCCTCCGGCCCCGTGAGACGCCCTTGAGGGTCTGGGGTGGCCGTGCCGTTGCCCTCTGCTGGGTTGTCCCCCTGACCCACCTGGGATGGAGTCCCACCTTGCAGCCAGGGGCTTTTTCCTTAAGATGCACTGTCTCAGCGGCTTGCAAAGTTAGGGTGGGGAGGAGGAGTAGTTGGTGGGATTCTGTCTTCCATGGAGTGAGAGTTGATGTCTTTGTCTGGAACTAGAAATTTATAGATTCATAGAAGGCTGGGTGTAGAACAGGCCTTAGGGACTCTCCAGTCTGAATCCCCTTGTTTCACGAACAAGAGCTGAAATACGTTAATAACAGAGCTGCCTGTGTGACCCAGTGTCACAGCTCTTGCGGCGGGTGACACCCCTGCCTCTTCCTACATCTTTCGTTGTCCATCCTGGTTTCCTTTTCACCCATTCAGCCTCTCCCTCTTCTTTATGCTTTTATCCATCTTGGCATCTTTCCGCCCTTTCTTTCCTCCAGCTCGTGTTGGTATGTCTCTGGCCCCTTCCATCTTAATGCCCAAGTGTCACCCTAATACTTACCTCTGACACCGAGTGACACGCTCAATTTTCTCCTCTCTCTGTTTCTTTTTTAATAAGATGATGATCCTCTTGACATTGTTGATAATAAATAGTCTTATGCCCATTTCCTGGCGTTTGAGGAGGGTTTTGATTGCTTCGTTTATGTCCTTACGTCCCCCTGAAGGCCATCCGCTCCCAGCGGTGAGGTGGTTGATGGTGATTAGGTCTCCGACATGACCATGGGGCTCATCCAGGGACCAGACACGGCCTTATTAGCCCCGTGTTTATAACTTCAGGCTGATATGTTCCCATCAGACTAATTAGCGTATCAGCCCTGTCCTGCAGTGGCCGGGCAGCTATCCTGCTTTGTCACTCAGTATTTTCCATTCACTTGGTCCAAAGGTCACCACTGTAGGACCCTGGGCTTGCCTGAGTCCTCTTTCTGAGGCAGAGTCAGATGCCCTCTGGAGTCACTGGGGGGCTGTGCAAGGAAAACCCATGTGTACCTTGAAGGGGCACCACTGCCAGGCCCACCTTTGGACCTTTGGGGGCCGTAGGAACGTTCATCTTTGTGGACCCCTTCCTCCACCAAAAAAAAAGATGGAAAATTATATTTTACAGCTGTGTTGGCATAAAGATGAATATAATCCAGGCTGGATTCGTTATTATGTTTCATTATTATTCGTTTCTTCTGATTTTAAAAGAGATTAAAACATTCTGGGGGGCCCCTAAAAATGGGTGCTGGGCTCTACACTTCCTGTACCTAATGGATCAATTGGCCCTGTGGCCACCACCGGTCTCTTCCGCAGTGATGGCTGAGCCGAAACCTCTGCCTGGTAGAACTCCTGGAATATGCCACCGCCTTGCCATGGTTTATTGATGAGCCAGAAGATACTAGATGTGTTGTATGAGGTTGGGGCTTTGATGGAGACTTTGTGCTACAGAGAATTGGTAGACCACTAAATCTTGTCCATAATGTATGGCTTCCGACTTAGTCATCGAAGGGAAAATTTAGACTCTAGAAATCTTAGGGTGATAGGGACGTTAGAGAGTTTTGTACTACAGGGATTGTGGTAGGTGGGATCCCGAGATGGCCCCTATGAGTCGCACCCCCTGGTGTGCACGCCGTGGAATCCCCTCCCCTCGGTGGGATTTCACTCCCCTTAGTTACTGCTCAGGTCGTCTGTCGGTTGACTTCTAGTTCATCAATAGGGCAAGTATCCTGGGTAGGCCTGACCTAATCAGGTGAACCCTTAGAAGAGTGTCTTGGCCCTTCTTCAGGTCAGAGGGATATGACGTGAGACAGCGTCCGCTGCTGACCTTGCAGAAGCCGGTAGCCGTGCTGTGAATTGCCCACCGTGGGGGCTGCCTGCAGGGACCTGAGGGTGGTCTCTGGTTGCTGGGAGAAGCCCCCAGCACCACCACCGAGAAAATGGGAACCTCTGGCCTTCATCTGCAAAAAACTGAATTCTGCCAAGAACCAGTGCACTTGGATGAGAGCCTCAGATGGGATCTCAGCCCCAGGTGGCTGTGATCTTTCTTTTTTTAAAAGTAAATTTATTTATTTATTTTATTTTTGGCTGCGTTGGGTCTTCGTTGCTGCGCACGGGCTTTCTCTAGTTGCGGCAGGCGGAGGCTGCTCTTCGTTGCGGTGCACGGGCTTCTCATTGCGGTGGCTTCTCTTGTTGTGGAGCACGGGCTCTAGGCGCGCGGGCTTCAGTAGTTGTGGCACGTGGGCTTCAGGAGTTGTGGCTCATGAGCTCTAGAGCACAGGCTCAGTAGTTGTGGCGCACGGGCTTAGTTGCTCCGTGGCATGTGGGATCTTCCCGGACCAGGGCTCAAACCCGTGTCCCCTGCACTGGCAGGTGGATTCTTAACCAGTGCACCACCAGGGAAGTCCTGGCTGTGATCTTGAATTTATCCCGGTGAGACTCTGAGCAAAGGACCCATTTGAACCCCTTCCTGGGCCCTTGAACCGTGGAAACTGAGCGATAAGAAACGAGTGTTGCTTTCAGCCCTGAATTTGTGGTAATTTGCTGTGCAGCAGCTGAGACCTCATATGGGCCTGCTGTGTGTCTCAGCTTGGCTGTTTGCTCCGGGACTGAGGCTTGGAAAAGAGAGAAAAGGGGAAGATGCTGGTCCCCAGGTACCCACAGCAGGAAGCAGAAAAAAATTCCTTAGAAGCAAGCTGCTTCCAACCCTTCTCAGCTGCCAAGCCCTCATCAAGCCCAGATCAGTTGAATAATTAATTCAGCTCCAAGCAGAGTGATGCTTTGGATAAAGCCCCATTAAAAAAAAAAAAATCAAGCATGTTCTTCAAAGCCACAGCTTCTGTTTTGAAGTGGTTTGCCTGCCATTTGCACACCAGCTCCTTAGCATAAAAATGCACAGGGATTTCCACCTCCTTCCAGAGCCTCTCCCTCCCCTCCCCGCCGTCCTTGGAGTCACTAACTGGCCCCTGATTCCACCTTTCCCAGCCGGCTTCCTTTGGGCTGTAGACCCTGGTCAACAGTTCCCTTTAGGAAGCTGTGTGTCTCAGCCTTGGAGGCAGCAGTTATCAGGAGGCAGAAAGACTATTTCCAGAAACAGTTCGAGGTTTCAGATCCTGCTGGTCAAGGCCCCATGGGGATGGGACGCTGCTGAGAAGACGGCTGGCCGTGTGAACAGGGGCCGAGGCTGGGGGATGGACGAAGGCATTGGCTGTGAGGCTGAGAGGCAGGGACGATGCTGTGAAGTCCTTCCCGCACCCCGGGGCCCTGCCGACACCCTGCCCCCCGCCTCCCCACCCCATCCTCCCAGGCCTCTCTCCGGTGGACTGCGGTTAAGGTCGTGCTTTGCCTGAAATGGTTCAGGAGACACACACTGAAGCCTTCCTGACGTCTCAGTCCCGCTGCTGCACTTCCTCTCCTGGTCTGGAGTGGGTGCTTCTCGCTCCGATTCCCTGGACGCCAATCCCCTGCACAGATGTCTGGTGGGTCGGGGCCCCCAGCACGGCGCTGAGGGCACCTCTGTCCCTTCTGGCGACCAACCTCTCTCTGCCTTACTTCTCATTTTAGATCATCTTTAACAACCATAGTAACATTCCCCCATTTTTCCCTTGTAGCCTGGAGACCTGGTTTTCGGTCGGGTCCTTACCCCATAGAATCGTGCTAGCTTCTGTCCATCTGCATCCGTGAAGTGAGTTCTCATGGGCCATCACGCGTGGTTCGTGGCTCCGTATCTCTGAGATTCTGCCAGGACCACAGACAGGGGCACTGATCACCCTTCCGTGTGCACATCACACTCGGACAGCTCTCTCCGCTGAATGTACTGGCTCACAACTCACAAATTGGCACCTAGTATGTGCATTCTCAGGCACACCCTTTGGGTTGATACGGGTGGGGTTGCTTCTTGAAGCCCCCCCTTGTCTTAGTGTAGCCCTGGTTGATCACAGCATGGTGGCGGGAGGAGTAGGGAGATTTGGAATCTGAAGTTCTGGGTTCACATCTTGCTCATGCCTCTGATGAGTAGTGTGATGTTAGGTCCTGAGCTTTCATGACTTAGTTCCCTCAAATGTAAAATAGGGGGGTGTATTCGTCTGCTAGGGCTGCGTAACAAAGTGCCACAGACTGGGTGGCTTAAACAACAGGCATTTATTGCCTCCCAGTTCTGGAAGCTGGAAGACCAAGATCAAGGTGATGGCAGGGTTGGTTCCTCCCAAGAGTGATGAGGGAAGGGTCTGTTCTAGGCCCCCCTCCTTGGCTTGTAGATGCCGTCTTGTCCCTGTGTCTTCACACCGTCTTCTCTCCATGCACGTCTGTGTCCAGATTTCCTCTTCTTACGGGAACACCAGTCATATTAAATTAGATCCCACCTAAAGACTGCATTTAATTTCGTTACCTCTTTAAAGAGCCCGTCTTCAAATAGAGGACCATTCGGAGGGACTGGGGGTTAGGATTTCAACCTATGAATTTTAGCAGGGGGTGGGGTAGGGTAGGGGTGCAACAGTTGAGCCCATAATAGGGGTAGTGGCGCTGTCTGTCTGTCTACATCACAAAAAGATACTGAGGATCGAGTGTGACAATACAAGAAAAGGCGGTTAGAAGCTGAGCACGGGATAGACAAGAGGGTTTGCACAAACATTGGGGTCAATACCAAGGATACTTCTTTCCAACCCACTCCATCTTCTCTGCCTCAACTCACCCTGGATCTGGTGTTGCATTGTTTTAGTACTTTGATTCCTCACCAGAATTTTATGGGAAGAGGCCTCTTGAGTCATCAGTTCACCCTGTGGGTCGTGACTGTCTTACAGATGCCCTTTTGCTCTCTCTCTTCTTCCTAGAGTCAAGAAAAATCGTTTTATGATTTTATGGTTGTCAAAGCTATATATTGGTGATGAGCCAGAAACATTCGTTTTTTTCTCATCAGCGGTGCTCTGGTAAAGATCTCTTTTCCAGCACTGACAATAGAAAGACTGTTTAAAAAAAAAAAAATATATATATATATGTATATAATTATTATTTTGTTACTATTATTTATAGTAGTAAAAAAAAAAAGGAAGGGCTGGGTTTTATAGAATAATTACCTTCTTGGTTTTCATAATCTCCAGCTGGTGTGACTGCAAGGGGAGAAACACACACACAATACATTCTACTGACTCATCTTTAAGGATGATCAACAGACCTGTATTTGTGAAAGTGATAGATATTTGAGGCCAAGATACCTCATCCAGCCTTTTGATTTTTTTCTGGATAAATATGATCATATTCCAGTGTAAGCAGAAGTATTTTGCTGAATGTTCTGAGCACTGGGAACAGAAGAGAATTGCTTTGAGCACTCTTCCCTAAAGCTTCATCTGCTGAATATTAATAGGTTCTGTGTGTGGCCAAATCAATATGGGAAATGTAGGTTTAAACAAAACCGCTTCTTTGCTGTGGGACTTAGAGTCTTTGTCTCTTCTGTACGGACGTTCTCAAGTTTTCCGCGTTTATCTGTGGAATCCTTTCTCTTGAAGCATCTCAAGGAACAGGGGACCCTGGGAAATGGCTGCTCAGGACAAAAGGGGTCATTCAGGAGATTTGTGTCCACACACAGAAGTGTGTATGGTGTCTCGGTCAACACGCTGCTTTGGCTACAGGAGGCCCAGAGAGTTGTGACTTCAACAGTTTCCATTATTCTGAGCATAGAAGAACCATCATTGGGTCACTGTGTACTGTTAAGTTCTCAGTTTTAGAGAAGGGAAGGCAGACATTGCTGTATTTTGAAGGAGAGTTGATACGGAGGGAAACCCAGAGGAGGAGAACCCGTTGTTTCGCCCTGTAGACCAGTGTTTTTTTCCCCGTTTGACTCAAAGTACGTATTCATTTGAAAGGAAGTAAAGCTCACACAGTCCCAATGTTGATTTGAGCTATTTTGACTGTCCCGTTATAGACGCATTTATAAGCCTGAATACGCACGAGCATGACGTTAAGGTATATGTTAGTCCTTGTGCTTTTGGCTCTTCCCCAGTCATGAAACCAAAACGTGTCAGTTCACATCAAAACAACAAAACCGATCAAATCAAAACCAACAACATTTTTGTGATGTGGCAGACGAGGTTTTGCCAAAAATAAACCACCAATTCCGAGAGCCAGGTGTGCTGACTGCCGCCATCAGCTGCCTTTGCTTCTGGCAGGTCTGTCCCAGGAATACTGCTGGAAGGAATCAGTTCTCCCGCTGTTCTAGAACTACTTGGGAACCTCCCCCATCTACACAGGGCTTCACGAAGGTATTTGGCCTGAGCTTGGCTCCCAGTATCATCTGTCCATTGAGCCTGCCCTCAACAATTAGCCCTCAATGGTGAAAGCAGTACGGCTCGGTCCCCGCTCCGTCATAAACACAAAGGCCAACAAAGGCACTGAAATCCAGTGGTAGGATTTGGCTATAAAGAGGCCACCCTGGTGATTCAGATTGTGGTGTTATTATTTTTTCTTTCGATTATAGCTTATTTTTATTTTATTTTTTAAAATTTATTTATTTGTGTTTATTTTTGGCTGCGTTGGGTCTTCGTTGCTGTGCGCGGGCTTTCTCTAGTTGCGGCGAGCGGGCTTTTCATTGCGGTGGCTTCTCTTGTTGTGGAGCATGGGCTCTAGGCACGCAGCCTTCAGTAGTTGTGGCACGCGGGCTCAGAAGTTGTGGCTCGTGGGCGCTAGAGCGCAGGCTCAGTAGTTGTGGCGCACGGGCTTAGTTGCTCCACGGCACGTGGGATCTTCCCGGACCAGGGCTTGAACCCGTGTCCCCTGCATTGGTGGGCAGATTCTCAACCACTGCGCCACCAGGGAAGCCCTCGATTATAGTTTAAATGAAAATACAAACTTGAAAAAATTTTATAGAAAACTTTCCGACCTCTGCGAACATGTCCTTGGGTCCCCATTGGAGAAGCACTGTTTTAGGCGTGTGAGATTGAGTTTTGAGTTTCACCCATGGATCAAGAAGGCTGCATTTTGTCTGTCTGTGCCTATGTGCTGTGGTTGTTTGCACAGATGGCCACAAATTCTCCCCCTGTTGTCATCCGTATGATGACACGTGACCCTGCCCCCCCCCATCGCCCCCCCACACAACAAGAGGTACAGTTGGTTTATCCATCCCTTCAGTCTGGGTGGTCACTGACCTGCTGTGGTACCATATGTGGTGCAAGCAGACTTGACTATAGCACTTGACATTGGATATTTCCTTCTCTTGCTGCCCCTGAAACCCGAGTTTGCCATATGAATGAGCCCAATTAGCTTGCTGGAGGACGACAGGCCTCATAGAGAAGAATCTAGCAATAATAACTGATTGATGTTCTAAGCCACTAAGTTTTGGGGTATTTTGTTACCAACAATAAGTGTCTAATACGCATGCATTGTTTTTCCTGAGAAGAGAAATCTTGTCTTTTAGCAGATTTCTGGAGGAATCTGTTATTCTCCAAAAGGATAACAGAGGTCAGAAAACGTTGCCTGGAAAGACCAGCTGGGGGTTCTCAAAATATTAAGAAGCCAGAAAAGGCTCAGCCTGGATTTTTTTTTTTAATTAATTTTTATTGGGGTATAGTTGATTTACAATGTTGTGTTAGTTTCAGGTGTGCAGCAAAGCGAATCAGTTATACATATACATATATTCACTCTTTTTAAGATTCTTTTCCCATGTAGGCCATTACAGAGTATTGAGTAGAGTTCCCTGTGCTACACAGTAGGTCCTTATTAGTTATCTATTTTATATATAGTAGTGTGTCAGTGTGGATTTTATAGATATATTTTAATGACTTCTAGGATTAAGGATAATCATTGAGGATTAGAAAGAAAATACTTCATTGTACTTGGTATTTGCATTCATTTAGATTTATATTATTGTTTTAAGGAAAAGTCATATTTTGAGTTATAAGAAAAAGCACGATGGTTTGGAAAATTCTGCCACTCGCCGTCTCTCTGTCAACCATGCTAGTAGGAAACCTGGCTCTTTGGAACACAGCACAGAGCCACTTACGTGGAGTGGCGATTGGAGGGCTATCTTTGCAGACCCTCAGGGAGCTGTACCTTTGCAGAGAGAGCTGTGTGGTGCTTTAGAATCTGTTGTACGTGATTAAATAGGCTTGATTATGAATAGTAATTTGGCATCAGAAATCGGAGAAGGTTTTGTCCCTAAAAAGATAGTTTGAGTAACAGCATACTTACATAGCTTAAACATAACTAGAACTCTGTAATTAACTTTGCCTTTGGGAAGCTTTAGGCTGAGGTCGTGGAGGAAATGGGGGGGAAGCTGAAAGATGTGGCCTTGGTGGGATCCTGGGCTTCGGGGTGGAAAGATCTTACCTTCCGGGAAGTGAGCTGGGCTGCCCCGCTCTGAGTATTTGTGCCCGGAAGGGGAGTAGAGTTGGAGCCTTTGGGTGGAGAGTCACAGGGTAGGGGGCTGCCCATCCCCACGTGGTCTCAGGGCTGATGTTGAGGACCTTACACAATCATCAAGGGGAGAGAAGCTGGCGTTGGGTAGAAAGTCATGCTTTTTGTCATTACCTAGAAACTCTTGATACTTTTAAGCCTTTTCTTGCCCTCTCTGCACAAAACCACTTTGCCTTCTTTCTCACGGCCTAAACATTTTGTGTTTACCCGGATCTTTGTCTTCTGTCTTATACAACATTTCCCCTCTCATTTTGGAGGTTTTGTAGTATCGCTCATTCCTGTAAATTCACTGAGTTCTTGGTCCCTGGACGCTGTGCTAGGTCCTCATAGGAGAGCCGGAAGACACAGCTCCTGCTTTGAGAATCTCATGATTTTGAGATAGCCAAGGAAACCGAGAGTTACTGCGCAGTTTGGCAAATGTGATGAGGGAAACATGTGTGGGATGTCAGGGGAGCACAGAGAGGGAGGCGCATTTAATCCCGACTAGGCTGGGTTTATCCAGGAAGGCTTCCTGGAAGAGGGAGCTCAGGCTTCCTCAGCCAGGATTTTAAAAGCATCAAGGATGGAACAATTAGAAGCCTGAAAACCTGCTTCACTGGCAACAGACGAGATGTCATGCTGTTACTGTAGGGAGAAGGGACGAAACTGGGTTGGGGTGGAATCCTAGTGTGCTCAGGCGAGATGAACTGTGCTTCCCAAACCAGTAGGGACCAAGGACTTTGGGTTGCCATTCTCCTTGTCTTTAGGGCTCCTGGCTATGACCCGGGATCCCTCAATGTGTAGGCAAACGAGGCAGGGAAGACAGCAACTACTTGTCCCCTCTGCCACTCTGTGTCCCTGTTTGCTGTGAGGCCGGCCGCTCACAGCCCCGTGCCCGCCTGGCCCCAGGCAGCAGGGCGCTACCGGCCTCCCCGGGAGAGAAGGTCATCTATTATGTAAGCATCACCCATATTCCGGCTGGTGATCGGGGCGACATTTAATTTTTTTTCCATTATGTGGAATAATTTCAGATCGTGGTATGAGTGTCATTATTATTGCAATTTCTTAGTAATGAAAACAGCATCCACTGTTTCCCCTCACCCTGTGTGTCTGGGTTAAGTGGGGAAGGCAGAGGCAGCAGCTGGTGGGGCGGTGGGGGGAGAGGACAAAGTCTGCTCGGGGATGCCAGGCTCCCCCAACCCCCAGCATCAGTGCGCCTGGGTCCCTGGGGCGGGGACGCGCTGCGGCTTCCCCACTGGGGTGGAGCGCCCGCCTTGCTCGGGCTGTGTGTGGCTGGCAAGGGGCACCCGTGAATCCTGCGACCTTTCCCTTTGCTCTTCATCAGGGACCCGTGGCCCCCTGACAAAGCTCAGTTAAAGAGACTGCTCTCCACAGGGCCGGGGAGGCGCAGAGACATCCCGGAGGACCCCCGTGGCCCGAATCGGCATGATAGAGGGTGTGCCTGTGTGGGTCCGGCGGAGGTCGGGCTCGCCACGAGCACGTGGGCGAGTATTGGAGGTTGACGTGCTCTGCTTCCCCTGACGGCTGGTAACAGCAATGGTATGTCCCAGCGGGAGGAGAACCAGAGACAGGTGAGCGCAGGGGCGGGTGCTGTTGGGATGCGGGCGAACGCATCCAGCTGGTTGCCCTGAGTTCTGGGGGCTGCGGGGCCTGCGGGGCTTCGGGACCTCGTGGCGAGTTTCCATTTGTGCTTTGCGTGGGGGGCTGTCGTTGCCGTCGCAGACTTCCTTTGGAGACGCCTGCATCCTGTCGGGTTGCGCTGCAGGCTTTCAGTCCTTTTGTGGCTCGTCTCTTTGGGGCTGTAGAAACGTCAGCAGCCAGCAGTTGTCTTCCTGGGGCAGCAAACGCCGATGAACAGGGTCTGGATTTTATTCCTTGGGGGAGACGTACATATTATGTTTTGAAGTTCTTTTGCTTTCACGTCGAGCATATTGCAGGGCTGCTTTCCTCCCTTCCCACCTCATTTTGTTTCCTCCTTCTTTCCCTGTCTCTCCACTCTCCCTCTTTTCCTTCTGGAAAGTGCTAGGCTTTTCCAGCTCATGTCTCTTGGCGCTGTCTTTTCAGAGTGGGTGGAAGTTGCTCTGTTTATTCTGGGCCAGGGATTTGCCCCAACCATTAATAATAATAATAATAATAGTCACAAGAGGACAATGATCTCAAGTTCCTTGGCCCTGGATGGATGTTGCCCGGCGCCTCCCAGCAGCCCCCTCCCCGCTCTCTGTACCAAGCTGGATTTGGAGGATTGGGTGGGGACGGGGGAGGAGGGCAGGGGAAGCACTCGGGGGGTGGCGGGTGATTTAGAAGGAGGGGGAGATTTGTAGCTTGGGAAGGAACCTGTGTTTCAGTGCCTTGACATTTGGGAGCTACAAGGCGAAACAGCAACCCTGAGTTGCTGCCCAGAGTCCCGGGAACTCAGATGAAACGGTCAGGGGGAGGAGAGTGACTCATTGCCCCGCCGACGGGCAGCCTAGCGGGCTCTCAGGGACGCGGTGCAAAGTCGAGAACAGCTTGCATTAGTCAGATGTTTGCCCCGGAAGGGATCACGCCCTCACCTCGCCGTCCTTACGGGGCTGCAAGGATTGAGTGAGGTAGCCCGGATGGAAAAGCTTTGCAGAGATTAAAAAAAAAGCCTCAGAAGTGAAAGACAGTGTTGATATCAAGTAAAGAGGGAGCATGCTCAGCAAAGCAAGAAGATGTAGAGAAGGAATTCCCCCCCCCCCCCCGGGGGACTTGGTCGCCCCTGCACAGGCCAAAGCTATGTTTATTTAAGGCTCTGGTAAAAGAAACAATGCAGCATGCCCTCCACGTGCAGTGTCCTTGCTGGGTGAGCAGACAGGGCTCCAGGGAGTGAGGGGTGGCGTCAGCCCTGCAGGGTGATAGCCACCTTGGCCCTGCAGGTGCTTCCTGACTCTCCCGCAACATCACGGACATCAGGATAAAGCCACCAAGGCACGGCTGGTGTCCCTTGCCAGGCTGTTCCTTGAAATTCCAAGGGACGTATTTCTCGGTTTTCTTCATCAGCAGTTGAGAGTGGAGGGAGGGGATGTTGGAATCCAGAAGGGAGTGTGAAAGGAGCCCCGGGAGGCTGGCCGGTGCCTGGGCTCAGGGATTCTCAGGGAGCGCCGGGGCCTAGAAGCTGCCCCCCGGCGTCACCCTGTGGGTGCCCCCTGCCACTCCCACGCTGCACAGCTGCCCCGCCCTTCCCAAGGCCACACGTGGGACCGAGTGCCCAGGACGGGGGTGGGTACAAGTGGGATCTGCTGGGGTTTTGTCCAGCTTTTTACAAGGCAGCCTCTAAGCGAAGCTGGGGTGGGATCGTATTAGTACACCCCGCCCCCAGCGCTGAAATAAAGCAGTACAACCAGCGGAATGTAGGTTGATGAAATGGTCAAAGGATGTGGCCGGCAGGGGGGCCGTGGTGCGGGGTGTGTGCCCTCCTGCTCCCTGCCTGAAACCCCATCTTCGAAAGTCAGTGTGGCTTGTTCCCTTCCATTCAGGTCATTGCTCAAACACCACCTTCTCAGAGAGACCTCCCTCAGCACCGTATCTGGAGGAGCCCCCCAGCTTTGCGTTTCATAATGAGATGCTAGAAGATGCTAGAAGAATGCCTGGCACGGGGCTTGAACCTGGTACACATGACAATTGTCCTGTGTAACTATGGCGATGAGTTTGTTTTTCTTCTCAACATTATCCCGACCTGGCCCTCGACTTTATAATTTATTGTTAGTTTAGCGTCTGTCTCTGGAAGATCCGTGAGGAGAGGGGACTTGACCGTTTTGTACCATCAGGACCTAAAATGGTTCTGGTGCACAGTTGATGCTTAATATAAGTTTGCCAAACACGTGAAAGGCAGGCTTCCTGGAGGAAGTGGGAAAATTCTTATCTTGACAATAAAAAGAGGGTCTGTGCATTCTCAGCATGACCAGCAATACAGGGAGGTCCTGATCGTCCTAAATCTTTCTGAAGCAGGGTTTCTCAACTTCAACACTGTTGGCATTTGGCCGCATCATCCTCTGTGGTGGGAGCCGTCCTGCATGACGTGGGGCTTTTAGCAGCATCCCTGGCCTCTACCCACTAGATGTCCGCACCCTTCTTCTCCCCCCACGCCCGCATACAAAAACGCCCATTGCCAGATGTCCCCTGCGGACAGAGACACCCCAGTTGACAACTGCTGTCCTCGATTAAAACCAGGGTCTCTCCCAGCTGCACCCGACTGATCGGCCCCCGTCAAAGCAGCAGCCCTGAGCATATTAAGGTGGCCGCATCTCTGCTGTAATGAAGTGGTTCTCTTTCTATATCCTTCCCACAGCTCCGCATCAATCACATTCTAAAAAGAAGCAAGACAAAGGAAGAAACACCAGCCGACGCACGCACTCTCCTAGTGAAACACGTCTTTTATGGCTGCAGTGATTCCTCAGATGTCAGCGTGAGATGTAGGATTAGAAATAATTAAAGCTTATAAACAAACAAAGAGCTGCGACTATGTGGCCCGAGGCACATGGCGCAGACACCAGCTGTCACTCAGTGGGGGTGGGGTGGGGGGAGAGGCTGGCCTTCCCCAAGTCCCTTCTGTCCCCAAGAATCATCCATCTGCAGCGTCAACCTTGACTCATACAATGGGACGGTCTGCCTCTCTTGGTGCCTCTCTCAGTGACAGAGCAGGTGAAAGCCCGCAGCCCCTAGGATTCTACAGAGGGTCCTAAGAACTTTAACGAGGGCAGCTCAAACCACACCACCAGGCTTTTTTTCCCTTTTAAAGCAAAGTTAAAGGAGGTGTCGGCACCCTTATGAAAGTGCATTATAAGGGAACTATATTCCATATCCTGTGATAAACCATAATGGAAAAGAATGTGAAAAGGAGTGTGTGTGTGTGTGTGTGTGTGTGTGTGTGTGTGTGTGTATAAAACTGAATCACTTTGCTGTACAGCAGAAATTAACACAACATTGTAAATCAACTATACTTCAATTAAAAAAAGTGCATTATAGAAGACATTGCAAATAAATGATTAGGACAATATCAATATATTGGAGAAATGAGAGGATGTGAGAGGAAGGGTTTATGTTTTCGTTGTTCACATTTAGTTGGACAGAAATAATGAAGTAAAATGTCAGAATCATTAGTTTCTCTTTCTGATCCCTGATCAACATGATGATGAGAAAACAAGAAGGGGTGTGTGTGTGTGTGTGTGTGTGTGTGTGTAAGCCACAGCCAGGCATAACTTTTGTGAGATTCCTTCATGAAACTTACCCAAGAAAACAGTTTCAGTATTTGCTTATGAATAGATGCATTTCAGTGATTGGATTAATAAGCCTTCTTCTCTCCCCTATTAGGGACACACGTTTATTTATTATTAATTAATTGATTTGCACTGGGTCTTAGTTGTGGCAGGCGGGCTCCTTTGTTGCGGCTCGTGGACTCCTTAGTTGTGGCGTGCGAACTCTTAGTTGCGGCATGGATGCGGGATCTAGTTCCCTGACCAGGGATCGAACCTGGGCCCCCTGCATTGGGAGCGCGGAGGCTTATCCACTGCGCCACCAGGGAAGTCCTGGGACACACATTTTAAATGGAAACTTCTGTTTAGAACTATTTTTGCCTGGTTTTCAAAAAATAACCTGCCGTTCCTTTCCCCATCGAGATGATTCTGTTCACCTTCCCTAGGGTCAGCGGGTTCCTGCCGATGTCTTTGGAGGAGAAGCTCACAGCCCCGTTGTAGGTTCACCTGTTTTCTCCTCCTGTGTTCCACTGGAACATAAGCTCCATGAGAGCTAGAACTTTGTTCGTTCACCAAGCAAGTATCCACACGGTTGGCAGTCAGTAAATATTTGTTAAATAAACATGGGGATCAAAATCAAGACTTTGCGTAGTTAATGCAAAAGCAGTCAAAATGACTGGTTACGGACAAAGCAGAAGGGTGACATGGTGACTTAAGGCTGTCTGGGCTTGCCTCCAACTGTGCTGTGTCCTCCACGACTGTCACTTTCCCTCCTTTGAGGTGCTTTTGTTTGACTCTCGTCCCCTTTTGATCTCTGGAGAGGTGGTGACCTTGGTGCCTGCTCCAAGGCTGCCATTAAGCGGACCTGCCCTCCAGGCTTCTTTTGACATTTGGGGAACTGAGTCCGTTCTGCCATCTGCCCGGCGGTGATGAATCGTGGAGGGGGGTTTGATGTTTGACCCGCTCTTTCCCAGTGTGTGTTCTTCCCATTTCTAGGATCAGCACCGACGCCTCAGGTCCCGTTGTTGTCATCCTCAGAGTTCTGCAGCCGGAAAGCTTGTCGCCTTGCTCATGACTCAGCCCAGCCTGACAGCTGGGGCTGGCCCGGGGCTCTCGGTAGAGAAGGGCAAACCACCTTGGCTGCCGGGAGCTGGAGGGGCCGGGGGAGTGAAGGCAGAGAGGTGTTACGGTGATGCCCCTGCTTCTCGTTTCAGGGTGCAGCAGAAGACCCCCAGATGGCCCTGGCACTGAACCTCGACCCTGCGTTGATGAAGAAGTCTGATGCTGAGGGTCCCAGGCTGCTCTTCCCCGAGAGTGAACTTTCCATCCGGATAGGTAGAGCTGGGCTTCTTTCAGGCAAGCTCCCTGCTGCAGACCCGGGGCCGAGTGAGACAGGGGAGACTCAGGCCTGGTGGCGGGAGGGATGGCAGGGAAATGCCAGGTGCTGTGTCCTGTCCTCGCAAAGTACCCACCCCACTGTCGCACGGCGCTGAGCCAGCGTCTGGCCCCGTGCTTTCCTTCCCCGTTGGTTCTCCAAACCACCCGCTTAGTGCACAGGAGGTAACAGGGCCTTTTGATTGCTTTTCCAACTTGGACAAGTGGGCCAGGGCCACTCTGATGGGATTGGACTGGTTTGGGTTGGAGTGAATGGACATCTGTCCCTCGGTCTCCCCCTCCCTGATGGACCCTGGATGTTCCTTTCCATTTACGTGACTTTCATCTTTCTGGTCCATCTGGGGAAACTGACTGTTGCTCTCACTGATTCAGTTTGGAGCCAGAAAACCTGACAACACTGATGGCAAAGTCATGCCTTTTGTCTTAAGTTAGAGGGAGTGCGTCCCTCAAGAGGAATCGGGTAGGAATTCCTGAATCTCCGTCGGGGAGGTGCAGACTGGGCCAGTGCCCCCTGAAGGAGTTCAGAGGATCATGCCGGTTTCCAGTCTCCGTGTAGGACTCCCCGCTCCTTGCCCGGTCATGGCTCACCCAGGGCAGTTGGCTAATTTAAGCGCCAGTTTGCACCAGGAGGGTGGATGCCTGTTTTTTCCTTTGCATTTATTCAAGTCCCACGTTTAGCGGGCGAGCGCCACCCCCTCCCCCCTCCTCCTCCCCTTCCTCTCCCCCTCCCCCCCCCCCTCCCCCTCTCCCCCCCCCTCCCCCTCCCCCCTCCCCCTCCCCCTCCCCCCTCCCCCCACGCTGTGAAATGTTTGTCCCTCCCCCTCCCCACTTCTGTAAACCTCAGGCTCCGGAACTAAAACCAGGCAAAGGGTGTTGAGAGCGGCTGCCTCCTGCCTCGCTTGGAGTTCTCCCACAGGTGCGCCGGGGAGAAACAGACTGGTGACCAGTCGCTGTCTTCACGTTAGTGATTTAAGGGAGAAAGTCCTTTCATGTTTCCGGGCTGGCACGTTAATTTGCTGTTTCCACCCTGTGTCGGCTGAGGTGATCTCCAGACCGCGGTACAGTAAACGTACAAAAGTTACAGCAATGCCCCGGCCAGTTCTCAATTATCTGTGTTCAGCTTATGTCCTGCATGAATTATTCATGGAGAACTCGAATACCTTCTCCACTTGGGTTGCGGCTCACTGCCGCCTGCCACTTTGGATGTGGGATGTAATCAGGAAACGAAAATCCATCTAACATGAGCTCAAGTAATAGAGGGTGAGCACGAGAAACCTGCCCGCTGTGTCCAGTCACGCTTGTCATTCATACTCAAATCAGAACCGCTCGGTGCGGTGCCGTCTGCTGTTCTCCTCTTATTGGAGAGTCAGGAGCTGCCAGTGGCCAGCGTGGGGCACCATCCCCCAGCGGAGATCGTCATTTTCCATGCCGGGTCGTGGGAACACAGGGACAGGAGGCTTTCTCTCAGTTCTCCCCAGCTGTCCTGTCGTGGAGCTCCTGTGATCCCCTATGAAGACATTATGGTCCTGATTCTCTTTTTATTTTTTTTGCTATAAAAATAAAATAGGAGACTTTATGGTCTTGATTCTTTTTTTTTTTTTTTTTTTTTGCTATAAAAATAAAATAGGAGACATTATGGTCTTGATTCTTTTTTTGTTTTTCGGTATAAAAATAAAATAGGAGACTTTATGGTCCTGATTTTTTTTTTTTTTTTTGGCTATAAAAATAGAATAGGAGCACCTTTTAATTTATTCTGAGGCCAGTAATACCCTGATACCAAATGGATATCAAGGCATCACAAGAAAACTACAGACCAGTATTTTTTTTTTTTTTTAATAATTATTGTTTTGAGACATGGTCCCAGGTCTTTTTTTTTTTTTTTAAGAAATTCACGTTCTTTTATTTATTTATTTATGGCTGTGTTGGGTCTTCGTTTCTGTGCGAGGGCTTTCTCTAGTTGTGGCAAGTGGGGACCACTCTTCATCGCGGTGCGCGGGCCTCTCACCATCGTGGCCTCTCTTGTTGCAGAGCACAGGCTCCAGACGCGCAGGCTCAGTAATTGTGGCTCACGGGCCCAGTTGCTCCGTGGCATGTGGGATCTTCCCAGACCAGGGCTCGAACCCGTGTCCCCTGCATTGGCAGGCAGATTCTCAACCACTGCGCCACCAGGGAAGCCCCAGTATATTTTTTAATAAGACAGAAGTACCCAAATCACTCCAATGCCATATTTACATTCCTGATTCTGAGCCTTCTCTACGATGAAGAAATTTGGCAGATTTTATTCTATCCCATTTTTTCAATCTTCAAGGCCACAGGGGGGAAGGTTCAGTGCCTGTCAATCAATCAAAAAAAAAAAAAGGTAAAAAGGGGCGATCCCTTTGAGATGAACCTTTTCCGCTGGGGCCATGGGAATATAGGGCCAGCGGGAGTTGACTTTCCTGGAAAGTCTCCCAGGATTGCTGGATCTTCTTGGCCACCCCAGGGTGGAGCCGTGAGCGGAGACTGCGTGGGAGACAATGCAATCCCGTCCTCTGCTCAGAAACACCTAGGCGTCGCCTGTTACCAGGTTACCAAGCAACCCTCAGTCGTTGTTGCTAACTGTTCAGATACAGAGGCAAACGCAGCCCTTGGGGGAGCGCAAAGATGGTCTGCAGAGACCGAGGGAACCCAGCCACCTCCGGAAAGGTTGCTCTTCTTCTCACCTGGACACACCTGTGGCTGTCAGGCAGTTGAAGACTTTAAAACTGGTAATGGCTATTTGATGACTGGCCTTGTGCAGATCAAGTCTGAATACGTGTTATTTGTACTACCATCTGGATTTGCCCTTGAGCTAGCTGTAAATGGAGCCCGGAGATTGGTTTAATGGGTGTTTAGTGAATAACATCAGCCTTTAAAAAATAATGTTGGCGCTGCTGTTATAATGTCCCATAATTGGTTCAACAAGAGGAAAAGCCAGAAAAACCACACTGTGGAGAGGAGGTAAGGCTGCTCTGAGCATCGCCAGCAGCCCAAGCTGGGAAAAGCATTTATGCATTTATGAGTGCCTTCCTCTGTACGTCTTGGTGCCAAATGTTTTACAATATCAACTGTTCTCAGGGCCGGGGATATTTTGGGACTTCGCTAGACCAGAAGTTCTTATAAATCAGTCTCTCTCTCTCTGTCTCTCTCTCCCACCCCCCTCAACTATTTATCTCTCTCCAGCTAGCTTTCCTTTAATTAAGAAAGTAATAACATGGATTCCAAATAAAAGTAAATTTTCTTCCACCTTCAGATCCCTTATGGTCTAGGTTCCCATGTCAGACACAAACACTGTTTCTAGGTTCTTGTGTTTCCTTTCAGAAATATTATGTTTATACCATCATACTTGGCCCGTTATTCTGTGCCTTGTGTTTTTCACTTAATAACACATTTTGGTTTTTGTTTCCTGGGCATTCATTGATTCTTATTCTTGGCCATGATCTTACCTAATTAGTCCCCTCTTGATGGCCCTTTAGGGTGTTTACACTCTTTTGCTATTATAAAGAAAGTGGCGGAGAGCACTTTCATGCATACACCTCTGTGGGCAATTCTATTGTCGAGTAAATTCTAGAAACAAGGCCAGGGGTTCTGTACATCTGGGGTCCATGAGTGGGCAGCAAAGGGTTTATGAACCTCTTGGAATCTAATGCAAAAAGATACGTGATTTTGGAAGGCAAAGATCTATAACGTCCATCACATTTCAGATGGCTCCACGACCCCAGTGTTTATCTGGAACTTGGCTTTTTTGCCTCAGCCTCCCCCATTCAGCCTCCAGTGGACTTTTTTTTTCTCACTAGCACTCTCTTTAGGCTAAATTTTTTTTTTTTTAGTTTAACATCTTTATTGGAGTATAATTGCTTTACAATGTTGTGTTAGTTTCTGCCGTACAACAAAGTGAATCAGCTGTATGCGTACATATATCCCGATATCTCCTCCCTCTTGCGTCTCCCTCCCACCCTCCCTATCCCACCCCTCTAGGTGGACACAAAGCACAGAGCTGATCTCCCTGTGCTATGCGGCTGCTTCCCACTAGCTATCTGTTTTACATTTGGTAGTGTGTATATGTCCATGCCACTCTCTCACTTCGTCCCAGCTTACCCTTCCCCCTCCCCGTGTCCTCAAGTGCATTCTGTATGTCTGCGTCTTTATTCCTGTCCTGCCCCTGGGTTTGTCAGAACCATTTTTTTTTTAAAGAAGGGTAATTGTTAACTGCCCCATTTCCATATGTTGTTTGTTCTGAGAGAGGAAGCTGAAACTTTTCAAGGGTTTTTTTCTCATGGATCCATTATCATGGCAGATGGAGGACTGTCTGTAATTTTGTGTACCTGTGGAAGGAACAGAAGTAGGCATTATTCTCCAGGACAGAAAGAGGTGGATTTAATTTGGGAAATTAGTTGTGAAGTGGCTTCTATTTATTATCTATAAACCTTTCCAAAGCTTGTTGGGTGGAGAAGTGAACGGCGATTTAAGTCAGGCAAGAGTAAGCCGTAAGAAACTCTGGTTAGAAACACATTTTTCCTTGATGCCTTATTCTTTTATGTTAGGAGAATTCACCTGGCAATGATAATTCTACCTGGACAGCCTGGCAGATGAGAAACCATGTTTTGCACAACGAAACCGATGCAGACCTAGCGTCAAGTGGCTTATAAATTTGGAGAAACTGCCAACTCCAGTCACATGTATTTGTTTGTATCTTAGGAATTCCTCATTGGTTGTGCTCCGGACTTGCTGGGTGGCATCTTCCCGTAGAACTAGAGCTGATCTTGGGAGACAGAATTTGCCTTTTCCAGCTCAAGGTTCCCAAGTGCCCGACCCCGAGATGAGCATCTACAGGGCTTGTCCACTGAGAGTCAGGAAGGCGCTTGGATGTGCTCTGATGCCCTTCCCCCTCTCCAAGGCGCCCCCACCTCTCCTCCAGGTATCATACTGTCGTCTTTCAATCATGTACTTGGAATCATTCCTCTCCCCTGTTTTCCCCTTTAAGTATCCTCCCTTCGGTGCCTCTGGGAAGAGACTTGATCAACTGTTGAACGTGGAGGCATCAGTTATCGACAGTGTTTTACTCCCGCTCATGTGTTACGTCCTAACCGGGGACAGTTTCTTTAGCTGAAGCGTTTTCACACTGGTTGGCCTTTGGAGGATTATATTTTCCAGCACACGTTTGGGCCTGGGGCGGGGAAGCCGTCGCTGTGGGGTGAGATCCCTTCTCGGAGGCCAGCTGCCTGTTCGCTCTGTAAGACCAGCCACGTGTGTTCAACTCCCAGCTCCTAGATTTCCTTGGCACCAAAATCCTTTGAAATAGCCGAATCCCAGGGAAGCAAAGAGGACTTTTTTTAAACAGCTTCAAGCTTCCTCTGACAATCACCTTTTTCTTCTCCCATATCTTCTAATTTTCCAAGTCTTCTTTGACTTCTGTCACTGATATTTCCAGTCAAATTTAGTACACTTAAATTTGATCAGGAGCCAGATATAGCTCTTGGGAGAAATTTTGATTTTTTTTTTTTTATGACTAGGTCTCCAAAATAATGTGTTTAGGGAAGTCTCTGAGAGGTTATTCGTAATTTTGAATTTTTATCAGTAAGCTCTCTACAGATGAAAGAATGACTTCACAGTTATTCATGTAATTTAATGTCTTGGCATGTGGTTTTAGCAATTAGACTCTTTTTTTTTTTTTTTTTTTCTATAACTGGTTGGTCAGGGGACGTTTTCAAGTCTTCTCCTGGCCTCCTTGAGAGGAGTTGCCTGGGACCTGAAAAATAGGCAGGTCCTGGCTTTGCTCCGTCCTTTCCGGGTGAGGGCCTGTAACCTGGGCTTCTTCATTCAAAAGGGCATGAACCCAACCTGTCAGCACATGGCAATAGCACTGAGGCTATTAGGCTATTAAAATATGCCACGTCTTAATTCCAAAACAAAAAACCAAAAAAAAAAAAACCCAAAATATTTTGCCAAAGGATAAAGCAAAGTGTTCAACGATAATAATTACCAGGAGCTCTTTAGCATCATGGATGTTAAATAAAATAAGGAAGTGGTACAGAAATACCCTCCGGAACAGGGCTCTGTGTGGGTGGCCTGAGTGTTTTGGCTCAGGGGAACATTATTAGGTGGATACATTTTATAGATTCTTCTGCTTCTGATGAATGTTACATTCTGCCTGCCTCATATTTACCACTCCAACAGCACTTTTCCTGTTTATTTGCTTTTTTTTTTTTTCTTTTCCTGTCCCGATTTTCTGAGCTAGGCAGTCAACTTGAAGTGCATTTTCATGAGGCCCAGGCCAAGAGGCAGTCTGGTACTTGTATACGTTTGCTTGGGCTTCCCTAACAAAGCACCGCAGGATGAGTGGCTTGTGCGGCGGAAATCGATTTTCTCACAGTTCCGGAGGCTTGAGGTCTGAGATCAAGGTGTGGGCAGGGTTGGCTTCTCCCGAGGCCTCTCTCCTTGGCTTGTAGACGGCTGCCTTCTCCCTGTGTCCGCACCTGGTCTTCCCTCTGCCTGTGTCCTGATCTCCTCTTACCAGTCCTGTTGGATTAGGGTCTACCCGAATGACCTCATTTTAATGTAATTACCTCTTTAAAAACCCTATCTCCAAATACAGGTAAATTCTGAGTACTGGGGCTTAGGGCTTCAGTGCATGGATTTCAGGTGGACACGGCTCAGCCCATAATAGTGCTTAACAATGTTTTTGAAACGTTGTCTTCCTGTGGATGGTAACCCACCTGAAGGAACACCAGGTGGCACAAGCTCTTACTTGGTTCCCTTCCTTCATTCTTCCCTCCATCCCTCCCTCCCTCCCTCCCTCCCTTCCTCCCTTCCTCCCTTCCTTCCATCTTTTAAATTCTCTCACTGTATTTCTGTCTCTTTATCTGTTTGTCTCGTACCTGGATGTGCTGGGAATGCTGAGTAAGTGTGGAAAAGAGTTGGATGAAGTTGGAGAGTTTCTCTGAGACAGCAAGTAGAGAGAAAGTCAAATGATTTGAAGTCCGATCTTACAAGACTGCGTCGGAAGTCGGAAGTCAAAGCGTCCGCAGGGCCACACTCCGATAACTTCCTTGATTCTAGTAACTTCTGGTGGCTCCTGACATACCTTGGCTTGTAACCGCATCACGCCAGCCTCAACTGCCGCTGTCATGTGGCCTTCTTCCCTGTGTGTGTTTCTGTGTGTCAGTATCTGAATCACCCTCTTTTTTCTCTTACAAAGACACCAGTTGTTGGATTTAGAGCCCACCCTAATCCAGTATGATCGCTTTTTAACTAATTCCATCTGCAAAGACTCTTATTTCCGAGGAAGGTCACATTCTGAGGCTTAGGTGGACAAGAATTTGGGGGGAACCCTTTTCAACCCGGTCCATTGATCAGCCCCACGCTCTGACCCCCTCCCTGGCCAGGCTTCAGGGAGCTTGGTTAGTCCGGAGGGGCTTTTGTCATGCACAAGGGAGGGAGAGGGGAGAAAATGGGAGGAAACAAGAGGAGGCTAATCCTGGCAATAATTGAAACCCACTTAAATTCATCGGGAGCCTTTAGAGCAGCTGCCAGGGCTCTTTGTCTGAAATATTCATTAAGCGTCTACCAAGGAGTTAGGGATACCGGCTCCTTATGCAAAATTTAACATTTGCTGGGCTAGCAGGTTCTATCCTATTTATTAGCATTCTGACACATTCATTTCAGCTCACAAGTCTATTAAACAGGGAAATGTGTTTTCAGTGTGCTTTTGGGAAGCAGAGCAGACAAGTGTCTTGGGCAACGCCAGCCCCGTCAGGATATTCCTGCCAAGCTTTCATCACCCAGAGATTTCGGGGTGCCTGCTGCCAAAGCCGGGCAACCCGGGCTCTTTTCAGATCATTTCGTTTTGTTTCCCAGATGTTACTTTTTGCAGAAGCTCCTGAAGCTGGAGAAGCATAGGGCGGCACTTTGGTTTCAAGTATTTCAGATCTTTAGGGGTCCTTTCTATTTATTCACTCCCATCTCAATTGTTTATTTTTCCCCCCTTCTGGCTTTTATGGAAAGAGCCCAAGGAGGGAGCTGGTTTTGAGCCCATGAAACTGGGAGGAAACGGATGCCGCTTACTGAGAGAGGCAGCCGTAGAGCAGGAATGTGCTGATGGGGTGGATGAGGAATTGGGCTTTGAACCTGTGTCATCAACAGTGACAACTCCGGCGTCTGGGATGAGGTCAGTGCAGCCCTGCCTGCAAGAAAAGGCATCCGTGAGAAGCTCCATTCAACCTGGGCTGTCTTTGTCAGCGCGTACCTCCTGTTCGGCCTCCCATCTCCTCTTTGGGCTGTGGGCGTTCTGGTATTTTGTTCTGCTTTCTTCTCTCTGGTGCATTTCCCCTCCTGGGACCAGAGAAAGAAAACAGCTCGAAGTGTCTGAACACTAAATCAGCTGTCGATTTTGAGGGTCGCAATATTTTGGAGATGTTGAGGGATATGCCAGCAACACAGTTGGTTACCCAAAACAGGGCTGACTCTCAGGATTCCCGACTCCTGATGACCCCAAACTAGTCATTGGCCTGGGAGTGGGAGGGCGGGGGGGGAGGCAGAGGCATTCCTTGAGGAGGGCAGAGGAAGCATGCGGTGTCTCTCGCAGCTCTCAGATATGTGAGCCAGAGATCTCTGCCCTCTTCCCTAAGAAAGCAGGCTCAGCGGCGGTATTGCCGCCCCGATCCCCGGCAGGTCTTGGAAAGATTTGCTCAGGCCCATCTCAGTAAACATTGATCGTGTTCTTTCTGGTAGGGAAGTGCCTGTCATACACATAGGAACAGTTAGGAGACATGTGCCTTCAAGGAGATTCAAGCGTTCTCGGGAAACAAATCTGGGCATTTTATATGGTTCACCCTAACATATGTAAACCTCTGACCATCCCTCAAGTGGGTCTTGAATATGTCCTTGGTGCTCCCGCCCAGAGCCCTCTATTTTGAGTTATTTTTGGGTAAGGAGTGAGGTAGAGTTTGGAGTTCAGGCTTTTTTTTAATGAGGATGTCCAGTGGTTGCAACACCATGTATTGGAAAGACTGACCTTTCTCCATAGAATTGCCTCTGTGCTTTTGTAAAAAATTAATTGACCATATTTGTGTGGATCTACTTTTTGACTCTCCATTCTGCTTCTTTGGTTTATATGTCTGTTCTTTCACCAATCTCACATTCTCTTAATTATGGTAGCTTTAGTCTAAGTCTTGCCATCAGGTATTGTGTGTTCTCCCACTTTATTCTTTTTCAAAATTGTTTTGGTTATTCTAGTTCCTTTGAATCAGCTTGTTAATATCCTGATGGGCTTTTGGCTTTTGGTTGGGATTGCATTGAATCTATAAATTAATTTGGGGAAAACGAACATCTTAATAATCTTGTCTTCCATTTCATAAACATGGTATGGCTCTCCATTTATTTAATTTGTCTTTAATTTCTTCTATCAGTGTTTTGTGGTTTTCAGTATATATATCTTAACATATATTTGGTTAGATTCATACCTAATTATTTCCTTTTATGGTGCTATTATAAATGGTATGGTGTTTTAAATTTAAATTTCTAATTATTCATTTCTAGTATACAGAAATATAATTGATCTATACATGTTAACCTTGTATCCTGCAACCTGGCTAAACTCATTTATTAGTTCTAAGAGTTTTTTTGTAGATTCCTTGGGATTTTCTATGTCATGTCTGTGAATACTAACAGTTCTATTTCTTCTTTCCAATCTGTATGCCTTTTGTTTCTTTTTCTTGCCTAATTGTACTGACTAAGATGTCAGATAAGACTGGTGAGAGCAGACATTCTTGCCTTATTCCTGATCTTATGGAGAAAGCATTCAGTCTTTCACCATTAAGTACGATGTCATCTATACGTTTATGGTAGACGAAAGGCATTGATGTTTGAAAAGCCGTCAAGTTCCTGAAAGGTGGCATGCTGCAGAGACGGTACAGAGTTGGAGTGGGTCAGAGAATACTGGATAACTATGAGTCTGGGTTTGAATTCTGACTCCACCTCTTAGCAGCTGCTAGACCTTGGGCAACCTTCTTACCCTGCCTTTTCCTTCAGTTTCTGTATCTAAAATGGGGATAATAGTAATTACTTGACAGAGTTACAGTGAAGACAGGCTAAGTTAATACAAGTAAAATGCTTAGAATAGTGCTTACTGCTTTGTATGTCCTCAGTGAATATTAGTTATTATTCTGTCTGGACAGCAGTAAAAATGGCCAGAGCACTCAGGGTGCCTGAATATGGGATTTTTTTTTTTTTGGCCCAGACTGTAGAGATTTTGCTGCCCACCTTGAAAAGTACAGAGAGCTTTTGGGTTTGGATATGGTTTTCTCTGGTCATTAAACACCCTTGTGTCTCCAGTGCCCTCGAGGTGCTCAGAAAGATGGACAGCATTTACATTCAGGGCAACAAATCAGGGATGGAGTATCCACACTAGAAAAGAGCAGATTGTCCTTAAGCTAGAAGAGGAGGTTTCTCAGAGGAAAAGGAAATCCCTAAAGAAGTTAAAGGAGCGCCAGTGTGGTTAAGGAAAAATGTACGATAAGATTGACGTGAAAAATTATAGAGAATCATGGGGTGAATGGAGAAGGGGTGTGTGTGTGTATGTGGTGAAGAGCGGGGGGGGAGTAGAGTCAGGATATGTGGTAGATGTGATAGTAACATGGGCTCATGGAATCATGACTGGACTGAGCTCCCCGTCACTGGAAGGATTCAAGCACAAGCTAGGTGACCAATGGTCAGGGAGGTTATAGAGGGGCTTCCTGTGCAGTGTGAACGTGTGGGCTGAGACCCCTTTCCTGCTCCACAATTCCTCGCTCATCAGCCAACCAAGAACATTGGGGAGAGGGCCCCCCTGCCCCCTCTGGCCTTTAGGGGAAGGGCTCATGGGACCTGAAAGTCTGGGGCAGCGGGTTCTGGTCTGAGACCTTGGAGGTCCTGAGTGGGAGCTTGGGCACAGGCTTCCAGGCAGAGTCTCCCAGGGGAGCAGAAGTGGCGGCAGGTATGGCCATCAGGGGCTGCAGGTGTCTCCTCTGAGCTTGGCCTGGCAGCTTGTGCTTTCCGCAGGGAGTGGCCGTGGTGACCTTTCCCCATCTTTTCCGCAGTCCCCCAGGACTTCTCGGCTTGCTTAGCAGCGTGTCCTCCCTTGCCTGTTTCACCTCACCTGGTCGCTCCTCTCTCGGCCTCTCCATCTCTCCCGTCTCTCTCACCTGCGTCTTCCCATCTCCTCTCCGCACCCCTCCTCATCTCCCCTCTCCAGTGATCTTCCTCCCGCTCTCTCCCCCTCCCCCTCAGTACGCAGGGTCCTTGGAGAATTCTCTCGGGCTCTGCGGGGCCCAGCAGTGCCGTTTGCAGCCCCAGCGCAGCTGTTCCTGGGTGGTACAGTAATCGGAAAAGCTCTTCGGAGGCACTTTCTTCCCGCCGTGCATGGAGACCCACGTGGGCAGATTCTGCCCTGGGGCCCCTCCCCTCTTTCTAGAAAATCTGATCTGGGTGAAGCTCTCCTCCAGGACTTTGCTTCGGATTGGTTTTGCAGAGCGGAAGGCCGGCGGCGCTAATTAAGCTCATCCAAGCGATCTGTTGACAGGGTCCCTGCCGTACATTTGGGGTGGAGCACCGTGACAAGTCTAGGCGCCCGTGAGATTTATTATGGAGAACCGGCCCCTCCCTGAAGTCATCCTTCAAGTGTCTTGGTGACAATCTTCCAACCCACCCGTCGTCCGGCGCTACTTGGTTAGTTATTGACCACTTGGTGTCAAACTGTACTTGCTTCTGGCACGTCTCCCACAAGCAGGGGATACAGAAGATTTGCGTATTAATTTCCTTTCTCGCAGGGTCTTATGTTCCAACACGCCTCAACTCGAGGACCCTACCTGTACCGCACTTATCCCCTTTGCTGTTCTCTGCCTGGCTCGGACTGGAAAAGGGCAGCAGGGATGCAAATAAAGGTTCCACGCTGGCATCTAACGGGATCCTATGATCTGACCAAGACTCCAGAGCCGCCTTTTTTGCTAGTGATTGGGTTAAGCAGTCCTGTCGCTCAGCCAGTTTTCAGGATTGGGTGAGTGGAGTGAAGCCTTTGGGGGCGTGATGTTTTAACAGCGAAAGGAGGGAAAAGGAGAGGCTACAACTCGATGGGCATTGAAGCGGTGCTCCCGGAACTCGTGAGCTGCTCCCGGCTCCCCCGCCGGCCTGCCCCTGGGAAGTCCTGGGGCCCCAAAAGCGTGTTTAAAATTCTGACTGCAGAAGACCGCACAGAGGCAAGTTTTGATCATCTGTCTTGACCGGCAGAACAGGACACATTGACTCAGAACTTGTATTCTGAAAGTCTGATTAGGGGAGCTCCCGGACGGGACTGCAGAGGCTCTGTTTTCCCACTGCTCTCTTCATTTCCTCCCGCCCAGGCTTCCCATTTAAGTCACGTGTGCAAAGCAGGGACGTTTCAGCGTCACACTGCAGTGGGTCCATGGAGGTAGACAAGCACTTCGCCTTTCCTGGGAGGGGACCCTTCAGCACCATCCGTTGAACGCAGAGATGCGTCGTCTTATTTTCTAAGCACAGTGTCTTCTTTGAACCTATTGGCGGTTATTTCCTTTAATCTACAGGGTGCTTAACGAGAATTAAATCTACAGTTTCCAAGAGCTCCAAGACCCCAGGGACACCACCGGGGCAGCTAGGAGGGGAAGAGACTCATCCGCCTTGATTCCTATTTCCCTCCCCTTCAGAAACAGAGATGCGACTTTAAACTTAAAATGTGAAGTTTCAGTATTTAAAAAATGTTACATCGAACAGAAATGTGGGCTCCAAATTAGGGGGCAGGTGTGTCTTCTGAGGTTGCCGTGATGTCTGTCTAGGTGCTCTGGAGTAGCTACTCGCCTCTTTCCTGTTTGGACCCTCACACGATGACCCTCCCAACCCATCGTGCTCAGAACACCTGCCTTGACCATTTTGTGGGAAGGAGACCACCTGGGCACCTGATGAGAACCACAGACTGCTGGGTTACTGGCCTTTGGGGAGGGACAGTTCTTTGTGGTGGAGCCGCGTCCTGAGCTTTCAGTCTGCTCTTCGCTTCAGCCCGATCCCCGGGAGCCCCCGTGGAGCTAGATCAGGAGAAGAAGGGACCGCTAGGGCCCGCCGTGCCCAGGTGCTCAGCACCCCTTTTGGGGTCAAAAAATAACAACAGATTAAAAAGTAATAAAACTGACATGTGAACACACACCGCAGAACTCGTCTGAACAAATGAGTTTGGGCTCCCTGGAAGCGGTCAACTTGGGAGGATGGTGTTATTTGGAAAACTTTTGGAAGTTTCTTAGGAAGCTTCTGAGGGTTGATTTTACAATCCAAGTTTTTTAAAAAAAGGCACTCTTTTGTGTGTGTGTGTGTGTGTGTGTGTGTGTGTTTAGGCATGATCTTTAACAACAACGTTCTCAGAGTAACTTTCTTCTTCCAAAACATTCAAGATAATTATTATTATTATTATTTTTAAAAAATACAGTTATTCATTTATTTATTTATATATATATTTAAAATTTATTTATTTTTGGCTGTGTTGGGTCTTCGTTTCTGTGCGAGGGCTTTCTCTAGTTGCGGCGAGCGGGGGCCACTCTTCATCGCGGTGCGCGGGCCTCTCACCATCGCGGACCCTCCCGTTGCGGAGCACAGGCTCCAGACGCGCAGGCTCAGTAGTTGTGGCTCACGGGCCCAGCTGCTCCGCGGCATGTGGGATCTTCCCAGACCAGGGCTCGAACCCGTGTCCCCTGCATTGGCAGGCGGATTCTCAACCACTGCGCCACCAGGGAAGCCCCAAGATAATTATTGAATTATAATTTGGCCCTGCTGCTTTCCAACAGGGGGCTTCCCAAGGCAAACCCATTCCCTGTACTGTGGTCTAGGACATTTTCTCATGACTATTTGGCCTCTGGGGCTTTAGCTGGTCTCCTCCTGGTCTCAGGAGCCATCGAGGTTAAGTGAGAGGCTACCAGAAGAATGCAATTGAGAAGAGAGATGAGGACAAGCTCGAGATACAATTTGTCATCCACCGCCTGGCTGGTTTAAAAAACAGTCATGGTTTGCATTTTTGTTTTCATTATTAGTAAGTTTCACTGTTAGGTGACTCACAAAGATGATGGCATTGACCCAAAATTTGAAGAAGAATGTATTGATATATAGAGCCAATTGTGCTCTAAGGCTCCTTCCCGGGAAAGATGAAGATTTAAAAGCCTGAGGGCTCACATGTGACTCCAGGTACAGTCCTTACATTAGAGTGTGTGCTGCCGAGAGTTTTCACGTTGACTTCATGTATCTGAGTGTAACAGGCTGTATGCATCAGCTTTGTCTTGTAACAAGCAGCTCTCAAATCTCAGAGGTTGACATCCACAAAGGTTGATGTTGCTTTCAGTTACATTCAGGCTGCAGGTTGTTTTCTTGGAGAGATTTTTTTCTGATTCTTCCCTGGGGGTGGTTTTACTCACTGAGTTCCTAAGAACTCCTCAGGGGGGGTGGGAGCATATCCTGTTTGTGAAGATACCCAGTGCAGTGGGCGTTTTCATCTCAGCCTCTCTCTCCTCACCCTCTATAGCACACACACGTGCTCGTGCGCTATCCCACCCCAACCTTTGGAGACGTTCTTTTGTTAATGCTTTGATAGTGGGGATGCATTTTAAGATTGACAAGGAATCGTGCATCTTTTATTTCTGAATCCCACTTTTCAGCACAGTGCACTGTGTGTTCTGGATCATTAAATTCCACTTAAATAGTTGCTTATTGAAGTGAGAGAAGGCTATGAAGTTGATGGAGGAGCAGATGCTCTTTAGACTAATAAATGTGAAACTCTCCTCTGGGCGTTTGGAAGTTTGTTTGAAGCATGTCTTCCGATTCAAGCTGGGTGCTTCTGCAGTCATTTGATATGCAACTAGAATGACCTCTCTGTGTCTCCCAGTGCACTTGATTGTGAGAGGTTCCTCGCTGGTGCTAAGATCTGCAGCAGTGGGAGCCGTCTCTTTGTTCGGATGCTTCTGTGGGAGGCTTCTCAGACAAACCTAGGTTTGAGTTCTTGGAATTGTCGCTTGTAAGATAGGAATCATAATGTTATTGCATTGGGACTCAGGTAAAATATGTAAAGGGACTAGCATGGTGCTTGACATGCAGTGTAATTTGTAGATTCCAGGACTCACTCTTCTTTGCATTTTCAACATCTCTGAAATTAGTATTTGTCTTACAGCCAATGGCATAGTGGAATTGACATGCCATCTAAAATAAAAGCGTGTCTTAAAATCGTTGTGTCTTAAGATTTGGTGAAGTATGGTAGTCAGCACTTAATACGTGGGCATTGGTGGGACTAAAACGAATTACAGAAAACATTCAAGTGTAAGTTAGTGTTTCTGGAAGTTTTTATTTTGGTCAACGGCCACTTTGAGAAGCTGATGAAAAGTATATAGATCTTTTTCCAGAAGTATGCGTATTCCCACGAAATTCTGCATATAATTTCAGGGTGTCTTAGAACAACCCAGGGCTCTTTCCCCGACCTACCCCCTTGGGAGAAGGTAAGGATATTGTGCCTTATTATTATTGTGACTGCTTTTGTTTTTTCTTTTCCTCCTCTCCACTCCAATTTGCTCACTGAGTAGTGTTCAAGTTGTAGCTGTTATCTTTTTTTTTTTTTCACTTTTTTAGGGAATGTAAGTCTTCCTGCGACAAGTGGCTGCCCTGCGGGTCTCATTCACCTGTCCTTACCCTCCCTCTTATCTGACTTGGCATCCCCACCGAGGAAGAGCGCTAGCCTTCAGCACCCAACTGCCCACATCCCGCCCCCGAGTCCAGCACTGGGGCAAGTTCTCACAAAGTACAGTTCCGTAGTCATTTGTCCAGGCAGGGAGAGGGAGCAGTGCGCTGGGCTTGCGTTCTTATCTTGTCATCCATTTCCCTCAATGAGCAGATCCTTCCTGTGCCTCCCGGATGTGTTCTAGGCACCGGGCAATACAATAGTAAGCAGAAGTTGGGTACTACAAATGAACCCGATGGTGAAAACGACATAGAGAGCTGACATTCTGGTGGAGGAGACAGAAGAAGTTCCAAGTGAGTGAAATATGTTCTATGTTAGACAGTGTCGGCGGCTAGGAGGAAAGAAACAAAGCAGGCGAGGGGATAGGAAGTGGGTGGGTGCGTGTGTGTGGGATGGAGGTGGTGTAAACTTAGGTGGCAGGGTTGGGGGTGTCACCTGAGAGGTGATATTTATAGAAAGACCTGAAGGAGGTGAAAGACCAAACCATGCCCGTATGTAGGGGGAGGAGCTTTCCAGGAGGAAGGGACGGCAGGTGCTAATGCCTTCAGGTGGGGTTGCATCTGACATGTTCAAAGAAACCAAGAGGGAGGTGTGGCCCAAGCAGGAGGAGGTGGGAGGTGGGAGGTGAAGTGGGGGCCTCCTACGTCGTAGCAACGCTGGGCTTTGGTGCTAAGGGGTCCAACAAGCCACGTTGGGTTCGGACATGGTCTGACTTGAGTTTTCAGACAATCATCCTGGCTTTGGTGTCTGCCCCGGCTCTGGTGAACTTTCCCCTGGTGAATACCCATCTACTTACGTCTAAATGGTTCCGGCAGTGTTTGGTGGGCAGAGAAATTGTTAAGTTTATAACCTGTTTAGTAAGACTTTTAGAAAATTGCCATCCAGGCCAAATTTATTACTGTCACTCTCTCTACCAAAATGGAAAATAATCCAAGCTCCGGCTTGTGGTCCATGTCTCGCAAACATCGTTGAATACTGTGAAAATCTATAGCCACACAGCATTTCAAGAGGTCCTGGAAATTCATCATGACCGGATTTGTCCTTGTCAACAGAGCTCTATGAAAATGAATTTCGGCCGGGTCGTGCGTTCCCAGCGGGGCACTGGGGTAAAGCCAAGTGTCACAGACACAGCCCCAGCGGCTGCGCTGCCCGGTCACCCTTTGAAGCTTGGTTTCTACCCCAGGTGGGGTCCTCACGGTCAGAGGGCTCTGAACCTCTCTTCCTGTGGGTTGTCAGTTGTTGACCTTCTCTTCGTTTCTGGAAGATCCACTTCCGGGCTTTCTGGGCTCCGTGTATGTTACTGAAGCTTCTCTAGGCTGCCCGTCAGTGTCGCTGTGGACTGTAAACTTCTGTCTCCCCATCTTTATGATCACGGTAAAGTGGTTTGTTTGGTTGTTCGTTTCTGTTTTTCTGAAATAGCTTACCCCTTTCCTGCCAGTTCCTATTCTATACCTTTTAAAACGTTTTTGTAAGAGTGGGCAGAGGCTGTCTTCCAGCACCTTCTCCGTCTCTTCTCCTCCATTTCTAAGGTCTGCCGTGGCAAATTGGGAAGTTTGTAGTGGGCCCGGATGGATAACACAGAGAGGTGTATTCTGTGAAACCAGCTTCGGAGGCATGAGTTGGGGTCTGAGCCTCCTCTCGGCAGTGTTATGTGTCCTACAGTGGTTGAGGCATCACAGTGGGGGTGGGGAGCTGCTCGCCTCTTTGGGTGTCATTTTACCAAGGGGAGGATCACTTCTTACCTGGTCACCGAGGTTAGGGAGGGCAGCCCTTAGCCAATCATGATGTTTACACCCCTCCTCTTTCCAACTTCCTCTTACCCTGTTATATTTGTGGAAGTTCTCAGAAGTGTACAGTTCCATCACAACCTTGACTAAGTGTGCAGTCTCCCTGTGTGTATGGGGCGTGTGTATACTCCTGGCTTGAGCTTAAGATGTGTCTGCTAGTGGGAAGCCGTCCTGTCTGGGCACGTGTGATAAATTGATCAGGTGGGCTTGACGTGAGTCAAGGTGCAGATGGGACGCGGGAGCCTCCTGGCAGCGTTCGTTCTTGGAGAAGGGAAGCCAGCCACACGTGGGCCCAGGAAGACAGGCTCAGGGGCCAAGGGGAGGCTGGGCTTTCTCCTTTGAACTTGGCCTCTGGTTCAATTTCAACTGTTGGGTTCCTCCCCAAGTACTAAGGAGAGAGAGCAGAGAAAGGAGGGCTTGTGAAATAGAAGGAGTGACATCCTGGAGACGTGGCCGTAGGTCCCAGCTAAGCTGCCGCCGTGATGACAGCTGGACACGGCTGCCTCCAGGTTAGGAGGCCCAGAAGAAGACTAGGAAAGAAAGAAAAGGAAGATGCAGTACTTGCCGCCTGCATAGCAGTGGGACCTCGGCAGAGCTCCTGGGACTGGCCTGAGGCCTCCCAGAAATACTTGTAGGAGCCTGGAGGCCTGCCTTAGCCAGTGTGGCCAGAATTAGTGCCATATGGTTATATTTATGTTCAAGACAATCAAATAGTGTTTTAAGGTCTTTCTTCTCTCCTGTTTTAAGTTTGGGTGTTTGTGTGTGTGCACAGTGTGTGTGTGTGTGTGTGCGTGCACGCATGTGATGTGCATGCGTTTCACTACTGTGAGATGACTTCCAGCATGCCCTGTCTTGGAGATTACATGTAGTATTGAGATTAATAGAGTATTCCATGGAGTATTCCATGGAGTATTGAGATTAATAGAGTATTCCATGGAGTATTGAGACTAATGGAGTATTCCATGGAGTAGTCCATGTAATATTGAGATTAATGGAGTATTCCGTGGAGTATTATATGTAGTATTGAGATTAATAGAGTATTCCATAGAGTATTCCATGTAGTATTGAGATTAATGGAGTATTCCATGGAGTATTATATGTAGTATTGAGATTAATGGAGTATTCCGTGGAGTATTATATGTAGTATTGAGATTAATGGAGCAGTCGCATGCAGTGAACTCCAGGGCTCACTCACTGAGCAGAAATTCCCATTGTTCTGAAGGATGGAGCGGCTACCCCCCAACACAATCCCCTTTTGTAAAACAAAAGACCAGATCTCCTCTGTGTACTGGAGCATCCCTGGGTAAGTCCAGACGCGTGGACACGTGTTTTGCCGTCGGCACTAGACTTCGGCATACGGTTCCGTGGGTGTAGGTGGCTGGTTTCTGTTTGCACAAAGAGAAAAGTGGAGGTTTCTTAAAAATGTCTACTTAGCGGTTTAAAAAAAAACAACAAATTCTGGGACATTTCAGTTAAAACAGTCACCAAGGTGTGAATCTAGGAGCTGCCACGGCGTGAGCTGCTCCAGGCTGGCAATGCTCGGGACCATCTGGTCCCTCTGGTTTGGAGCTTCTCATCCGACTGGCTCAGCTGTCACCCGCTGCCAGGATTAGCAAGGGGCTAGCATGTGAGTTAGAGGTGCGGGGAGCCGGACAGGGGTGATGGCTGGAGAGAGGAGCATGGAGGTGGGGGGCGGGAGTGGGTGTCTCATTTGGCCCCGTGGGATTTTGATATGGAGGTGACTGAGCGATGACCTGGAAGGAAGAATTTCTTACCTACATTCCCCAAGAGGAAGGGGCATGTCAGGGCACACAGGGCCGCTGCAGAAACATGGTGGGGGGGGTCTGGAGACAGAGGGCAGGAGGGAGGGGAAAGCCCAGACCAGAGCCTTTACCGGGGTTTCCGTGGGAAAAGCAAGGCAGGCATGGTAAACAGCTTAGCACTGACTGAGTAATTCCGGTAAGCTTCGGGCTCTAGGAGCTGTCCCTGGTGGTCCAGTGCCTGGCCTGGTGTGTGAGAGTTTGATAAGGTGATGGTTGGTCTGTGTCTAAGAGGCATTCTTCTCCCAGGTAAGTTGTTTACTCTCTTTAGGAATTAGCTAGTCCTGGGAGGGACCGTCATTCCCCAGGTCACCTGGATTGGCAGGATCCCCTAGATGTCAAAACATCTGCATGATTAACGCCTGGGGTGGGGGTGACAACAAGCTTTCAAGGCTGGGCGCAGCCGACGTGAGGGCAGCAAAATATCCACAAAGAAAGAATCAATCAAATTTTCCCACTTAAGAAGAAACTCATCCAACGGTGCCCCTCGAACGCCAGTGGAATGACTTGCCTGGCCAACAAAAGCAAAAAAACAAAACCCCTCCATGAAAGAAAGGCTCAGATAGTCAGACTTTTACGTACGGATTTCTTTTCCTTTTGCAATTGCGCATTTTAACTTTCCAACGCTGACATCCAGACTTCCTGATACTTACACATTTCCCTTGTCGACTGGAACTGGAGACATTGGAAGGATATGGCGCAGTGATTATGATATATGCACACTGAGGTTTTTTTCTACCAGGTCTCTTCTTGGTTCTTCAACCAGAGAAGTGGCCTGGTTGCCGGAGAGCTGGCCCATAACCCCATGACACTGCAGGTGGTCTCCCCGTCAAGGTCATGGTCTCTAACCAAGGATGAGCCTTGAGCGAAAGTTCCTGAGCCTTTAACACACACCACGTGTGCTCCCTTGCTTGTTTCCCATGGTGACCAGTCCAAATCTTTACCTGTCTCCCCACACCTCCTGCCTCGTCCTTGCCTTTCAGAATTTTCATTCTCAACAGATGATGTCACCTCCTATTTTACTGAGCAAATAGAGCCTCCCGGGAAGGAACCCCATCAACTTCCTTCCCCTTTGCCAAGAAATGTACCTTGACTTTGCACTCCTCCTACTACTTCCTTTCAGAGGAAGTCAGACCCCCCTCTTTCTGCAGCATTAATTTCTCCAGCTGTATTCTCATCTCTTTAGGGAGCTTATCTCAACAGTTAGCTTATCCTTTATTGCTTTTACAACAGTAGCCCCTGCGTTGATTTCTTTCATTCAGCTTATAAAGATGCTCAAGACTGTCCGTTAAAAAAATGTTTTTTTGGACCTTACATCTTCTGTCTCGCTGCTGCCCTCTTAACTCATCGCTAACTTTCTCTGGTCTACACCAATCTGAAATGTAGGCTGAGGACATTTGGGCATTCAGAGTATAAATCGGGACTTTTGGGAACTAGACACAAATATTAGAATGGTTGTACTCCTACTTTGTTACCCGAGAAGAAACAAAGCAGCTGGGATGTGTATTTTGCTGCCATCCTGGAACTGTGTCTGGGGGGAGCTCTTGATGGTCAGCTATCTCACAAGTCAAAGTTTTCGAGCTAATTGCCCGTGGCAGCGGGAGGGATGGGGGAGAAGTTAGAGAAGGTGGTGGAGCTCAGGGGCGGGGCCGTGGGATGGTGCGGTCAGGGATGGGGGGTCACGCGTACGATTGCCGTCTTGATTACGTCCTCTGCTTCTCCACGTCAGCGTGCCCTTGGCACGGACAGCGCCAAGTTAGATGCTCTCACTGGTGCCTCTAACCCAACGTTCACTCCTCAGTGTGATGCCTTCAGGATCTTTCCCCTACTCGTCTGCTGGAGCTGCTTTCCTTGGGGACCCTGTCTTACGTATTTAATCATCTCGTCTTACGTGACCTCCAGGGTGTGAATAATATTAATAACTCCTTCCTCCTTTTTTTTTTTTAAATTTTTATTGGAGTATAGTTGATTTACAGCGTTGTTAGTTTCAGGTGTACAGCAAAGTGAATCGGTTATACGTATACCCCTTCCTCTTTTGATTTAAGTCGTCACTGTCTTCAGGTTCTCCTGTTTCTTTGACTGCTTCTAAGAGTGGGTGTGGCTTCAGTACCTCCTGTGCGCCAGGCGCTCTGCAGACGCCGCGAAGCGCAAACTCGCAAAAACCCCTGCAGGGTGCGCATTATAGGACTGTCCTGGCTGGAGATGAAATTGGGGCCCACGGAGGCCTGCTTGTTCAACACCCCCATGTATTAGGTGGAAAAGCCGGAGGATAAACCAGGGTCTGGCTCTCTCTGAAGCTCTTACTTTTCTTTGGCTGACCACTTTCTGCACGCCCCCTGGGTGATTTCTTTCATGCCGACAGCACCAATTATCCCCAACAGTATGCCTGTGAATCCCAAATCCTAAAATGTACCTCAGAACTGTTTCTTGAGCACCAGCCCTGAATTTTCAACTGCTTATTAGAAACGTCCAAAGTGACATGTCCATCAGACTCAACTTCTCCAAAACTAACTTTATTTCTCACTGTCCAAATCTGTCTCTGTGTATTCCTTCCACTGCTGAATGAAGCCACTCGTCCACCCAAGTCAGAATCCCAAAGTCTCCTTTGGGTGTTTCATGCCCACTTGATTCTCTTCCTTAAAAACATCTCAAATCCATCCCTTTCCTCCCAGCTTCTGCCCCACTTGGTTGTGTCGTGTTCGTGTCATCTCCTGCCTGGCTATTTCCCTAGACGCCTTAAAGATTTGCTTGCCTGGAGTCTCACCTCTCCAGTTTATCACTCCCCTGCTTAAAATTGGTCACTGGCTTCCCATCATCTCCAGGATAAAGTCTCAGTCCTCAGCTTGAAGCTCAAAGCCCTCACAAGCTGGCCCCTGGCCTCGGCTTCCTCCACTCTTACTCACGAACGTTGAACTCCAGTCCCCTTGGACTGCTCGGTACGCCACAGACAGGCAGGGGCCACAGCACGTACAGAGGCCTTGGGGCAGGAAGGAGCTTGCTGTGTTTGGGGAATAGAAAGAAAGCCAGTGTGGCTGGAGCAGGATGAGTGGAGGGGAAAAGGGATGAGCTGAGGCTGGAAACGAAGCTCAGACCCAGAGCACACAGGGCCTCATCTGCCATGAAAAGGAGCTCGGCTCTGTGCTTTCTGCATTCCTTCTCCTTCCCAGACTCGAGCTCCTTTTCGTGGCAGATGAGGCCCTGTGTGCTTTGCGTCTGGGCTACCTTTCCAGCCTCAGCTCACACGCCCTGTCCCCTCCACTCATCCTGCTCCAGCCACATTGGCCTGCTTTCTAGTCAGCAAACACACTAAGCTCATTCCTGCCACAGGGCCTTTGCACAGACTGTGCCTTCTGCTTTAGAATGCCTGTCCCTCCGCTCTTCTCACGGCTGGCTCCTCTTCATTCTTCATTCACTCCTCAGCTCCTATAGCCCACTTATCTCTCTGGACCACATTAACCTGTTGCTTTCTTATACTTATTGTCTTGATACAATCTTGTTTATTTATTTACTGGCTTTTTGTTCACCTCCCCCATAAGAATGTCACTTCCCTGAGGGCGAGGGCCCTCTCTGTCCACCTTTTATCTTTTGTCACATTCCTAGTGCCTGGACCAGTGCTTGACACACAGCAGGTGCTCGGGAAAGATTTGTTCCATGGATGAGTCTAGGACCCATATGGACCAGGCCCATGCTGCGGTTTATTCAGTGTCCGTTCTGTGCAATATCTAATATGATATCAGCTCTTCCCTGGACACAGCACGTCACAGAGGTGCAAGGTGAGGGAGAGCACAGGATGTTTACAAGCAGAATGTTTTGGGGTGAAGTTTTAAAACCTGGTTAATTTCCGAGTCTGTGTGGTGGAGGCGGTGATACTATTTTATTTTGCATGTGTGGGGAAGATCTATTTCTAAAGGTATAATTACTCAATTGCCTAGTTTATAGGTGGGTTTTAATATGTTTTAAACAAGAGAAAAGAATCTGTACTGAGTCTACAGTAAAAGTCCCACAGAGATATGGTGGGAAGCTTGGAGCTGTGGCCAGGGTGATTGTGGTCCAAGAACAGAGTTTCAGGAATGAGGAGACTCCGGTTCTGGCCCAACCTTCTCCAGTAACTGCCAGAGAAACGCGAGCAAACTGGCCCCGGTTTCCTGATGTGCAAGGGATTTGGCCCAGATAAGCAACTCTTTATATTTGCCAATACAGCCCTATTGGGACTCTATCGAAGCCGAGAATCCTCTTCCCTAAAAGTATATACTTTTTTCCCTTAGGATTTTGGATGGTTCCTGAACCTCTGAAGTGCAGCTTATAAACCCCTGGAGCAGCTTTTCCTTTATAGTTTTCCAAGTCAGTCTCCCCAGAGTGTATACCACGGAGACCCTTCCCTTGGGTGCCAAGAGATGACTAGTGAAAAGAGTATTCTCTGGGCAAACGAGCTCGGAAAATGTGATTCCAGTTAAACGGGTTTCTGAAGTGCCAGACCTCTCGAAGCTCAGTACTCTCCCCAGGACAGCACTTCTCATACCTTCTGGGCTGTTGAACCCTCTTTAGCCAGAACGGTGCACGTGACTAGTTAGAACTTTCTAGAATGCACCAGTTCTAAGGAAACCATTCTCTGAGATCATTTTCAGTCATCTGAGCAGTATAGTTTTGAGACATCTCAGTTCAGCTTTGGGGTTCCACATATGGAGATACTTTTCGGTTAATCTTCGTATACTATAAGACAGCTTAACTGGTCTCCCATGGTTTGGAGAATGTGAAAACATCTCTGGTCATGGTTTAAAATTTGGAAATGTCTCTGGTCAGCATCCTTTCTTGCCTGAGTAGATACGGTCGTAGTTTCGGCATGGGGGCAGCCAAAGGTCTCTGCTCTCTGTCAAACTGGAATTAACTGCTGTTTGGACTGCATGTTTGTGTCTCCCCCAGATTCATGTGTTGAAACGCTCATTCCCGATGTGATATCATTAGGAGGTGGGGCCTTGTGGAGGCAACTAGGTCATGAGGGCGAGGCCCTCACAATGAAGTTAGTGCCCTTGTAAGAAGAGACAGGAGAGAGCTGGCTTTTCTTTGTGCCCCCGGCCTCGTGAGGATGCAACGAGAGCATCTGCAAACCAGGCCCTTGCCAAGAACCAAATCTGCTGGCACCTTGATCTTGGCCTTCCAGCATCCTGGAGAGTGAGAAATACGTTTTTGCTGTTTAAGCCCCCCCAGGCTATGGTGATATGTCCCAGCAGCCGAAGCTAAGCCAGCCAGGGTACAGGTCTCACCCATGTGCTGACTGCCAGCATCCTGGGGTCCCTTCGCCCTCTGTTATATAGCACCCACCCGGCGTCATTCCCATGGCATCCCCAGCTCCTCTCTCACTGACAGTGGTGGTCATTTCCATGGGAGTAGATGCTTCTTCAGAGCCTTGCTTAAGAGACCTGTCCGCCATGATGGTCTGTGTGGATCTGCTTTCGTTGAGAGCCAGCCTAGTAAGCCAAGGGTCTCCGGGTAACTCTCCTCGTGCTCCTGGCAGAGATGGTATGGATAGCTGCGTGGTGTCACGTGGCTAATTGTGTACCATCTTGGTCAGGTGTGACCATATTGTTTGGGTTCTAAGGTGGTGAGTTGGACCCGGTCCATATGGGAAGCACATTCCAGCAGTGCTTTGGAGGGGGTACTAAGACCTTACCTCCCCCGAAATCCCTCTCCCATGATTCCTCCTGCCTTCTACCTACAGAAGAATACTATTCAAAGGCCCTTTATTTGAAAAAGCACGGAGGCTCCTAGGTTCCTCCCACTCCCACCTGTGGATTTATTAGGCTGGGTGGTTAATATGCCAACGTTGGGGGTCTGGCCACTGAAGCCTGAGGTTTTGGTGAGGGCAGTCACAGAAGGGACCAGCCCGGGATGCCAGAGGATAGTCTGGGGTCTCGCTTGTGTTGGGTCCCGGAGAAAGAACACGTGGAGAGAGAGAGAGAAGAGGAGGGAAGGTCCTGCCCCGCAGGGTCATCAGGGCCATGCCTGCCCGGAGGCCTGACCAGGGGCATCCCAGGATGCTTTGATTGCTCTATGGACCAGATGAGAGGCAGGCTGGAGACCAGCTCTTTCTCTGCTGTTCTCTCTGCCTTCCCCCTCCTCTCCCATGCATGTCCCCACGCCCAGGAGCAGCTGTTCTCTTCCTTCCATCCCCTTCTTTTCCCCCTTGCACACTAACCCTCCCTCTTCTTCTGTGACTGCCCTGGGCTGGTTCACCACGTCCTATGGCACCGGCCCTGCGTGCAGAGCTGTCTGCTGGAGGGTTTGGGGTTGTCATCTCTATACGCGGTAGGAAGATGTGCCGGGACCTGTTCGGGGGCCCAGCTGAGTGGAGGTGGGATGCGGAGCAGTTAGAGCTGTTCGTTGTCTTCGGGGAGGAGGGGGAGAAAGGACAGCTATTTTAGGATGTTTGTGAGGCAGGAAGATGGGTGCCCGTTTCCACTTGGGTTCTGGCTCCACGTAGGAAGGAGGTCTAATGCCATCTTCCTGACTCATTCTCTCTGACAGTGCTTTCCTTCCACACCCCTCCCAGGACCGGGAGACATGCGCGCAGGAGAGACCCCTGAAGAAAAGCACGGGAAAGATCACTGCTTCCTAAACGCCAGCTCTACCGCCCGCTTCCCTCCCCTCGCGAGTGTGGGGCTTTACTCATCCAGTCTCCTGGCTTCTGGACCGCGGTATCTCACGCGGTAGGTAGGGAAACTAGCTGTCAGAGCTTCCCGGGCAGGAGCAGGCGCTTTGATGAGGCTACCCTGGCTTGCAGATGCAGGAGTTGACTCAGGGGCTTTGCTGGCGGGATTTGTCTTGAAGGGTGGCCTGGATCTACTCTGTCACGTTTGCATCTAGGTTTCCAACCGAATATCATCAGGTGGACGAGAGAAGAAATACCGTAGGGGTCTGTAAAGTTTGCCCTAGAGGGGAAGGATTATCTGAGACATAACTGGATTTTGATTTTAGGCCCTTTATGAGATTTATTTAAGGAGCTCTGCCAGTGGGTATTATTCTGTGTTGTCCATTAGAGCCACGTTTCATGAAACAGGGTCTATTTCAGATGAGTTGCCTTGTCATCACTTGGAGTCAGGAGGATTCAGTGTCTGTCTCTTGAAACACAGCAGGCCAACTGAAATACCCTAGGCATGGGCATCCTTCCGGGCACTGGATCAGAAATTGCCTGGCATCGTACCTCCCTAGCCCTGTGCTCCAGAGGCTATCTACCTTTTCCTCCTGTAGGCTCAGATTCAGCTGAGCCCTAAGCCCAGTTCTGGTTTGGGTAGGAAGGAAGTAGAGACCATAACGCTGCTTCCAAAGGCAGGGGTGCCATCCTGACCTGTAGTGCCCATGTCTCCATCCTGACTTTGTAGGACTCCTTGGCACTGCTTCCTGGCCGTTTGCAGCTCAGATTTCTGGCTGACTCCCTCACCTTCTCTTCTGGACTCCTCGACAGGGTCAGAGGTCTGGACACGAACGCCCAGCCAATTTCCCACCTGCTTGCCTTTGCCATCACTGACCTCTGTGGATCTGATCTTTTTCCCGTATGACTTAACAGGAACTTTTAGGTGTCCTCTGGCTGGACTCCTCATTCTTGCCCTTCTGGTGTAATCTGTCTAGTTGTGAGCTTAAAACAAACATTAAGCATTGAGACCTTCTTACTGTCAATGCTACGAGTGGTCATTGCAGGGGTGGAGGTTGAAACCAGAGGTTAGAGCAGCATGGAAATGGCGTTTGCCAGGACAGGTGATGCAGGAGACGCAGAAGCGCCTGTTCTCGGTAAGTGAAATCTAAGAGCAGATCGGATCAGTATCTGCTGGGATCAGGTTAGGAGAAGCCCATCCAAGAAAAAGAAGAACCGAGGTGACTTGGACTTCGGGGCTGGCCTGACACAGTGTGTCCGCAGAGGTGTGCACTTGCATTTGTGTCATCGACTCTGAGAGGCGTGTCCTGAGGACGTGCTCCAGGCTACGTATGTGCCCCTGCTCCCAAGATGCTCCTGGTAGAGAGGACACCTGGCATGTTCGCAGTGCCTTGTAGACAGAGCTCTAAGTGGACCAGAACCTAGTGATGAGATGATTTTTCTGAAGACGTGTAAGGGGTCAACATGCCCCCATATTTAACAAGCACAAATTGTCTTGCTTTACAGGCACTCGGGTGGAAAATGGCCTGGAAAATGCTGGCACATCTGAGGGCCAGCTGGGCACTGCCGCTGTCTCTTTGTTTGTCCTCCCTCTTGGCAGGGCCCCCCCTGAGCAGTCCAGGGGAGTCTAATTCACAGTGAATGGATGGGGGAGGGGTGGGGACAGGCGGTTGTTTGCACGTCCAGTTGAGGTTTTGCCCCTCCAGGTGGGCAGTCCGGCATGGCGCTTGTCCAGGGGCCCGTAGGTCCTAAATTCGGTGTCCCTAGGAGCGACAGATGGGGACGGGGAGCAGAATTCTGGGGACAATCCTCCCTTCCTAACCCCGCTCCAGATGGCCGGGTCCCCTCCATCACGTGCAGCCTGTGGCTTTCTGCACAGGCGTACAGCATAGGGGTCGAAGGTCAAGAATGATGGGGTGAGAGACCAGAGGCCTGTGGTCAGCAGAGAGGCCTCCAGCAGCAGCTGTGACCCAGTGGCGTTGCCCGCCGTTGCCCTTCTCTGCGGTCAGTGGTCACTGTTCTCGGTTTCAGTCTCCTTCTCGTAAGGGTGCTAATCCCGTTCCTGAGGGTGCAGCCTGCTGACCCCCCAAAGGCCCCGGCACCTGGTGCCATCACACTGGGGGTAGGTTTCAACCGGTGAGTTTTGTGGGGACACAGAGCTTCATTTCACAGCACGCTTACTCCTGGAGGAGTGCTTCCCGGCTTCCATCACCGGGCTCCCTCACTCCCTCTTTGGATGGAGCGTGGTCACTGCTCCTTCATCTCTGTCTTCCCCTCCCCTGCAGGAGTTACTGCTGGGAATTACTGGTTTCTGAAGTCCCTTTCCCCAGCAAGGCCCGAGCTGTGTCTTCTTCATCTCAGGGTCCCGAGCGACCAGCATCCGGTCCCACAGCCAGCGGTAACCAGAAGTGTGGGGAATTCCCTGGATGGGAAGTCCCAGTGGTTAGGACTCGGCGCTCTCACTGCCGAGGGCCCGGGTTCGATCCCCAGTCGGGGAACTAAGATCCCGCGAGCCACGCGGCCAAAAAAAAAGAGAAAAAATAAAAGAAAAAAAAAAAAAACCCAAGGAATTAAAAAAAGAAAGAATCGTGGCCACCAGCGTGTTTCCCTGCCCGGGAGCTCACAGGCTCCCATTCTGTATGCGGCAGAAGTGGAGAGGAAGGCAGGGTGGTGGTTTCAGGGCAGGGGCAGCTGAGTTTACAGATAAGGGAAGGAGGCTGGTTATCGAGCCTCCAGGATCTTTTGTCCCCTTTTCCTCCAGGCAGACAGATCATTCCAGACAGATAAAAGACCAGTCAAGCCCAATTCTTTTGAAAAATTATGATTGTTTTCCCCCATTCTCTTCTCTCCCCACCTCCCCCCTTTCAAATTTAATGGAAAATAAAAACATGAGGATGAATGGTCTGGTGCTGCCGGGCTCCGGGAGACCTCGTGTCTGCTGATTCCTCTCGGGGTCGGCTGCCCCTCTGTGCCGTGGTGCAGCTCAGGCCTCTACAGCCTCGGTCCAGCAAGTAAAGCATCTGACGTCTTCGCAGCTGCTGGACTTCTTACAAGTGGTGGCTGCAGAGCACGGGCAAACTTGGATTCTTTTTTTTTTTTAATATATCCTTTCTTTCTGTATTTTTGGCTGCGTTGGGTCTTCGTTGCTGCTTGCGGGCTTTCTCTAGTTGCGGCGAGCGGGGGCTACTCTTTGTTGCGGTGCACGGGCTTCTCATTGCAGTGGCTTCTCTTGTTGTGGAGCACGGGCTCTAGGCATGCGGGCTTCAGTAGTTGTGGCGCGCGGACTCAGTAGTTGTGGCTCGCGGGCTCTAGAGCGCAGGCTCAGTAGTTGTGGCGCACGGGCTTAGTTGCTCCACGGCATGTGGGATCTTTCCGGACCAGGGCTCGAGCCCGTGTCCCCTGCATTGGCAGGCAGATTCTTAACCACTGCACCACCAGGGAAGCCCGAAACTTGGATTCTTTTTCTCATGCCTGACAAGGGGCGTCTTAGAAACTAGGAGCTATTGCAGGTTGGGGTGTAGCTCCAAGACACCCAGCACCAGGCGCTGAAATGGGCTTTTGCTGGGGAGCATCCGTCCAAGAAGCCAGGCCTGCCCTTGCATGCCTGTTCTGCCAGTGGCCGCTCCTGTGTCCTTGGATGGAGTTTCCGAATGACCTTCTTCCTAAACTTTTTCCTAACTACAATTGAGCATCTTTGACTAAAAGGAAAAAAATAATTCTTGGGTTCCACTACCTATTTGTGAGGCCAGCTCTAATCTGTAATGGCCACGGGGACAGAGAGTGAGTGCCAGGGAAAGGCCTTGGGTCTTACCGAGCATCCCTCCTGGGCAGAGGGGTGCCCACGAGAACAAAGCGGTTTTTAAGCTAATACTACGCTTTCTGGTTTATTTCCACCAGCTGCATGTCAAACCTATTCTTCCTTTTACTGGTTTTCAAAGCATGTCCAGTTATCCTGTCTACATATACCGGCTCTTGGTGTGGTGGTGTGAACCAGCCTTCCCTTTCCTTTGCTCATTCGTTCATTCATTCATTCCTCCCTGAGCTTCTGTATTAGTTTCCTAGGGCAGCTGTAACAAATGACCGTAAACTTGGATGGCTTAAAACGATAGAAATTTGTATTCTCATGGTTCTGGAGGCCAGGAGTGAAATGAAGGTGTCAGCGGGGCCATCCACGCTCTCCTGAAGGCTTTTGGGGAGGCTCCTTCCTTGCCTCTTCCTAACTTCTGGTGGCTCCCCGCAATCCTTGGCTTGTAGCTGCATCACTCCATCCTCTGCCTCCGTCTCCACATGGCCTCCTCCCTCTCTGTGTGTCTTCTCCTCTTAGAAGGACCCACTCGTGGGATTCAGGGCCCAGCCTACGCCAGTATGCCCTTAACTTTATCACATGTGCGACAACCCCGTTTTCAGATAAGCTTACGTTCTGAGGTTCCAGATGGACATGAATTTTGGGGGGCAGGGGATGCTCTCCCATCCACTGCAGCCAGTATCATCAAAACGCATAAAGCGTGCCAGGCGCAGCGCCATCTACTGGGAGTGGAGTGGCGCGCAAACGCGGATGTGGTCCTGCCCTGCCAGACTGGTGGGGAAGACAGCGATGGAATCTTTCAGTAGGTATCCAGGTGTGAGCTGCAGCCTCTCCCCTGCGGTCTGCTTTCCCCGTCCTCCCACCCGGGGCGTCGTTTTCATCCGTGCCTCGCCTGGGTCTTCACTTCTCATAAAGGGAGTCAGGGCACGCCTGAGGCTGCTGTCTTGGTCCCCAGCCCGAGAGGACAGGGCTCTTACTGCCAGGCCCCGACCTTCCCCTGCAGCCCACGCCTCTAATGAATTGTCTGGGGGTCGGACGCTGAGCCCCGCGCTGATCATCTTCGGGATGCAGTGGCCTTCACCCCGGCGGAGGGAGGACTGTGGGCGAGGACAGCCTCCTGCCTGGTATGAGAGGTCCAGTACCTGCAGTTAAAAGCCTTCATCACCCACGATTCTGGCCCACGTTGGAATTCCAGCCGTTGAGGCCACCTCATTTGTTTTCAGCCTTGGTTCTCATAAATCTGCAGGGAGAAAGCTCTCTCGCCAACTTTGCTTAAACCCTATTTTTCACGTCTTACCAGCATTGCTGGTATTCTGATGGATTCTCCGGTGTTATGACCTCATGCAACATCCTTCTTCTGGAGGGCGGCGTGCTTTCTTTCTCTGATAGGCGTGAAGGTGATATTTTGAAGCTTGCGTTCTGCTTAGGGGGAAGAAGCAGCTGAAAACAAGGGCCCCCTCTGCGTGGTTGCCTGCGGATGCGGACCCTCCAACGGCTGCACTTGCCTAATTAGCATCCGCTCTCCAAGCCCAGTGTCTCAGAAACGCCTGCAAGCGTGGCTTCTGCTGTTCATTGTTGTTGCTGCGTTCATAACTGCGGGCAAGGCTGTCTGATGAGGCTCCCCTGAAATAATTGCTCGCAGTTACTTACCACCATCTTCTCTGCCCTGGGGGGCTGCACCTGCCCCCTCACCGATTCCGTTCACTCATCCCTCCTACAGTCGGTTTTCCGGCGAGCCAGCCGAGTGCCCCTATAAAAATGCAAATCAGATTGTGTCAGAACCAAGTCCTGGGCACCTAACCGTGGGCTTCCAGGCTTCTGGCTGCCCTTGTGGTCTCATCTACTGTGACCCCCACCTCCCTCCTGCTTCTCATCCTCACTGGACCTGGCAGGTCCTCAAACTCACGAGTCTTTGACCTGCCCTTCCCTCTGGCTTTCCCCGGGGCTTGGTCCTCCTGTACTAACCTCTCTGCTCAAATGACACCCCGTGGAGAGGCGACCACTTCCCACTGAAGAGCACCCCCAGCCACTCTTCCTCTCCATCTCCTCGTCCTCGCGTCTCTCTCGGCCGCGCTCACAGCGCGCAGACCTTCTGTTTACACGTGCGTCTCTTTGTGGCCCATCTCCCCTCCTGAATGTAAGTTCCAGAGACCTTGGGATTTCTGTGTATTGTCCATTACCGTAATCCCAGTGATGAGATACATGCTTTAGAGGTGGCGAACGTTGGTGAAGGGGGATTGTAGTGTTGAAGAAATGAAGGAGAATGAAAGAGATCACCAAGTCTATCAGACCCTTGCCTTGTGGTAGGATTCTATTCTCCCCTCCTCGAATCAGGACTCGACACAAAGAACGTGGGATTTACAGAAAAACAAAACAAAAACCTTTAGATGGCTGTGATTGTTGGGCTTGTGGACGAGGAAGCCAGTGGGATTCAGGGTCTGGTGCAGGCTTAGGGAGGGAGATTCCAGGAGCTTTTTTTCCTTCCCCTCCACCTCCAACTTTGAGCAAGTAGTGGTTGGGGAGGGGAGGAGCGGGAAGCTGGGGGTGGGCGGGTACAGTTAGGGCAGTGGGGCTTCCTGTTCACCCAGCTTGGACCCAGGCAGGACCGTTTCAGCCCAGGCACTGTTAAGCCCAGCACAGCTAATTCCCACCTCAGAAGGTCGCTGTGTTTCCTTTTTCCATATTTGGGTTTCTAAAAAGCCATTCAGGTTCCTGGATGAAGTCAGAGAGATTGCAACCCAATTACTTGGGCTGATGGGGCTCAGTTAAGTGGCTTTTACCCAGATATCTCTGGACGCTTGGCAGCCACTCAGGCTGGACACCGCGTGACCCATGAAACGTCACCTCCTGCCCTGCAAGAAACATTGTCTGCTTTCTCTTGGCAGTAGTTTCCCTGAGCGTTGAGCGGCTGCTGTGGAGGAAAGAGTGCTGGGTCTGGAGGCGAGAGATCTGGGTTCTACCAGGCTTGGCCACTGTAGAAGACAAAAGAAAACAAGGGTGGTGTGTATGTGGTGCATGCATGAGCACAGATGCATGTGTGTGCACGTGTGTACATGAATGCAAGTGTGCGTACACATGCACGCACGCACCCTGCACATTCATGTGTGTATACGAGTGTGTACATGTGTGTATGTGCAAACATGTCTGCGTGTGTACATGTGCGGACGTGATGCAAGTGTGTGCACAAGTGTGCACACGTGGGCCTGGAGTGTGTGCATGCATGTGTACTAGCACGCACATGTATGTGTGCCTTCATCTGGATGTGTGTTCATGTGTATCACGCTGCATATGTGCATGCATGTGCACACATGTTGATGCAGGTTTGTATATGAGTATGTACACGTGTGCATACATGTATGTACATGCGCGCAACTGTGTGCATGTATGCGTGTTTGTGTGTGCATGCCAGTGTGTACACATGCCCGTGTGCACACATTTGTGTATGTAGAATTTATTTTTTCTTGAGGTAATATTGATTTATAGCATTATATATATTTCATGGGGATAACATTATATTTCTACTTCTGTATACCCTACAAAAACTTAGTGTCCATCAGTCACCATGCAGTTGAGCCCCTTTACCCGTTTTGTCCCACCCCCCCCACCCCTCCCCCTTTGGTAACCGCTACTCTGTTCTCTGTATCTACATGCTTATTTTTGTTTGTTTGGTTTGTTCATTTATTTTGTTTTTTGTTCGTGTTTTAGATTCCACATATAAGCAAAATCATACAATATTTGTCTTTCTCCAACTGACGTTTCATTTAGCATAATACCCTCAAGTGCATCCATGGTGTTGCAGTAGCAAGATTTCATCCTTTTTTTATGGCTGAGCCGCAGTTCCTTGTACATAGAGACCACATCTTCTTTATTCACGCACAGATGGGTTACTTAGGTTGTTTCCGTATTTTGGCTGTTGTCAATGATGCCACGATGGACATAGCGGTGCACATATCTTTTCGAATGAGTGTTTTCACATTACGTGGATAAATACCCAGAAGTGGGATAGTTCCAGCCTGGTATTTATTCATCTTTTGGAGCCGTGTGTGGGGTACAGCGCTAATAAATGTTTACCGAGCGAATGAAGGAGTGTTGTGGATAATCTCCCCAGCGTGCTCCCTTGGGCTGTGGATCATATTATATGTTTCTAATATTTGTTGTAAAAATTACATCTATTGAAAAATCATATAACTTGGAAACTGTTTTCATAGTACCATAAAATAAGTTAGATTCGCTGAGGACTGTTGATTTACAGTTACTGAATCATACAAACACACGGCAGGAAAAAAAAGGATTAAAAATATCTTTAATAGGGCTTTGGGATTAGTGCGCTTTATTAACCACTAATTCTTTCAAAATTGGCAACTTGTGTATGATCTATATTAGCAATTTTCATTGAACTACAGTATTTGGTTAAATAAAATACCCCTTTCCAACCGTTCTTCAGAGAGAAAGAGTTTATTGAACATTCTCAACCAGGTTTTGCTGAAGGTGATGTGAACGTGGAATTTTCTTGCCTTGATCTCAAAGCACACTATGGTGGGGAGCGCTGAGTCGGAAGAACAGAAAATAGAGAAGGAGGAGGAAAATGGAAGTGGAGACTTTGTTACAGCTGGTGGGGAGTTAGCAGCTGAAGTGCTTTGCTTCTCTTTAGAGGAAGGGTCGGGAAAGGCTCTTCTTCATCTGAACCGCGCATTTAGGGAAGTATTTGGCCCATCTGGGCAGTTTTCAAACCGGGCCAGGGAGGTTGCCTTCTCTCCAAGCACTAACATCTTGGGGAATGTTCGCCAGCTGGCTTGTCCCCTGCTTGCTGCCCTCCTTCCCCTGCCACCCGCCTGTTCCTTCCCATCCCCACCCCATTCCCAGCCGTGCTACCAGCGGTATTCCTCTTGAAATAGCCGCCCTCCCCCCAAACCCCCCCACACCTCCACCCTCTTCTGATTTTAATCACTTAAGCAAAGACAGGGCCACGTGTCAGTCACCGTGCTAGGCTCTGGGGAGACGGCGGCGCATAGGATGCAGCGGCGCCCCCTCGCGGCGCTTCTCAATGGCTCCTTGCTGCTTGTAGGATCAAGTCCGAACTCCAGCCTCATGCAGGAGGCCTTCCCAGTCCGACCTCAGTCCAGCACCCCAGCTGCACCTTCTGTAGCCCCACCGCTCCGTGCTACCCTGCCCTCATCCTGATGGGCACCATATTTGAAATCAGAGTCACAGCTATCATGACGAAGACCTCATTTCCCTGGTGATTGATGTAACATAATTGCCTCTTGGACAACTTACCCTGGAAAATACATCAATGTTGGCAATGAGCTACGAGCTGCTCTCATCGCTTCAGCTCGTCTCTTGGATCCAGTGAGTCAGTTAGTTGGAGAAGGAGTTTGGTGGGCAGTGGCCAAGAAATCTCCCTGAACAGTGCCATGCTGAGCTCTTTCTAACTCCCAAAATTGTGTGTGAATCAACCTAGTGCCTGGTTTGTGGACCAGTTGCTTTAGCATGGTGTCATCTCACCTAGAATCTCTAGAGATTTAGAGTGTCTTTTATAGCCCTGGAACTGAGAGATTCAATATAGTCTGCTGCTCACTTAGAAAAGATCTGGAAAAAAAATCATCCCAAATCAATGGGGAAATCGACCACTCAACCTGGAAGGAACTATACAATATTATTAAACTATTTCTCTTCATCCTTCTTCTTCGCCAGGAAGATAATTATCTTTTTTTTTTTCTTCCACTATGACTCTCAAGAGAAGAAGATTCTCTATTTTTTCATTGTCATCTATTCTGGTCCCTCAGTAACTTTTATAATTAGAAAAGAGAGTTATAAATGCCTTTCCTTATCTTGTCATGGAAGCTCGTTTCATCCTGTGCACTAGTTGGTAAAAATCAAGATTCTTACCTCTATCTACATGGGTCCTTCATAGCGTTTAGTCAAGAAATCTTTGTTGAGCACCTACTGTGCTGTCCTGTCCAAGTTGAGGCTCCTTCTCTCAGCCCCTCTTGCTGTGGAGCCAACCAAGAGGCAGGGTTCGTATCACTCTTATTTTAACCCTTCATTAAAAGCCCTTCCTCTTTGAGGCTCGTGCTCCCTGCCTTTAGCACTCCTGTTTCAGTCAACGCAAGCTAACTGCTGTAACAAACAGCCCCAAATGCCCCAGTAAAGGATTGCTTTTTGCTTCAGCCACAGTCCCGTTTGGGTAGGTTGGGAAGGGGTGTTCTGCTCCACACGCTGTCCCATGCTCCTTGCTGTATTCTGGTCCCAGACTCCATCCATCTGGTGGCCCCCAGGGTCTTAGGGTTCCCCACTAGATCCTCTGCCTTTGACCTACAGACAAAGAAAGAGTGTAAGTGAGGAGGTTGTTGTGAGAAATGTTTCAGGGGTCAAGTCTAGGAATGTTATGTATCTCTTCTGCCCACGTGTCATTGGCCAGGACCGAGTCACGTGACCCACGTAGCTGCCAGGAATGCTGGGAAATGGAGTTTGTCAACACACACCCCCCCACACACACACACCACCGCTTTCAGCTTCCATGTGGACACTTCTTGGTGTGCCCTTCATTGGTCCTCCCTTGTCACTCCCTGGGCCTTGTTCTCAATTCACAATTACACGTCAGTATCCTGTCCTCTGACCTCAGCATCCTATCTTTCCATGCCCCTTGTTATCCCACTTCCTCCAGAGACCTCTGTTTTGCACTTTTTTTTTTTTTTTGGACATCCCTCCTTTCCTTGGTTTCTTTCTGACGTTTCTGGTGATCCTCTGAATTGCCCTCTTCCCAGCTCTCTCACTTCCCTCACACCTTGTCCTCCGACCTCAGCCTTGTCCAGTCCTACGAGCCACCTCTGCTTCCTGACTTGAGCTGCCAAGGGCCGCTGAGAAAGATCACACACAACCCCGGGGATCAGTGCCATTCCGGATTCCAGGTCTCCAACTCTGCCAGCCATCAAGGCTTGGCCAGCTCTTTCCACCAGGCATTCGGTGATTATTCAGGTGATTATTCAAAGATTCCCCAGACTCCTTAAGCCACTTCCCTGCCTTCATCCTTCTAACTCTCAGCAAACAACTTCGTAAAAGACAGTAAGACAAGGTCACCCTCAGCTTCCTGCTCCCCTCGCTCCAAATTTACCCATTTACCAACCATCTCTTCTCTTCAGACCCAGAAGGTGAGGTGTCTGCTCCCACAGGTCAAGGTCGGTCTGTGTTCTGCCCTCCTGGTCTTCCATCAAAGATTCCTTTTTCCCCTCTCCCTGCTCCTTTCCTGACTCTTTCAGGTCAGTTCATACATGCCTCTTTATCTTTTATCTTGAAAAAAAAAACCACATCTTTCCTTCAGCCCCGCTACCCCTATCTAGCCACCACCTACTTTCTTTTCTCATCTTTTCAATAGAGCTTCTGAAAATAGAGGGCCACATTAGCTGTCTTCATTTCTTCATCTCCCATGACCTCCTGACCACCAGAGACTCCTAAATATCGGAAAATTGGGTCCAACGGGATATTGTGTCATCTGCTGAAATTCCCGGTAGATTTACAAGGGTTAGCCTCTGCCTCTTCTTGAAATATCTTCCCCTCGCTTCTGTGATCCCTTCTCCTTCCCGGTTCTCAGCTCATTCTTCCTTTCCGGTGATGTTTTCCCCATCTCCCTCTGGAGCTTCTCTTCTTTGTCTATTCATTGAATTAGTTTTTTTTTTTGTTTTTTTTCCCGCTAGCATTTCATCAGCAGCCCTCTTTTCTTTTTACTCACATTCTCTCCTGGGGATCTCACTCCAGGCTCACAGTTCTACTTAGAACTTATGGGCTGAGGCCCCCAAATCGATTGTTGAGTTCACCTCTCTTTCATGGGTGTCAGAAACAAATATCCCTACTCTTGTTGGATATCTTGACTTGTTTGTCCGATAGCCACTTAGGTTTGATGGGTCTAACATGAAATACCTGCTCTCCTTTTTCCCTGACCTCAGCTTTCTCTGTCTTCTTTATTCCTCATACCAGGAAGCATGTAACAGAACCAAGTCTACTCAGCCTCCCAAGCCAGAAATCTCAGCATCATTTACCTCTCCTCCTTTTCTGATCCCCCAAATCCCCTTAGTTATCAAGCCCTGCTGATTTTGCTTTCTGAATATTTCTTGAATTCCTTCCTACTAAGACTGGTCTTGTTGAATCCCTCACTGTAACCTGCCTGGACCATCCCAGTGGCCTCCTTACACGTTTCCCTGCCTTTGGTCCTGCCCTGTCATCTGACTGTGCATTTACCTGCTTTCAGCCCTTCGCTGGGTCAGAGCCCATTGCTCTTTAAGGCACGCCAGCCGTGCCGAGCAATATAACATGAGGTTACTGAGTGCTAGTCAAACGTACTCCCGCCACGATGAATGAAGACAAAACAAAACAAGTATCCTGGTGCTGTGCTGCGCAAGTGGGTCCTCGTGGTTCCGAATAAAATTACAGTGACAGCATCCTATGTGGATTATGAAAGAGCCGAACCTTGAGTAACTTAGACGAAAGTAGAAATGATGTGCTGTTGAAACCTGATGACTCAAGAAGTCCCTCTTGTGAATGCAACAGCACTGGCATCAGAGATACAGAGATGGAATAAAACCGTTTTGTGACATGAGAATGAGCAAGTGTAACATTTCTAAGCTAATATATAATATTTTACATTAAATACTCACGTAGAACTAAATTACTGAATTCAGTAGTGCAAATAGGCTTTTGACGAGTCCATCCACTTCTGCATCTCTGAAAGTTTACGTATTCAAGTTAGCCAACTCTTTCCTTTGCAATGGGAAAATGGGGATTTGCCCTAGATTCAGAGTCAGTGTATATTGGGGCAATGTAAGAGTTTATTCGAACCTTGATTGACTCTTAGGCCTTTTCATGGTTGTTTGAGCTCTGTGACTGTACCTGGTTACCCCCAACACTTACCTTGAATGAAACAAGCTTAGAGCTGACCAAGGAGGCCAAGTAATGTCGCAGCATGGGACTCTGAAAAGGTCATGGCTTATACAATGCTGAGAAGCTTCTCTGTTTGGGCTGGTGAATGTTCCAGAAGGCCTTTTGAAAGACCTCTCGTTCCTAAATCCAAGTCGACAAGGAACCACCACCCCATCTGTTGGTCATGGGTAGAACTGATGGATTTGGGTCCTCTTGAGTGGCTTTGTTCACAGCTACCACAAGTTAATGGATGGAAAGTTAATATGTTGAAAGCTCTGTACAGTCCCCTCCTTAGCACTGTGGTAAGATACCAAAGAAATAGAAGGCATATTTTAGGCTTTTGAGTACCTTATAATTTAATGGAGTTGAAAATGTAGAAAAAAATTTTAGTCTCCGAGTCTTGAGATGAATGTTGAAGTCCTCCATCTCATGGGCGATAGCTTCATCTCAGTGTCCGTGGAATAATTATTCAGTCCTGATCGTACGACTCTGAGAGGAATTTTCCAGCTCTTGGGATGGCTCAGTTAACAAAAACAGAAGACAATGCATGTTTCTAGAAACAGTGACTTGAGGGCAAGAGAAATGGAGTTTTCAAGGAGGGATCGGAGCAATTAGGGAAACTTTCATTTCTAAACTCCCACTGAAAACAGTCAAGAGATGGGGAAAAAGAACTTTTTCCACAGTCACATTCATATGTAGGGTTTGGGTTTGTATTTAGCTAGCACTGGGAGAACACATGCACGCAGAGGTCTGCTGAGGAGAGCTGGAATTTTTAATGAGCGTTTTTTTCCCTTTCTATATTTGCTGTAGTCCAGGCCAGCGTGCACACAAATAGCCGCCATTCGTAAATTGTTCCTGACATATTTTCTGCTCTTTGAATTCCCTGAGTGCCTGCAGCATAATTAGAAAGAAGCAATCTTTTACATCAGTAATAGGGAAAAAGGACATGGTTTCAGCATGCAAATAAGATGTTACCTAAACAGAAAATTATAGATGCAACCAGTGACTGTTCTCGTCATGGGGACAGAAAGGGAGCTATTGAAAGCATTGGGAACTGTTCCTAGCTCTGCTTGCTGACATTTCTGTCTGCTGCTCAGAGCCACCTACTGCATACACAGGCACAGGGAAAATGGTGCAGATGAAAAAGTAGGAAGCAAAGCCCCAGGAGAAGTGTACGCGGTCTTCACAGATGTTTCCTTGCTGGGTTTAGGGTATGGACTTGAAAACAGAGTTTTTGTGGTGCTATCCTGCCCTGCTGCATAGACCCCTTTCTGATACAGAGCAGAAAGGCTAGACAGACTTTGCAAGGGGTGCAGCTTCTAACTTCAGTTGATGACCAGTTGATTGACTGATGGGCTCATTCATTCATCCACTCACCCAGTGAGCATCTACTTGGTGCCATCCGAAATCCTGGGGCTACATCAACATCCTAAAAAGGACAAAGTGTCTGCCCTACAGAACTGACATCCAATAGGGGGGACACAAATAGTAAACAGTACATAAGACAACGTTCTCTGGTTCTGTGGGGAAAAATAAAGCAGAGAACAATGAAGCACTTCCAGAATGGAAGTGTGACTGTGCTGTTACTTTAGGGAAGGCAGTCAGGGAAGAAGGCCTCTCTAAGAAGGTGGCTTCTGTAAAGAAGGAGGGGACTGTTAGAGTGTCTGTGGAGAGGGTGTCCTCGTCAGGTGACCATTCCAGCCAAAGGGAACCTCCTGGTTAAGGAAGCATCATTGAGAAGGCCCTGGAGCGGGCAAGTGCTTGGTGTCACACAGCCAGGAGGCCAGTGTGAATGAGGGGAACCCAGAGAACAGGCAGCCAGTAGGGTGGGTGGGCCTTGGACCACTAGGGCCTTCAGACTTCATTCCAAGTATGGCAGGAAGGAAGTCGTCAGGAGGTTTTGCTCAGAGGAGTTCCGTGAGTTGACTCAAGTTATAAAGTATTATTCTGGTGGCCACGTGAAAAGGAGATCCTGGGGGCTGGGGGACAAGAGTGGCGTCCAGGTTATCCGTTGGGAGGGTACATTGCAGTGGAGGAGGCGTGACTTGGACTGAGGAAATAATGGTGGAGTTGAATGTGGAGCTGATGGGGTTTCCTGATGGACGGGGTCTGTGAGAGGAGGAGAAAGGCCCAAAAGATTCCAAGGCCTTTGGATTGAGCGGCTGGGTGAATGGCTGGAGGAGAGCACGTTTGGCGGGGGGAGGGTGTGAGGAGTGTCGTGTGTGATGCCTTGCGAATATCCAGGTGGCAATATCGAACTGGCAGATGGAGCCGTGACTTCGGAGCTCATAGAGATGTAGGGGCGGGGGACATAAATGTGCGGATGGTCAAAGCCGTGGGGTTGGCTGAGATCCCTTAGGGAGTGAGTGTGGGCAGGAGAGAGAGGGCTGAGTTCCGAGCCCCGGGACCCTCCGTTTAGATTTCAGGAGGTTGAGAAGAATCCAGTAGGGGAGATGTGAGGAGTGGCCAGTGAGGATGCGGTTATACCAGGAGAGGATAAATAACATCTTGGAAGCTGAGTGAGGAATGTTCAAGAAGGAGGAACTGATGACCATGTGAAATTCTGAGAGGATAAGCAAGATAAGGTCTGAGAGGTGACCAGTCGGTTGGGCCACATGGCGACCACCGGTGACCCTGGACAAGAGCCATCTCAGTGGAATGGTGGACATGAAAGGCTGATGGGAGTGGGAGAGACCGGCAAGCGAAGGCAGTGAATACAGAAGATTCTTTTGAGGAGTTTATGTTGTAGGAAGGGGGCAGAGGAATAGAGAGGTGGCGGAGGCGGATGTGACATCTGTGGCAGGACTTTTTTAAAGAGAGGGACACCATAGAAGGTGCATGCTGATAGAAGCAATCCAGGGGAGAGGAGGACTGCGGGAGCCATGTTGCTGGTGGGTGAGCGGGGCTGGGGTAAGAGTACGGATGACCTGTACGTGTGTCAGGGCAGAAGGCAGAGCAGATGATGCAGGTACAGGAACGCTGGTGCATCTGGTGGTGGCAGGCTAAGAGGGATCTCTTTCAATGTCTCAGTGAAATAAGAATGAAGAAATAGAACATCAACTGGGAGGAAGGAGGTTTGGAGAAATTGAGAAGGAAAGTATGGAGTAGACGGACACCTTTGGAAGTGGGAGCATGTCTTCTCGAGGGGAATGCTGTAGAAATGTCAGGGAGCCCAGAGAGATTTCAGGTCAAGCCAGGCATCATGGCAGGATGCTTTTCTCCAGGCCCCTTCAGCTCTTCGGGGACAGGTGCAGAGAAGATGGAAGGTTGACATGAATTAGGCACGTGCGAGGCTGGTTATAACACAGGAACGCTGCTGGCTAAGGAGGGAAGTGAGGACACAAGGTGAGTGTTGAAGGTAAAAAGGTGGTTGGGCCAGTGAAACAGAGGTGCCGGTGGGACCAAAAAATTCTTGGATTGCGGGTTCAGAAGGGAGGAGCTGGAAGGATAGAAAGCAGGTGGTCAGCCATCTGGGATGCCTAGAATTGAAAATTTGGAGGTAGTTCCGTTATTAATAATGCCCTTGGGATTCACTGGGTAAAATAGTGGGTAGGATAAGTTCATTGAAGGTGAGGCAAGTAAGGAACCAAATAAGGGGTTGAAACTAAGCTACTGGATGGTTTATCTACATGATGGAGCTTAAATCTTCAGTGAACGGGGAAGGGTCTAGGTGAGAACTCAATCCTTGTGAGAGATGAGCTCTTAGCTATCAGTATTAGAGGGATGTCAAGAGTACGGATAGAATTAATCCCGCCTTTGGAATAGAGTCACAGCTGCGTAGACCCAATGCTTGATTTGAATAAATATGAAACTTGAGTATTCAGGAAGCATTGACATTCCAGGCTCCATCACAAGCTATTTCACCTGAATAGGTAGTGAGGAAACAGATGCTGAAGAGTAGCTGGTCTGAAAATGTAGGAAAAACCTAGCATTTGGTTTCAGAATCCAAATCTAGTCCACAGGAAATCTCTTCTCTTTTGATAACCTACAAGTATCATCAGAAGTCCTTGAGACAACTGGATAATAATTGCTATGTTTTCAATGTACTCTAGAAACATACACACAAAATCATTTGAGTGCTGTGTGTAATGCCTTTGTCGAAATAGCCTTTTTAAGGTGATGATAAATCTAAAGAAAGTTAAGTATCCTTCTACAGCAAGAAAGATGTCTTAATTATTACTGTTCTATAAAATACTTAACGATGAGTCCCGCTCATTGTGAACTTTTCTTTTTTTGCAGATGAGCCTTAGGCTGTCTTTGTCCAGTGTAAACATTCTACTGTTATTTCAACTAGAATTATAGTAAAGCTGTGAATTTGAAAAGAGTTAGTAGCTTTATAGTTTGTAACCTTTCTATCCGAGAACACAGAATATCTCATCTATTTCTTATTTTATATATTTCAGTTTTTCTCATGTTTTCCTTTTAAAATCTACCATTCAAGACAGACCCCAGAACTTTCTTGCTTACATATCCCACCATAGCAATGCAGTCCGGTCATTAAAATACTGAGTATGATAGTTTAGAACAGAAGGCTACCTGGCAAATCCGAAGCAAGGTACGGCACAGGTAAATGAACAGGGTGTCTGTTCCGTCTTACTGAACTCTGCATGAAGCTGAGAGCAGATTATTCACTGGAGGTCGTCATGCTTACTGCAGTTTTGTCTTCCTAAAGAATTGAAACTAAAGACTTCTGAGCACAGCCTTGTTCTGCAGTAGATGAAGAACTGGGTGGGTAGAAATAATGCTCTGAGGATTCACTGTCTGAAATGCAATTGAAAAGAATGCACTGTTCCTGCTCTGGCTGGGTAGCAGCCCCAGCACGTAGACCAACGCTATCCTGGACCGTCTGCAGTGACTTGTTGCTTTGTAGAGCCCAACCTCGGGGCAGCCAGCAGGCCCGGGGGCATGGTGGGCAGAATAACAGATTCTGCTTCCCATGGGCAGAGTCGGGCTAAAGACCAGTCCCTCCTTGGCCCAGCAGGAGAAGGTCACACGTCAGTCTTCAACCTATGATATATAAGGATAGCATTTCTTTCCCTCTAAAATAAAGAGGGATGGGACACGTATGGTAGCCATCTTCATGGCTTTCCACCAGACCAAGTCTTTTGGATGAGGCCAGAACACATTTTTATAGGCTGTTTCTCCCTTACAACCTGCTGACAATGGTCATTTCTCGGTCACACCTCAGAAGATGTGGTCACTTCACCCTGGATCCATCAACGCGCCAGAGAACAGAGGTTTGAGTCTGGAATGCCTTCCCTGGAACTAAGTGGCTAGGTCCTACCTCCATGAAACTTTTAAAAGTTTTGGTATAAATGACGCCTGAGCATCGGTTTTGCATATTTAACTATGACCCAGAAGGACGCATCAAGAAGGTGCCACTCCGGGTCGGTCGCCTCTGTGATTTTCATCCAGCTATTTTGGCAGCTGCGCTCTGTGGCTTTATAGAGGATCTAGAGAGGAAGCAGTACGGAGAAGATGGAGCCGGTGCAGGCAGCTCTGATAAGGGCCGGTCCGCCAGCAGAGCAGCCTCGGGTGTGCGTGCGTTAATCGTAGGTAGTGGAGTGACTAGGGTGCTCTTCAGAGAACACAGCCCTTGACCGTAGTTTCCGCTCACACATGCCCGTTCCTCCATTTGAGCCAATCCACCCAAGTGACGTGCGGCTGAGGGATGAACCCTCTGGATGATTCCACTTAAAAGCATCCTCTGTCTCAGGCAGGCTGTGAGATCTTTCATCCAGAAAAGCAGGCGACCCAGTCTTGTTCAAGTCAGACGTGACCCCTTCCCATGATTAAAGCTCCTGATGACACTCAGCCTACTAGATTAGATGATTGCTCGAAGAGACTTGAGAGAGAGAAATAGAAAAGCAGGCCAGCCGGATGACATGGTTAGAAGGCATCCGTGGAGAGCTGCAGCTCTTGGGGTCAGTCCTGGAGTGGTCAAAGAAACTAGGAACAGGGCAGTGAAATTTACAATACACTATGGCGTTCCAAGCGTTCGGAAGCATCTTCCTTACCATCGCCCTTGGGTTTTCTGAGCTTTTCTCTTCTCCTTGTCTGTTGAACTGTGGGTGTACGTGCTGTGTTCCCTTAAAAAGGAGTTGAAGAAGTAGTTTTGTTGGCTTCCTTAGAATGTCACACTCCGGAGTGCTCAGATAATTTAGTGTTCCGGTTCCTCCGTATCCTTCAGTCTAATAGGTGTGTAATGGTATTTCCTTGTGGTTTTAATGAGCATTGCCCTGGTGATGAATGATGTTGAGCATCTTTCCACGTGCTTATGCGTCATCAGCTCTGTCTCCTCAACTCCAGGAGTCTGCCGGCTTCCCCCCGAGGTCCCTCTTCTTGCCTGCATCCTGGAACCTTTCTCAAGATGGTAACTTGGGAACATCACAGGGCTCATTTCATTTGTTTCCTCTGTCTCAGAGGTTACTGTCTTTTATTTCCTGTTGCCCACTTCAAATGGTTGTTTTATATATTTTGTCTGTTTTGTTTTGGTTGTTTCGGGTGGAAGGTTAAATCCAACCCCTGTTACTCCATCTTTGCTATAAACAGAAGCTTCTGAAAATACTGTTTTATGTTTATTTGGCTATGAAAATCAGTTTTTCTTATCCTTTTTTTTTTTTTTTTTTTTTAATCTCACAGAATTTTTGTTCTGGAGCACATATTGACCAAGATGAGATTGTAGTTAATATACTTGGTCAGGGAGCCCTATGCTTTTAATTAACGCATACCAGATTTATTTGAATTACAGCCTCTGTAATTCTTCCTTGCATTTTCATTATGTGAAATGTAATGTGATGTGCACATTTCATCTTCATGTATCAGGCTTGTAGTTGACGCAGATGTCAGTGTTTCCATTTTAAAAACGAGGAAAGAATGTCACACATGTTTTTAATGAACATCTTTCAGGCATACTGATCCTTAGTGAATAGAGGTCTAGAAATATCTTTTTGCCTTTATTCTGCTTATGTTGAAACCTCCGAGGGATGTACCACCAGATTTCAGGACGAATGTGGATTTTCTCTCTAATCCATCATCATGCTGCTATGAATGTGAACTTCCTAAAGATGCAGAATTGCTGCAATGATTTTTCTATTTAGGCTGAAAACCTCCAACAGTTGTAGGATAAAACCCAGTGTGCTTAACACAACAAAGAGCTTTTATTATCTGCCTCTTGCCTGTTTTTGTGGCGTGATCTCTTATCGTCCCCCTCCTACACACCCTGCATTCCAGCCACAAGGAGCTACTTGCTGTTCTAAAAAGAGAGCCCCATTCTTTGACATTTCCTTGCCTCTACGAAATGTTCCGTCTGTTTGGAGAAGCACTTATCCTTCAAGATGGTTCAGTCATCTCTTTCGATCTTAAGACCCCTTTGACCTTCCAGGCAGAGTCATTACTTTCTCTTGCTACCCTAGAGCTTCAGCAAGCCTAATACCAGTGTTACTATTTTGCATTAAAACCACCTGTAACCATAATTCGGAAAGACACACGCACCCCCATGTTCATAGCAGCACTCTTCACAATAGCCAGGACATGGAAGCAACCTAAATGTCCATGGACAGATGAATGGATAAAACAGATATGGTCTATATATGCAATGGAATATTACTCAGTCATAAAAAAAAAGAATGAAATGATGCCATTTGCAGCAACATGGATGGACCTAGAGATTATCATACGAAGTGAAGTAAGTCAGACAAAGACAAATATCGTATGATATCGCTTATATGTGGAATCTAAAAAAAAAAAATGATACAAATCTATACAAAACAGAAATAGACCCACAGACATAGAAAACAAACTTATGGTTACCAGAGGGGAAGGAGGATAAATGAGGAGTTTGGGATTAACACATACACCCTACTATATATAAAATAGATAAACAACAAGGACCTGCTGCATAGCACAGAGAACTGTACTCAGTATTTTATAATAACCTATAAGGGAAAAGAATCGGAAGAAGAATATATAACCGAATCACTTTGCTGTACACCTGAAACTAACACAACATTGTAAATAAACTATATTTCAATTAAGAAAAAAAAACAGAAGCAAACTATCTGTATGTTCCTCTCCCCTTCCTTCAGGTGCACTAGGCGGTGAGTTTTTTTAGGGCAGCAACTTGGTCTCTGTTTATCCCTGCATCTCCAGTGCTCCTGCAGCAGTGGCTGCAGTGCAGGGGCACCAAGGAGTGAGCCCACCAAGACCTTATCTCTCCCTAGCTTACTGGAGAACCAGCAGGTGTAGGCAGAGCCTCCTAAGTGTGCCTGACACAGTTAAATGGCCAGGTAAATCATAAAACTCCATCCTGGTAGGTCTGTACGTCTACTGAGGAGACAGTTTAGTAGTCTCTGCCTAAAACAGAGCCCTGCTGCCGTTCAGACCAGCATCCATCTGGGGTCCTCCCTCAGGCAGTACCGTGTCTGTGCCGTTCTGGACTGGAGCTTCGGCTGCGTGGGGTCCGGTGTGTCTCTGTGGCTGTTTGAGACAGCTGGGCAGTGCAACCCCCACTTCCCAGAGTTGTTCCAGAGCAGCGGGTCCCTTCAGACCGCTTGTCTCTCCTCCTTGGCCATTCTCTCCCAGAGAGGGTTTGGCTTTGTGGGATTTTATGTCCAAGTCTCTCAGTGTCCTTCTTAGATTCTGCAGAATGAGGTGGTGTTTGGTTGTTGTTCAGATTTGTTTGCTTATAGTTTTTAAAGAGGTTGTGCGTTTTGGTGTTGAAGTGGATCACTGTGATTGGTCAGGAGAGAATATTTTGCTCCATGTTTAAATAATGGTTTAAAGAAGACTCTTATTTATTGTCTTTCTGGATGGAGGTAGTCATCTCTGTCTCACAGGTTTCCAGAGGTGGTTGCCCTGAAAGATAATGTTTTAACAAATGTTAGAATATGCATGTGTGTGTGTATTCTGCCCTTCTGCAGCATTTATTGTGTTTACTTGCATTACTTCTTTAGACCTAAGTAGTGACTAATATTGAAAAGCTGAAGTGTCAATTCAAGAAACTAAACTTTCTATGTGTGGGTTAACTTTTCACTGGACTTAAATTTCAAGGCTAAGGAAGAATTATAAGTACAGTATGAAGTAAGCTTTCCTTTGTCCAAAATTTGATGTTGATTTTCTAGTTAATGGGATCAGAGTCAGCTGAGCATTAGCTCCAAGATGTGGGGTAAGGATGGGGGTCTTGCTGGCCCAGAAGCCACTTCATACAGCATCTTGGTACTTCTGTCCCTGCCACACTTTCTCTGTAGGATAGAAGTTAATAACCTAGGATTAATTAATAGCCATTTGGAGTTGCAAGAAATTTTTGTGTACATGTACATTTTTCTAAGGAGACAGCTAATACCTTTTATCAAATTCTCAAAGACTGGGACTTCCCCCGTGGCGAAGTGGTTAAGAATCCGCCTGCCAATGCAGGGGACACGGGTTCGAGCCCTGGTCCGGGAAGAGCCCACATGCCGCGGAGCAACTAAGCCCGTGTGCCACAACGACTGAGCCTGCACTCTAGAGCCCGCGAGCCACAGCTCCTGAGCCCGCATGCCACAACTACTGAAGCCCATGCGCCTAGAGCCCGTGCTCCTCAACAAGAGAAGCCACCACAATGAGAAGCCTGCACACCGCAAGGAAGAGTAGCCCCCGCTCGCTGCAACTAGAGAAAGCCCGCACGCAGCAATGAAGACCCAACGCAGCCAAAAATAAATAAATAAATTAATTAATTTTTAAAAAATTTAAAAAAATTCTCAAAGACATCTGACCACAGAAAAAGTTAAAAATCACTTTTTCGGGACAAGATGTGGGAAAGATGAAAGCTAACATTTATATTTCTCAGGCGCTGTCCCCCAATCTCAGATTTCTTAGTTGTTGTCATGAGAAGCTAGTCCTGATCTTTACAAGAATTCACTTTGGAGACGGGAACATATTGAAATGCAGTTCAGCTCCAGGGCTCCAAAGAGTCAGACTAACACCAGGTACCTCTCACAGACTGAAAACCAAAGCAGAAACTCTTTATTTTTATTTATTATTATTTTTATTATTTAAAACAGACTCTTTTTTTTAATTAAAAATTTTTTTTATTGAAGTATAGTTGATATACCATATTGTATAAGTTTCATGTGTACAGCACAGCAATTCAGTTATATATACGTATGTGTGTGTATATATATTTCTTCTTCAGATTCTTTTCCCTTACAGGTTATTACATAATATTGAGCATTGTTCCCTGTACTATACAGTAGAATCCTTGGTTATCAGAAACTCTTGATAAAACTTTTTTTCTAAAATCCCTGCACCACCATGCTCTCTCTGATAGATGAAAGAACCACTTAGATGTTAAATGGTTTAGCATCTCAATTCATCTTCCTAATGAAAGTTTAAGCAGCAACAGTACAGAGCACTTAAGCTGCTAAGAACGTTTAGAACGAATTCATTATTAAAGAAGAGCAGAAACTACTTTCGCCCTGTTTCCAGAGGAGGAGTGCAGAATAAACTGTTGCAAAAAGGTTCAAAAGTGAGAAGGGGATGAGAGTCACTAAACACAGGGAGAACGAGAGATGCCCCTGCCCGTGTATTACCTTAAAATACCATTACTGCTCTGTCTGGGTCTGTAGCTCTCAAATGGGCATTGCTTTCATGGCCTTTGAAGGAGTATTTCTGTGGTCAAACAGTGGAACCAGGATGGTAGCCTCCCCCCTCCCCCCCAACCCTTCCATCCCAGCAATTTAGGAACCAGTTTTAGGAAGGGATCAAGATCTACAAGTCACATTCTCTCATTTTTCTCCAGGAACCTGTTGAAAGAAGCATCTCATGATGCTAAAATTTGTTTCATTCTTCCAGGAGTATGGAAGTATTAGTTAGGTGACAGCTCTGCTGCCCTCAGGTTCTGATGAAAGACTAGAAATAAAGCCCTGGGGGTTTCTAAAAGGTCAGTCTCTGAAGTCAGAGACTATTCTGTCATTTTAGATATATCTAAAAAAAAAAAAAAAAAAAAAAAAAGAAAGGGTCAGTCTTGGTGACTTTTTTTAACTCTAGAAAATATATGAGCAGAGAAGCTAATTATCTTGCTTCTCTTTCTGCCGCCTCGTCAGGGCAAACGTGTTGTGTGTGTCCACTGTGTGCCAGTCACCATTCCTGGTTCTGCTCTCAGGTCCCAGAGCCCAGTGGTGGAAACAGATGTTAAATAAACACATGGAAATACACACGCGGTTATCACTTTCCAGGTGTATTATGAAAGAAATGAACATGCTGTTAAGATTAGGACCAGAAGACCTACTTTATTATTTTTTTTCCTTTCAACTTTAGTCATTTTCACAAAAACAAAACATGCTCTTTGTAAACATTTAAGAAATATGAAGAGTCCAGAGGAAAAGCCAAGAAATCTCCCCCAATAATCCCAGATATAATCCACCTCCCAGAAATAATCAATGCAACTATTTCATAAATGCAATTCTAGAATCTGTCTTTGCATCTTTACAGATAACAGGAAGGATAGATGGAAAGAATTTAATTACTATAGAAAGGGGGTTCCATGCTGTTTTTTGTTTTTTTTTAATTAATTAATTAATTAATTTATTTTTGGCTGTGTTGGGTCTTCGTTTCTGTGCGAGGGCTTTCTCCAGTTGCGGTGAGCGGGGGCCACTCTTCATCGCGGTCCATGCTGTTTTAAAAATAAGTATTAACTTTGATTATATTTGAATTTAGCTGAAGCAAAAGAAAATTGAAGTATAGCTAAAGAAATTGTGGCTCGCGGGCTCTAGAGCGCAGGCTCAGTAGTTGTGGCGCCCGGGCTTAGTTGCTCCGCAGCATGTGGGATCTTCCTGGACCAGGGCTCGAACCCGTGTCCCCTGCATTGGCAGGCGGACTCTTAACCACTGCGCCACCAGGGAAGTCCCTTAATGGCATCTTTTGATGAGAAAAACTTTTAAATTTTGATCAAGTTTAATTAATCAAATTCTTCTTCTGTGGTTTGTGCCTTTTGTATCTTTTCTAAGAAATCTTTGCCTACCCTCAGGTTGTGAAGGGACTGTCCTATAATTTTTTCTAGACGCTTTATAGTTTTAGCCTTATACTTAAGTCTGTAAAGCATCCTGTATTAATTTTTGTTTGTGGTGTTATGGAAGGGTCAAGATTTAAGATTTCCTTCCTTCCTTCCATCCTTCCTTCCTTCCTTCCTTCCTCCCTCTTTTAACATACTGAAATTCAGCACCACTTTTGGAAAGGATTTTCCTTTCCCCATTGAATTATTTTGGCACCTGCTAACCATCTCAACCTGGGGTGGGCACAAGTTGGATCTATAGCTCTAGAAGAGCTGGGCTAAGGGTCCAAGTCTCTTTGGCAAACTGCAGACGGCATTGTGCCTCATCCCGGGCAGTGTGGCTGGAGCCTAGCCTCGACTCTTCAGCTATTGCCAGCTTCCTCTTTGCCCAGATGCCCCCGATGCTTGGAGATGGCAGTGAAAGGGGCAGGTGCAGGCTGACAGAAATCCTAGGGCAGCTCTGACAGCTCACTGGGTTGTGCTTAGGAAGAGTCATTTCCAGGGTTCACAGGCGCAGTCAGCATGCCTCCATCCTGCAGTTGGACATCCTGCACTTTGTTCATCTCAGCCCTGCGACATCATCCCCTCCTCGCTTGTAAACTCCATGAAGAACAGGACCCTGCCTTGCTATTTTTTTAAATTTATATTACTTATTATTTATTTACTTATTTAGTTTATTTTTGGCTGCATTGGGTCTTAGTTGCGGCACGTGGGATCTTCGTTGAGGCGTGTGGGCTCTGTAGTTTGCGGCACGCGGGCTCTGTAGTTGAGGCGCACGAGCTCAGTAGTTGTGGCCCACGAGCTTAACAGTTGTGGCACGCAGGCTTAGATGCCCCGTGGCATATGGGATCTTAGCTCCCTGACCAGGGATCAAACCTGCGTCCCCTGCATTGTAAGGCAGGTTCTTTAACCAATGGACCACCAGGGAAGTCCCCTGCCTTGCTATTTATGCCCATGAGAACCCACCAGTTGAGAAGCCTGATCACAGAGTGGTGCCTGAACACGAAGGAAAGGACCCTGGTGCCGGAGAGGTGTGATTTCAGAGTCTCGCCGTCCTCCCTGCCTTTTGGCATCCTCACTCCTCCATGGAGATGTTGCTTATCGGTCAAGCCAGCTCTGCCTGGGTAGATTTCCTGTCTCATTCAGAGCAACCATGAGCTGGGGGTTTGAGAGCTGTTGAGTCAGATGGGCAGGCTTGTTAGAAATAAAGTGGTGTAATTACCCATATTTGCAGCTTTTCTCCAGATTCTCTGCCCAGCAGCTGCGAAGTCAGCGTTTCTGACAGTTCGTAATTGAACCTCTAGGATGGGACAGGCTCCATCCAAGAACCACTAAGAAGTGGTTTTATTTGGTTGGTAATGTATTTATCCTCTTTTTCCTCTTGTGTTTGTTTGCTCATCTCTCTGCCTGATACCACGTACATATGCTGCAGCCGAGAGTGTCAGACCCAGGACCAGCAGGCGAGACCTGGATCCCTGTGTAACTCTGGGCAGAAAAGAGGACAGCGACTTTTGTTCCTTTGTCGGATGCTACAAGGACAAAAGGAGAGTTGTAGGTTTTTGTTTTGTTTTGTTTTGTTTTTTAACTTGAAAATAAGAGCTATGCAAAAATACAGCACAATGACATCATTCTCTTTGACTTTCCCTTTCCCTATGTAGATTCTGGCTTAGTTTTTTGGTGGCGAATTCATGGCATCAGTTGCAACCAGTGCGTGAGGTTTTGTGACTTGACCACTTTCCTCATGGTGATCTTTTCTCAGCCTTCTGGTCCTCACTTTGCATCCTGTATAATACATCACATTTGTTTCTCAACCTGGAATTTGAGGTCCTCAGCTCCGGAGCATGGTCTGTATTTTTCTTGAAACCTATTGTTTACTTCCACATGTTATTATTTAAGGGAACAAGGGGCCCTTAAGCCGGTCCTTCTGAAGGGCCTGCCGGGTGGAGCCGGCCAGTGAGATAAAGCCAGACCTGCACTGGACCGCACCTGTGGACCGCCCATGCTGGAGGTCGTCCTTAGGTGCAAATTAGCTTAAAGGGAAGGTCAGATCCGCTTGTGAACTGGATTTTTCTTCTGAACGCTTTCTGAAGCCGGTCATGACTCACGAATGCCTTCTGACTCCAAGACATCACTTTTTAGACATATTTTGCCTTTTTGAAACGAACTTTTTCAAACCCGTTCCGAAAGACTTTTTCCAACCCTGGCACCTGGGGAACGTGGGCTTCCTGTTCCATCTTTGTGCTCTTCCTTGCTGTCCCCCAGATTTATTCCTTGTGACTTAATTTTTTTTTTCTTTTCACCTGGGAGGTTTCATGTATCACACTCCGCCGTCATCTCTAAATGCTGCTGGTGCAAATGAGCAGCTCCCACATCCTCAGTGATATGGAAATACCTCCCACTGGTTCCATTATACAGGTTCTTCTGTTCATTCATTCGTTGATTTATTCAGTAAGTATTCATTGAGCATCTCCCCTGTGTCTGGTACTGGGGGTAGGACATTAAATGAATTGACAACCCCGCCTGCCCTCCTAGAGCTTGTGTTGTATGGGGGGACCGCCAGTGATGAGCAAAGTGAAAAGGCAGAACCCGCAGGACCTAGATGGCAGTGAGTGATGGGGAGGAAAAATTAAGCAGGCAGGGGGGTGTTGGCGGGCGTTGATGCTTTAAATGGGGTCCTGAGATTATTTACCGAGAACAGGTAAGGGGAGGTAAGGGGACAACCCAGAGGGCTGTACCAGATGGACAGGGAAAAATGAAACCGTACAACTCAGATGGGACTTGAACCTAGCCAAAACCCAGAATGGGACTTGAGCCCACTGTCTTTTTTTTTTTTTAATATAAATTTATTTTATTATTTTATTTTATTTATTTATTGTTTTTGGCTGCGTTGGGTCTTTGTTGCTGCGTGTGGGCTTTTCTCTGGTTTTGGCGAGCGGGGACTGCTCTTCGTTGCGGTGCACAGGCTTCTCGTTGCAGTGGCTTCTCTTGTTGCAGAGCACGGGCTCTAAGCGTGTGGGCTTCAGTAGTTGTGGCACGTGGGCTCAGTAGTTGTGGCTCATGGGCTCTAGAGCACAGGCTCAGTAGTTGTGGCGCGTGGGCTCAGTAGTTGTGGCTCGTGGGCTCTAGAGCACAGGCTCAGTAGTTGTGGCGCACGGGCTAAGTTGCTCCACAGCATGTGGGATCTTCCCGGACCAGGGCTCGAACCCGTGTCCCCTGCATTGGCAGGCGGATTCTTAACCACTGCACCACCAGGGAAGCCCGAACCCACTGTCTTTTAATTGAAATCACACACCTGGTCTCAGGACTTACTGAAGTTCAGGTTCCTTATGTCTCATCGCAGAAAGAATTCAGTGAGAGACAAAGTGGTAGGTAAGAAGTGGATTTATTTAGAGAGATACACATTCCATAGAAAGAATGTGGTCCATCTCAAAAGACGAGAGGCCCCGAAATATGGCGTGGTTCGCTGGTATGGGCTGGGTAATTTCATAGGCTAATGAGTGGGAGGATTATTCCAACTATTTTAGGGAAGGGGCGGGGATTTCCAGGAATTGGGCCACTGCCTACTTTTTGGCCTTTTATGGTTGGCCTTGGAACTGTCCTGGCACCTGTGGGTGTGTCATTTAGCTAATAATGCATTACAGTGAGTGTATAGTGAGGCTCAAGGTCTACCTGGAGTGGAATCTGCCACCATCTTGGACCTAACCGGTTCTAACCAGTTTATGTCATATCCTCAACAGCTATGTCATTCTTAAAGGCTTGTCTCCTGCCCCCTTCCCTCCTGTTTCAAAAGCAGAAACAAAAGCTCTGAGGTAGGAGCAAGCTTGGTGTGTTCAAATAGGACAAAGGCCCTTGGGCTGGACGTTCGTGTGTTTTCCTGAAATATTCAAAGAAAATACAGTTGACCCTTGAACAGTGCAGAGGTTAGGGGCTCCGACCCTCCTCGCGGTTGAAAATCTGGGTATAACTTAGAGTGGACGCTTGCCCTCCGCGGTTCCTTGGTGTTTGGGGTCCAGCTAACCGCGGATGGTGTCCTACTGCAGTATTTACCATTGAAAAGAACCTGTGTACAAATGGACCCGCGCAGTTCCAACCCACGTTGTTCAAGGGTCAACTGTATACTGACAGGCTGGCTTTTCCCCTGAAATCTCCAAGACAAGTGACACCCTTTCCACAGTAGTAGCAAAGGCTGACCGTGTCGGTGTGACGGAGCTACCGTGTTTCCAAGAGCTTTGCTTCTTGCCGGGGAGCACCTCCAGTTCTGGAGAGGAGGGATCTGCTTGTGCCGTTTTCAGAATGAAGACAAACCCCGTCCAATCACTTGCCCTTGGTGTGAAAACGCGAGCCCACCACACAGCAGCATAAAGCACACTCGTCTTGGGGCTCTGTCTGTCTAAATCTATCACAACTCCGTGATCTATCCCGGGCAGCACGTTTGATGGGCTCCCCATAGGGTCAGCCCAGGCCAGTGGCTAGAAAAATCCTGTTCATCGAAAATTACCTGCAATTTTTCTCTGTGCCCAGCTGCTGATTTTTCTTCTACCCTAATTATCTTTCACGAGTAATTGGAAAAAAAATTAATTGGTGGGTTTGAGTGAGCATGATACGCCAATTGCAAATAAAGGTTTGGATCTCTCTTCCCCCTCTTTCCTCATTTTAACATGACACTGACCAGAGTGAAAATAATTTATCTTTGTGGGTCTAATTGCCTGCCCTTCAAAGGAGTCAGGGAAATGGGCTTGATTATAAAGCCACCGATAATTTGTGCCTTGTGAATTACTGTTCAAAGATCCAGTGTGATAGATGATCACGAAGCAATGGCTTAAGAGAGGAGGGAAGAGGGAAGCCAACTAGAAAGGAGGGTGAGAGGGACACACAATTACACTGGAAAGACGTGAATGATTATCTCGAAGTCTTTCCCAGCATTTCCCCTCAAAAGCACACCCCTTAACACACCCCAGCTTTTCTCAGTATAACTTGAGACTTAACACGTCTTTCTCAGACACGTACAGTGACCTTTCGGGCGTGTGGTGCTGCCCTTCTTGATTGAGATGCTGACGCTTTTGAATCTTTTGGTAAGATGGTGCTTAATTACGTTTTATCTAAACCAGATGGGACACTAAGTCACGTGATGCGCTTCCTCTTGGTCACCTCATCACCAAGGGCCTGCTCATGCTGGGTGCCTGGCTGGGGCCTGGGGGCTCGTGTCATGGCTGTGGGCACAGGGAAATTGCCGAGGTCCCATAGGATGTGAGTTTCGGTGATTGCGGCCCCACTAGCACTATGTTCTAACAAGCACTGCCAAACGTTTAGAACTGAATGACATGCTCCCTTGGCTCTTTCCTACTTGACTTTGGTTTTGGGGTCAGGGGACATCAGCCCCTGGTAAGAAGCATTTGGCCTCTGCCAACTTCTCTCTGTAAGTGGTCCACAGTCGCCCTCTGTTTGTTTATTCTTTATTCAACCATCACAATCCAGCCTTTATTTCCACCCAGTGAGCTGGAGGTTTCTGGACATGGCAGAGCGTAATGATGTCACAAGAAAAATTCCAGGTTTAACTACGAAGAAGGAGGTGCCTAACACAGTAGCATTGAAAGTGCTCTAGGGGAAAAGGAAGGAAATGGGCTAGGAAAGAAACCCTGACTTCAGGACAAATAATCATGAATAAATGAGCACATACAAACAGTGTAATAAATACGACCCACATGAATGTAGGAGGACAGACACATGCATGGGGTGTGTGTGTGTGTGTGTGTGTGTGTGTGTGTGTGTGTGTGTGTGGAAAGGAAGGATGGGTGGATTGTGGATCCTTTGGCCGGCGTATGCTGGACGACCTCAGGGGGTTCCAGGGTCCCTCTGCCCTCCTAGGGAGTCCTCAAGAGGGTGGCCGCTGTGTTCAGAAAGGTCCCTGTCACCCAGGACGTTATGAAAAGTGCATCTTTCTCTTTGGGCTGCTCTCGGGGACATGAAAAATGCTCCACTCTGCCTGGGTGTAATTGAGCTTTGGGCTGAAGTTTCACCCTGCAGCTTTGCTGGCAAATTCAGTAATGATGAATTAAGTGGAATATACGCAGCGTTAATGTGAACAGGATTTAAAATAATGTCTGCAGTTCACTTAATTACATTCCTTGTGGCTCCCCCCCACCAACCTTCAAAATGTTACTCCAGCATCCAGCCTAATTGCACCACAGCTTTCCCTCCTCAAAGTAGCCCCATCTTCCTCCTCTCCTCTCTCCACAGCAATCTGCTCTGTCTTTCTCTCCTACTGTGTTTGAGATACATGCACCCTCCTGGGTGTTGCGGTTGTGAGGTTTCTTCCCTCCCCCCGGTTTATTCAACCTGCAGCCACTGTAACATCCCGTAGTTTCATCTGGGGTATGGAAGGATTAGACCATGTTTTCAGGGGAAAGCATCAGCTGTGAATGGGCCCTGAGCCCTGCAATCTTTGTCCAGCTTGCTCTGTCCACTGCTGGGTGGGAAACCCTGGCTGTGCTCTTTCCCTCGGGGAGGGGGAGGGACGGGGCTGGGGCCCTAGCTCGACGTGGCCAATACAGACAGCACCCCCAGTGGCCACCACGTCCCCGCCCCCCCCTGCCCCATCAGGAGCACTTCTGCTCATGTGTCGACGGCTCTCTCTCTTTCCTCTCAGGGTTGCCCCTGGTGGTGTCTCTGGGGGCAAGGTTTTGAAGGTGAAAGCAGGAGACAGACACCTCAATTTTTTTTTTCTGGGCTGATAACTTCCGGCTCCTGTATCAGCTCCAGCGGGAAAGATGTACAGGACCTGGAACTACCAAGCAGCGGGGGCTTCCCCTTTCTCCTGGCGTGAGGTTTGTTCAGCATCCCAGACAGCCTTGGAAACAGATGCCCCAGCTCTTCCTCCTCTGAGCGTCCGGCCTTGCCGAGGAGGAAGCTCTCCCCCCGTTTAGGAGTAGAATCGGGTCTGGGGTCGGGGGGCAGTGAGCGTAGATGTCCCCGCATCCGTCAGGGGAGGCGGAGTGGACTCAGGAGTTTTCTCTTTTCTTCGGAGAGAAAATCATCCATGCTCACCTCTCCCACAGGCTTGCTTTTCCTGGGCAAACATTTAAGTGGTTATTGCCCACCTGCTATTCTCTTGTTCCACTGTTAGCCGTCAAGACTTTCTTGCAACTGTGGTTTTTGTCTTTATCAAAAAAAAAAAAAGAGCTTGCAGTTGAAAGGGAGGGAAACCCACACTAGCCAGAGGAGGAAAGGAGACTGCATTTTCAGGACATTGAATCCAAGGGCGATGAGATCAGTGGGGCCTCGTGGGCACCGCAATTAGGAAATGCAAAGCTGAGGGCCCGTGTTTATTCATTCTACTCTGCCTCTTCACCAGGGCCTCTCATTTCTGCTTTCCTTCTGTTTTCTTCACTCTGCAAACGTGCTTTGCCAGCTGTGCCACAGCTAGTTAAGGGCTACCCCACAGCTCCCAGGGTGCTGTGTTCTCAGTTCAAGAGAACGTTCGAGTCTGAGCATCTGGCAGAGTTGGTGAGTTGTACCTGCCTGGTCCAGGTGACCACTGCTGGGGAGCACGGTGGAGCACGCCTGTGTCCCAGGCTCTCCCGCCTGCGGGAAGGCACCCTCAGAGGACGTGGCTGCGGTGTGGGTGGAGATCTGGGCCCCCCCTCCCCCGCTGGAAGATCTATAAGTCTCGGGATTTAGGTCTCAGCTTCCAGCTCCCCTTCCCTCCAGGACTCTGTCCTCTGGATGGGACCACCTGCCCCTTCCCAGGCGCCGGCATCTGGACAAGAGCGAAAGCACCCTCACAGGCCTCCCAGCTGCGGATCATCCAGTGGTAGACATCATCTCTGTAGCCAGGAAAGGGGGGTGGCCGGGGATCTGGGGAGATAGTTAGGTGAAGAATATCATAAGCTCATTAGCAGGCAGACCTTTTCCAACTGAAAGATCAGGGAGACTGCAAAATGATGCTTCGGACCAACCAACAGCAGCGCTGTCTTTGGAGCCACTTAACAGTCAACCACAGATCTGCAGGAGAGTGTGACCTGAGGAGGAGGGGAGGGAGGGGTCTCTCTGCATCTGGAGAGCCTCCGCAGCCGTGCAGGGCCAGCCCCTTGGCTGCTTCCTTCGCTTTGGCATTGAACCGAGATTGCAAATGGATGGGTGGTGATTTGGGGTCTACCCATGGTGCTTTGCAAGCGCACTGATTGCTTCAGGGCACACCGTTTTCAGAGGTAAAGCCAGGAATAATTTCCTGCCTTAGTGCCATCTGACCCCCCAGCAGTTATCCTGAGACCATTGCAGGTGGATGAAGAGAGTCTGGACAGGAATATTTACCCACCTACTGTGAGAGCAGTGCCGAAATGCAGGCCATTCAGAGACATTGCAGGGCTCTGCTTGTTAGGGAGGAGCGGATGGCATTTCCAAAGCCTCTGCGTGGATTGACATTGCAAGCAGAGAGAGTGCGGTCAGGCTTTCTCAGCGTGCTCTGCTGACCCCCCCGCGTTAGAATCACCGCAGACACTGATTGCAGATGTGATTCCTTCCCTACTTTAAACCTATTTAAATGAACAAGGTAGGTTTTTTAAAGTGCAGATGTGTAGAAAAATCTGCAGGTTATATTAAACAAAAAAAAAGAGCAAACTGCAAAACTGGATACACTCTCATTCCTTTTGGGTAGGGAAAAGACTGTTGAAAAGGACATAAATCCTGGTATTAATCTAATATTTTTTTCTGAAAGCCTGCATTAAGATCTGTGATCACTGGTTACCTACGGAAGAGAGACTCCGAGTTTTCATTTCAGCCCTTTCTGTTCTATTTGCATTTCTCACCATGTATCTCTATGACTTTTATGCTTTGGAATGTCAGCACGGATTATCTGGGCAGTGGGATTACATACCATTTTCTTTTCTTCTTTATGCTCTTTTCATATTAAGAAAATCAATTTTTAAAAATGCAATTTAGAAATAGGAATCTGCCACTGGCTTCTAGTACCAGATTCTCAGGGGAAGGAGCCCAGGGTTCCATATTTAACATGCACACCAGTATTTGAGAATGTAGGGGGTCCGAGCATGCCACCCCAAAATATGCCTCTTAGGTGTATTGATTATTTGGAGCTAAGAACTCTTGAGAAATGGGAGATGCGGACACGCTCTCTGACCTCCCTCTTTCTACCTAAAAACAGGACATAAAATTGCCCGTGAGAAGGAGACCCTCCCTGCATTAGGAAGGGCAGGACTCTTCACCTCCAGAGACTCCTATCAGCCCAGAGAAGGCACCAAGGAATCTGTAACAGGCCTTCCTAAAACAACCCTTTTCTTCCATTAGTTCTGTTGTATATTGACCTTCCAGTTTGTCATTCCTAAAAGCCTAAATCCCTTTTCCTTTGTCTTGTCCCTTCTCTACAAATTTGTTGTTCTTTGTTAAGATGCTACATAGGCTCCAAGTTCTAACCACCCCTTTGAGTTACTCATCACTGAGTTTCCCCCATGTGTGTGCACGCTGCACATGTTAATAAACTCTGTTTGTTTTTCTCTTGTTAATCTGTCTTTGTCAGTTTAATTTACAGGGCCCCTGGCACAGAACCTAAGTGGGTAGAGGAAATTATTTTTTCCCTTCCCTATAAGAATCTGGCTCTTAATTCCACTTACTTCTAAATGTACTTCTTGACAAATGCCCAGTCAGCAAGTGCTGTCTGCTGCTTGCTTGTTACTTCCACTGCTACCACTCAGGGGTGGCAGCACTGGGGCACTTACTTGGGGGTGCCCCCCTGAAATGCATGTTTCTGAGCCTTATCCCCAGGGAAATCACTGACTTTCTCCTCTGGGACCTGCAAGAGAAAACTCTCTCTTTTAAAGAGCTCATGAGATCAGGCCAGGCCCACCTGGCAGGTCTCCCTGTCTTAAGGTCAATTGTGACTAATCACAGGAGTGAAATCCATTGTATTAACAGTCCCAGGGGTTATACAAGGTGTGTACACAGGGGGGAGGGGGTATCTTGGGTTCTGTCTTTAGAATTCTGCGTACCATGTGGATGTTAAAGAGAAGATTTCTGTTTTTACCATTAATGTGATATTTACTATGGATTTTTGATACCTTTTGAAAGATACTAAAGATAGCTCCCTTATATGCATAGTATTTTGCATCTATGTTCTTAAATGAGTATGGCTTAAAATTTTTATCTCTTATGTTGTATTTCTCTGGTTTGAATATTAAGGTAATACCAGTCTCATCCAGAGTTGGGGTGTTTTGCTTCTTCTTCCTCCCCTCCCCCAGTTACTTCTCTGGAATAGCTAACATGAGATTGAGATTATTTAATCCTTGATAATTTGCGAATAGAAATGATAAAAAAAAAAGCTTTTCCTATACTCTTATGTTCTGTACATGAGGCATGTGAATTAAAGTGACAAGGGACAGATTAACAGGAGGAAAGCATACAAATTTTATTTTTAATTTTATGTGCACATGGGCTCCACAGAAAAGAAATGAAAACTCATAAAATGGTTTGCCTTGAGAGCTTATATTACCATTTTAACAAGAGGCAATAAATCATAGAGAAGTGACTAGACAAAGAAAACAGATTTGGACTTATAGGGGCCATAAATTGTGGGAAGACAAATACATGGGGGAAACTAATGGTAGATAAGGGCTATTTAGCAAGGTTTGTTATTCAGGTTCAAGCCATCTCTGGTGTTTGCCTTTTCCTGGTACAGGGAAGGGACACACCTTCACAAATGAAAATTTATATAACCGTTACAAAGGGAAAGTTATGTCCCACTTTTGGGCAGAAAGGGAGAGGACAGAGAGTTCCTTCTGTATCTGCTGTTTCTCAGTGCCTTAAGCTAAAAATAATCCGTATGCCATAGTGGTATATTTGAGGGAGGCATATTCTGATCTCCTTCAATACTTTTACGAATGATACCATCTTGCATCTAATGTGTTTGTGTATACATATGTGCATGCATGGGTGCCTCGTCCAAAATACCAGAGGCTGTTTACCTTGGAGGCATGCTGTGGGTGTTGGCATGGCCTTGTTCAAGATTGATACTGCTTCTCAACATTTTCTTTTGTCCTTTTTATTTATCATGCATTTTCTTCCCTTTTTTTTTTGTACTTTTTTGGGGTTGATTGATTTTTCTTTATCTCCCTCTTTTTTTCCTTAGTCTTTATTAGTTTGGAAGGTTTTTTTTTTTTTTTTTTGGCCACACTGAGGCATGTGGGATTTTAGTTCCCGGACCAGGGAGCGAACCCAAGGCCACCTGCAGTGGAAACGCGGAGTCCTAACCACTGGACTGCTAGGGAATTCCCAGTTTGGAAGTTTTTAATTCAATTTCTTTCTTTTGTGGCTACCTTTACTTTTTTAACATGCATACTTGACTCAGTGACATTCAGAATTAATCAGTATCTGTACTCTTCTCTCTAACAATTGAAGGACCGTAGAATGCTTTAACTTGGTTTTCCCCCTCATCATCCATGTTATTTTTCTAATATTTTAGTTGTACCCTTTTTTTTAATACCTTCAAATTAGTCACTCGTATTGCTATTTCTTAAATAGACTTTATTTTTTAGAGAAGTTTTAGGCTCACAGCAAAATTGAACTAAAGGTGCAGAGATTCCCCATACACCCCCTGCCCCCACTCATTCATAGCCTCCCCCATTATCACCATTACCATCAGGGTCGTGCATTTGTTACACCTGAGGAACCTACGTTGCCACGTCCTTATCACCCGAAGCCCATAGTTTACATTAGGGTTCATTCTTAGCGTTGTATGATCTATACGTTTAGACAAATGTATAATGACATGTATCTACCATTATAGTCTCATACAGAGTATTTTCACTGCCCTAAAAAACCCTCTGTGCTCCACCTCGTCATCTGTTCCTCCCTCCTACCTGCTGGAGAACACTGACCGCTTTACTGTCTCCATAGTTGTGCCTTTTCCAGGATGTCATATGGTTGGAATCTTACAGTCTGTAGCCTTTTCAGACTGGCTTCTGTCACTTAGTCATATGCATTTAAGGTTCCTCCATGTCTTCGTGGCTTGATAGCTCATTTCTTTTTAGTGCTGAGTAATATTCCATTGTCTGGATGGACCACAGTTTATTTACCCATTCACCTACTGAAGGATATCTTGGTTGCTTCCAGTTTTTGACAATGATGAATAAAGCCACTGTAAACATCTGTGTGCAAGGTTTTTAACTCTTGAGTAAATACCAGGGAGGAGGATTTCTGGATCGTATGGTAAAAGTATGTTTAGCTTAGTAAGAAACCACCAAACTGCCTTCCAAAGTGGCTGTACCGTTTCGCATCCCCACCAGCAGTGAAGGAGCGTTCCTGTTGCTCCACATCTTCATTAGCATTTGGTGTTGTCAGTGTTCTGGATTTTGGCTGTTCTAATAGGTTTGTAACAGTATCCCACTTTTGTTTTATTTATTTATTTTTATTTTTTTGTCTGCGTCGGGTCTTTAGTTGTGGCACACGGGGTCTTCATTGAGGCATGCGGGATCTTTTGCTGCAGCATGGGCTCTTCGTTGTGGCGCACGGGCTTCTCTCTAGTTGTGGTGCCCGGGCTCCAGGGTGCGTGGACTTTGTAGTTTGCGGCACACAGGCTCTCTAGTTGAGGCACATGAGCTCAGTAGTTGTGGCTTGCAGGCTTAGTTGCCCCGCGGCACGTGGGATCTTAGTTCCCTGACGGGGGATCGAACCCGTGTCCCCTGCATTGGAAGGAGGATTCTTTACCACTGGACCACCAGGGAAGTCCCCCATTTTTGTTTTAATTTGCGTTTTCCTGATGACATATCTCGTGGAACATCTTTTCATATGCTTATTTTCCATTTGTATATTTTCTTTTGTGAGGAGTCTTTTAAGGTCTCTGGCCCTTGTTTTAACTGGGTTGTTTGTTTTCTATGTGTTGAGTTTTAATAGTTCCTGGTATATTCTGGATAACAGTTCTTTATGCAAAGATTTTTCTCCTAGTCTGTGGTTTGTCTTCTCATTCTTGATACTGTGTTTGGCAGAGCAGAAGTTTTTTATTTTAATGAAATTCAGCTTACCACTTAGCATTATTGTTTTTTTTAATAATCAATGGTTGCTTCTATTTTCCAACATTTTGCTAATTTCTTCGCTATTGCTTCTTGCATTGCACTCCTTCTTGGATTCTCTTTTATTTTTCCTTTAATATTTCTTCACTTAGGATCCATGAAGGGAAAATCTTAGTCTCATCTAAACATATCTTTATTTTGGTCTGACTTTTGAAAGAAAAATTGAGTTGCTTAAATTTCTAGGTTGACAGAAATGTTTATTTCCTTTAGCATTTTGACAATATTATTCCTTATTATTCCATTTAGACTGCTTCCATCAAACTAAAGAATTGTGTTATAGGTTATATATTCTCTGCAAGCATCATAAAAATCCACACGACCGCAGCCTTATTTCAGTTTTCTGGTTGCTTATACATTTTTCACTTGTTTTGGTGTTTTTTATTTTCAGTATGATGTAGCTTTGTGTGTGTGTGCACGCGCGCACGTGTGTGTTTATTTTGCTTTAAGACTTGGACTGCTCTTTTAATGTGAATGCTCATTTTATTATTATATTATTCCAGGAAAGTTTTTTAGTAATTATCTCTTCAAATTTGCCTCTCCCTCATATTCTTTATTTTCTTCTTCTGCAACAGTTATTATATACTTAGATGTATATTCTGTGTTCTTATTTATCTCCCATGTGTCTTAAGCATTTCTTAATATTGTCCATCCCTTTACTCTTCTGTGCTTTAGATCTATTCTCTAGTCCATGGATAAGTCACTGAGTTGATTCTAGTTTACTATTTAACTTGTCTGTTGAGTTTTTAAGTGAAATGACTATAGTTTTTATTTTTTAATTGTCCTAGTGGGTTCTTGTTAAGATGTCTGCTTTTTCTTTATTACATGTGCTTCTTTTCTTATGGTTTTCATTTCTTCTCTTCTGTCTTTAATCAGGTTAGGCATATATTATATATTATATATATATATAATTGAGGTATAGTTGATGTATAATATTATATAAGTTACAGGTGTACAACAGTGATTCACAATTTTTAAAGGTTATACTCCATTTACAGTTATTATAAAATATTGGCTATATTCCCTGAGTTGTACAATATATCCTTGTAGCTTATCTGTTTTATACATAATGGTTTGTACCTCTTAATCCCCTATTCCTATTTTGTCCCTCCCTCCTTCCCTCTCCCCACTGGCAAACACTCGTTTGTTCTCTGTATCCATGTGTCTGTTTCTTTTTTCTTATATTCACTAGTTTGTTTTACTTTTTAGATCACACATATAAGGGATATCATACAGTATTTGTCTTTCTCAGTCTGGCTTATTTCAGTAAGCATAATACCCTTCAAGTCCATCCATGTCATTACAAATGGCAAAATTTCATTCTTTTTTATGGCTGGGTAGTATTCCATTGTATGTATACTACATCTTCTTTATCCATTCATCTGTTGATGGACACTTAGGTTGCTTCCATATCTTGGCTATTATGAATAATGCTACTATGAACATTGGGGTGCATGTATGTTTTAAATCATGTCTATTACATAAAGACCATGTGTCTCCCTCTGTGTGTGTCCACTGACTCCCATTCATAGTGTGTTGTTTTCTTCTAGGCTTCGTAACATTTTAGCATCAATCCTTCTCTAGTGGGCTGCATTTTTCCTTAAGGATTCCTAGTGTCCCGCATCGTGGAAAACCCTTCAGAGTAGTTTTGCATTTGTTTCTGTAAGACCTTTTTGCCATAACATTAGCCTGGAACCAATTTCTACAGTGATGTTCAGATTGGGGTTTCCTAGCCCATACAGAAAGCAGAAACTCAGAAGTCTGACCTGTTCAAAGTATAAACCCAAGGTTTTAATTTTACTAGATTTTTTTTTTTTTCTCCAGAGACCAGGCAGAAACATGTAGTCATCTTTTTTGTCCCTCTGTGCAGCTGGATGGATTTGTTTCTCTAGCCCACTCTTCCACACAGGGACAGAATTTTATGACACTTGCATTTGTAGAATTTCACCTCCTACTTGATGTGGCCCAAGGCCCCCAGGTGGACGGTAACACCCAGGGCCTGTTCTTGGAAACTGCGTTAATCCCTAGGCATCCTCTGGACTGCTTTTGTTGTATAGGCTCTGGTTTCTAGCTTCCTTATGCTTCCTGATTCCCTTTCTTTGTTGCAAGCTCAGATGTGTATTTGAAATCCTTTTGATTTGTTTATTTCATGCATCATTTCTAGGTGTTTGTGGAGGGAGATTTTGGTTTTATCTTAATCTTTAATCTTGCTGAAAACTGACCTATCTTGGGCAGAGACTTAAATCTGCAAAAAAATTCTGCTACGTCTTGTCTTCAGTTGTTCTCCAGGTCCTCTGTGTCCCAGGTTCTGGCAAGCAACAAGCCATCCTTCAACCTCACTTCCTGCAGCTTCACGAACTTGTATCTTTTTCATGACTTGTGATTTGACGTTTCCATACATTTGACAAGCAAATGAAAATACAAACAAATGTTCACAATCCTCAAGACCTGACGTAAGAGGTGGGTTAGGACTTCTGTTAAACTGTTAGGCTGGGAGGGAATTTTTGAGTAGGGACTCATTTTATAAGCGGTGAGTTCTTCGTGAATGTTTTGGGTTCTGAGCGTGTTTGTTTTCCTGTCCCACCTCGCAGCTTGGAGAAGGCGTGCCTTGAGGGTGAGGGTCCTAGGAGGTGTTTCCCATGTGCATCCAGCATATTCAGAACATGTGTTAGGGAACTCGCCTTGCAGCAGCAGGGCGTCTCCTGTTAACCCTTTCACAGTCTGTGGCTCATTTAATGGGCAAGAGGCCATTTAAATGTCCAGCTTTAGCTGAGCTCAGCCCGCCCTATGAAATACAGAGCTATGGGAAAACCCCAAATTGGTTGGTTTACGTTTCTCACCAGGTGAATCTTGATCTATTTATATCAAGACTCCTCGGGGTGCTAGAAAAAAAGATACAGATGCTTATGCTTGCCCCTGATTTGCCAAAGTCAACTCTCTAGGGAAGGAGCCAGGGAACCTGCCTTTAAAATTCACCAGGTGATTCTCAGTCCTACTACCGTGTGAGAATATCTGTCCTGGGTTCCCGCAGTGAGGAAGCGATAGGGAAGCCAAGGCATTCCTAAGAATCTTTGGGGCAAACAGAATTTCCTCTGAGATGGAGAGCTGACAGACAGAGTGGGGATCTCAGGCTGCCCTGGGCCTGGGTGTGCTGAGTGGGAGGGAGGTTTGGCTCAGTGGTTTATGAAAAGCCTCATCTTCGGAGGTGATTTTGGGGGGTGGGTGGAGGGGGGAGATGGTTTAAAGCCACTTGGTGACAAGAAAAGACGGGGCGTGGGGAAAGAGGACGGGAAAAAATCTAACGGAGCACTGACTGCCTCGGGGTTTGAGTTAGAACGTTGCCTGGGTTTCAGTTAGCTGAGCACCTTCTTCCGCGTCCCTGGTTAACTGTGGGTTGCCATGGCGGCAGGCACACTGCTACGTGTAGCCCACCCCCGCTACCTGCCTCTGGCACCGGCGGTCCTACAGGCTCGGCTGAGCCCAGACCTGACTTCTCCGCAGGCTGGGGGCTGCAGTGGCAAAATGGGGGACAGATTTTGGTGGGCAGGGGAGAACTTGCCAGGGGGGTTTAGGGTGGGTAAATGCTACACTCTAATAATTTCAAGAAAAGCGCCAGGTAGCTCTGTCTGGGTCGGATGTTCTGTTCTTGCTCATGTGCTTTGGACCAGAGTCAGGGACCGTTGAGTGAAGGCGTGGCAGGTTATCCCCCAGGCAGAGCACACCTCCGTGCCCCGTCCCCTCCGCACTCACTCCCCCAGCATCCCTCCGTGGGTTTCCCTTGGGTCCCCTCGGAACAGGGTTTCTCAGTGTGGGTTCCTTGGGCTTTCTGCACTGATGCTTGCTCCCACGTTCCTCATTTGGTAAGTGGAGGTGATTATGGAATCGGTTATCCTAAGAGCGATTACAAGAGTGGGAACACATTTGGGGCATAAGGTGATGTGTTCCATTCGGTGCCAGGTGAGCAAAATGATGAGAAGACCCACAAGTGAAGACGCCCAGTGAACAGTTGGCAAGAGATCGGGGCTGGCCATAGCAAGCTTGGGAGTCCATTCCTAATGGGTTTCCATTGTTTTCCTGGATCCTTCTCTGTCCCCTAAGTTATGTTTTCTAAAGTGTCTATTATACCTGCAGACTCCTGAGCCCTGCCCGGTTCTACCATGAGTTCCAAGAATCTGCACTTAAAAATTTCTTTTAAAGTACAATTGTTATAAAAGTTCTTTAGGTGATATTTCTTTTTAAATTTTGTTTTCTTATAGTAAGCATACTTAACGTGAGATCTACCCTCGTAACAAATTTTTCAGTGTACAACACGTTATCGTTGACTGTTGGTACTGAGTGCTACAGCAGATCTCAAGAACTGAGGCATCTCATCGTGCTTAACTGAAATTTTATGCCCGTTGATTCTGAGGACAAAGAATGTCACCTGCCATGTCCGTAAACAAAGGATGTTGAGACCATCAAGCCTTCAGCCACTGTGGCCACCCTGGACTGTGCACCCTCAGGGGATTTGAGATGGACAGAAACGGGAGACTGGTCCTAGGTGGTTAAGGTGCTCATCAAAGGCATGATTTCAATGAGCCAGACTCTTGCATCTTCCCATACAGATGTCTGGTTTTTCTTTTGATGTTCTGACTTTTTTTTTTTTTTTTTGCAAAAATTCCTGTATATCCTGGCTCCCTCCCTTGCCTCTTCAGAGCCTCCCTCGCCTCTTCAGAGCCTCCCTCAGAGCCATCTGAGAGGCTGTCTCCCGGGCTGAAGTCCTCAGCAAGTCCACCAAATAAAACATAATTCTCAGCTTTTAGGTTGTGCTTTTTTTTTTTTCAGTCGACAATTTGTTAACTCCCTATTTCAAAAATATGGAATGTGGGCTTCCCTGGTGGTGCAGTGGTTAAGAATCCGCCTGCCAAGGCAGGGGACACGGGTTCAATCCCTGGTCTGGGAAGATCCCACATGCCACAGAGCAACTAAACCCGTGCGCCACAACTACTGAGCCTGCGCTCTAGAGCCTGCGAGCCACAACTACTGAGCCCGTGAGCCACAACTACTGAGCCCGCGTGCCGCAACTACTGGAGCCCGCGTGCCGCAACTACTGAAGCCCGCGTGCCACAACTACTGAAGCCCGTACGCCTAGAGCCCGTGCTCCACAACGAGAGAAGCCACCGCAATGAGAAGCCCGCGCACCGCAACAAACAGCCCCCGCTCGCCGCAGCTAGAGAAAGCCTGTGCATAACAACAAAGACCCAGTGCAGCCAAAAATAAATAAATTAAATAAACAAATTTAAAAAAAATAAAGGGAAAAAGAAAAATATGGAATGCTTCACCAGTGTGGGTGTCATCCTTGCTCAGGGGCCATGCTAGTCTTCTCTGTATCTTTCTGATTCTGGCACGTGTGCTGCTGAAACGAACAGAAGAACCTGCACTTTGCTCAGGCTCCCTAAATGGTGATCTTCCGTTGTTTTCTGTTTATTCATTCATTCACTTTAGCATGCTCAAGTTTGAGAGCCACCGTGAAAGACTCTAAACCTGGCCTGGGCTCTGTTAGGGTCTTCTACCGTCCAGCTGCTCACAGACAGCTCCTACCTACCATACCCATCTTGGCCTCCCCACCCTCTTTGTGTAATAAGCGCCACAGTGTGGCCTGAGGATGACTGACGCTCTGTCTTGCAACCCTGTGGTCCTTTTTTTGCGTTAATGGTCAGTAATAATGTGAACATCCCTTGGAGAGTCTGTCCTCTGAAGCCTTCATTTTCAGGAAGGCATCTCTGCTTTGAGCTGAAGCTGGAGGAGTACAGAGCTCTCCCCAGCCACGTCTCTCCCCCTCTGTGGACCTCTGTTGAGTGGCCTTTGTTTCCCACTGGAAACCAAGCCATCCTTCGTGGGTTCCTTGTGGTCTCTGAGTGGGAACAGCATGAGAAAGCGTGTTCCCAGCCTGGCAAGGGTTTCCGTTCTGTCCCCATTAAATCGTCTCATTTCGCCAGGCGGGGTCCACGTTTGAGCGTGAGTGTGGCCTCCTTCGTCCCCATGCTGTTGTCACTGGTCAGCCCCACTCCATTGGATTCCTAATTCGTCTTATTCCTGCCAAATCAGAACCAGTTTCTGTCTTTGCTCTGTTGGCTCCCAGCAGCCTCAGAAAGCAGAAGGCTCGGGGATTCAGCCTCCCCGCACATGGGAAGGGATCCACGCGGAGCCCCCTCCGAGGCAGGGGGCCGTCTACGCAGAGTGCCCGCTGGAATTGTTACGCAAAGACAACCACCCTTTGAAGACCCCCAACTCTTAACCAAAAATGGTAGAGAAAGAGATGTGTTTCCCTTGCTGGGAGCTGCATTCTTTTTGGCTTGATTAGTTTTTAGAAACCAATTTTCCTCCCAGCCATTTCGCTTATTAACTGTCTTTATGGTCAAATCCAGAGACTAAAGAGTGGTGCTTATTCTTCCCGGCAATTAGCTGTCTGATGCTATCTCATTAAGCCATTAAGTTTCAGTTTCCAAGGAGGAGTTCTAAAATTATATGTGTGTGTGTGTGTGTGTGTGTGTGTGTGTGTGTAAAATCATTATACATCTATGTATAATTTAAAAAAAAATCTGAAAATGGAAATATAATGGCTTAATGAAATAGCATTGGAATATTATTTATATATATTACACAGATCACGTATGTATTTATGTATGTAGGTCTGCCTATCTGTCTATCCATCTGTCTATCTATGTATATCTGGATAAGCAACCAACCAACCAGCATGCTTCAGGGATTCCAAATGCTCCCATCTCCTTGGTTGTAACATTTTTTAGGAAGTGCAAACTGGTATTACTGTTAACCTCAGTAAACTACATTAGATCAGTAAATCTATTTTTTTTTTAAATGAAAGAAAAGGAAGGGAAAAAAAAAGTTACTTTGTACTCCAAAGCAAAATTGACAGTGATCTTGAAGGGTACTAGCCCTCTCCTTTTATTGATGGAAAGTCCCTATTATCTTTAGCAGCAGGGGATCCTTCCTGAAAGTTAAAAATGTCAGTATGATTGTGGAATTTTGAAATGTTCACATTAACAGCCAAGGCACGTTTCTGCTGTGCGGGCGTGGAGAGTTGGGATTGGACTGTACTTGAAAATTCTACATTCAGTCCTATCATGATCTAATTTTTTCTCCTTCACTACGAACCTCCTGATTTGGGGGATTTAAGTGAAGAATGGACGAGGTGTACTAGACACGCCATTAGCCTTTCTTTTATATTTTTATAAATGTAATACAAGTTCATGGTGGGAACTGCTGAGATGGGGTTCGTGTTGTATTTGATGTGTGCCCACCAGGGGACCCCCCCCATCTCCCCTCACCTGTCCTTCAGGGCGGGCAGTATTATCGTCCACACATGGCAAGCGTGGAAACTGAGATCCAAGGGTACCAAGTGACATCCCTGAAGATGCATAACCAGGAAGTGGTAAGACTGGGAACTTGGGTGGCCGGGGAGCCGGCTCCTGTAAAGGGAGTGAACCCAGAGTCTCATCTGGTCCCCCAGAACCGCTCTTCCCGCATCCTTCATACCCGGTGACAGAGAAACTCTGTGTCATTACCTTGGAGAAGAAGGAAAGGAGGGAAGCCTGGAGAGGTGAGAAAAGAGGAAAGTGCCAGAGAGCCTGCTGTCGCGTTTCCCTGGTGTGTGTCTCCTGTAGGACTGGGCGCCTTCAGCCAGCCCACCAGCGACTCAGGCTGGGCCCGCCCACCGTTCTTTGCTTTTTTTTTTTTTTTTTTTAATTTATTTATTTATTTTTGGCTGCCTTGGGTCTTCGTTGCTGCGCACGGGCTTTCTCTAGTTGTCGCAAGTGGGGGCTACTCTGTGTTGCAGTGTGCGGGCTTCTCATTGCGGTGGCTTCTCTTGTTGCGGAGCACGGGCTCTAGGCACGCGGGCTTCAGTAGTTGTGGCACGGAGGCTCAGTAGCTGTGCCTCGCGGGCTCCAGAGCACAGGCTCAGTAGTTGTGGCGCATGGGCTTAGTTGCTCCACGGCATGTGGGATCTTCCCGGACCAGGGCTTGAACCCATGTCCCCTGCATTGGCAGGCAGATTCTTAACCACTGCGCCACCAGGGAAGCCCACCGTTCTTTGCTTTAATTGACAGTCCCCCGAAGAGGATGAGGTGAAACTGCTAGACCACCTCAAAGCAAATAAATTGATCATAATCTGGGTGTGGGCACACATGTGCGCCCTCTCTCTCTCTCTCACACACACTCACGCACGCACGCACACACACGCACACTGTAGGCTGTCAGTTACAGGAAGGGGGCGGAGATGGGGAGAGCGGCTGGGCAGCTACTTGGAAGGAAGGATGTTGGGTAGGGCCCGGAGCTAACCCATTCCTTACCTGTAAGATAGGGTTCATACCTCCTAGAGCTGCTTCTAGGATTAAAGAAGGTAAAAAGTTCTCCAGGTCACTGAACACCCAGGGCCTTGCAGGGTATACAACAAATACTCGGTCAGTGATAGCTGATCGTGAATCGGGGAGCAGAGGGGGTCATGAAGCAAGAATCAGCTTCATCTTGGGCTGCTGTGTGTCACGGGGCGGGAGGGGTTGGTGATTATATAAGGTTATGAGTTTGATTATCCTGCTTTTCAGGTTGGCGTTTACTATTCATGGAACTGCTCTCCACTCCTTTTCTTTTTTTTTTCCTCCCCCCTTTGTCTCCTGAGGAGGGTTAGGTTGAAGTAGTGTCTTCTGTGAGTGGGTAGTTAGGACAGCACCTCCAATAGGGTTAGTATGCAAAATATTTAAGTAACCTCCTCTGTGCCAGGCACCATGCTGGGCGCCGTAGATATAATTGTGAGCAAAGCTCAGGCCCAGACACAAGAGGTGATGGCCTTGCAAACAGACAACAAATAAATGATGCACGGGAAAAATGTTAAATATGATGGAAAAGTAGGCTGCAGAAAACACCCCTGCCTAGACACATGTTCTTTTTCATATACCATTTAAATTGAGCCTAAGAAGGAAGGGCTCAGAAACCACTCCTAAAGATAACGTTTACATCACAGAAGTCTCAGAACAAGAAATATTGGCCCTGTTAAGTTCCACCAACATTTGGCCAATTTTAAACTGGTGATTTATCATTCCTGTCCAGCCACCTTTTATTATTCTAAACACCAAACCTCACTCGAGGCCTGGAAGTTAATTGGTTGTGCTTGACTTTGAAATGATTTGGACCATAAGCACATCTTTTCTTCTGACAGGAAAAGAAATCTTGAGTATGTATTCTTTTTTTTTTAATTTAATTTTATTTTATATTGGAGTATAGTTGATTTACAATGTTGTGTTAGTTTCAGGTGTACAGCAAAGTGAATCAGTTATACATATACATATATACATTCTTTTTTAGATTCTTTTCCCATATAGGCCATTACAGAGTATTGAGTAGAGTTCCCTGTGCTATACAGGAGGTCCTTATTAGTTACCTATTTTATATACAGTAGTGTGTATGTGTCAATCCCAATCTCCCAATTTATCCCTATTCCCCTCTTTCCCCCTTGGTAACCTAAGTTTGTTTTCTACATCTGTGACTCTGTTTTGTAGATAAGTTCATTTGTACCATTTTTTTTAGATTCCACATATAAGTGATATCATATGATATTTGTCTTTCTCTGTCTGACTTACTTCACTTGGTATGACAATCTCTAGGTCTATCTATGTTGCTGCAAATGGCGTTATTTCATTCTTTTTTATGGCTTAGTAATGTTCCATTGTATATATGTTTGAGTATGTATTCTTAGCTCTCTGTTTGGCTACTGGAAATTCTACATCATGCCCATCTCGACCTCTAGCAGCTAACGGGAATCTGGTTGAGAGCCTCTGATACAGGAGAATGTATTATGATATGGAATGTAGTTACGATTTATTGCTATGTAAAGTCATGTTTCAAAATAGTATGATTCAATTAAAAGATGTGTGTGTGTGTTTGCATTTATCCACACACAGTATAAATATAGAAAAGATTGTTAGGATTTTTGAAAGGCGGTCACTTCTGTGTGGTGAGTGGTTTTCTGTCTGTCTTTGTGCTCATCAGTATTCTGTGTATTTCCTATAATGGATGGGAATTTGGGTATTGTCAGAAAATATTTTAATACATTTTAAGGGAAAATAGTGCTTTTACTTGAGGGCACAAAAGAGGTTGATTCCCCTGGGGCAGATGAACTTGCTGTTCATTTAGAACACGTCCTTATGTTATGAACGGTTGGAATGTGCGGTCCATGAAACTCATCTTGGGGAATTTCTTGGGCTAGAACAGAGTTCTAGAAACTCTGGCACTGGAAACAGCTGCTCTCTCCTACTCACCAGGGATGAGTGGTCATTTAGGCCAGCTGTGTCAGAGGCTGTCTCCAGAAGCCCAGAAGGTTCGTGCTGGAAGGGGCCTTGGAGTCTGTCTAATTCAGCTCAGTGACACTTGGAAGAGGCAAAAACCTTGAGCGGTTGGGACTTTCCTAGGGTGACGTGTACAGAACTGGAGATGGAGTTGGCTTGAGAATTGTCTACCATAGATTCCGTTCATTTCGTTGTGTCTTTCTAAAGAGAGAGAAAAATATGGTGCAACTTTAATGTAGAATAAGGCATTGAAGACTTAGATGTCTGAGGACATGAATCTCTCCCTCCCTCTCTCTGCCCCTCTCTCCCCTAGCTGCTTGGCTCTTGAACCCCTTGAGCATGTTTGGGACTCTCCCTTCTGCCCCATCTCGCAAGTCTTGGTGAAAGACAGAGCCTGGCTTTCAGGATAGAAACTGGACTTCCAGCCTGTCTGGCAACTGGAGGTGACCTTGACTTGGCCAGTTAGATGGGCCTGACGGCAAAGGGGGCAGTGTTACAGCAGGAGTGGCCAGCATTTTGGGACACTGGGGATAAGGGTGCCACCCTGAGGGCAACGTGGGGGCATTTTGTGGGTGGAGCAGGAATTCCTGGTCTCCCTTGGCCCTGTCTGGGTTCCAGGGTGGGTTCTGTGGCCTTCCTGGGTTGGTTCCACGAGCCCCTCCCTCGGGACACTTCCGATGAATGAGTTGGTTTCTGTTGCCCAGCACTGGGGACTGTGACCAAGAAACACTTCCTACTGAAGCCAGACATGGACTTACAGTCTCCTTTGCATCCGGGTAAAGCCCCAGCTCTCTGACCTTCTTGTAGCAAAGACAAAAAGCAAACCCTAAATCTTCAGGCCTGTGCTTGTCTTTTTCTTTTTTCGTTGTTATCTCCAGCGATTATCCTGTGATCCAGCATCAACTGTTTGTATCCCAAAAAGCAAAGAAAATCCATAAACCGAGAAATATTTGTGGAATTTTAGTCTCACTTAAACCTATTTAGAAGCACCATGTTTTCCTTTCAGTTTTGCAGCCTTTGACAAAAGAAAGATTTTGTTTTCCATTGTGGTTTGCAGAATGCCATGCTGTGTGTTAATATTGGCAGTGTGGATACTCTCTTAATTATAGAAGCTAAGAGTTTTCATCTATCCTGTCGTGTTTTGATTCCTGGTGACCAACTTCTAGGATAAAAGAGGAAACGCTATATATATAATTAGACAGAGGGATTATATTGATTTAGACCCTATAGAGTCCCTGTCTATAGCCCCGATATCGACTTAGGCAAGATGAGAGAGTGTCTTGGTTTGAAGGAATTTATTTTTCTCTCAATTCTTCTGCTGGTGATTGCATTTCCTTACAATGACCCATATCCTCTTAAAAAAAAAAAAAAAAGAAAAAGATTTTTATTTGATGTAAGGAAATGATGGTTCCTATCAAGACAGTTCAATTACTTTTCATCTTCTAGTCTTAAATTCCTTTACCTTTCCCACTGCGTGTTTGGAAAAAAGTCATATGAATCTTTAGGTGCCCAGCTATGACTAAGGGTCAGGTATATCTCTGTCTAGTACTTTGAGATACCAAATTAGGCAGTAGTATTTGGACTAAAGTAAATTTTAAAAAAATATTTATTTATTAATTTGGCTGCACCCGGTCTTAGTTGCGGAAGGCGGGCTCCTTAGTTGCAGCACATGGGCTCCTTAGTTGTGGCATGCGAACTCCTGGTTGCAGCATTCATGTGGGATCTAGTTCCCTGACCAGGGATCGAACCCGGGCCCCCTGCAGTGGGAGTGCAGAGTCTTATCTCCTGCGCCACCAGGGAAGTCCCTGGACTAAAGTAAATTTAAGTGCAGAGGTAATCCCTCGACTCACTTGTAGTTGGGCAGTCTGAAACATTCATTTTTAGAGTATAGTCTGTATCAGAAATATGTTGGGGTGAGAGTTAAGGAACATATGGCTTGTACAATGCAGATTCCTGGGCCCTTCTCCCAGAGGTTCTAATTCAGGAGCTACTGGTGGGGGGTCCAGGAGTCATCTTTTAAGAGCCTCCACCATGCACAGCAATGGATGTCTTCATTCCACACTTGGAGATACAGTGGTCTTGGCTACGAATCTTTATTCTCAGAATTAGAGGAGATGGCAGAGCGGCCTTATGTCCAAGGTGAAAGTGACCCAAATGACTATGAAGTTCATGTTAGCAGTTGGACACAAGCCTGAAATAGGTGCTGTCCTCTTGGACGACTCCTCCTCGACCTGGTAATTTACAACCGTATGTCAAGTGAGCAGCCCCCATCTTTCCCGGAGAGGTGGAGAGTCCTTTGCAAAGCTCTTATAAGCAGTCTTCAATTCTCCAAAATGCCCTTTCTCTACTGAGGGGGCTGGAACTCTTTTGAAGCAAATGTCTTCTGCTGGTGGATCCCCCAGTAGTTATGGAGGTCTCTTCCCCACCAGGGTGTTTGCACTGAACACAATGTGTAGGGTAAGCTAAGAAGAATTAGAGGCAGCTCTGGAGTCCACTTGGGATTTATTTTTGGAGAAGAGTTAATTCATCAGGAATGAGCTCATGTTGATAAAGCGGTTGTTTGTCCCTTTAAAGTAGAAGAGCTGACCTGGTAGGTGGACGTTTTAATCTTATTGGAAATCTTGGTTCCGTTGACCGAGAGTAGAAATTATTATCTTACTTAGCTATTTGGAACAAACAACGTTTTAGTGGGTGGTTTGCTTAATGGATGAGAAATCTTTAGCTAATAGTGAACCCATTTCTTCTTCTGGCGTACATTTAATTTTTTACCAATTACACAGACCTATTTGTTTCTCTGTTGTAGCAAAGCAATTGCTTATTCATAAACATCAAAGCTAAGGCATGGATGACTTTCAGGGCCTGGAAAATATGTACTGACTGAAAAGACAAGGGAATCTAATCAGCCTTCTTACACAGACTGCATTTCACCCTCTGACAATCGTGTGGATTGAGATTATTAGTATGATAAATGGAGAAATCTATTATAGTTACAAAGATTGTAAATAAGGTTTTCATTATGTTTCTTAAACTCCAGTTGTGTCTCTGCCTAAAGGTTAGTAACTAAGCAAAGTAAATACTTCAGTTGGGACTTCCCTGGTGGCACAGTGGTTAAGAATCCACCTGCCAATGCAGGGGACACGGGTTCGAGCCCTGGTCCGGGAAGATCCCACATGCCGCGGAGCAACTAAGCCCGTGCGCCACAACTCCTGAACCTGCGCTCTAGAGCCCGCGAGCCACAACTACTGAGCCCACGTGCCACAACTACTGAAGCCCGTGCACTTAGAGCCCATGCTCCGCAGCAAGAGAAGCCACCGCAATGAGAAGCCCGTGCACCACAACAAAGAGTAGCCCCTGCTCGCCACAACTAGAGAAAGCCCGCATGCGGCAACGAAGACCCAACGCAGCCAAAAATAAATAAATTTATAAAAATACATACATACATACATACTTCAGTTATCTTTCCATGAAGTTTCCTTGGTCTCTAACAGAATCTTTTCCTACCCTGGATTATACATGACCCATGTAGTGCATCCTTGAAAGATTTTTCATTGTGTGGCTGCTTTCAGAGGAGAGTGCAGTCGGTCTGCCCAACTTCTCCGTGCCCGAGAACTCGGACCCCAGATTGGGTAAGTAGGACTGTTGGTTGAAACACAGGATACCCAGTTAAATTCAAATTTCAGATAAACAATGAATACTTTTTAGCATAAGTATATCCCCTGCAATATTTGGGATATACTGAAAGTTTTTGTTTTATCTCAAATTCATGTACAACTGAGCACCCTGTCTTTTTATTTGCTAAATTCAGAAACTCTAGCAAGGGTCCTGTCCACATTAGATTTTTTTGCTACACAGGCGGACCTCGTTTTATTATGCTTTGCTTTACTGAGCTTCGCAGATTTTTTTTTTTTAAACAAATCAAAGGTTTGTGGCAACCTTGCATTGAACGAATTTTTTTTTTTTTTTTTTTGGCTGCGTTGGGTCTTCGTTGCTGTGCGCGGGCTTTCTCTAGTTGCGGCGAGCGGGGGCTACTCTTTGTTGCGGTGTGCAGCCTTCGCATTGCAGTGGCTTCTCTTGTCGTGGAGCATGGACCCTAGAGCGCGTGGGCTTCAATAGCTGTGGAGCATGGGCTCAGTAGTTGTGGCGCACGGGCTTAGTTGCTCGCAGCATGTGGGATCTTCCCGGACCAGGGCTCGAACCCGTGTCCCCTGTATTGGCAGGCGGATTCTTAATCACTGTGCCACCAGGGGAGTCCCTCGAACAAGTTTTATCAGCGCCGTTTTCCAGCAGCATTTGCTCACTTTGTGTCTCTGTGTCACATTTTGGTAATTCTCACACTATTTCAAACTTTTTCATTATTATTCTATTTGTTACGGTGATCTGTGATCGGTGATCTTTGATGTTACTGCTACAACTCACTGAAGGCTCAGATGATGGTCAGCATTTCTTTAGCAATAAAGTATTTTTAAGATATTTTTAAGACATGATGCTGTTGCACACTAATAGACTTCATCATAGTGTAAACATAACTTTTATATGCACTGGGAAACCAAAAAATTCGTGGGACTCGCTTTATTGCTCTATTGGCTTCATTGGGGTGGTCCCGAACCAAACCCACAGTATCTCTGAGGTCTGCCTATATGTACTGTTTGCAAAACTGCTGTGCTGCGTACAAGAATCCCAGGGGTGTGGGGGGACAGAAGGCTAGGGAAGCAAGAGAAGCTCTCAAATATCCTCTGCTTTTGAAAAGAGTGGTGTTTCATACGACACAAATGAACCTATCTATGAAACAGGAACAGATTCACAGACATAGAGAACAGACTTGGGGTTGCCCGGGGGTAGGGGGTGGGTGAGAAGGATGGATTGAGAGTTTGGGATTAGCAGATGCAAACTATTATATCAACTATACTTCAAAAAATAAATTAAAAAATAAAAGTACACTGTCTGCAAAAAGAAAAAATTAAAAAAAGGGAAAAGAGTGGTGTTTGAATATTGAGAGAGAAAAAAAAATTAGCTTTTGGGGCCATACCAGGTGGCGGTATAAATAAAGCAGATAACACTTTTGAAAAAAATTTTATTTTATTGAAGTATAGCTGATTTACAATGTTGTGTTAATGTATGTTGTACAGCAAAGTGATTCAATTATACACACACACATATATATATATTATTTATCATATTTTTTTCCATTATGGTCTATCACAGGATATTGAATATAGTTCCCTGTGCTATACAGTAGGACCTTTTTGCTAATCCATCCTCTATATAGTAGTTTGTATCTGCTAATCCCAAACTCCCAATCCATCCCTCCCCTACCCTAACCCTGCCTTGGCAACCACAAGTCTGTTCTCTATGTATGTGAGTTTGTTTCTGTTTCATAAGTAAGTTCATTTGTGTCACATTTTAGATTCCATATATATGTGATATCATATGGTATTTGTCTTTGTCTGACTTACTTCACTTAGTATGATAATCTGTAGGTCCATCCATGTTGCTGCACGTGGCATTATTTCATTCTTTTTTATGGCTGAGTAGTATTCCATTGTATATATATATATATATATATATATACCACATCTTCTTTATCCATTTATCTGTCAGTGGACACTTAGGTTGTTCCCATGCCTTGGTTATTGTGACTAGTGCTGCTGTGAACATAGGGGTGCATGTATGTTTTTGAATTAGAGTTTTGTCCAACATTTTTTTTTTTAAGGGCACCTTGCCGTCTTGAGGAATGGCAAAAAGGGATTTAGCAAATGGAGGCTGAAATTCCAGTGTGACCAGGTGGTTCCATCCATCTGATGTGTAATAATACCTGCTGCTCCCAGCTCCATCTCATTACTCACTGACACACATAAGTGGATCACAGGAAAATTACTCGTATCTGTAAGGAAATAGCTAATCATATTCTCATTCCTTAAAGAGGCCTTGTTTGGACAGAGGACCTTTCACAGAAGAGGAAAGTAATATGCCTGGAACTATGAAAAATGTTCAATTTCACTTGTAGTCAAAGAAATACAAAAGAAGGGAAATGTCATTTCTCCCATAAATGAATGCACTTATTTGTAAATGAGAAATACCCAGGCTGACTAAAAAATGGCATGATGAGAACTTGCAAACTCTGCTCAGGGGACTATAAATGGCATGGCCTTTCTGGAAATTAATTAGACAAATACATCGAGGCCCTTTGATTAGCATTTCAGCTTCTGGGAACTTTGTTCAGATCTCTGATTGTTTATATAGGTTAAAGATTTTGCAGTGATATTTATAGGGAAAAAAATTTAGAAATAGCCTAAATGCTCAATGGTATGAGAATGTAAATAGTAATTTGTACTGCTTGAAATGCTTATAAGGGTTTTTAATCATGTGGCGGAAATGTTTGTGTTACGTTTAATGGGAACAAAAATAGTCTGCAGTTGTATAATATGATCATCTCAGTTATGTAAAACCACCTGAAAAAACTTGGAAGGAAATACACCAAACTCTAAATTTTTTTATTTTAGCTGATGGGATTTCAGTTTTCTTCTGTATACTTTGAGGTTTTCCAAGGTTGCTTAAATATGCATTTATACCTTTAGAATCAGAAATGAGGTTATTGGAAGGAGAGTTGTACTGGGGGTACTTGCCCAAAGGTGAGATGGATTAATGGCTGACCAGCCCTGCCTTGACCAGTTCAACCCACTAAACTTACTAAATTGATGACATTTAAATGAATGTCCTGCCGTTGGTTCTATGCCAGGACTTTACATTTGCAGCCTAGATGTCGGTCTTTCCAGGGGGTTCCGGAGGATCTAAGGACACTCCTGGGTGGGTGACCTTGTAAGGAATTTCTCCCAGGAAAGGCGTGAGCATCGTTTTTCCTTTCCTCTTTCCTCTGTCTCTTGACCAACAATAGACTGCATTATATCACACTCTACTGCACCCCCCAGCTTCCCTGTTCCTGACAGTTGAGGCACGTTTCAAGTGCCCATGGGGTTCTAAAGACAGCATTTAAGGCAAAATATTGAAGAGTCAAAATCTGCCCCGCCCCCCTTGAAAATCCTTTTTCTTTCTTAAACCACCAGGACTTGCCTCTTACCCCCCAAGATCAAAAGCCAAGAATGAGTTTGTTTTGTTTTTCTCTCCATTTCCACTGACGCCTCTCCTTTCTTGGGAGATCGAATCCAAAATTAATTCCAGGAGGTAGTACTGGAAGGTGGAAGGGGAGCCATGGGTCAAAGAAGGGAATTTTCTTGTTTCTTTTCAAATGCATCTATCTGCATTTGCATTTGTAAAACTCACGTGTGATACAGCTCCGCTGTAGTTCAATATTAGGAAACCAATTTTTGGCCGGCAGTTACTTACAAGCAAGCAGGGAAGCACCTGAAAGATTTAAGGATCTTTGCACAAAGATTCCCCATCCACCCCCAATTGCAATAGGAATTTTCCCTCATGTGCTAAGCTCTGTCTCCTGTGATAGGTCAGCCCTTTTACATGTTCCAGCGGTATGTATGAATCATGAAGCCGTAAAACAGAGAATTGGTTCGTGAAGTCAAGCAGTACTTTCCCTGGGTGGGTGGGTGCCCATCCTGGGTGGGAGGGAGCAGAAGAGTACGCCCCCATGTGGCAAGAGAGAAGCACTGTATCTTTTAGCATCTGGAAAAGAAAGAGCAACCGCTCAGACTTGAATAAAAAATAAATGGTTTTGCAAATGATTGGCTTGGAACTAAGCAAAAATGCCCTCGAGCCATTAAAAGCTAGAGTCCCAGAGGCTAAGAAATTTGGAAAATATTTCTGTAGTTTTAAAAGAAACAAGTGGAATATGAAACTGTATATTAAGATGTATAACCAGGGAATTCCCTGGCGGTCCAGTGGTTAAGACTTGGGCTTTCACTGCTGTGCACCCAGGTGCGATCCCTGGTCAGGGAACTAAGATCCCACAAGCCGTGTGGTGCGGCCAAAAAAAGAAAAAAAGAAATAAAAATAAAAATAAAATAAAATGAAATGTATGAGGAAAAAATAAAATTCAAAGGAAGTGTACCAAAAAAAAAAAAAGTATGTATAACCAATTGCAATAACTAACATGAATCGTACTTTTAGGTGCCAGGTTCCGTGCCAAGTGCTTTACATATGTTTTAGTCCTCATAACAGCCTTCCTAAGCAGATATGGCTATGAAACCCATTTTACTATCAAGGCACTGAGACACAGATACAGCATTTGCCTAAAGCCTTTATGGCTAATGATTGACAGAGCCACAGACCCATGGTTGACAGAGCCATGATCCCACAGTTGACGGAAGCGTGATCCCACAGCAGCCCGTGTGCTCCAGCATCTGTTGTCTCTACCACGTGCGCTGGCCGCAAATGTGCAAAACATCAACGTACACATACTGGACGAGGGGTAGGAACAAGTGGCAGTCAGTGTGTCGGGGATATTGGTGACTCTTTTTGGGTAATGGCCTTTCACGTAGTTATATTTACAGCTTTACAAAAAGGAAACAGTATGAGAATGATGGACAGGTTTAGAGACAGAAACAGGCTGTAGTTCTGAATGTCTCCAAGCTGAGGCGTCTTCTGCCAAGATGGGGAGAACCACGCTGGCTGTTCCTTGAAGATCCACGTGGCTGCTAAGAAGGGCCTCCATGAGCCTTGCTTTCCCTACGTGCCAAGGTTGCTGCAACCCATGTTGAGTAGTTGCTTCACGTTCAGTGTTTCAAATTCAGCCTTCATTATATAAAGGAAGTTGTGCCAATCCCACAGATGACGGAAGAAACAGAACCAAATTTCTCAGCAAACATTGCCACACTCATGTTGGTAATTGAATTTCTTCTCCCCAAGTTATTCTGATTCTCTGGGAAACAAGAAGGAAGGGGAAAGAAATGTAAGTGAATGGATCCTCCTCTTTCCCTGCTTTTGATCAGCCTTTGGATTTTGTGTGTGCACAGTGCATAGTGAATATGTATCACTCTTCATTTTATGTTTTATAGCAGGGGTTTAGAAAGAAGGAGTTTTCCCAGGGATTTGAAGCTTTCTGTGTTTAGCAGATGAGGCTTTGCCTATTTGTGCTAATTCGACCAGATCATCTCCAGTGATATCTTGGGGACATTTTTAAAGCTCTTGTGGCTGGTGATCTGTTAATTAGTGTTGCCGTTATTCGGAGGCCTGAGCTTGTATCACTGGGCCTCTTAGATTTGGCCGGTTACATCATCACAGGGACAGCAAACATCCTGTGTTCCTGCTGAGACTGGCCCCCGGGTTATGAAACGAAGGTTACCGTGGCATTTATCTAGCAAGATGCGCTCAGTCTGATGACCTTGAGTCCATAAGGATTCAAACATTATTTTTAAATCGTCTGTGTATTGTTTTGCTGGAGGGAGGAGTGTAAGCTCCACCGTACTTTCAAAAGCATCGCTGATCCCAAATGGTTTAGAGCCTACGATCTAAAGACATCAAGGCCTTTCACGTCAAGAGGAGGAGGCTTATTCCCTCCCCGCCCCTTCCCCGGCTTGTGCCCACCAGACCTGGCTCTGTTTTTGCTGTGCAATATAACATGTTGGTATAAGAATCACGTCCCTTGTTTGAGGGAGAAGAAAGCAGGGAACAAAAGGTGTCCAATAAGGTCACCCGGTGATTCAGCGGGAAGAGTGAGCTTTGGATCGGTCTGTCTGTTCTCCTGCGGTTCTCATTCTCGAACTTAGCGATGGGGTGCCTCTCCCGGAAGGATGAAGCAGGGGACGGTAGGCCGAGCCCCAGCATTGGGCCCCTTCTTCGTGTGGATTCACAGACGCTTGAGTTTAAATTTTTTTTTTAAATGTTTTTTGATGATGGGCAACCTTGAAGTCTTTCCTTTCCACCTTCCCGAAAGGACTGTAACGCTGTGTCCCGTGCTTGGTGTTAATAAATATGTCCTACTTAACAGCTGCTTTACACTTAAAAACAGTAGGTCTGATGGGTTAAGAAACAGCTTTGCCTGAAATGTTTTCAGGTTTGTCTGCGAGCAGGAGTGATTGATTACAGATACGAGGTTCCCACTGAGCCTTTTCTGCCTTTTCTGGTGTCGTGTAGTGCAAGCTCACCGGACTCTCTCTGAACTAAACATCTGGGGTTTCAGGCTCCTAAATGTCACTGCAGTGACTCACTCGTGACCCTTTTTGGCGAGCAAAGGGGCAGGTCACCACTCCACTCCCCACCCCTGGTCAACCACGGGGCCCTGGTGAAGAAGTGGCTTCTGGAGGCAGAGGACCCAGCTTGACTCCTGAATCCATCTTGGACCGGCTGTGTGACTTGGGACCAGTTCCTCCACCTCTCTGTTCTTCAAGTTCCTTGTTTGTTAAAGGGGGTGGTCTCCACTGCATGGGGCTTTTGTAAGGATCGAGGGTCAATTGAGAATCAGTTCTTGGCATCACCTCTTCCCGGATGTCGCTGCTGACGTTTATCATTTCTGAACCCGACATTGGGTGTTCCTTCCCCAAAATGTCCTTCCTCTTTGCCAAATCCTACTTGACAATTGCCCAGACCTTTCCCCTCCCAGGAAATCTCACGGTTGCTTACTCTGGCAACACCCCTAACCCCATGCCAGGCCTCCTTTAAGTGGTCCCTTTGTCCACGGCGCTGGCATTTTACTAGATGGTGTGCAATGGTTTAAGCAGCCTTTCTGGGAGAGACAAGAGGATTCATTGCTGGGGATGCATCCGGCCTCTCTGTAATGATTTATTTGGGCTATTTTTCCTCGTTGCAGACTCATTAGTGACTGTTACCAAACGGTGACTTATTTAACTTTCTCAAGTGCATCAGACGTTCACACCCTCCCATTTCCCACTAGGAAAGGCAGTGACATCAGTTTTCACATCTCGGGACCCCAAGGCGAGGCGTGCATCCTCGGCCCGGTTAATAACTCTATGCCTCTCGATGTTCCTATTAAATGCGTGTTTGGTGCTGGAATTTGCTAACGGGGCGCCCATCTCCGTTGTTCTCTGTGCATTATTTGCAGGAAATTCAGAGTCGCATCCTTTTGTGACACTGACAGAAATCAGTCTAGCCTCCCATGCTTGTTAGAGAGTGTGAATTTCTGTCCCTTAGATTTACAGGAATGTATTCACGTCTTCCCTGTCTGTCCTCTCTTAAATTATAAAATCCCAAAGGGAGGAGATGGGGTTTTTTTGTCCCTATCAGCGCCCACTGGAGAGCATCCAGATCAGGGCCGTGTGCGCAGAGGAGGTCCAGGGAATCCGTGGTGTCCACTGACTGGTCCAGGAGACAGCTGAGCTCCCTCCATCACCACTCGGCTTCCTTCCTACACGGCACTTGGGCCTGTTTGCTTGTGCCTTTAGTGTCTATGGGCTTGAAATCCCACATGTTCTGTTCAGTTCCACGACCAGCCTCTGCAGCCCGAGTCATCAGGTATTGTCAACAATATAAAAACACCCGTGTGTGCGCAGAAACACACATCTATGCATACACACACAAAGACGGTCTGATATCTGAGGCAAGAAAGATGGTACCCAGCGGTAATCACATGCGTGTACACACACACACACGGACACACACGGTATAGATACCACGTGGTGAATATTTAGCTTCAGCTCGTGCAAATATTGTCTAGGAGGAGTTTTTGCTATCCCCTGAGACAGCTGCCTCCTCCAGAGGCCAGCGTTGTGAGTTGTGCCTACTGACCATTGGAGGGCTGGCGACCCTGGCATTTCAGAGGATCGATAAAAGGCGCCTTCTCCCCAGTGGGTCTGAGATCCAGCTGTTTCTAAGAGAGAACCAACTGGGGAGGAGTGAGTCTTCCTGCTCTTTGGCTGTTTCTTACTGTTCAGGCTGCACTGGCTTGATTTGAATCAACAAACACATAATGGTTTTTCAAAAGAAGTGGTTTTTTCTTTTCATGTTTTTGGCATACAAAACCGTATTCCACTAAGATAGGTTCATCCAGAAAGGGAATCAAAGATCTGGTCCAGTTTATAGAGTGAGACCCTGGTCTTGAAGCACCTGAGGGGGTGAGATAACTGCCCTTTTCTTGCTTTACTTCCAGGAGTAAGGAGAGGCCGCACCAAACGTCCGGGCTCAGGCGTAAAGGAATCCTCAAAGTTTCTTAATTTGACTTTGGGAAAAAATTTCTGCTATTTTCAGCTTAGAGATGAGAATGATTTTGCCTGTGAAAAATTTGTCCCTAGAGAAGGGAAGTAGTTACCACGGAGAGTTCCCTCCTACCCTTCAAGTCGGCTGGACCCCATCTGAGCAGAGCATTAGTCAAGCTTCTGCTGTTTCTTCCCCCAACCTGGGGAGCCATAAAATGTATCTTTCAAACCAGGACACTTTGGGGAGTGAAAGGGGCCACTAATAATCCCCCTGGGATAGCAGAGCCAACACTGGGCTGTCGGGTTGCCCTGTCCTGTGGTGGATGTCCCAAAGACGGGCTCTGGTGACCTGTCTGTGACATCTGGGTCAGGCTCTGCAGGTTCAGATGATGGAGGGACGCTTGTCTCCATCTGTGTCCCCAGGTGTTTCCCTTCCTCTTCCAGGAAACCTGTCTGACAGATCCTTCCCTTGCTGTGAACCGCAGCCTGGGTTCCTTGCCTCAGTCTCGGTCCTGTGTTTCAGACCCAGGCAGTTTGCCTCCATTAGGGATTAGCAAATAACCCAGGAGACCGTGGGTGTTTGGCATAATCTGGCCCTAAGAAATGACACTTTTCAAATATATACCCAAAGGGGAACTTTATTTTATTTTGATTTGATTTTTAATTGAAGTATAGTTGATTTACAATTTTGTGTTAGTTTCAGATGTACAGCAAAGTGATTCAGTTATACATACATGTATATCCTTTTTTCCAGATTCTTTTCCATTATAGTTTATTACAAGACATTGAATATAGTTCCCTGTGCTATACAGTAAATCCTTGTTGTTTATCTATTTTGTATCTGGCAGTGTGCATCAATCCCATACTCCCAATTTATCCCTCACCCCCCAAAGGGGGATTTTTACAAGGAAGGTTAGCTCATGAAACCCAAGGGCTGGGTACCTTAGTCAGCCCATGAGGGTCAGAATGTCCTATGGCACCCAGGCTGCCATTTGTCTGTCTTTCTGTCTGTCTGTCTGTCTGTCTGTCTCTGGCTGCGTGGCTTCCCATCTCTGCTGGTCTCTGTACATCTGTTACCTTCTGTCTCTCTGTCCGGCTGCCCCCTCCTCCCATTCGTGCACGTACGTCGTGGCTGCCCTGACATCACATGACCTTTCGGATGCAGAGCCCACACTGGGGGTCACGTGGTCCTTCCCCATTCCCGTCCCCCATCCCTGGGAGGAGAATCTGATTGGCTGAGCCTGGCATCCGAGTTGGTTCCCCCTGAGTCAGTGTGACCTGTAGAGCAGGGTCACCTCCTGCAGGAGGGAGGGGACGTGTGACCGCAGCCACAGTCCACACATAAGCACTTTGTATGGTCTGAGCACTTTGCTGCAGCCTCTCATTTAATTCTCACAAAACCCTTGTGGCATAGGTCCTGTTCTTACCCCATCTTATAAGTCAGGAAACTAAGGCACAGAGAGGTTAGATAGCTTGTTTCGCACCACACGGCTGATGAGTGGCTGAGTCAGGACGTGAGCCAGGCAGCCTAGTTCCAGAATCTGTGTTCAGTGCTGCTTCTCTTAAACAGGCAGTGTTAGGATGCCCCATTTTCATCTTTTTGCCCTTTTTCTTTTTTTTTTCATTGATAAGTCCTGTACTCAGAGATAACCATGGCTTACTATTTGACATTTATAGTTTCAATCTGTTTTCGGTACATAAATGTAAACAAAATTGTGCTATCACGTTCTATATTATAATTTTTCCATTTAGCAATATATTATTCAAATTTTTCCCATTTTTTTCTAACATCTTTCTTGGAGTATAATTGCTTTACAGTGGTGTGTTAGTTTCTGCTGTATAACAAAGTGAATCAGCTCTACATAAACATGTGTCTTTTTACCCTTTTTAGTACCCGTACGTTGGGCACTGAATGTCTGTTCAAGGACTGATTGATGAATGAATGAGTAAGTGAATGAACGAAGGCGGGGAGGGCCAGGCAGAAGCACACACGGTCCCTTAGGAAGTTAGGAAATAGACCGTTTCCCGGCCCTGGAAGCTTCCTCCGGCTGATGCTTGTCCAAGTACTGGCGTGCCCGTTTTCAAACTACTCTCTCTTTCCGTCCCTCTCTCTTTGCTCAGACAAGAGTGAGAATGGCGAGGCGTATCAGAGGAAGAAGGCAGTGACCGCCGGCCTTCCAGAGGGACCAGCTGCCCCCGTGCCGTCTCAGGGGAACCCGGCGCTGCCCGGCGGCAGCGGCTGGAGAAGAATCGTGCTGCTCATCTTGGCCATCACCATACACAACATCCCAGGTGAGGTCCTGCCCCGAGCGGTCCAGCCTCGGGTCTGAGGGGGACGTGACTCTGTCGGCCCAGCTGCCTGGCTGGAAAGGGAGCTTGGGCAATCGTGATGCCGGTCCTTTCTCGACGGGGCATGGGGGAGGGAGTGCAAATCTTTCTTGAGTTTATTTTTTGGGTTTCCGGCTCTAGATGGATCACTGCGTGTTAAAACTTCTGGTCCCAATTACTGCAGACAGTTTCACTCCAGTTTCCACCTATGAGTTCCTTTCTTCACATATCTGATACCAAGTCATTTGGGCATAAATTCATAGCTGTTGCCCGATAGCTGTGGCTTGCATCTCTCGTAAACACGGAGGGTCTCTGGTTCTTCTTAATCCTTTTTAAAGGTATTGAATTCAGTACAGTTGTACACTGATGTTTGCCTTACCTGCTTTCTTCATGGGGACATCTTTCTGAGATGTCCTCACTGTTACCGAGTCACCACGTGACAGGTCAATAAATCGAGAGAAGAGTTGTTGGGGTGAGGAATAGCGACTTTATTCGGAAAGCCAGCAGACCGAGAGGATGGTGAACTCACGTCCCAAAGAACCATCTTGCCTGAGTTAGAATGCAGGCTTCTTTTATACTAAAAGGGGAGGGAGTGAAGTCAGACATTTCCTGGTTCCGGTCAGACTCCGGAGGGGGTGTGTTAATTTCTTCCTCCCTGCAGTCATTCGCAGGTGGGTCTGGTCGCGATGTCTCCTCTGAGCTGAACAACGGTATTTTCATGCCCATTACCTGGGAGGCAGGGTTCCCAGAGATGGGCCATTATGTATAATTTAAGCTTGCAGGCCACATCCCTTTAGTGACGAATTTGTAACAGAATACAGAGGTTCTTCCCTATTACATTACCAATCTTTTCCTTTTTAACATTTTGGAGTAATTTGTTTTGTGTCTTTGGATTTATTTTAATTGAAAAGAAAACTTATTGGTGTTCTATTTCAAAAATAGTATGTTTTATATAGAGTAACTAGAAAAGACAGATAAGCATAAAAAAAAGAATAAAGATATTATTAAAAAAACAAATGGAGAGACCCTGAGGAACTCCTTGGGTTACATTGCGGAATTCCAGCTCTACTACTTAACTAACTAGTTTATCTTGACAAATGACGTGAGCTCTCTGAACCTTGGTGTTCTCATCTATGAAATGGAGATAATGCTACTACTGAGATAACTGGGATATTATTTACAAAATGAACTACACCAATTTTGATAATTAAATAAGATTATATATATATACAGTCTATACAGTACCTGGGCCATTTGAGCATTTGAAAAGTGGTAGCTGTTATTAGCATTGATAATACTCCTGACTCCTTCAGTCTTGTGTTCTTAAACATTCTGATCCATCTTTCGTAGTTTTGGAACTCAAGTTTGAGTGATAACCTTGCTCAGGGAGCAGCCCCAGGTGATATATTATCTGAGTCCTTGCAGAGTTCATAATGTCAACCTGTTACCCCAGTACAGGAGCAAAGACTTGACTGGGCATAGCTTTTGCTAGAGGCACCTATTTCTCCTTATAGCTCTTATAGATGTTGCTCTGTTATCTTCTGGCTTCAATACTGTGGAAGCGAAGGCCACGGCCAAACCGAGTTTTTTCCCCTGTGTGTACCTTATAGTCTTTTGCTTGTGCAATGAAGACTTTTTTTGGTCATCTTTAAGGAATGAAAATATCAATATGTTGTCTGTTGCAGTATATATATGAAATCTGTCAGAACATCGTGTCTAATCACTCAGCTCAGATCTTCCTCTAGATGAGAAGCATTTTCCTCTCTTATTTCTATCATGATCTTAAGAATTTCTATCATAGGATCGTATAGGCCAATTTGCTGCCAGTTTTTTTCAGCATCTGTTTCCCTCTCATTTCTCTCTTGGCTTTTTCCCTTTGGGTTCTGAGTCAACTATTTTGGTTGTTTTCCGAGAGCTGGCTATTCAGTACATCTTGAGATGATGTCTTACGTGGGACCCCAGCACACAAATCTGACGAAAGTGGATTTGCCTGGGTGGAAGGATCTGGTCATACTCACCCCCAGTATGTTAAAGAGCTCATCGAGAGACCAGGGTCTCTGCAGAGGGCAGCTCCAAAACCTCCACGGTCACTTTCAACCTGTTAAATGCTAATCATTCGAGAAGAGAAGTTACTTAGGCTGTCTTTTCAGTCATAATAGTTAGTGGCTGTCTTTCTACCATTTAAGACTCCTTCTTTAACCAGCTGAAAAAGAATAAAGGTCTAAATATAAATAGATGTGTTTCTGAAGACCCCCTGGGGCTCATTCCCAGAGTCTCAAGCTCCTAACTTCAATCTAAAGGGAAGTTCACTCGCCCACCATTGCCTTCTGGCAGCTTCGTGCCTTTTGATGAGAACCATTTCGAGAGCTTGTCTGTCGCCAGCTTTTCTTTGAAAAGGTCTCTTCTTTAACACTAGCCTTCATGGTTTATTAAAAATTTAACTAGACCTTTGATGTTCCCTGAGACTCTGGGTTTAAAGGTAGATTTTCACAGCAACTAAATGGATAATTGATTTTTTTGAAGTTTTTTTGTCTTGGCTGGTTCAGTTTTATATGTCCTAGGGATGACATTTTGTTTAAAAAAATTTTTTTTTAATGTAGGAGTTAAAAGGAAATCTTATTAGTGCGTGTGCTGTCTCCCAGAGGTTTCTGGAGTGCGGGGACCCACACGCGGACGTGAGCGCACACCCAGGGCGCTTGGGTTCTTATTTTAGACACGTGTGCAAGGATAAATGAGTCCTGAAACTTCTGTAGCTTCACAGCCCCCCCAGGAATCTGCTAAGAGCTCTGGACCCTCTCGTAAGAGAAGGTTGCACACAAACCAGTTACCAGGCAGTTTTGGGTATTCCCACATCTCACGAAGTCCACCCACGGCTCCAGAGCAGGAAGGAACCCCTGCTTTAGAGAAACAAACTGTCCAGCCGTGCAAGCACTTGAAATGTTTCAGGAGGAAAGGGTGATGCCCGATGGAGGCCGGCAGACGGGAGCCCCGCTCACCCCCGCGAGGGGTGGGTGCAAAGGCTCCCGAGGATGGGGGTGCTTCCCCCGTCACCCCACGTTCCTTCTGTGGCTCAGCCCGGGGAGCTGAGTCCTTTGGACAATGGTCTCCCAAGGATACGGCATGTTTTCTGTGAAAGCAACCCCACTCTGTAGCCTTGGAAGCACACTGTCCCTTAACGGGCTCCTCCTGCCACGTCATACAGACTCCTGGGCTCGGAGCCTTCCAGGGGTTTCCAGGCTTTCGGAAAACAGGCTCCCTTTCTGTATCAGAGTGGAATTAAAAATCAACCAACCATCGAGTTCCCACTGATCTCTCTTCATGAGTAGCTTGTGGTCTGTGTACGTGAGAACGTTAAATTTAGAGCTTAAAGGGATTCTAGAACTCATCTCATTCAAGCACTGCTCCATCGGAAAATTTGGTGGGGTTGGCGGGCGGGGGGGCGGCGCGGAGGGGTGGGGTGGGAGGCGTGTGTGTTAATTATCACTGTGGTTCCTTCCAGCTCTGGCACTGGATGATTCGGTGAAAAAGGAGACAAGTAGTACATTGTTAATTGCATTTATTTCACAGTGTTCATCACTCCTTCCTGGGTGACACCTTCCTGGGTGACACCTTCCTGGGTGACACCTCCCTGTATCCTGTGTCTGCCTCTGTCTTGATAGTTATCACTCTGAATGGCAGTTATTTGAATGTATTTGTTTCCCCCCATACATGGAGCTTCTTGCAAGAAGGCCTGTGCCATCTTGTTTTTGGAACCCACGTTACAGTTCATATTGAAGCACATTATATATTTGGGCTCCAGGGATGGCTGGTGCATTTGGGGACCTGGCCTCCTTTCTAGGAGGGGAGTCAGGTGTCTCAGGTGGGCTAAGGGACGCATTTAACTTCTGTGGGTCTCTGGGACACACTGGACTTTCCTTGCTGTTTGACATGATTTATAAAGGTCCATAGAAAAAGAGGCTGGGTGAATCACACACTTTATATTTTCCTCTCATCAGAGCCAGGGGTCAAGTTTGCTTTGCTGGTTGTGACTGTGACACAGAGAGAGCTGGAGGTCACTGCCTGTGTCTCTAGAACAGCAGGACAGTTGATTTTAATTGTTTGGCTTGTCCTCCTTGACGGCTCCTACTAGACCCCATTTCATGGCTTTAAATGAGACACTTGACGTTTTCATCAGAAGTGATTTTGTTTGAGGGAACAAAACCCCACAGATTTATACACTAATATGTTAAGAGTGGTTGGTTATTCTTGGGCTTATGGAGTTACAGGATTATGGCTGATTTTTATTTCCTGCGTGTTTTGTGAGATTTATAACTCAACTTTTCTATAATGAATATTTATGATTCATGTGATCAGATAAAAATGCTTTTGTTTTTATTTTATTTTTATTTTTTTATTGAATTATAGTTGATTTACAGTGCCTTTTTAAAAAATTAATTAATTTTATTTTTGGCTGCGTTGGGTCTTCATTGCTGCATATGGGCTTTATCTAGTTGCGGCGAGCAGGGGCTACTCTTCGTTGGGGAACACGGGCTTCTCATTGTGGTGGCTTCTCTTGTTGTGGAGCATGGGCTCTAGGCACGTGGGCTTCAGTAGTTGTGGCACACGGGCTCAGTAGTTGTGACACACAGGCTCAGTAATTGTGGCGTACGGGCTTAGTCGCTCCGTGGCATGTGGGATCTTCCTGGACCAGGGATCGAACCTGTGTCCTCTTCACTGGCAGGCGGATTCTTTTTTTTTTTTTTTTTTTTTATGGGAGGAAGGAACAAATACTTTTTTTTTTTAATTTTTATTTATTCATTTATTTATTCATTTATTTATTCATTCATTTATGGCTGTGTTGGGTCTTCGTTTCTGTGCGAGGGCTTTCTCTAGTTGTGGCAAGTGGGGGCCACTCTTCATCACGGTGCGCGGGCCTCTCACTGTAGCGGCCTCTCTTGTTGCGGAGCACAGGCTCCAGACGCGCAAGCTCAGTAGTTGTGGCTCACGGGCTTAGTTGCTCCGTGGCATGTGGGATCCTCCCAGACCAGGGCTCGAACCCGTGTCCCCTGCATTGGCAGGCAGATTCTCAACCACTGCGCCACCAGGGAAGCCCCTGGCAGGCGGATTCTTAACCACTGCACCACCAGGGAAGTCCCTACGGTGTTGTGTTGATTCCTGCTGTACAGCAAAGTGATTTAGTTACATATATCTATCTATATCTCGGCCTCCGTGGTCACACTGCATCCTTTTCTGTATCTTATCTCCCCCGCCTCCTTCTTATGAAGACCCTGTGACTGCAGTTTGGGCCCCAGCCAGGTAATCCGGGGTCGTTACCCCATCCACAGATAATCCAGGGTAATCATATCTGCAGAGTCTCCTTTACCAGGAAAAGATGACACTCCCAGGTTCCAGGTATTGTTGGTGGCCTGAGCCTGGGCACTTGCTTCATTCTGCCGTGGTCTCCACATGCTGTGGCTTTGACAAAACAGCACTGAGCGTGTGCGGAAAGGAGCCAACAGCTCAAAAGAAGAACTTACTGAGTCTTCATTTTCCTGGGGCAAAGAGTGAATAGAAAATTCTACTAATAGCCGTGGACCTTTCCAGGGAAAACCCTGACGCAGCAGCCTCCGCTTCACATTGCTCCGCTCCCAGAAACTGGAGGGGCATTTTGTGAGCCAGACACCCAGGCTCAGTCAGTGAGTAAGCTGAGCCCCACTCCAAACCGCAAATCATTGGCAGGAATGCAATGCCCTGATGACACCGGCGGCCACCACTTCCTGGGGCCTTTCGAAGCTCCAGACGTCAAGTGCTCCACGTATATGATTTAGGTATTTGCACCCCTGGTTTACATTTTAGCAACTGAGACCCAGAGAGGTCAAAGACCGAGCTCACGGTCACACAGCAGGTCCTGGTAGACCGTGATTCACGCTTATCTCTATATGCCGCCTCCAGGCTGCCTGTTGCCGTGGGGAGCTCCGTTGTGTTTCTTCCGGTGGATCACAGAGCTTTTCAGCCATGATTCCAGAAAAGTTCAGCAAGTGCGTCTCACTTTTTGGAGCTTGCCACGTCAGATGTTAGCTTCCGTGATGGTCACTCCTGATGCCGCAGGCTCATTTCAGCAAGGAGATCTGGGCGGAGGAAGCCTGGAGCGGAGGCCGCACCCCCGCCAGGGCACCTGCCGCTGTGGACTCCCTGCAGGTATGTGTGCGGGGTGAACACTGTGCAGCCCCGACACACCCACCACCACCACCACCAAGCGAGGACGGTCGGGACTCCCAGGCAGATGGTCACCGCTTCAACCACGTCAAGGAAGGAGACGTGGAGGGAGGGGCCGAGCACAGGACTTAGAGTCAGAAAGGCCAGGGCTTGGACCCTGCAGCCACCAACTCTACTAGCTGGGTGTCCCTACGTAAGATTATGGGAGCCTCAGTTTTCCCAGCTGTAAAAACGGAGATAACATCTATCTTGCTATTCGGTATTCAGGGAAATGACAGCCTGGCAACAAGCAAGGCCACTCTCCGTGTTGCCTGCCATGAAGTGCAGATGGCGACGCCCAGGACACAGTAGGGCCCGAGCAATGTTAATTGTTCCACCCAATTAACAATTGTTAATTGTTAACCCTCCACCTCCTCCTGGTCCCCACGCCCCTCCTCCCACCCACTTTTGGCTTCCCTTTGCTCCCCAGAGATTGTTCAGTTCTGGTCTCGGTGGTCTCGAGTGGGACCATCTCAGATCACTTTGCTTTGCACCTTCAAGAGGTTACACGTGAAGATGCGTTTACTCCAGGAGTTTGGAAACACTGTAATGTTCTCCTGTAATTATCTGATTCTCAGTGGGGAGCCTGACATTATAATTGGCACAGGCTCCTGTGTGGGGTGACATTCTGCTTGGCGTGTTGTGTTCCTGAGCATGTGCCGTAGCAGAAACTCATAGCACGCTCCCAAATCAGGCTGCTGGGTTTGAGCTGAGAACCGGCAGCATGAACACCCAGAGAGTGAAATCGCAGCTCTCGGATCCCTGCGTGATCCCTGGAAAGCGACTCGGCAACTTTGAGATTCGCCGTCAACTCCGGCCCCAAGGCCAGCAGACACACGGATGCCTGTGCCCTACACTCTGGCCTTCAGATCAAGAAGCCTACATTCTAAGGCTGCACATCTCCTAGGTTATGTCCTAGGACATCTCCATTTCCTAGGACATAACCTAGGATGTCTCCATTTCCACATCTCCTAGGTTATGTCCTCCTTCTACCTATTATGTAAATTGAAGAAAAAAGTTGAAGCAAGAGAATTTGAACCTATTTTTGTATCAGGACTCAAAGTTTCCAGTCACCTCCAATTGTCTTTCTACGATGCGCAGGCAGATTTTGGCTGGAACGTGGTTTGCGTGAAGCCCTTTTGGAGGTGCACTGCCCAAAATGCCAGCTACTAGCCATGTGGGCAAGCACAGGCTTTAGAATCAGAAAGGCCCGGGCTTGAATCCTGGAGCCACCAAATGTTCTCCTCTTTATTGATCAGAATTAAAGAAAATGCAGAATCTAGACCCTCAGCTGTACTTTGCCACATGTCAAGTGCTGGAGAGCCATATGCAGCTATGGCTGCCATATTGGACAGCAGACAGAGAACAATTCCATGATCACAGGAAGTTCTATTGGATGGCACTGCTGTTGGATGGACCGCATAGAAATGTAACTTCTCCAGTTATTCAGAGCCTACCCAAGCTTGCCTTGGGACGAGTTTTATTTAGGGAAGACATTTTGTTTCCTGAGATGGTTTTTCTCAGTCATGGGGTGTGTCAAAAAATACGTTATGAATAAAATACTTAGAGATCAAAATTTGCAAGTTATTATTATTTTTTTTCATAAATTAAGGGTGGTACAGGGTCATCCCTGTGGTGCCATCATTCTTGTTCCCTTTGGTTCTGATCTGGTTTTGTGGGGGCGGCACAGGGTGAGGGCGGCTTGTGCAGGGGGAATCGTGCTGCAGGCTTGTGTCACGTCCAGTGTCCGGGGGCAACGGAGAGCTGCTCCCAGGTCAGCTAGTCACCCTCTCCTCTGGGCGTGATGTGTTGTCTTTAGAGAGACGCACACCCACCCCCCGAGCAAGGCGACAGCATTGGTCTGTGTCAGCTTAGCCCGCCACAGAAAATCTGCTCCTGACTCACCCTGGAGTTTGAAGAAAGGACGTTAACTGTCACGTGAAAATCATCGTGGCATTTATTGTCACATTTTTGCTGGGGACACTGCCCAGTTCATCACCCAATTCTCTTAAATATTTATTTCAGAATGCACCGCCTGGAAAATCTTTGTCTCCCTTGTTGAAACGATACTTGTAATTTAGTGTGTATACCTTTTTTTTCACCCTTTGCTGCCAAGAAGCCCAGAGGCCCATTTGCGGCTGAGATAAGAATGGAATGTATTCTTCGGGTCTGATTCTCTGAATTCTTCTCTCATTTTACAACCTATTGTTGTTCTGCACTTTTAACCCATTTCAGAAGGAGGGAGGTTATTAATTGGCACAAGTGATTTTATTCCATTGTCACTAGTCTTCTGTGTTCTCTTTCCTGGTCACAGGTTATATATCTAAGCCAGATACGTGGCCTGAAAAATGCTTTTCTCTGGTTATAATGGGCACCAGATGAGAGGTGATGAAGTCATGTTTACCGTGTTCGGATAATCAATCAGTCAACAGTACTTTCTGGATACTTTCTATATATAGAGCATTGGGATCACCCTTGTCCAATAGAAATATAATGCGAGCTACGCATGTCATTTTCAACTTTCGAGTAGCCATGTTAAAAAAAATATTTAAAAAATCAGGTGAAATTGGTTTTTAAAATATATTTTATTTACCCTAAAATAGCCAAAATATTATCATTTCAACATAGAATCAATATTTTAAAAATTGAGATTATTTTACATTCTTTTTTTTCATACTAAAGTCTTTGAAATCCAGTGTGTATTTTACACTTCTGGCACATCGTATTCTGGATGATTCAAGTGAAATTTTCAGTGATTCAAGTAAAATGTCACCCTACCGAAAAAAAAAATTGTGTGTCATGCAAAAAGATTTTATACTTCTTTCATTTTCAAATTTAAACTTAATTTAATTAAAATTAAATTATTTATTTTCTCCATCATACTAGCCAAATTCCAAGTGTCTTGTAGCCACACAGGGCTAGTAGCTGCCACGTTGGGTTTTTTTTTCTTTAATATTTATTTATTTATTTTGGCTGTGCCGGGTCTTAGTTGTGGCATGCGGGATCTATAGGACTTCTTAGTTGAGACACGTGAACTCTTAGTTGCGGCATGCATGTGGGATCTAGTTCCCTGGCCAGGGATCGAACCCAGGCCCCCTGCACTGGGAGCGTGGAGTCATACCCACTGGACCACCAGGGAAGTCCCACAGTAGCTGCCACTTTGGATGGCACAGATGTAGGTGCTCCCAGAGGTACAAAAAAGAATGCAAGACAGTCCTTACTTTGAAAGAGTTTGCAGTCCAACAGGAGAAAGTTTATACACACATATTATAATACAGTGCCGGATGAATCGATTCTCACAGGAAGTCAGCAGAATCAAGACAAGCTCTCACTGCAAAGGTGTGATCTTTCTTTTGGTTCAGTGAACATCGAAGACTTTGAAGATGGTGCATAAAAAATCATATTTACTGTTTAAAGAGTTGTGATTGAGCCCAGATGTTGTAGGACCAATTGCCAGTGTTTCCATCCACAGTAGAGGGGATGAGAAGAGGCCCCGCACACAGGCAGGCAGGAAGGGTCGAAGCCACTGGCTGGCTGGACATCAGGCTGTTCTCTTTCTTCCGATAGTTAACGAGGTAACTAGGAGGTAATACATAGCCCCAGCACCGACTCGCCTCCATGGGTGCGGGGCAGATCACCTCACTGTCAGGAGTCATCTTTTCTGCCAGAATTTTATCACTTCTGCTCTGTTCAGTTGGGCGGCTCCATCCGAGCCCAAGGCTGCAGTGAGAAATACCTTCAGACCCTTTCCTGCTCCTGGAAAAACCACCCAGGACAGCACCCCCGTGCTGTCTGCTGCCATCCTCAGTAATTGAAGGTATGATTGTGTTGCTAACTAAAAATTCCAGAGTCCCCGCTGGCTTTGCGATGATCTTTGACAAGAGCTGGATTTGTCCTTGCTTCACTGTAAAGAGAATGGTGGCGTTTCTAAAGTTTTGGTTTATAAAAATACCCAGCACCTTCGCGCTAGCCTGAGAACCCACCAAGGAACCGTGCCATCTTCTGACAAGCCTGCCTCTCCCCTGTTGAGTGACCTCATTTGTTCAGAAGCTGTAGCAGGTAACAGGTTTAATCAGTCGCTGACATCCGAGGTGCAGCTTAATCAACTGATAACATTTGAGGTGCGAACTTTCTAATGGTCTCAGCTCATTCGTATTCATATATGCTAATTTTAGTGCACATTAATTATGTATTTAATAAGTCCCTGTTTATTCTATTTTGTCTGTACTCCCTTGATAGCTGTTATGATGTGGCGTTGAAAATAATTAAAATGTTACTGTGTTCTGCAAATACCAATTAACCAAGGATGAATCCTGAAATCAACATTCCATTTTCTTTTCCTTTCTCTGACTAAGTACAGCGAGTGAAATGACACCTAAATGTACTTTGTGGTCCATCCCTGCCCTCGTTGGTTTGTCTCCCTTTTCAGGGAGCTAATTGCCATTCGAGCTCCCCGCTTAGCACAGATGTGACTTCACTTAACAACGTCCGTTGCTTTGGGCTCACATCTTCTTGGTGACGTGGAGACCCCTTCAGAGGTGGTGCACTCAGCCTGGGGATTTGGGCGCAGAGAGGAAAAGATGCACGGCTCCTGACAGCGAGCCTAAAGGTTGCCAGTTGAGTCTGTGTGCAGCCCCTTGGGGGCTTTCCATGAACCCGAGCTCCCTCCAACACCTAGATTTTCAAGCCATTTCAAACCACCCATCTTCAGAGGCCCAACTCTTTAGAGACTAGACAACCCCATGGTCTGTGTTTTTTGGGTATTACCTGCCTGAAGGGGCGGCACCACATCCTCATTCAAGGTCTCGCCCTAATCAGCGGTGACTCTGCCCGCCCTTGCCCTGGTTGGTAGCTATTGGGAGTATATATTTGATCCCATTTCCTGTTGCCCCGGACCTTGTGCCAAAGCTTGCCATGCCCCCGTGTCCTACAAATCACTCAGCACAGTCACTCCCCCAGCCCCTAATCTCCTCCTCCCACTACTTGGTATTTTTCCTGACCCTGGAAGTGCCCCTAATCACCTGATCTTTGCAGCCCCTGCTCGCGGCTTCAGCTCCACCCTCGGCAAAGCAGCTATTGGAAATGGAACTTGGATGAGGGCTTGACGGTGAAATCGGGCTTTTCTACTTAATAATTCCACTCAAGGGAGAACGAACAAGGACAGGAATCTCAAACAGATCTGTCATGTTAATGGGCTCCTGAAAAACATTAATCAGCAAATAACTCACAGCTCCTGGGGACAAGAAAACTTGGAAATTGCATTTGCATTATAGCAGTTTAGACGAGCCAAACCGCGGATAAGTAAGAGTTAGGAATCAGAGTCTCTAGTTTTTATCTCATTTTGAAAATAACTGTGTGATCGTTACGTTTGACAACTTTCAACTTCCAAGTTGAAGGAAGGAAGGTGAATAATTCTCGCCCCAACCCCTACTTCACGGGTGATATAAGAACGAACTATGTTCGTGGAAATGAGCCTGCTGAGACATAAAGGTACCAGGTAAGCAGCAGTGATCCTGATTATTGGACACGGCAGTCGAAAGCGCCGTTTACCGGCACCTTTGCCTTCCAGATCTCATTCCCTTTCAACTTCCGAGCTTCGCACTCATCAGCTCTCTTCTCTTGCTGTCATTAAGGTTCAGAGCTTTCATTTCCAGAGATTCTGTTCACTTGCTCCCCTCTGTATATTCTCAGAAACGCTTCCTGGCGCAGAGATGCTAGGGCAGAGGTGGGGACCTGGTGCCAGGGAAGAAATAAAAATCTCTGAACCCTGTTTTCAGGTGCAAACAAAGTCTTCTTAAATGTCAACCCAGCAACCCTTCTCTTTTAATCAGACGCTTTTCTCCAGCCGAGCCATTTGTTTACGAAAAGTCACGGTGGCATCTTAGCTTTCCTTTTTGTGCCCTGTGCTCCGGGGTCAGCCTCTCCTTCACACAAGGGCCACGTGGGGCTTTTCTGTCGGCCGTGGGGCGTGTGGCGGGGAAGCCAGCTGATGGACTGAGTCACTGACCCCTGCAGAGGACAGAGGAATAAACCAGGGGAGGAGGGTGGAGACGTGGAATTCCAAGCGCCAAGGACTCGGGGGGAATGCCGGGGTGTGCATGGGGTCTGGGGAGGACATTTGGGTCCATTCATCTTTCCGTGCTCCTGGGCCCCTGCCCTGTAAGGGACCAGTTGCTCTGCCCTGATTTGCTTGGTCCTCAAAGACTCCGGATGAGTGCTGGGTTTTACCTCCCGGTAATTCTGAAGAGTGCGCTGTTGCTTAGAGACAGGAGACGGGGCCTGGAGTGAAGATAAGGTTGTCAAGGAAACCAAGCCACAAATTCCCTTGTTTTCCTTCAGGTTGCTGGACAGAAGAGTAAAGGAGTTTTGCTCTGACAACTGGAAGAAGAGAAGTAGCTTCTGCTGCTGTGTGCGTTTTTAACAAATTGATCTGTTATCCAAGACACAGCTGAGTTAGTACCCAAGTTGACAAACAGGGAGTTGAGGTTTGCATCTTTTTTTGTTATCAGTGAGCACTTTCTGATACAGACAGAATTAAGCAACGATTTTAATCCTGATTTCTTATCAGATGTGTGGACCCCAGGACCCACCCCCCGCTGTTACACAACTTGGCTCTTGAATTCGGAGTTTTCATTTATTGTCCCAGCTTTTCTCTTTCCATGGGGGTGAGATGTTCTTTTTGGAGATTTCACAGCAGCAGCATGCCCTTTTCCATTCTCCATCTTTGAATTATTTGCATGTTTCAGATGGTGGTAATCGATAAACCTAGATATCTTCCTCTGAACTCTGGCGCTCGTAATAAAGAAAAAAAAATCCTCACGGCCATCCTCAAGGGATTCTTTGTCAAAGCCACAAAAGTTCACATCTGCTCTATGCTATTGTGTCAGCAGGCTGAAGAATTGAAGGGGACCACATCCAGGAGTGGTACCTAAATGCTCCCTTCCCCCCTGGCGCGTTTAAGGCACAGATAAAGCTTCTTCATATCTCAGAGGTAACAATTTTAGCTGAGAGGGCCCCCAGGGCCATGTGTTCCTCTCCTTCTGTATTAGTCTCCTAGGGCTGCTTAACAAAGTACCAGAAACTGAGGGGCTTAAAGAACAGAAATTTATTGCCTCACAGCTCCGGAGGATGGAGGTTCAACATCAAGGTGTCGGCAGGGTGGTTCCTCTGAGGCTGCAAGGGAAGGGTCTGTTCCAGGCTCTCTCCTTGCCTTGTAGATGGCCGTCGTCTCCCTGTGTCTCGTCACGTTCGTCTTCCCGCTATAAGTGTCTGTTTTATAAGGACACCAGTCACGTTGGAGTCGGGACCCACCCTATTCCAGTGTGCCCTCATCTTAGCTAATGTATCTACAACAACCCTATTTCCAAATAAGGTCACGTTCTGAGGTCCTGGGGGTTAGGACTTCAGCATATGGGTTTTGTGGGGCACAGCTGAGTCCATAACACCCTCCGTTCAGAAAGACAAGACAAAGGATGTTTACCCTGCCCCTTAAAAAACCTGTAATACGAATATAAGCCAAATATAATTAATCAACTCAGATGAGTATATTGATGGCATGCCAATTAGTCTGTAGCTGACACAAAGCTGGGAGGGACAGGTAATTTGTGGGATGATTAAGTCATTAAATCAGAAGATCTCAACACACTGGAATTCCGATGGGCTCTAACGAGGTGAAAATGAGTAGAAACAGGGACCCAAGCAGAGTCCTGAAATTAGATCCCCCAAACACGTGATAAAAGCATGTTCAGGAGCAAGAAAAAGAATTTGGGTTTTAATTCAGTAAGAGACATAATCGTTCGTTCAGTCATTTACTGGTCTCAGTATTCATTGCTCACCTCCTCTCTGCGAGGCATTGAGGAAGCCCCGGGAAGCTAAGTCAACCCCAAGAAGTGGTTCCCCTTGGGGCTCCTGGTCCATCTGCGCCCTCCTCCGAGTACCCAAGGGTAGAAGACAGCTCCACACCCGTGGGCCTGCAGATGAGAGTCTCCAGCCTGCTGGGCTAGAAACTCGAAGAGGAAGCAGTGGCTCAAATGACTGGACCTTTTAGGCTGGAGAAAGCAGATGTGGGTGATAGAATCTAGTTTCCATCTTAGAGGGACCACCATGGCGAAAAGACTCTGGGTTCATCCTGTGTTCCCTTCCAAACCGGAAGTAGAACCAAGGAGTGAAACGTACAGGGGAATAGATGTTAGCACAGCTTAAGGAATAGCTTTTTTAGTTAGAACTGTCTAAAAATGAAATACCCTGGCTTATCTTGGGAGGTCATGGCGTTGTCATAGCCAGCATCCATTGAGTGCCTACTGTGTGCCAACTTGCTCTTAACATTTTTCGGTGAAAGGAAGCCCAGGATCTGCTGTAGTCAGCCATTCCTACATCTGCTATGACACAGCTGGCTCCCAAGAACCGCTGAAGTCAGAAAATGCTCATGATCAAGATAACTACTTCCTTCCCCAGGCCACAGAGTTTGGAAGGCATAGTTCCTTGTCTATTAGTGGATTAGAAGTGAATTTTTCTTTTAGAAAAAGAACTCTGTTCTTCACATCTCTCTGCTTCAGCTTGGGCTGAGCCATGGTGTATGAAATCTAATCTCCGCTACCAGGAAATGATTATTTATCTGAAAGCTTCCCTAAAATCCATTAGGTGCTCTGCTGTGTTAGTTTGGGATGATAGAGTTCGTGGCGATGCTGTTGGCACTTTGGGTTTTTTTGTTTTTTGTTTTTGTATTTCACGCGAGCCCTTCTCCGTGCGTGGCCAGCAATGAGTGAAGAGATTAGGAGCCCTGCACCAGCTGCAACTGACAGATGCCTCTGCAGGTCTGGATCACCCTCTCCACTAGCCTGGAATGTATTCTCCAACCCCCGTTGCTTTGCTTAATATGCTAGCTTTGCGCTCGTGGATAATTTGCAAATGCTCTTCAAGCGACTGTGCCACCGCTTTCCAAATGTTTTGCTTCTAATTAAGAAAGGGAATTGAATGTACTCTTGCCTGGCTAATTTTTTTTTTTTTTTCTCCCTAGCACAGGGATGGGGGTGGGAAGAAAGAGCAAAAGAAATAGCTAAGAGATGTTTTAAAAAATAACTCCCCAATGCCACCATTGCTCAAAGCTGTGTCTGGGAGTTTATGCCTGTAAAAGGTGTAGGGATCCCTGAGTTCAAGCCCAATCTGAGGAATACGGTCGTGGAGATATACATATACTCTACAACCAGAAGACCACTGTCAGGAACTTTTCTCAGCCCACAGAAATCTTGTCAAGATGCTTTCGAAGGAGGCATGTGGGACTTTGAAGACCATGGTATGTAATCTCTCCAGTGGTCTTTCTGATTTCCCAGTTAGGATAAGGGGTTGGCTGCCTACACAGAAAACCTCAAACAATGGTTTCTTCTCTCATTGAAAAGAAGTCTGGAGACAGGCAGTCCAGCATGGGTACGGCAAATACAAAACAAATCCAGAGACATAGGCATTTTCTAGTTTTTTGCTTTGCATGTGGCTTTAAAGTTGCCTCATAGTCCAAGATCGCCATTGGAGCTCCAGCCATCACTCCTTTCTTCCGATAGTACCAAGGAGGACAACTTCAAACTCTTGCTCTGCCTTCAGGAAAGTTCAAGTACACCGTGTTCTCTTGCTAAGAAAAGGGGGAGAGCAGATATCGGAAGTCAGCATCAGCTCTGCCCTACACAGTGGTTTACCAGAGAGTCTCAGAACCAGTGATGTGCTTAAGCTACCTCTTGAAAAGGGCCCCCCATTCAAGACCACTCCCTGCAGAAGTGGCAGTGTGGTGGTGAAGAGCCCACTGGAGTTTGAATCCCGGCTTGGGCACTCACTAGTCTTCTTGCGCTAGCTGTTGAATTTCTTTGAGCCACCATTTTCTCTGTGTAAGATGGAGCTAGTTCTCTATGCCTTATGGTGTTGCCATGGCCAGTGGTCTACTTTCCAAAACTGGCAGGTCTCTGGTGTCATTCTTAATGTTGTTCTCTTACCATCACCTCTTCATGGGCTTACTGCATCCCTCTGTCCTACCTGGGCTACACCTTTCTCATGCATTTCTTCTAGAACCTTCTGAATTTGTAGGGTAACATCATAGAATGGCTTTATTTTCACATCCCTGTCTATCTAACTCCCCTGTTGATTCTCCCTTCCTCACCCCTGGATGCTTTCACGAGCAGATACCTAAATTTTCCAGTAAGTCTTGGGTTGATGAGCCCTTTCATTGTCATGTTCAATGCTGACGAGCCAGTCCACCGTAACTTCAGTGCCGCCTCTCCACCAAGAGCTCCTGGTCTGATTAGCCTTAGCGGCCTACAGTGGGTCGGAGGTGGGTGGTCTCTCTTTTCCTTGTGTGTTTTTTTTTAACCCCCTATTTTGCTCATCTTGCTGGTGCCTTGCAGTTGAAGGAAGAGAGAAGGAAGAGGTGGGGAGGCAGCTGCCAGAAGGTCTTCCCTGAAGGTCAGGGTTGCGATTCAGTGCTGGTGCCCTCAAGGTAGCATATTCTCAAGTGTGGAACCTGTATCTCATGGGGTCCTAATTTGGAGGGGTCTTCTGAGCCTCTTCATGGGAATACCCACTGGTGGGGGCAGGGCTTCTTGTGATGACCACTTAGGAGTCCCCCTCACCCCCAGTGGTCCTCTCTGCACCAGTTCCATGAGAGTCAATGTGCCCTTGTAGGTAGACCTCTGAGGGGTGAACCTTTACAGATTGTATCAGGTCCCCTTCGCTTGGCCCCTTTGCCCTCTGGAAATGCAGGCTACTCCCAGGCAGCCCCCTCTCCTCAGGCTGCCACTGGAGTTCTCCTAGCCACCTTCTGCCCTCGGGACTCTTCCAGGAGACGGTCAGAGAGCAGTTCCCCAGGGAAGCGTGCCGAGCTCTGCAGGCATTTTCCTTGGGGCGGCCCCTCCCTTGTCTTGAGTAAGGAGACGTTCTTTCATCCTTACTCTGATAATTCTCTTCAAGGGGGTCTTTGGTATGGTTGTCCTCCTTGCTCCCCCACTTTGCCTGGGACCACTGGGGAGCAGCACCGTTCTGGAGGGACCGCTCCTCACTAAGACCTGCGCAGAGCATCAGGCCCCTCTGTGTAGATCGGTACCGTCCAACAGAGAGAGCGTCCTACGGTGATGGAAATAGTCAGTATCTGCCCTGGCCAATATGGTACCCACTAGCAACCATATTGGATATGCGGATAGTAATCTTATTTAGTTTTAATTCATTCAAATTTAAATAGCCACACGTGGCTACCGTATTGGACAGCACGGTTTTAGAACGAGAGGGTGATGCTGGTTGTCTTTGTCAGCAGCAGTTCTGAGACCAGGTAAGTCCCATGATATGTCTCCCTGCACCCTTTCAAGAAAGTCATCCTCAAAGCCTTATAACCAGCCATCCCCAACGATAAATAAGTAGCACTGTCAGTGACAAGTTTTCAATGTTGGGTCCCAAAGCCACACTAGCAGGGAGATTGACTCTAGTCTTTGTTAATGGGGTGTAGGTGTCCTTCCTTGAAGCCCCCCTCTGTGCCATTCTGCCCTAACCATAGGCATTTTACTCTTTTCAAAAGTAATGTTGGAAGTCATAGCTCTGGCATAGCTTTGGACCACCTGTTAAAAAGAAGCTCATTGCTTTCCTGGCAGAAGAAATCCCAGAGGTGCCATAATGGGCTTTTGGCTGAGTGATCAACTTCTGTTTTTCTCTCCAGGGAGTGCTTGGTAGATTGGATGCTGCCGAGAGTTGCAAAGGATTCTGGTGATATCCCTGATTATAGAGGAGGACAGAACTAGTTCCAGGGTTTGATACTTGAATGCAGTTGACCTTAGTTCTGGTCCAGCATGATAAAGAGCCATGCTCTTTTACCAAGTTAATCTGAGTACAGTGACAGCAGAAAATTAAGTTTATGACTCGGAATGTGCAATAGCTCCACTTTTTCTAGTTAAAGGAAAGGGGTGTCTTATTAGATTTTTAAAATCTAGTTTTGTTTTGTTTTGTTTTAGGGTACTTTAAAATGAATACAATTCTATTACTTCAAAAGATAATTTAAAGTCCCACGATAGACCAGAAAAGAGTTCAGTGTCAGTTAGGATTCTTTGTTTGCAAACAACAGAGGTCAGCTCTGGCCAGCTTAGTCATACCGAGGAGTTTATCAGAAGTATAAGGAGTAACTCAGAGAATCAAAAGGAAAACAGAATAGCCAGGCCTTGGAGGACCAAGGGTGAGACATCCCAAGATTGCAATGGTAGATGTGAGCTAATAGACGGTCTCTTCAAAGGGCTGACACCATAATGACTCAGAAACAACTCTTTTCTGCCCCTGTATTGTTCAGCTCAAGGTTTAATTCTGGAAGAGAAAATCTGATTGGCCTAGTCTGGTGGGGTTTCTCAGAGAAAATCAGAGTTCTGTCTCCACAAAGAAGAGGTAGGGATTCTGAGCATACGAAAACTGAGCCCCTCCCAGACACAGTGCTTCTTTAAAGACCGTCAAAATATTTGCAGGCACGGGAGGAAGTTATAAGAGCAGACTTTGTATTTATCTTTGCAGTTTTTATCCATGTATCATACAATAGTAAAGTTCATCATGTAAAGGGGACTTTGGAAATTATTTAGTTTACCCACTTTATCCAGATCAAGATACTGGATGACTTGTCCAAGCTTCCACAGCTGGCTAGTGGCAGAGATGGGACCAGAAGCAGGGCTCTTGAGCTGTTGGATGGTCCTGCTACTATTCCACTCTGCCTCACTCATCAGCAAAAGCTTTTCAGTTGCTTGAAAGCACATTACCTTCTTGTGTGGTTAACCATTCCTTCTGCAGCCTTACAGTTGTAATTGAATTGCTTGGGCATCTTTGTAATGGTTGTATCCAACCCTAGACTGTAGATTCTAAATCATTCAGGTTCACATTACTTTTTATTGTTGCTCTGGTTTCAAATAGCGACCCAAATGTCTAGGATATAATGGTGCTGATTCTTACACTCGACTCTGGGGGAAGATCCGCTGAAGGAAAAAGGCTGCCAGCCCATCAAACTGAATGCCCAGATACTTGTCTTCCCACAGAAATGATCTCTGGTTAAATTAAGATGACCTCGGGGAGTAGCTTTCTCTCCAAACATAATATGTTTAGTTTTTCTTATTTTTGGCCAAAGGAAATACAATATCATTTTTTATTAAAGCCAAGTTCGAGGTGGGGGAAAAAGGCAGTTTATTCACGGGTCCATTAAGTTGGCTGGTAGAGATAGTTACTCTCTCCAAAACCTTATATTGTTAGACAGCTTGGCTTATAGAATTTTTATTGTGGATGCATCAGCTTTATTGTAGATTTCATAGGTTTATAGATATAAGTCTTTGCTTTAGATCCAATATACTTTATGGCAAAATAAGGCTCTTTCATCTAACAGTGTCTGCTGTATTCATCTCACTGAGGTACTTAGTTGAGTAGAGAAGACACAGGTGATGTGGTCTCTGAACGCTGAGAGCTTCTCATCCCGTCAGTGGTGGGAGGATAAGAGCAAAGACATTGTGTGTCTGGTTGAAAAGGAGGAAAGAGATAGAAGACTTTTTTGTTAAAAAAAAAAAAAATCCCACCTTTTACTCAGTGGTCAAAGAATTTAGAAGTGAACATTAAAAATAATGTTGGACTTCCCTCGTGGCTCAGTGGCTAAGAATCCACCTGCCAGTGCAGGGGACACGGGTTCAAGCCCTGGTCCGGGAAGATCCCACATGCTGTGGAGCAACTAAGCCCGTGCACCACAACTGCTGAGCCTGTGCTCTAGAGCCCGTGAGCCACAACTACTGAAGCCTGCGTGCTTAGAGCCCGAGCACCACAACGAGGAGCAGTCCCCGCTCGCCCTAACTAGAGAAAGCCCACGCGCAGCAACGAAGACCCAATGTAGCCAAATAAATAAATAAATAAATTAATTAATTAAATAATGTACGTCATGGCTGAAGCTCAGAAAAGGTGTGACTTGCCAAGGATCACATCACTGAACCCAGAGCTGGAGGAGGAAGGATTAAGCTCTGTGTTTTAGTTACAGCATCTCAGTGACTGCACCTCTGATGTACAAAGATGCCCGGCCCGTCCTCTTACTTCTGAGACCCAGGTGGGTTTCTAAAAATATAATGTATCTTTTTTTTTTCCTCAGAAAATATTTTCCCACAAAGCTTTAAAATTATACTTTGTGATGTTTTTTCTTTTTAAAAAATCAAGTTATAACACATGCACAGTAAGACATCTTAAATATACACCTCAAAGAATTTTTACGTATGTCTACAACCCTGTGACCGCTATTCAGGTCAAGGCAAAATATTTCTAGCAACACAGAAGACTTCCTTACCTCCCTTCCCTAACTTATTTTATCATAAATAGTTTTCGCCTGTTCTTGAATATCGTTTAGTGGAATCATACTGCACGTTCTCTTCTGTATCTGGCTTCTTTTGCTTTGAGATTCTTTCATGAATATGTTGCATCCATTTACTATTATTATTATTATTCTGCTGAATAGAATTCCACTGATTTATATATGCTGCCATGTATCCATTCTGCTGTGGTTGGATACTTGGGTGTTTCCAGTTTGGAGCCATTAGAAGAAAAGCCATATGCGTTTTAGTGGACATGTACACTCATTTTTCTTGTATATACCTAGGGATGGAATTGCTGGGTGAAGGGTAGATATATGTTTAGCTTCAGTAGATTAACCAATACTGTTTTAGAATTGGGAAAGACATTTTCTTACCATACTATTCCGTGATTATTACTACTAGTGTTTTCTCTATTTTAAAAGTTAAACAAAACAGAACAGAGACTTCAGATAGTTAAGCAAACTTCCTTTAAACATGGCAGCTTTAGCACCTGCATTTCTACTTCTTCCCCAAATCCCACTAAAATGACAGGTACCGCTTTCATTAGTGGAAAGGATCGCCAGGTGTGACTGGAACAGGTGTCTCCCTATTTCCGTGCTTTAAAGGATCTCGGGGCCAGAGAAGTTTGACACAAGTCAGTTCCATCTCCTGGTCTCCGCCGTTGGAGCCTCGAGTTGATGTGGGAGCCCACCTGCCATTCCCGAGCGAACTGATGAGGTCATCTTAAAATCCAAGCCTGCAAACAGGGGGAAGGGAGGCTTGAGGCTGTGTCTCACCCATCAACAGAGGGAGGGAATGCCGGCCGGGTCTTCTGCCCTCATGAATATTAATCCGCTGTCCTCAGATGCCCGACAGCACTTAGGACAAACCGAACATCAGGCGTCGCGTGCGGCCAACTCCACGTGCTAACTGCAAAGTCCACTGAATTAACAAGCTGGTCTGCTGTTGCCGGCACCCCAGCTCGCCCGTCAGCCTCCCTCGAGCTTCGCCTCTGTAGAGGCCTGGGATGCCAGCAGGCCGGGGTGAGGGTGGGTGAGAGTTTCATGTGCAGCCTGGAGGTGAGGGTGGGATGGGGTTTGTTCAGCAGTCCCATCAAGACCGCAAGGGCTGGAGGTGGGGGCGTTCTCAAAGAAAGGCGGGTGCCGTCACCAAAAGTAGGGGCAGGGATGCTGATTCTCAGGTAGGATTGCTCATGTGAGAACTGAGCCCCTCCCCCACCCACCGCGACTCTTGAAATAGTATCACGATATTTACACGCACAGGAGGGAGTTACAAGAACAGACCTGGTATTTATTTATCATCGCACTTGTTCATCCATGTGTCCTAGAATAGTAAAGTCCTTCGCTGATGGGGACTTTGGAAATTATCTAGTTTACCTTAGCGTGCTCACCCTACAGATCAAGAAACTGGCTGGCTTGTCCAAGCTTCCACAGCCAGGTAGTGGCAGAGATGGGACCAGAAGCAGGGCTCTTGAGCTGTTGGGTGGTCCTGCTACTACTCCACTCTGCCTCCCTCATCAGCAAAAGCTTTTAAGCTGCTTGAAAGCACATTACCTTCTTGTGTGGTTAACCATTCCTTTTGCAGTCTTAGAGTTGCAGTTAAATTGCTTAGGTATCTTTGTAATAGATTGTATCCAACTCTAGACTCTAAATTCCAAGTCATGGCCACACACCCTGGCCTGGGCTGGGAGTGGGAGTGAAGCGGGGTGCATGCTTCCAACACGGGTGTGTGGCCCCCTTCTGGCTTTGCACTGGGGCCAGGGCTTTCCATGACGGTGGCTGCTGGACAGAGATCCATGCAGGACTCTGGGGAAATCATAGATGGTGATTCCACGATCCTAGGACTTCACATTCAAACGTGGGGACTCAGAATAAAAATATATCAGGACAATGTTTACAAAGAAATGTAGAAACAGGAACAAGGGCTCTGGCATGGACTGCAGGCGTTTGTCTCCAAGAGTTCATTTCGTGTGTAAGGTTGGTGAGAATGGGGTGTGATTGATGAGGCCTGAGAAAAAGAAGGGCATCTTACCACGGGGCGGCAGCAAAAATACCTGAATCCTGGCTGAATCATCTTCACCTCCATGGTCCTCCTCACCTCCCCTCCGTTTAAGGCCACAGTGGGGAGCTTGGCGGAAGGATGAAGTGAGACTCATCCTTTATTCTATTAAATACCTATCAAGGGTCCACTCTGTGCCGGGCGTGGAGATGCAAAGCTGAGAAAACTGATGGGATCTGCCCTCTAGGGTCTGAGGACTTGGCTGGGGTGGGGTCAGCTCTCAGTGGGTCTGTTGCCAAACGATGGAAAAAGGACACCAGAAGGAACCTCACCGCGGGGCTTACCATCATCTTTTAAACTCTTTAAGCCCTGCGTCCACGAAGGAAGTGGCACGCCATACCTGCCTAGCGCGGCACAGCCAGGCCCCTCGGTAGCCTGTCTGGCTTCTTTGCGTCCCCTGAGTGTGTTGGTTTTCTCTGCCCAAGAGTTCATGCCCAAGCAGGTGGTGCAGATTCTGGATGCAAAGATGCTTCAACCCTGGAAAGGTTCATGGTCCTTAATTGTTTCTGCAAAGGCAGGGACACAGCCAGTGAAGTCTGCATTTGAGGTCACTTGCCAAGCCCTTGGCTGGCCGAAAGGCTGGCTGGAGAGTGTGACCCCATAACAATATTTGCGAGCCCAAGATTCTGGAAGCATTGCCCCTGCTGTACCGTGTGGGATGGAGCTGCACTGGGGGTCCTTAACCAGGGGCAGTGAGGCCGGGGGCAGGTGCTTCAGGGTTGCAGTGTGGCTAAAAGCAGCACATGGCATTGAGATTTAATCTGCTGATGGGAAAACCAAAGCCCTTGTTTCTACAAACAAGAAAGAAAGACATCCCATTTAAAAAAAATTAATTTTTTTTGAATTTTTAAATTTTATTTTATTTATCTATTTATACAGCAGGTTCTTATTAGTTATCTATTTTATACACATCAGTGTATACATGTCAGTCCCAATCTCCCAATTCATCCCACCACCACCACCACCCCTCCACTTCCCCCCTTGGTGTCCATACGTTTGTTCTCTACATCTGTGTCTCAATTTCTGCCCTGCAAACCGGTTCATCTGTACCATTTTTCTAGATTCCACGTATATGCATTAGTATACAATAGTTGTTTTTCTCTTTCTGACTTACTTCACTCTGTATGACAGTCTCTAGATCCATCCACGTCTCTACAAATGACCCAATTTCGTTCCTTTTTATGGCTGAGTAATATTCCATTGTATATATGTACCACATCTTTATCCATTCGTCTGTCGATGGGCATTTAGGTTGCTTCCATGACCTGGCTATTGTAAATAGTGCTGCACTGAACGTTGGGGAAGACATCCCATTCTTGTCTGGTAGAAGGGACCATGCGTTTAAAAGAGCTGAGGCTGGGTGCTTGCCCTTGCGGGTCCCTCAGGACCGCTCAGTGGCTTGTCCCAACAGGCAGAGGGATTCTGTGGACACTTGCAGTCTGGGGCTGGCTCATCTGCGATGGGGACTTGGACACATCCTTTGGGCTTTGGGAACACAGCCAGCTGACGCATATGACCATCCTCTTTCTTGCTTCCCCCAGGGCATCTACAAAGCCTTGCCGGTTACAATGCACAGTTCTCTCTTGTCCAACAGCTAGAAATGACTTTTCTAGCCCTTCCCCATTCCTTGATGTTGCATCTCTTCGCTCCCTCCCCTCCCCACTCACATTGGCCAGTGTGATTTCAGGGCCAAGTTTATCCCTGGGGCCACAAGCCTACTCTCCACCCAGGAGGGGAAATCCTCTTATCTCCCTCCCTGGGTTGTATCTCAGAGGCTGCAGCTTCAGAGTTGAGATTCTTCCCCTTAATCAGAGCTGTACTCTATTGAGAGTCTTCTGTGGGTCACGAAAAAGATCTCTTATCCTCACAGTGATTCTGCAGAACTGTAATTCTCATTTGATAGATGGCGTGGTATATTTTTGAAGCGTTTTAATCCAAATGTACGGAAACTCTTATAGAGTGTTTTATCTACATTGTGAAGTTTTAAAAAAAATTTTATTTTAAATAGCTTTATTGAAATATAATTGATGTACCATAAAATCTACCAGTTTTAAATGTACAGTTTAAATGTACAATTCAGTGTTTTTTTGTAAGTTTATAATTGTGCAAACATCCGTATAATCCAAATGTAGAACTTTTATCACCCCCAAAGGCCCCTCACATCCATATGCATACATAGTAAATTTTCTAACAGCTCTGTTGAGGTATAATTGACATACCATACAACTCACCCATTTAAAGTGTACAGTTCAATGGCTTTTAGTATATTCAGAGTTGTGCAACCATCACCCCAATCAACTTAACAACTTTTCACTGCCCCCCAAACCCTGCACCCCTTAGCCGTATTCCTCCCCAGACCTAGGCAACTGATAATCCGCTTTCTGTCTCTACAGATTTGCCTGTTCTGGACGTTTCATACTAATGGAATCGTGTAATATATGATCCTTTGTGTCTGCCTTCTGTCACTGAGCATAACATTTTCAAGGTTCATCCATGCTGCAGTCCGTGCCAGTACTGTATTCCTTTTTACTGCTGAATAATATCCCATTGCGTGGCACAGTAGTTTTAAGTGTCATCTTTGAGTCACATGATATAAATATACTACTAATTCTGGCATTTCACTTTTCTGCTCCTTTCATTCCCTGTTTTCTAAATTCTAGACAGCCCATCCCATTTCCGGAGCTGGCTTGCAGTACCCTCCCCGCTCTGGACTCTTTGTTTTCTCCTTCTCAATTCTCTATCTGTAAACAAGCAAATCTCTCTAACATCCTGCAAGTCCTTCTTTTGGCCCTGCTGTCCTTTGAGTCATTGTCTTCTGCCTCGCCCCTTCCTCAGTTTGCTTGCAGTGTCTAGTCCCCTATCACTTCATGAAAACGGTTATATATTAATCTGTTGCCCCCCTGGTTGCTAAGTCTCTTAGCTGCTTTTAAATTCTTCTGCATCTCCTGGTCCTAGTGGAGCATTATACAGTTTTGACTTTCTCCTCCTTCCTCATTTCTGGAGTGCTTTCCACATTTGGCTTCCACTCTGCCTTTTCCTGGTTTCCCTCCTGCTTGCTTGCATTCACGTGATCTCTCTCTCTCTCTCTCTCACGTATACATGCATGAACAATGCATGTGCACACACGCCCTTGCACACTCACACACACTCATTCATGTCCGAGTGCACAAGCCAAACCCTCACCAGTTCCTCTTCCCTCAACCACCAACCAAGGCAGGTCCCCCACCCTTGGCCCCTTTCTCTCTTGCTTTGGCCTTCTCACACCCCCTCGGGTTTTCAACTCTTGTTGTCCAAATGCTTCTCGTTCTCTACATTTGGACCTTTCTTCTTTCTCAAGCTCCCCCTTATCGCTTCACTCCGCTAGCTAGATGCTGACATTTTGTCATGGACTGAATGCTTGTGTCATCCCCAAATTCACATGAATTTTGAAGCCCTAACCACCAGCATGATGGTATCTGGAGGAGGGGCCTTTGGAAGGTAATTAGGTTGAGATGAGGTCATGAGGGTGGAGTCCTCACAATGAGATTAGTGTCCTTATAAGAAGAGGAGGAGACCAGAGCTCTGTCTCTCTCCACCTATGAGGACACATCCATCGAGAAGACAGCTGTCTACAGCCAGTAAGAGAGGCTTCACCAGAACCCAACCATGCAGATGCTCTGATCGTACACTTCCAGCCCCAGAACTGTGAAAAAACACATTTCTATATTTTAAGCCACTCAGTCTATGGTGTTGTGTTATAGCAACCCGAGCAGGTTAAGACCCATTTGGATAGGTTGGGGTGTTTCACACTTCACATATGTAACCCAAGCCTGTCTCATCCTCTCTCCACCAGGAATCCTTCCTTCTGTCAGTGATAACAGCAGCCTCCCTGGAACCCAAAGCAGACGCCTCAGTCTTACGTCCAGCCCCCTCCTTTCTAGATCTGCACTCCCAAAGTCCCAAGTCAAGTCCGCTACTCCCTCTTGTTCACTCCTGTGAGAGAGAGAGGTGGGGGGACACTACCTCCTTCATGCCACAGGGCACTCACTCCTAGGCTGCCAGATCCTAGATGCAAACGCCGGCATCAAGCCTTCCACTCCTTGGCATGAAGCGCCCCCCAGAGGCAGCCTGAAGAAGTGGTTATGAGCCTATACCTGGAAGCAAAGGACCTGGGTTTGGGTTCTGACTCTGCCACTAGCTTGGGTTGGATGCTTGATATCTCTAAGCATCAGTCCCCTCATCTGGACAGCGATGGTTGCATCTCATGGTTTGCATCTCATGTGTTAGTGGTGAGGATTAGACGAAGCCGTGTCTGTCAACTTGGCACTTACGAAGAGCCAGGAAATAGACCCACTGGTCTGATTATGTGTACTGCAATCAATCGGCCTTCCCCAAACCCTTGGCCCTTTTTTTCCAGCCTTTCCTGGAATAAATAGCACCTCCCATTCCCAGCACCCCATCCTTTAAAGCCCTTGTCTAATGCTGTCTTCTTCTTGCCTGATCCCCTTGCTGGAAGGGAAGGAGGAAGAAGGAAAGACATTCAAGGCCTCTGTACTGCCGGTGGCCGCCTTGTTCCTTACCGCAGTCAGTGATCACAAACCCATTCTGCAGCTGTGGAAACTGAGCCCTGCAGAGGTTCCACATCGCCTCCCGGTAGAGTAGACTGCTGGGCATTCCTCAGGCACATCGTTGTTTTTATTTATTATCATTCCCAGTAATATCTGTGATCCACGTGCTGCTTGGATCGCAAGTATTGGTGCACACGGGAACCTCGCGTCCTCAGTTAGAGCGTAAACTCCCGGTGGGCAGGTCCTTGCTTCGTCTCAGGCTGTCGCAGTGCCCTGCGCGTGGAAAGCAGAGCGCACTCCTCGTGCACGGGCAGGGAGTAGTTTGGGAGTAGTCTTCCCCGAAGCGCTGCGGGAATTTGGGGAGTTACCGCCCCAACTCCTGCAGAAACTCTCAGGGGTGCCTCATCCCAGTGGGCAGCTCCGTTCTGACAACTCTTGTGTGAATCACTTATTTAGCCTGTGGCATCTGCCACCTTGCATTATATTGTCATTTACCCTTTTTGTGTGTGTGTGTGTGCGTGTGCATGTGTGTGTATGTGCGTGCGTGCGCGCTTGGAACATCAGGACCGGGGATGGTGTCTTGCCGTATACCGAGCACTTCCCGTGTCTTGCACGCAGTCAGTGCTGCGTCTGTATCGGGTAGGGTGCTGCAACACTCTTGGATCTCGGTGTGTGCGGTTTGCTCTGGACATTGCGTGTCCTCTCCAGGGCCTGCGTTCTGGCCTCCCATTGGTGAAACATTGTCTCCATCCTTCCCTCTCCCTACCTTTCCCCGGCCTCCCTCCTCTGCCTCCTGCCCCCGCGCCCCCCATCTGACATTTCCCCGGGGGAAGCTGGAAGGTCCCGCCTGCAGAGACCACGTCTCAGGCTGCCGTCTAATTGGTCATGACAGCCCGACGCCACGGGGAGGGCGTGCTTCCAGGACTCTGGAGCAGGGGTGCGGGGAACAGCAGGGCAAGGGGCCGCCATGCATGTGGGATGACCCCAAGTGAAGGAGACAGGGCAAACCGGCCGGCCGGCTTCCCTGGGTGCTGTTGATGGGAGCCGGTGGATTTGAAGACCGTTACTACCAGGAGGACGGGGAAGGAAGCCTCATTTAACAAGTGAGATGTGACTTCCAGGCTCCTCTGCAAGCTCATATATGCTCAGAAAACAGGTTTTCTGTTGTGACCAGAGGCCTGCTGAGCTGATCGAAGGAGTTTCCTGCCACTCGAGGCTGAGCCCAGGGCTCGCTCCTCATAACTTAGAGTGTCTGAGCTGCAGTCAAAAGAAAGGGCGGGCTTCCCTGGTGGCGCAGTGGTTGAGAATCTGTCTGCCAATGAAGGGGACACAGGTTCGAGCCCTGGTCTGGGAAGATCCCACATGCCACGGAGCAACTGGGCCTGTGAGCCACAACTACTGAGCCTGTGCGTCTGGAGCCTGTGCTCCGCAACAAGGGAGGCCGCGATAGTGAGAGGCCCGCGCACTGCGATGAAGAGTGGCCCCCGCTCTCCGCAACTAGAGAAAGCCCTCGCACAGAAACGAAGACCCAACACAGCTAAAAATAAATAAATAAAATTAAAAAAAAAAAAAAAAAAAAAAAAAAAAAAGGGCGGCTGCCTGGCACGCTGCTCTGAGTGGAATTTGCACGTCATTGTGTTAACCTTGCCCTGTATATTAAACAAAAAAGCTTTGACTTCTTCCTTGTAGTCGTTTTCTATATCCTGCTTTTTCCCCATCCTTCTTTCCCCTTCTGTTTGTTCCTTGTTCATTCTCTCATTTACTTGTTCATTCATCCAACAAATATTTATTGAGCCCCTCTTACGTACCAAATGCTGTGTTATTCACCAGTTGTGCCACGGTCCTTGCCTTCACGGAGTCTTGAATTTAGAAAGAGAGACAGACAGCATCCTATCCATTACACGTGCCCGCCATTGTGACAAGTCGTAAGAAGCACAAGTGTGGCACGCTGTGGCCGCTGAGCCATCAAGCAGGAGGTTCTGACCTCACGTATTGGGAGGTTGTGGTTTTAAAAATATGTCCACGAGTTCTTCGATATTCCTCCCTCCAAGTGGCGGAGCCCAACTTCCGTTCCCTTGCGTGTGCTGGATTTCATGATCGGGGAAAAGCAGAAGCAACGGTGGGTAGGGTAACCCTACAGACTAGGTTGTCAAGAGTCTCTGCTTCCGTCTGGGTTGCTTTCTCTCTTGGATCACTTGCTCTGGGGAAGGCCAGCTGCCATACCGTGAGCAGCCCTTTGCAGAGGCCCAGGTGGTACGAAACTGAAGCCTCCAGCCGGCAGCCACAAGGACGAGCTTGGAAGCACATCTCCAGCCCCAGTCCAGCCTTTAGATGACCACAGCCCCGGCCAGCGTGCTGACAGCAGCCTCGCGAGAGGCCTTGAGCTAGAACCACCCAGCTAAGCCATTCCTGGATTCTCGACTCACAGAAACTGAGAGATCATGCTTGTTTATTGTTTAAAAGGGCTAAGTTTTAGAGTAATTTGTTACACACAAATTAAATAGACAAATAGATGAATAATCCGGAGTATGGTGGAGATTAATTCTTCAATGCCCTGCTTAGCTGAAGTCTTTATTATACCCTCACTTTGTTTTTTTGTTTTTTTTTAATTAATTTTTATTGGAGTATAGCTGCTTTACAATGTTGTGTTAGTTTCTGCTGTACAGCAAAGTGAATCTGCTATACATATACATATATCCCCTCTTTTTTTTGAATTTCCTTCACATTTAGGTCACCACAGAGCATTGAGTAGCATTCCCTGAGTTATACAGTAGGTTCTCATTAGTTATCTGTTTTATACATAGTATCAATAGTGTATATATGTCAATCCCAATCTCCCAATTCATCCCACCCCACCCCCCTTTCTCCCCTTGGTGTCCATATGTTTCTCTATGTCTGTGTCTCTATTTCTGCTTTGCAAATAAGATCATCTATACCATTTTTCTAGATTCCGCATATATGTATTAATATACGATACTTGTTTTTCTCTTTCTGACTTACTTCACCCTGTATGACAGTCTTTAGGTCCATCCACGTCTCTAAGAATGACCCAATTTCATTCCTTTTTATGGCTGAGTAATATTCCATTGTATATATGCACCACATCTCTATCCATTCGTCTGTCGATGGGCACTTAGGTTGCTCCCATGACCTGGCTATTGTAAATAGTGCTGCATTGAACATTGGGGTGCATGTGTCTTTTTGAATTATGGTTTTCTCTGGGTATATGCCCAGTAGTGGGATTGCTGGGTCATATGGTGATTGTATTTTTAGTTTTTTTAAGGAACCTCCATACTGTTCTCCATAGTGGCTGTATCAATTTACCTTCCCACCAACAGTGCAGGAGGGTTCCCTTTTCTCCACACCCTCCCCAGCATTTGTTGTTTGTAGATTTTTTAATGCTGACCATTCTGACTGTATGCCCTCACTCTGGATTGATGACTTGACTGTAGGATAGTACAGAATTCTATTCTACGGTAGGGAATCCTCTTCCCTCCGAATTTTGAAGGCATCCATCCACTTCGTGCAGTGTGGATATCGATGTGTCCAGTGCCTTTCTTTCCATCTCACAGCCCCCGACTCACAGGAACTGTGTGAGATAGTAAACGTTTGTTGTTTTAAGCTGCTAGGTTTGGGGCTAACTCGTCGCACAGCAGTGGGTAGCTAATACAGAGAGACAGGGAGAAGAACAGGAGCACCATGGCGGACTTGCTCCAGGAAGCGAGAGATACCCCGAGACCTGAAGGAAGAGAAGGGCTGACCAGGCGCAGAGGTAGTTGTTGGGACAGATGCGCACAGGAACCCCGCACCCAGAAGGAGCGTGACAAGATGCAGGGAGAGAAAGGAGGCCCTTGCGGCTGGAGTGCAGGCGGGGGGAGCCGGGAGCGGCCGAGGTGGAGCTGGGATGGGGGCGGCGGACAGGGCACCAGGGCCTCAGGGAGCGTGTTCAGTATTCTGCTGCTCATCTCGAGAGCAATGGGAAGCAGAGAAGATGTTAGTCGGGGGGCGCGGTTTACCAGATGTTCTCTCTCAACTAGCAAAATGATTGCCTGGGACCCAAGGAAAGAAAGACCCACACTCTGCTGGTCCTCACTGCCCAGGCTGGCTTTTGGGAGGCTGGTCTGCTCTGCTCCGTTCTCCAAGGCTGTGCTGCCTTCTCTTGGACAAGCCTCTTTCCTAACTCTGGGCGATTTGTGCTCCTGGACCACACGGCTGCAATAAGTGTGAGCTTCTGAATTCCCTTGTTCTGGGTGAAAGGAGGCGCCGCGACCCACCGTGAGCACTTTTTGGTGACTGTCCCCAGGTGTTACCATCAGCTCCTTTCCCCGGGATGGCTCTGGGGAGAACTCCACAGATCTCAGGCACAGCTGGGTACTAACCGTGACCTAGATTTGAAGGCTGCTGCGATCAGCTGGAGGCGGGATGTGGGTCTCTCAAGCTCCCAGCCTGAAGACTCTGTCTTTTCCCTGTGTGCTCACGTGGGGATGGGGACGTGGCTCGGGAAGCCCAGAGCTCTGGTTCACGTTTGCCAAGCAGGACTGTGTTGCTTCTACTGGCCATGCCATGAAAGGAGAAAGGACTCAGGATGCAGGTTTGGAAACAGCTCAGGTCTACCCTAAACCCTAATCTCCGAGAAGCAGAGCTTGTTTACCGTCATCGCTTATCCCTTTCTGTGCCCCTCATGCCAGTAATTCAGACAGAACAATGTGCATATCAAGAGGCATTTTCCCCCTTTGAAGCTTGAAATCTATTATCCTTTTTTAAAAAATTTATTTAATTAATTAATTTATTTATTTCTGGCTGCGTTGGGTCTTCGTTGCTGCGCGCAGGCTTTCTCTAGTTGTGGTGAGCGGGGGGCTACTCTTCGTTGCGGTGCACAGGCTTCTCTTTGCGGTGGCTTCTCTTGTTGTGGAGCACAGGCTCTAGGCGCGTGGGCTCAGTAGTTGTGGCTCATGGGCTCTAGAGCACAGGCTCCGTTAGTTGTGGCCCATGGGCTTAGTTGTTCCATGGCATGTGGGATCTTCCCAGACCAGGGATCGAACCTGTCTCCCCTGCGTTGGCAGGTGGATTCTTAACCATTCTTAACCACTGTGCCACCAGGGAAGTCCCAAAATCTATTATCCTTAAGCCTTTTCCTCCCTTATCTGTCCATTTCTCTGTTCCACACGATGCATTCTGTCATGAAATCCTGTGTATTATATTCAGGAAAAAAATCTGTCCAGTCCAAGGGTTACAGCTATAAATGCTTCGGTGGACCCAGCAGTTCGTGTAAAGAAGGCAGACCAGCTTCCCTGGTGGCACAGTGCTTAAGAATCCACCTGCCAATGCAGGGGACACGGGTTTGATCCCTCGTCTGGGAAGATCCCACATGCCACGGAGCAACTAAGCCCGTGTGCCACAACTACTGAGCCTGTGCTCTAGAGTCCGTGCGCCACAACTACTGAGCCCACGTGCCACAATTACTGAAGCCCGCGTGCCTAGAGCCCGTGCTCCACAACAAGAGAAGTCACCGCAGTGAGAAGCCTGTGCACTGCAACGAAGAGTAGTCCCCGCTTGCTGCAACTAGAGAAAGCCCTCACGCAGCAACGAAGACCCAACGCAGCCAAAAGTAAATAAATAAATGTATATTTTTTCAAAAAAGGCAATAGGGAGGAGTGGGGCCTGTGACTAACCGAAGAACACTTGCCCAGCCTCAGGACTTCTTAAAATGTGCTCCTTTTTGGCGGCAACCCGGAAATTTGTGCCCCTGATCTGATCATTGACCGTCCTACAAACTGTACAAGGACTTGTGTCTAGAAGGCTTGCCATAAGCCCATCCGTCTGTCCCCAGAATTATCTTCCTAAACTGGCAAACTGCTCATTAACCCCCCACTAAGGGCCTCTGCCGTCTCCCCAGAGCCTGCAGGAGGCGGTCGAAACATCTCAGAGATGAACAGAAGGCTTCTTGTCATGTTCCCCAGATGCTACATTCCTGTTTTGATTTCCCCTACCCAGCTGGGAGCTTCTTGAGTCTGTGACGTGTTGCCTTTGCACGCCTGGCTCCTAGCACAGTTCTGGCAAAAAGAATCAGTGCTGTTTGCTGAGTGAATGAATATACCGTGCACACTGGACCATGGGTATGCCCTTACTGATTTACCAGAGGGCTGTGTGGAGGGGTTGGGAAGGGAGCGCGGCCACTGCGTGATGGAGCGTTTAATTCAGAGGAGGAAGACCTTTGCCCTTGCTATCCACAGCCTCCCTGACTCAGCCTGCTGCTTTTCCAGGGGTGTGTTGGCCCAAGGGGGATATGGCAGTTCTAGCAGTGGTGTCTGATGCAGTTTGATGTAAGGCAGTGGGGAGACAAGGTAGAATGGTAATTAAGACTAGAGCAGGGACTCTGGAACACATGGGCTTGGCTTCACATCCTGACTCTGTCACCTCCTACCAGGTGACCTTGTCTGTTTTAAGGCCTGAAATTCTCTGTGCTGCCCTGACATCGTTGAGCCTCAAAGGGCCCCAGAGTTCTAGCCGTGAGTTCCCTGCTTTCATCAGATATGCTCCCCACCCAGTGGGATGGGACTCCCTATCAAGCCCTCCAGCTGCACCCCACCTGGTCCTCAACCTAGTTGTTGGACCTCCCAGCCAGCAGGACTATTCAAACGAGCCACTCACCTCCTCCCTCAGGAATCAAGAGCCACCTCACCCTCTTGTTACTACAAAGCCTGCCTCCCAGGGCCCCTCTGGCTCACTCGGTTCCTAAATCCAAGCCCCACGTGGCCCTGCGTGGCGTGTGGGGTCCCTCCTCCCCCGGCTGTGAACGTCTGTGACCAGTAAACTGCTGACAGTCTCATCTGCCCAGTGTCAGGGGTCCTGTGTTTGGCCATCTCACGCTATTTAGGGTGGGGAGTCCCTCCCTCACTCGCGGGGTGAATAAGAGGTGGTCAGAACACATTGTAAAAAAAAAAAGTGTCCTGACCTCTCTGTGCCTAGGTTTCCTTCTCTGTAAGATGAGAGTTTACCGTAGTACCTACATCATCGGGTTGCAGTGAGCATTGAATGAAATAACATCTGTAAAGCGCTTAAAGCAGTGTCTGACACGCAGGAAACGCAATGCGAGTGCTTGCTATTATAATTTGCTATTACTGACCTAGTGCAGTGGTTCTCGAACTTGAGCAGACATCGAGGTCACCTAGAGGGCTTTGCTGCATCCCGCCTACAGAGTGTCGTATTCGGTAGGTCTGGGATGGGGCCCAAGAATGTGCACTTCTAACAAGTTCCTGTGTAATGACGATGCTGCTGATCTGGGGGCCCCACTTTGAGAACCGCTAGCTTCGTGGAAAGATGATCTGCCGGGGAGCGAGTCAGGGGTTTTGACCTTGACTTGGCTAAGTGACCATATGGACTTGGTCCAGTTGTTTTCTTTCAGCTTCCCTTCTTCCTTTGTTCGGTGTCCTATGAACTTCGCATGCAAATGTGATATGAATTTCAGAAATTCATCGCTTCCTTTGAAAGAAGCATTTTCTTCCTACGATCTCACTCCTTGGAGATGCGATTTCAGGTCTCTCCATGGTGTAAAGAACATCCGGCCAAGGAAAATATGCTAGCGCAGTTCTGTTGTAGAGCAGGGCTGCCTGCTTCCTTGCCGGGTTCTGTTTGTCCAGTTCGCTTGGTGTATATTTCGGATGTTCGTTTGTGAGAACTTGACCGTGGGCAACCAGGATGGAATCTTTTTTCGCAGTCAGAAAACCTCTGGGATTAGCCCAGCCTGCGGTCCTGGATGTACCAGTCTGCTCTCCTAGAGGCGCAGGAAACTTTGACACTAAATGATGCCTTATCTGCAGGAAAAGAAAAATAAATGGACATTCTGCCCGGTTTGTTACTCCCAGGTCCCCATTGTGTAGCCATAGATAAGTAGCCTCCCTTGCTGCTTTAGAAACTACTATACATCTTTGAATCCTAGGCGGTGAGTGGATTTGATTTTTCATAGCATCCTGGCAGCCCTGATTTCCCCCAGCTCACTTTTCTGTCCTCTGGGAGAAGCCAGAAACCCAAATTTATGTTCAATTCCCTGCACAAACATCTCCAGGTTTGCCAGACCAGATATAGAAGATGAAGCTTGATCTTGTTCATAAATTATCCAAAAGTCCAGGCTGGGAGGTCAAGCTTATTTGATTATTTTTAAAAAATTTTTATTGAAATATAGTTGATTTACACTCTTGGCTTAGTTTCAGGTGTATAGCAAAGTGATTCCGTTATACATATAAACATAACATATATATATTCTTTTTTAATATTCTCTTCCATTACAGGTTACTACAAGATGTTGAGTATAGTTCCCTGTGCTATACAGTAGGTCCTTGTTGGTTATCTGTGTTATATACAGTAGTGTGTATATTTTAATCCCAAAATCCTAATTTATCGCTCGCCCCCCAGATTGTGTGTATTAGTCTTATATTTCCTTTTCTGGGGGTGGGTTAATAAGCATGCCTAATGAAAATTTGGTTTTGAGAAAGCCATGAAGCAAAAATTGCTGAAAAATTAAAGAATGGAAAGTACAAACTGGGACTGCTAACTGGTTGTGTGAAGTCGGTCAACTTCCTTAACTTTTTTTCTCTTCTGTGTGAAAGAAAGTGGATAAACACAAACTAATCTTCAGAAATTCTCCAGATGCGAATGCGGTATCATTCTCAGATGAGAGAGATCATTAGAGAAAACTATTCATGCACAGAAGCAGGGGAAAAATGAATTCAGCCAGAAGAAGTAATGGCAAGAGAGCCGTTGGGAGAGCTTGATGCAGGTGGGTGCTAGCAAAGGAACTAGATGAAGAAATTTCTGATTAAGGGATCCAGGAGGTGAGGAGGAAATAGCCTCGGGTGCTAATTTGGGTCTAATCAGTGGGGAAATGACCTCACTTTCCCAAGCCCAGAGGATGTAATTGGAGGCTATTTGACTCCCTAAGTGCTGGGAAAACAATAATTAATAAATCAAAGGCTACTTGAACTGTGCCAAGTGTTGGGGATACAGTGGTTAGTTAATAAAACATGCTGTTCCTGCCCTGCTGCAGCCCAGTGGGGAGAAGGACATTAATTAAAGAATTATACAGATAAATGTGAATCTTCAGCCCTGATAGATCTACCTACAGCAGAGAGGGACATGGCGCCACAAGGGCACATGATAACCGGACTGGTCCAGGGAGTGGGTCCAGGGAGGGAGGAGAATCAACCGGGATGGACAGTGCATCCCAGGAGGGGGACGGAACGGGCAGGGGATGAGGGGCACGGTGACTTTGGATGTGGCAGAAATGTGGCTGCGAAGTTGAGTTTAGCTGACCAGAGATGGATTCTCTGTGTCCTGCTTGACTTTTGCTACCTTAAAAATTATCTTTACCCCCAAGGGTCAGTAGACATTGGCTGAGTCGTGACGGTCTGAATAGTTAGAAGGAAGGACTCCAAGAAAAGGGGAAGCAACTACGGAACCCCAACATTTCAACTTTTAAAAGGGGAATTGCCTTGAAACCTTTGGGTTTCAAAAGTGACATATGGTAGATGCCGGAGGCATACTGTTTCAGAGCCTCTTGAGGTGTGTTTGTCCCAGTAAGCTGATACCAGGTCCCCTGCACTGTGTCTTAAAGACATGGGATTCCTTCTATGCTTAGAGGCTGCCTCGAGGACCCCGGTCCGTAGCATCCCTCATAGCACTACTTCCAGTATCCCTTAATCTCAGCGCCCATCCAGATGTAGATCCCACTTCCCACCTGAACAGAAGGGGGGCGGGTCTAAGACAGATCAGGAAGTCGCTGTGCGTACCCCCTGGTCATCAAGGAATGTCCCGGGGTGTTCTAATCTCAGAAAAGACCCCAGAATTCACTGTGAAATCTTTTGGTTCTCACTCACTAAGCATTTTTAGGCATGGGGAGGAGAGCTTATTTTGGTATCTAGGACTCCTTTCCTATCTTGATGGAAAGACAAGATGTCTAAAATAAGGCATATATGTGGGAGGGTGGATACAGCATTTGCCTTTGAAATTGGGTTATTTACAGTAAGACAGGAAGATAAATGTAAAAATTTTGCAGGCACAGGCTATAGGCTAATTGTCTGGAAGAGTCAGGATCAAAGGCATCTGTAGTTACAGTATTAACTAAGAATAGAACTTTCCATTGGCTCCTCTGGCACACTCAGAGTCTTAACTGAAGCTCCCCATACGTTTGTAGATGGAGTGGGGTGATGTGTCTGTCAGATCCCAGCTGGGTGCCCAGGCCCTGATGCCTGCTTTCCCGTCCAGTAAATTACTAAAAGCCAAGGTTGTGCCACAAGACCTCAGCATGTGCTCATGGCCCTTTGAGGCTACTTCCAAGCTTCCTGTAGGTTTCTGATCGTTTACCCCATCGTGATCCACGGATGGGAGGGGAAAACCTCATGCGGTGAGGTAAAGCAAATGAATATTCAGCAGTCTGAAGGAGGAGCTTTGACCAGTCCAGTGAAGCTTTTTTTTTTTGAGCATAAAAGATCATTTCTAGCCAAGCTAATATAGTTTCCTGGCCCAAGGTATTTCTGCATACCTATATGTGAAATGCATCTAGCATCTCTGTGTGACAGGACCGGGAAGATTCAGATGCATGTATACCTTAATCTTGAAGCTCTTCAGATTTTCAGCTGGGAGGACAAGAAAAACACATGGAAAAAAAGAAAGCCATTTGCCCAGCACTTGTTTCTCCTCAGTCTTTTCCTTCCTTCCAGCAGCAGGAAATTCAAGTCCCCACCAAGTCCTTCCACCTTCCCCAGCTCTGATCATTGTGGCCTCCAACTTCTCTGAAAGCTGTGAGGCCATCTGGGTGGAAGTTCCTTCACTCCCCTCTCTCTACCTGTGAGCGTAAATGAAACCACAACCCACCTTTCAAGCTTCTCTCCTCTTCAGAGATGGAGGAGCCCCAAAACTGCAGGGCTGATGCCTCCGTAATCTCACACACTCTCCGGCCATCTTTCCTCAATCTTGCTCTCGCTCTCTAAAGTCTTGTCGGTTATTCTCTCTTCTTATTCCTTCTCCTTGTCTGGCTTCTTCCCTTCAGCCTACAAACATCTCTTCTAGCCTTAGAGGGAAAAGAGAGAGAGAGAGAGAGGCAAGAAAGAAGAGAGGAAGACAAGGGAATTATCCTCAGTGATAATATCCCCCTCAAGCCCTCATCCTGTTTCCTTGTTTCTTTTCCAAAGTAGGTCGAGGCCTTAGAAAATACTCTCTCTCTAACTGTGCTTGCTAGGTTGACATTCTGGTGACAAACCCTCTGCCTGGGACGTTTTTGCTCTGCTTTGTTGATCTTCTGAGCACTTCTGGATGCTTTATTCATCCTCCCTCCCCAGAGCCTCCCCCACCTGTTCCCACCTGTTCCCACAACTCTTTGACATGCACTTGAATTGTGGGACAGCCCAGCCCGTGCTCCTGAAGGACCCAGAGCCCCATGAAGCCTTTCCGCACTGGCTGAGTTGGGCCAGGGAGGCGTTGAAAACCCCTAACCTTTTAGAAATTTACACTCACGACTGCTTTTCCGGTTCCCGTTAATTCTTCAGTCCACCACAGTCTGACTCGGGCACCTCTTGTCTCTGACTATTCCCTCTCCCTTCCCTTTGCAGGCCGGTCCTCTGCTGCCTTTTAGAAATTGATGTTCCCTTTGATCTGACCCATAGGTCTCTGAATCCACTGTTGCGTCCTGGTCATCTTTCCCTGCCACCCTGGCTTCAGACTATCTGTACGTTGATAACTTCCAAATCAATATATGCCATTCAAACTTCTCTCCTCTGCTGCAGGTCATATTGCTTATTGCCTCATCACAATTCATCTGAATGCTCTATAAGCTTCAAACTCCACATGTTAAAACCTTGAGCCTGCATCGTTTGCTATAATCTCGATGTCCATTAATATCACGACAGTTCATTTCCCCAAGAAAGAACCGTGATGTCCTCGATCTGTTTTCTCTCATGTATGGTATCTAGTGGATGTTCAGATCTTCTCTGGTATCACCGTGTAAATGCCGAAGCCCATCTTCTACCTTCCATCCATTCTGCCACTTTCCCTCCAGTTGAAAGCAGCTGAACAAAGGTTTAGTGGGTGTTACAAAGCCTTGTTAGATGTGCTCCCTGTACATTAGGAAAAAATCTCCCAGACTGGCCGATGATTTCAAAACAGTGTGACTGGTGTTAGCGTGGAGGTAAGTCAGCTATGAGGAGGGCATGGGGGAGGGGGGAGGGAAGGTCAGAGAAGGCCTCCTGGAAGTGGGACATCTGTGCTGGGTCTTAAAGGGGGATGGAAGCAGATACAGAAGGAGAGCATCCCATGGGGGGTGGTGGGGAGGACGATGAATAGCGAATGCTGTTCTGCCCGGTGTAAGGATGTTCAGGCTCATCCTGCATCTGCCAGCAGTTCGGACTTGCTGAGGGCTGTCGTCTGATTAAAATCGGGGCCAGAGGGCCTTTATCCTGCAGGCAGTGGGAAATGCCACTTCGATGTACACTTGACCCAGATCACTTTGGCAGCATCACGGGAAACACATTTGAAAGGGGTAACTAGAGGTGTGAAATGCTAGTTGGAAGGCAGTTGCAGTAATCGGAGCAGAAGCTCATCAGCGCCTGTGTCATCTGGGGTACTGCTTAAGTGTCTGTCACAGACCTGAAATGCAGTGGCTTGTGTGAGCTAGAAGGGCATTTGTGTCGTGATAGTTTATATGCCTATTCCAGCTACGGGGGAGGCTAGAAATAAAGTGTCTGGCTTGACAGCCCTGTGCCCAGCTAAGACCCTGTTACTGGGGAAGGAGGAGAGGATGGATTCCGAGGGCGTGGACTCGGGCTGCCACAGTAATGATGTTAGTTAGGCGTCTCTGCTGGGGGAGGTCCAGCATTTATTGGGCTTGGCAGTTGATTGGTACGGGCAAGAGGGGATAACTGCGAATAGCCCCTGTTTCAGGCTCAAGAGAGACAGGAAGTCCAGGAGAAGGAACCAGGCCGAGAGGAGAGCTGGGGCCTTCTGGCGGGACATGTGGATTGTGAGCTTCCTGTAGCTCCTCTGGGGGCAGACGTCCATCTCTTAAACCCCATATACTAACCTTGAGCTCAGGAGGGAGGTCTGGGCCAGTGAGGTGAACAGGCAGGCAAGAGCACACTTAGAGGAGGCCCCTCCTAGCACAGCACTGCCCTAGCCCCATCCCCCTGTCCTGCCATTGCATCCCAGCCCCCGGCTCCAGCCACACCCTCCTCCTCACCGCCCCATCCACGGGCCACGCTCTCTGAGAAAGCCAGCCTCCAAAGGCAGCAGTTCACTCTCTTTGTAGGGTTCTTCCCCTCTTCACTCCCTGGCAAACCCCTATACATCCTCTAACATCCAACTCAAAAGCCACCTCCTCCGTGAAGACTTCAGGCAAGTGGGAACACCTCTGAGTCAAGATCGGCACATCTCTAACCTCGCTGAGCTCCTATGCCTCCTTCCACGGTGGGTCCCCGAGGCTCAGCCTGGAGGTGTACGTACAGAAGAAATGCAGCTGAACTGAAGGACGCGGCCCTTCCCAGCAGGGTCACCCGCTCCCCTCCGTGGGCTCCCGTCACTCCAGCGCTCATTACTCTGACTTGCACCTGTGCGCTTACCTGTTTGCCCCCACCCTCGGGCTGCCTGTTCCTACTGAGCAGGGACTGGCTCTGGTCCATCTTTCTGTCGCTGGGTCCTACCTGGGGCTGAGTCGAGATCTGTAAGTCACTTAATGAAAGTGCGTGTAAGACATGCTACATTCCTATTAGGGCAGTTTGGCGACGGCAAGCTGATTGAGGCGTCTAGAGTTTTTGTTTTTGTTTTTTTATTGAAATATAGTTGATGTACAATATTATGTAAGTTACAGGTGTACAATATAGTGATTCACAAATTTTAAAGGTTATACTCCGTTTATAGTTATTATGAAATATTGGCTATATTCCCCGTGTTGTACCATATATCCTTGTAGCTTACTTTATACATAATAGTTTGTACCTCTTAATCCCCGGCCCCTATATTGCCCCTCCCCCTTCCCTCTCCCCAGTGGTAACCCCTAGTTTGTTCTCTGTAGCTGTGAGTCTGCTTCCTATTTGTTCTATTCACTAGTTTGTTGTCTTTGAATTGGCTTCATGGGGAGAAGTGGGACTGGGAACTTGACCTTGGAGGGTGTGTGGAGGTTCTTATGGACGAGGGGTGGGGAGAGCATCAGGGCTAGGAGAGCAGTGGACGCAAAGGCACAGATGTAGGGATGAGTGCGCGTGTTAGGAGGGGGCCCTTGGGAAGGCCAGCCTGACGGGAACAGAGAAGAACGTCTGGTTTCACAGAGCAGTGGCCGTCTTCGGGGCAGAGGCAGGCCCGAACACCCACGGAGGAGAGGAGGCCGGGGGCTGTGACAGGTCCCTGGGAAAGGGTGCAATTAGAGTGTCACTTTAGAGAGAGGAACCTGAAAGCAGGGTGCTGAGAAGCTGTTCAGATCATTCCAGAACGAGGTGGCAGGGACCTTGGCTGGGGCTGTGATGGGTAAATGGAGGAACGAGGGAACCTGAGAGGCCTTTTGGGAGAACGGACAGTCCTGGGTGACAGATCGCTTTGGAGGCTGAAAAGGCAAAGATGAGTAACCTGAGTCTTCTATGTAGTTAACAGTAGTAAAAGTGGGTAATTTGGGAACGAAAGGTGACCTGTAGGGCAGGAAGAGGACGGGCTCACATCAGGACCCATCCTATGAAGGCAGATGTTTGGGGAGTCTGCGGGGTGGGCAGGGGTCAGTCTGCAGCTCTGTTCTTTTACTTGAGCTCTGTTTTGCCATGTTGATGGGCTGTGACCCTGTCATCCATCTGTGTTACCGTGACCCCTTCATATTCAAATGAACAAGTGGAAATTTCAGTGACAGCTTTCATGACAGGTGGGGGTGAAACGTTGGCTCTTTTGCCATCTTCCTCGACCCCACTGTCTTCCCCACCTAGCAAAGTGGTAGCTTCAGATTCTGTCCCTAGAAAGTGTGTGTCGGGGGCTCAGCCAGGTGTGTTAGTTTTCAGTAACACAGCACCACACAGCGGGTGGTTTCATGGCTCACAGCTCTGGAGGCAAAATGTCCAAAATCAAGGTGTTGATGAGGTCGGTTCCCTGGAGGCTCTGAGGGAGAATCTCTTCCGTGCCTTTCTCCTGGCTTGCGGTGGCTGCTGGCATTCTTGGCTTTGCTTACCTTATAGACACATCACCCCAGTCTCTGTCTCCATCCTCACACTCTCTCCTCCTCTGTGTATCTCTGCCTGTTTCCCCGTCTCTACACTTACAGGGACCTGCCATTGGATTTAAGGTCCATCCCAATCCAGGACACTGTTAGCTGAGATCCTGACCTTAATTATACCTGCCAAGAACCCTTTTCCAAATAAGGTCATATTCACAGGTACAGGGGCTTAGGACTTGGACGTATTTTTTTGGGGAGGGACACAGTTCAACCCACTACAATGCGGGAGAGTCTTTCTAGAAATAGAATCTTTAGATTCTCCTCCCTTCCCCCCAGTGGTGATGGATGGAAAGTCTGAAGTATCTTCCCAGGACCAAGTGTACTGTATGTCTGTTCTTTAAAAACAACAGTGTCCTGGATCTGCTTTTTTTTTCAAGAATATTGGTAATATGAGCTCCACTTCCTCCCTACCCCCAACATAAGGTTGGATTAAAAAGGAAATAAAATAGGGGGGTGGTGGTGGTGTGATAAATTGGAAGATTGTGATTGACATCTATATACTAATATGTATAAAATGGATAACAAATAAGAACCTGCTGTATTAAAAAAAAAAAAAGAACCTTAGGGACCTAGAGAAAGAAGAAAAAAAGACACAAATCTCTAATATTAGGAGTGAAATAGGAGATATCACTATAGTATCTGCAGCTAGCAAAAGAATGTTAAGGAAATACTACAGGCAACTTTGTGCTCACAAATTTGAGAACTTAGATTAACTGGACCGAATTCTCAAACACTGCAAAGTACCAAAACTCAACCTATGTGAAATAAATAAATGTAGTTGTTCTATAGCTATTAAAAAAAAAAAGAAGGAAATAAAATGAACTGGTGGAAACTTCAAAGCATTTCCAAGGAGGTGGGAGTGAGAGGATGGAGTTTAATCTCTCCTCGAAAGTTTCTGGGGAAAGGGATTTTCTGAAGTGGATTTTCTTGGCTTGCGGTGGAGGGGGAGGTGATGGGACAGGAGAGGAGCAAAAGGATGAGAAGGGCGGGTTCAGGAAGCAGCGCGACAGTGGGAAATGCATGTAGATTTTCCGAACCTTGTTGCAGAGAATGTTTATTTTGGTGATGGCGTTATAGGTGAAGCACAGGAAAGAGGAGAAACTGAAGATGTCAAACCAGCTTGGTGATAAGAGCTTGGGCTGAGATGATGAGTGTGGGATAGAAAGAAATAAATTAATTTAGGCAGTATTTTACTCAATGCTCTGTGGTGACCTAAATGGAAAGGAAATCCAAACAAGAGGGGATATATGGATACGTATAGCTGATTCACTTTACTGCACAGCAGAAACTAACACAACATTGTAAAGCAACTATACTCCAATAAAATTAATTTAAAAAAAGGAAATGTGTTAAAGAAAAAAAAAAAGAATGCTGATCTCATACAGAGAAGAGATCAAAAGGAAAGAACAGTTCTGGTCCGTGTGGAAGGATGAACTTGTAAAAGTCCGGAAACATTTCTGTACCCCCATGGCTCCTCATACTGTGCAGGGCGTGTAGGAGACATGTAATAAATTCCCACAAATTGAATACTGCCCCTTTCATCCTATAACTGTCAGCTCTTAAATCACAACTGAGGTTTTTTTGTTTTTTTGTTTTTTTTTATTTATGGCTGTGTTGGGTCTTCGTTTCTGTGCGAGGGCTCTCTCTAGTTGCGGCAAGTGGAGGTCACTCTTCATCGTGGTGCGCGGGCCTCTCATTATCGTGGCCTCTCCCGCTGCGGAGCACAGGCTCCAGACGCGCAGGCTCAGTAATTGTGGCTCACGGGCCCAGTTGCTCCGCGGCATGTGGGATCTTCCCAGACCAGGGCTTGAACCCGTGTCCCCTGCATTGGCAGGCAGACTCTCAACCACTGCGCCACCTGGGAAGCCCAACTGAGGTGTTTTTGTTGGGCCTCTTAGGAAAGCTCTGTTTCCTCACGATGTGGAAATGCCCAGCTCAGGGATATTAAAGTCAGCCCCCCAACCAAGAGAAACCAGGGCGTTTATAGTCAGTCTTGCTTGGGAGGGGTTTTCAGAGATGGCCTGGTTGACCCCGCATTTACGCTGCGGTTAAATCACTTTCTTCTCACTACTTTCTCTGAACAACATTGGTCCACTCAGAGTTCCTACTCTCTTTTGCATTTTTTTCCCATCATGCTTGAATCCACAAAATGTTCGAGTTGAAACAGAGACCATAAGGTTTAGCCCTGTGTCACCTTGGCCACTTGGTGGGCCTTGGGTGCCCAGGCTGGGGGCTGGTCAACGCTTTATCACCACGAGAAAGTCCGTGCTGGCCTTGGAAGTGGGTCCAGGGTCATTGGGAAAAGAACCCCTGATGCCACACACTCGGAATAGAAGGGAGTGTGGGCTACAGGTAGACATGCTTCCTGGGTCCCTTGGACTCCTTGCCCCGTGGGGAGGGGAGTGGCTGCAGGAGACCCAGACAGGAGCCCCCTCATCATTGCGGGGCCATAAGCGGGCCGGATGGCCCTGGTCTAAAGGCAGTTCTGAGTTTGATGGTGTTCCTCACCACGGACTGTGTGTAAGTTAAGCACAGTCTGGGGATCACGTATTTCAGCAGGAACGCGGCAAATGAAAGTAGAGACCGGGAGGCGTGTATTTCCTCTTTAACCTGAGATGCTGCCGTGACAGTGTTGAGTGGGTGAGGGTGGGGTGTTGGTGGCATTCCTTTCCTCAGCAGCTACAGTGAGTGAAGTGATGGGGGGTCCAGTCAGATGAACTAGCTCTTAAGGGCTGTGCTGGAGAAGCAGAAGCCAGCCAAGAGTTACCTCTTATGTCCCAGGATCTTTGGGAGGCTCTCTAAGCCAGCCCCCTAAATGCCTTCTAAAGACCATCCTGCCAATTGGAGAAAAAAGTAGATGAACACTAGGTGGACATTGTGTGCGTGTGTGTGTGTGTGCGTGCGTGTGCGTGTGTGTGTGCGCGTGCGTGTGTGTGTGCGTGTGTGTGTGTGTGCATGTGCGCACGCGTGTGCTCTTGTGCATGCTGGCAGCCTGTTATAACTCATTAATTCACTCCCAGCCCCAGAAACCGGGTGCTTCTGCAATTCAACAAGGTCGGAGTAGGATGGTAAAGAGCTGTTTCATGGAGAATGCAGCCGGGTTACAGGAAATCAGGGGTAAAGGGCTCTGCATTCCAAGAGAAAGATCAGAAAAATCCTGAAGCTTATGGACTTGATGCACAAAAGAACGGGCATGTATCTGGAGAGGATGAAAACTCTAATTCGAAAAGATACATGCATCCCAGTGTTCCATGCTTAGCTATTGTAAATCGCTAAGTGTCCATTGACAGACACATGGATAAAGAAGATGTGGTCTGTATATACAATGGAGTATTACTCAACCATAAAAAGAATGACATTTTGCCATTTGCAGCAACATGGGTGGACCTAGAGATTATCATACTAAGTGAAGTAAGTCAGACAGAGAAAGACAAATACCACAGGATATCACTTATATATGGAATCTAAAAAATAATGCAAATGTACTTATTTACAAAACTGAAACAGACTCACAGACATAGAAAACAAACTTATGGTTACTAAAGGGGAAAGGGGGGAATAAATTAAGAATTTGGGGATTAACAGATACACACTACTATATATAAAATAGATAAACAACAAGGACCTGCTGTATAGCACAGGGAACTATATTCAATATCTTGTTAATAACCTATAATGGAAAAGAATCTGAAGAATATATATATATTTATTATATTTATATAACTGAATCACTTTGCTGTACATCTGAAACTATCAAAATATTGTAAGTCAACTATACTTCAACTGGAAAAAATAAAAAAATAAAAAGAATGCTTTAGTCCAGAATACTACTTATCCTTAGTCTCCGACCAACTCTAAGAAATTTGGTTATCTGCTCCCCAAACCTTCATTCGTTATATAACTGAATCACTTTGCTGTACATCTGAAACTATCAAAATATTGTAAGTCAACTATACTGGAAAAAAAAAAAAAAAGAATGCTTTAGTCCAGAATACTACTTATCCTTAGTCTCCGACCAACTCTAAGAAATTTGGTTATCTGCTCCCCAAACCTTCATTCGATGAGGAAGAAAGACTAAATGAAATGTGAAAGAGAAAGGTCTAGCTCTGTGCAGGCCTCCTGACAACCAGGAGACAGGAACGCAAATGCCCTAGTAACAATGACTGGTACATAAAATTGACGACCACGTGTCACTCATGCAGATGCCACCTCCATCAGCAGACCAGCTGGGTGGCTCTAATGAGGACTGACATCCCCTCCTACCTCCAGATGTCTGAGGCCAGCGTGTCTCATGTCCCCACGCGGTAATGAATGTTTCTGAGCTGATTCTGAGTCATCAACGGAGAAGCGACATTCAGTTAAATTAAGGATGCAGGAAGACGAGTTGTTTTTTTGAGAACAACTTCTATCGAAATGAAGGAAAATATCCGTGCTTAAGGATGGACCCTCAGCTAGAGGAAAACCCGTGTTAATTAGGTCGTTAGAGCTGACTTGACCTCTCTGGAACACCGCAGGCTTGGCACCTGCAGGACGGAATGGATAACATCTGTGAAATGCCGCTGTGGGAACGGCAATCTAACTAAACCGCGGCTCCCCAGAGGTTCTGAGTAACTGCGTTTCGCTCCATCGGGGCCCGTGCGCTGATCACGGTGGAGGCAGTGAGAAGGCTGGAGCTGCCCTGCTGGCCGCGTGGTCCAGTGGCCGAGACCGAGGCTGGCTGATCGGGTCCTGAGTCCTGCTGTCTCCATAGGCCCATGTGAACTTGGCCGAGTCCCATCGCCTTTCTAAGCCCTCGCGGTCCTCTCTGTGACATGGTGGTCTAATACTAACCCCCCGCTCCCCGCGTAAGGATGGACGAGCAAATGTACTTAAAGCACAGTGCTCGCCCCAGAAACTTCCATGCCTGTTTGTATTAATTTCCTAGGGCTGCCATAACCAAGTACCACACACCGGGTGGCCTACAAACAACCCAAGTTTATTCTCTCACTCTTCCGAGCCTAGGAGTGTGAAATCCAGGTGGCGGTAGGGCTCTGCTCCCTCTGAAGCTCTAGGGGTGATCCTTGATTCTTCTAGCTTTCCGGTGGCTGCTGGCAATCCTTGACATTCCTTGGCTGGTAGACGCATCGCTCCCACCGCTGCCTCCGTGTTCACACGGCCTTCTGTCTGTGTCTGTGGGTCTCTATTTTCTCGTCTTAGAAGGACACCGGTCATTGGATTTAGGACTCACCCTAATCCAGTAAGACCTCATCTTAATTAATTACATCTGCAAAGACCCCGTTTCCAAGTAAGATCATATTCTGGGGTTCAGGATGAACCTAGTACCCTATTCCCTGGAGTGTGACTTACAGTTTCCCAAGAGGAAAACTGTTGTCTTTTTACGTCTTATTTAAATACTGAAGCCGAGTGTGATTTGAGGGATTCAACACACAAAGCAGGTCCACACTTGACCTCAGCTGATCCTCACAGCCCCCCAGAGATAGGCAGGCCAGACAGCCCCATATGACAGATGAGACGAGTGCAGCTGGGAAAGGTCACATAGCGATGAACTGTAAACGTCAGCTTCAAAGCCCAGGCCCTGGACTCCTGGACTTGCGGCAGGTGGGGACCAGGTGAGAGGCAGAGTCCGTGCTTTACGTGGGCAGGTTGGTACCCCGGCAGGTGACTTCACCTCTCTGGACCACCTTAAGTTTGGCACCTGTAGGATGGAATGGATGACATCTTCTTTGAAATCAATACCCTGTCTCTAGGTTTTCCTTAATGCCTGCCCTGCGCGATCTCAGGATGGTTTGCATTTGCTAAGTGTCAAGTGCAGTGGGCGTTCGTGGCGGGGAGAAAGAACAGAGGCAGTGGCCGTGGGTCCCTGCAGGATCCCAGCGTCTGTCCGGCATGGGCACCAAGTGGACATGCCGGGGTGGGGGCGGTGTGTGACTCCACTCTGCCATCTGGCACTTGCAAACACACGTCTCCGTCTTGCTGCGTGTAATCCCGTCTCGCCCAAGCAGGGGCGTCTTGCCCATCTGCGTTTCCCAGTTCTTCCCAGATGAGCCTGATCCAAGGAGACGTAACCTGTGGGATCTGCCTGGAAAAGAAGACGTCATAAATAGCTCAGTGCCGCAGGGGACCCGGGGAAGGCCTGGTGGAGGAGTTCTGTGTGAATATCCGTGGTCGTTGAGACATTAAGTGCATAAATGTGGAGCCGGCGAGCACCCACCTCTCCTCAGCAGCTGAAGGGCAGGAGTTAAAATCTTCTCCTTCATTTCTGGCCCAGCTCCAGAGAAGGGAATTAGCTTGGTCCTTCAAGGCAGAGCGGAAAACATGCCTTCAGGTAGAGTCTGGCCTTGAGCTCAGGGCAGGGCGATTCCTGAGTGATGAGGCTTGAGGCTCACCCACTGAAATGAGCTGGTACCTTGTAGCCTGGCTTCCTGCGGCTGCTCCCAGGTAATCAGTTGATGTTATAGGTCCAGTGCCGCCATGATGGTCTTACAAGATGCAATCCCTTAGGAAAGACTTTGTTTCCTGGAGGCTTGTTAGGATGTAGATCTTCCGGCTGGGTCAGCTGTGAGTTAACCCCGTCTAGTTGTGCCCTGGACCTGGTTCCCCAGTGACTCCAGTAGACAGGGCTAGGATCAGTCTGGCCCGCTCGTCACAAATGTAGCTTCCCTGGCCCTTTTGTGTTTCACTGACTCCATAGTGTGTATTTTTGAGGCGGGCCACAGATGATTCAGATGCAGCCCATCCAAGGACCAGCCGGGAGGAGTGTTCCCAGCGGGGCACCCCAGCTGCCTGGAGACGGGGCTGCCAGGGTCTGGAGTCTTTAGCAGTGCTCCAGGCTTAGAACCACAGAAGCGGTTACAGAGACAGGGCCAAGGTGCTACTTGGGGTGAGCTCCGCAGCGAAGGGTCTCGGGGATGGAAAGTGGGCTGTGGAAAGTAAGTGGAGCAGAGAAAAGGGCTGGGGTGGTGGGAGAAGTGGGTGCTCACAGCATGAGCCGGAGCTTTTTTCCTTTCTCCTGCTGCGAAGCCAGGCTCCATGACTCCCTTGACAACGAGTGCCTGAAAGGTAGACAGGCGTGAATCCGAAGATGGTGCATCCGGCGTGAAACAGAACAGAGGGGCAAGGTGTCAGTGCCTGAGCCTCGTGGAGAGGAAGAGAAGGGAGGAGAGGACGAAGACGTCATTTTCTGAGCTCCAGGTCATCTTGGGCAAATGAGATGTCCCCCTGACCTTGGCTCAGAAAGAAGAATAAAGCAATCTAGCCTAAGTGGCAGATGCATACGGCTAGATTCACACAGATGGGGGAATGTTCAAACCAGAGGCCACTGTTTCCTTTTCAAAAAAGCTTTTTAATTTTTTCAATAACGAACGGGGCACGGGGGGCTTCCCTGGGGGCGCAGTGGTTGAGAATCTGCCTGCCAATGCAGGGGACACGGGTTCGAGCCCTGGTCGGGGAGGATCCCACATGCCGCAGAGCAACTGGGCCCGTGAGCCACAATTACTGAGCCTGGGCTCTAGAGCCCGTGAGCCAGAACTGCTGGGGCCTGTGCGCCTGGAGCCTGTGCTCCACAGCAGGAGAGGCCACCGTAGTGAGAGGCTCGCGCTGCAACGGGGAGTGGCCCGCACTCGCCACAACTGGAGAGGGCCCGTGCGCAGCAACGAAGACCCAACGCAGCCAAAAAAAAAAAAAAAAAAGAACGGGGCACCGAAATGGCCTATTTGTCAGCCGTTGATTGGGTTGCTACCTGGGTGATTGGATTCTTAGGGCCCATTGACACCCCCAATTAATGCAAGATTGGGAGTCCCCTCAAGTCACGGTCAGGCTAGTCTGTTTTCCTTTATTTGGTGAAAAAGCGGTCTTAGTAGGATCTTAGCAGGCTCAGGCTTTTCCAGGGAGATGTCGCCTTGGCCAATTTACTTATCTGCTGCTCTGTTTTGCTTTTGCAAAACGAAGAGCTGTAACGGAAGACCTGTTATTTGGTTGCTTGGAAACTAGTGCTCTTACTACCTAAAGCCATCACCAAGTGCTTCTGGGGAGGGAAGGCGAGCCGCCGCAAGCTGTCCCAAGTCATCAGTTTCTCAGGAGCGGGGCATAAATCAGTGGAGCAAGAAGAGGGAGATTTTGTGCTGTTGTCCCACAATTGCGGACAACTTGAGTCCCTGCATCTCCATGGACCAAGTCACCATGCGGCGTGAGGATGCAGAGAACAACAGAAACCAACAATGATGCCGTGACGTCTTGCAACCCAAGAGAGACACGTGGCCCAGAGCGGTTAGTTGGAAGCCCAAGCAGCTTGGATTTCAAAGCTGTCCCCACTGGTGCTTCTGGCCTGGTTAATATCATCCCTTGCTCTTTGGCTTTTTAATTGCACAGCCAGGCTGATAGGAAATACCCGTGCCTCGCGCTGCAGGCTCTGTCTGTGGGCCAAGCTCCTCCTACCAGTTCAGAAACTGTGGGGAAGGTCGGTGTTGTGGCTTACAGCCCCTGCACCCCTCCTTGAAGAAGTGTCTACCTGGTTCATGGTCAAGCCCGAGGTTTTTTCCAGGTCGACAGGTCAGCGATGGTTAAGTTGTTCAGGTCCTCTTCTAGCGGCTGTGGAGGTCAGCCTCGTGCCAGGTCACAACCTGTGCTTTCGGCCACACGGCGGGGGACACCACACCATGCTATCCCGTGCGTGGGTGATGGAGGAAGACGGTCTCTCCCTGTCTATAGAAGATGCATCTCAAAGCAGCAGACCAGCCAAGGGCTGAACGTGCCTCTCCTCCAGTGCATTTCAGGACAGTTTGTGCCAAAGCAAAGTTTCTCCAACCAGCTCTTCCAGATCCAAGAATATCTGTGTGTTTCTCTCCCTTTCCTTTTCCCCTTCTCTGTTCTTTTGATCGCTCCTTCTATTCATTTCACTCATTTGTTTCATTCATTCGTTCACCCGTCATGAGCCACGCCCTGTGCTATGGGCAGACCGTCTGCAGTGTGGGTGACAGAACTCCAACCTGAACTTAGGAATTCTGCAGCTCGTCCCACGTACCTTCTCTTTCTGTCTCTCCCCCCGGCTGAGTCCTGCCAAGTGGGGACTGGGTTCCCTTATTCATTTCTTCCCTTCACCGGAACCACAGACAGCATTTTCTTGAGCAGGGTCCGTCATTCTGCATGTGGTTTTGAACACTCACTGTCTGGCTACCAGAGCCCTGGAGATGCAGGAGATGCTTAAGGCAGAGCTGTGGTCCCCAACCCCAGGTAGCTTCGAGACCTGGTAGGGGAGGGGGTATCATATATAAAAATGGATTGAGGAAAGTAGAGGGCAGAGGTGTATGTCACTGTGCTAAACCTGGGGGGTTCTGGTGGGCTGGAAACCTGGAAGGTCTTGAACTTGGATGTGTCAGTAAGGGAACAGAGAACTCAGGTGTAATGGGGAAGGAACAAGTATGGCCTGAAGGATGGGAACCCCAAAGACTGCCCTTAGTGGCGTGGAAGGATAACAGCAATTCAGGTGAGGGTATTGGGGAGTAACCCACTGTTTCTTTTTCTGATGACCAGTTTATTGCACTTAAAAAATTAACGCGGTGTGAGACGTTACATTTTCCTTGACTGTTTGACATCTAAAAGAGAAAAATAGGGGACTTCCCTGGCGGTCCAGTGGTTAAGACTTCGCCTTCCAATGCTGGGGGTGCGGGTTCGATCCCTGGTCGGGGAGCTAAGATCCCACATGCCTCGCGGCCAAAAAACCAAAACGTGAAACAGAAGCAATACTGTAACAAATTCAATAAAGACTTTAAAAATCGTCGACATCAAAAAAGTCTTAAAAAAAAAAAAAAGAGAAAAATAGTTCTTTCTGTAAATCACACATTTATTTTTTTCTCATTTTGCATTTGGCTTTAGCCACGGCTGATGGGTGCATTACAGCACCGTCTTGTTTTATTAGGAATCTGAGCCGTGTGCTTGCTTATCCATTGTCCTGTCTTCTCACTGGTGGTGCCTGGCGTGAAACCAGAGGCGGCTGCAGGAAGCTTTAAAGATAATCCGTCAGGCCGTGGGACTCAACTCGGAGGCTGTGTCATGAGGCCAAGGCTGATTGGCGGGGGGTGGAGGCAGCCTGCAGGGCCAGGGATGTCATGATTCCGTATTCCTCCTCCAGGTCACCTCCTCCGAAGGGTAGCGCACCAGTGGGTCTCAGTACACGTCTGTGCTCTCACTCTTCATCCTTCCCTAAAGTGTAGGGCTGTTTTGGGGATTTTTTTTTTTTTTTTTTAACGAGCAGAACATAAAAAGTATTAAACAGTACCTGGCATGCAGTGAATGTTAAATGATGTTGACCATTATTTTTATCATCATTAATTATAAGCAGCTTACACATTTATCACAGTCTCTTGCAGTTTACTCATGTGCAAATGGGGACGAGAAAGCCAGCCTGCCTTGTGAGTGTGGGATGTGCACGTTTGCCGTCAGCAGGGGCTTAATACACACTTATTAAAATGGAAACTGTAAGGTCTGGAGAAGTTTAAGGCGTTTTTTTTTTTTGCTGCTCTTCCAAACGCATATGCTGTTCTGCAGGGCATTTATTGGGTATTTCCCTCTTTTGACAATGTGATGTGTATCAGCTCAGGTCGTCCAAGACGAAGGTACCAAGAAGAGATTAGAGGTGGGAACAGGAGGTGGCAGGGAGCGCCTTCAGCCTGTGATGCAAGCCTGGCACCTGGGAAAGGAGAGGGAGAAGGAAGGAGGGCTGGGGAGGAAGAGCCTTCAACCAGGGCACAGTTCCAAGAATGTTTCAGTCAGGACGGTCATTGAGCCAAAGGCATCCTCTAGGAAGTCTCCTGTCCTGTACGGCATCCCCCCCACCATCACCAGTCGTTGGCCGGGAGTGGCTGGGGGCAGGGGGACGTGGTGTTGGATTGTGAAGAGCCACAGCTGGCGGCACCGTGCTCCCCACGGCAGGAGATCTGAAGGATGCATTTTCATGGCCACTGCAGTTGGTCAACCTAGGACAGGCTATAATCTCTAGAGACATGGAATGGACTGTCTCTGCTTTTCTTTTTCCCCACTTTGGTGTCTGTTACTTATCTGTAATTGGGGTGCGGGCTCTGGGTGTGTTTGCTGAGGCTTCCTCAGGAGGAAGCAGGCGAATGAGCACACCCTGGGGGTGGGAAGCCTGGAGTTAGAGGCAAGACCAGTGGTCATCAAGAATCGGTGGCGAGGTGCTGTCCAGCAGCCCTAGTGCTGAATTCTGATTGAAAGACAGCTAGTTATGTGAGGAGCCAACTGCTTCCTAGGAGAATTGGCATCCCAGGAAAACAATGAATATATTTTCCACCATCCTTCGGCAGATAAGGAAACTGAAAAGCTAAGAGCCAGAAGGACGTGTTTAATCCACCACCACCGCTGCCTTGTTAGTGGCCAGATCTGAGAACTCACCTTTGGTTTTCTAGCTCCTGGTCCATCATCTCAGGTACCCTGAGGGTCACTGTAGTTTAGTGGAAGGATAATGTACCTAGAGATCTGAGTATCTGGACTGGCGTCCTGACTTGCTAATGAATTTGCTGAGTGGTTTATTCAACAACACATCCGTGCTGAACCGTGCTCAGTTCTGTCAGGGATTACTGAGGCCTTAAGGATAGATTCCTCCTGTCCCCAGCGTGCCCGCAGTTTTCGTCAGCAGCCTAGCCTACCTATAAAATGATTCTCCACAAAGATCAAGGTTTGGGGGTGATATTTGGAAATAAAGCAGGTCTCCTTCCTATTTCCATAGAGGTTTGTTAATCAAGGAGCTGATTTATATCAAATGTCCCAATAATGTTAGATATGGTGTAAGTTTTACATCTAAAGAGGGCACACGTTTTTCCCCCTGCACCTCGTATTTTTTTTCATTGTGGCAAAATATACATCACATAAAATTTGCCACTTTAACCATTTTAAGTGTAGAGGTCTGTGGCATCAAGTACGTTCACATTGTTGTGCAACTGTTACCACCATCCATCTCCAGAACTTTTCCATCTTCCCAAACTGAAACCCTGTACCCATTGAATAATAATTCCCCACTCCCTCTTCCCCACACCCCCTGGCAACCCCCGTTCTACTTTTTGAGTCTATGACTTTGACGGCTCTAGGTGCCTCATATAAGTGGAATCATACAGTATCTGTCCTTGTATGACTGGATTATTCATTTAGCGTGATCTCTTCAAGGTTCACCCATGTCACATGTGTCAGAATTGCCTGCCTTTTTAAGGCTGAATACTATTCCCTTGTATGTAGCTAATGGGTTTTTAAAGGTTGCGAACCTCTGCTCTGCTGTGTCACAGATGAGAGATACACTGGGAAGGTGCGTACCAGGCAGGGCAAAGAGTTGTTGAATATCATGGGCTCCAGGATCTTACCACCTGGTATTAAGGGTTTTTTTTTTCTAAGTCAGAGCCACTGGCTAATAGTGTGAACTCCAGGCCACTTGGGGGGGTGATAAGCAGTGAAGGGTACCTGGGCCAGGGGGTGGGGGAAGGTGTTTGAGAAACTCAGTCCAGAATCCAAGTGGGAGCCCTGCTGGCTCACACCCGGTCATCTCTCAGAGGCTGCCTGGGATCCCGCTGCACCAGCGATTTTGCCATATGCCAGCACTAGAGAAGCAAGGAGGGGTGGGGAGGCTGGAGTCGGCAGGTCTGGGGGTGGGAGAGGTAGAGAAAGCTGCTCCCTAGTTCCTGCTTGGGTCAGTGGTTGGGAGACTACCCTCTGACTCTGGGGTTCCTCCAGGCTACCAGGGATGACCACAGGGACAGAGGGTGCTAGGGCTCCTTGAAGGCAGAGTCGTTTCATTTATCCATTTATCCTATTATGTGCTAAGCAGTTGCCTTGATGCTGGGGGTTCACATGATGGGAAATAAAACAGACACAGGCACCCCTTACCCAGAGCTCATAGTCTGCGGGGTGATGGATGCTTATCCAAGCCCCTCTTCTGTGAGGCTCCCACGATGATCCCACTGAAAGTAGCTCCCTGTGGAGTATCCTCCCCAGTCCAGGATTACTTTTCTGTATGGTACTTAACCGTTACCTGACCTTGTATTCTATCCCTTTGTTTATCTGGTCTTCTCTGTTTCCTCTACAAAAAAGTAGACTCCGAAAGGGCAGAGACTGTTTTATTCATTGCTGCCTCTAAGTACCTAGAGCAGTCTCCAGTCCAATGTAGGTGCTGGATAAATACTTACTGAGCAAATCAGCAAAAGAAATACTTGCAGTAAACATGCAATTCAAACTGTAGCACAGGACAAGTGGAAGGTGCCCTGGGAGCCTAGAGTGGGCGTGCCTGACCTAGTTTTGGGGGCTCAGGAAGGTTCTCTGAAGAAGTTGTATGAAAACTGAGATCTGAGAGCTAAGTAGGTGTTAACTAGGCAGGCAGAGTGGAGAGAGGAAGAGCCACCAACCAGAGGAAGCAATGGGCCAAAGGTCCAGAGGTCGGAGTAAGCATGACTATTTGCAAAGTCCAGGAAGCTGGACTACGGAGAGAGCACAGGGTGAGATAGACAAGGCCAGATGGAACAGCTTTCCATTTTTACATCTTCCTAAGTGCGGAGGGAAACCGTTAGGGGGTTTTAAGTAGAGGAGAACGATGCTGAAATCTGTGCTTTCAAAAGGTGCCATTGACCCAACAATTCCACTCCTAAGTATATATCACAAAGAATTGAAAACAGGTACTCAAACAAACAGTCGTACATGAATGTTCATAGCACAATTCACAAGAGCCCAGGGGTGGAAACCAATGTCCCTCAGTGGATGATGGATAAACAGAACATGGGTTTTATCCATTATCTACCCATACAATGGAATATTACTCAGCCATAAAAAGAAGTGCTGCTGAATGCTACAACAGGGATGAAACCTCGAAAACAGTATCAAAGAAGCTAGACACAAAAGGTGTTTTTTTGTTTTTGTTTTTGTTTTGTATTGTATGATCCCATTTCTATGAAATATCCAGAATAGGCAAACCCATAGATGCAAAAAGCAGCCTGGTGGCCGTCAGGGGCTGGGCTGAGGGGAGGGAGAGTGACTGCTTAATGTATATGGGGTTCTCTTTCAGGGTGATGAAAGTGTTTTAGAACCAGATAGAAGTGGTGGTTACACAACACGGCGGCGAATGCACAAACCGCTTCTGAATCGTACGCTTGAGAATGTGGCTTGTATGTTATGTGAATTTCACCTCAGTAGTAGTAGTAATAACAATGTTCTGTTGGCTTCAGTTGTTCAGTGTAGAAGGAGACGCTCAGGAAGTGTTTGTCGATTATGATGCTCATGGAAGGAACAGCTAAGACAGCCTTGTGTGCCAGTTACCCCTATGACACCAACGCTTCCCAACCTGAGTCCATCCTTAAGCGTGTGGAGGCGAAGGACTGAACCTCCCATGGCCAAGCCGACCTGTGGGTCTGTGGTACACGGGCGCCATCGCCTAGATATTGATCAGTCCGTCTTTACCTTTAGACAGGAAAGGTAATGACAGAGCGCCTTCACCCGTTTCACAGGTGGCAAAACTAGGTGCCCGTCTGGGCTGGATGCAGGCTGGGGCAGCGTCTCTGGCCGTTGGTCAACATGACTATAAAAGAATGAGTGATTTCTTTCCCCCTTTTTCCAGAAGATAAGCGGATCCATGAAAACCAGAAGTCCCAAGGACTGGAAAATTCTACCTTTACCAGGAAAACACGTTTAAAATGACTAAATTACTAGGTTTTCCTCCACCCAGTGAGGGATAGGGCTATGATTAGACCCCCTTTTGGGCTATGGTTCCTTCGAGACTAATTCTCTTTCCACCTTTATGGCCGCTGAACAAAGGCCGCTGGTTTCGGCCTGCATCACATAGTGCTTTATTGTTGGGGAAACCTCTCATGCACACCATCTCCCTGGACCCTCACCTCAGCCTTGTGGGGTAGGTGTTATACTACCCTCCCAGGTCTAGCGCGGAGCCCCTGGGTTAGTTCATGGAAGGACACTCCACTGGTAAATGACCTCAGGCCACTCAGGCATCACCTTCGCTCCTAGATTTGCATCTCACGTTCCACCGCAACACCCTGTGGCCTCTTTTGCCAAGAGGAGCTCCCAGGGGCTTGGTGATTCCTGCCCACCCTCTAGCTGCCAACTGTGGAGAAGCCCGCACAGGCTGACAGCTGCAGTGCTGTCTGAGCTCCAGAGGCTGATGAAAAATGTCTTGTTATCTCGCTACCAGCGCTGGGCCAAGCTCTGAGTCAGACTGTCCTTTGTAGGATGAGAGAACATTTTTAAAAAATCTCTCTTTGGGGGGAACCTTAGAACACAAAGATAAAGATGAAACTGACAAATATGCCATTACCAGCTTGAAAAACAGACGGCTTGCGATTGACCTGTTTTTAAAAGTTTGTGGCTGCGGGGACGGATTGCTGGGATTTCACTGGAGAGGGAAGCACCCTGGCCAGCCCAGCTCCCCAGAGCTGCACATCAGTGGCGGGTACCTCCAGTCAGACTGACCTGATTCCACCGTCACCGGACGGATGACCCTTTGTGGTAGGTCCGCAGAATTTGGTGGCTGACCGGCCTCTCCCACACCTGCCGTTATTCACGTTCCCTCTTATTTCTGGGCTACAAGTTGCAGGCGTGTAATACAGCTGCTGCCAGATGCAGGGTCAGACCCAAACTCCTGATCTGGGAACATGAGTCGGGTGACAGCCCAGCTTACGTCTGCGCCCCCATCACTCTGTCCAGATCCGGTGGTCCATGCGTTGTCTCACTGGTGAGGCCACTTAGGCTCTTCTTGTTCATGAGACAGACCCTGGGGCTACCTTAGGGGAAAGCATGGGGCACCAGGGTGGTCCCAAGGGCTGCAAGCGTAAGAGGAAGTCTGCCGTCCCTGCTAACAACCCAGTGCCTGGAGCCAATGCACAGTTCCCCGCCAGGGGGTCCACTTCAGTTACCGTTACGGATGAATCAAGGGAAACTTGGGGCGGGGTGGGGCGGGAATGGGGTGGACATCATTCTAAATTGTAGAAATGCCCTTTGCCCCGGGCAAGTGCAGAAGAGTTTTACCTTCGTTTCCACCACTGCTTTGCTACTATGAAGGCCCAGGGCTTGCAAACCAGCGGGGGCAGCGCAGCACACGGCTCGCCCTGCACTCTCCCCTTTCTGTGAGCCACAGTTTCTGAGACCCCACTTTCTGTCTCCCACCCCCCCCAAAAGGTCAGCCATCATGATGGCCCCTCACTCAGCCACCTGGGACATCCTTGGCCAGATGTGTGACGAGGCTCAGAGACAGACAAGGAGTCAGAGGGGGAAGGGTCTTGGGAAAGAGGCCAGTGGTTAGCGGCCCCGGGCTTCCCATTAGGCTCTAACTTCAGAACATATGGCGAAGCATTGGATCCAAAAGAAATGGAGTAAACCATTATCAAGGGAGATGGGGGATAACAAGGCAGCGGAAGCAGCTGACGAATAATCACGTTTGCCAGGTTGTTGCAGGAAGCGGGACCCCTTCCAGGACCCGAGAGTGGGTTCTTGTCTAACACTCGGAAATGAATTGTCTGAGGAGACAGACACACGTGCGGACAAAGCAAGAGACTTTAATGGGAAGGGGCGCCCGGGTGGAGAGCCAGTGGGGTAAGGGAACCCAGGAGAACTGCCCTGCCACGTGGCTCGCAGTCTCGGGTTTTATGGTGATGGGGTTAGTTTCCGGGTTGGCTCTGGCCAGTCACTGTGATGCAGGGTCCTTCCTGGTGGCGCGCACATCGCTCAGCCGAGGTGGATTCCAGCGGGAAGGATTCTGGGAGGTTGGTAGGACATACGGGCTGGTGTCTCCTCTCTCCTTTTGACCTTTCCCGAATTCTTCCGGTTGGTGGTAGCTTGTTAGTTCCGAGTTCCTTACCAGGACGTCCTGTTGTAAGAGAACTCATGCAGGTGGTTACGTCGTGCCTGGCTAGGGCGGCTGGCTTCGGTCCATGGTTCCGCTAACAAGGTGATCTGGGCTCCTGGGACGCAGGCTTTGAGAACAGAACTGGGTGTGGCCAGGTGAGCTCGGGCTGCCTCACCGCACTGGGCACTGACCACCAGCTTTCTTTTCTGGAAAATTCCACGAAACCTCGATTCAAAAATCGCTTCTTCCATGCAGTCCTCACTGACTCCTCCAAGCCAAGCTGGTCATTCCTCCTTAGAGGGCTGCTTCCTTGGCTGGAACACTCGTGTTTCAGCGCATCCACAATTCTAAGCAGATGCCTGGTATGGATGGAGTGAACACTCCATAAGTCCTGTGAGTTGGATAAATGAGTAAGACACACGGAAGAGTGAATTTCCTTTTATTCAAATACAGTGATGTGATCGGCGAGACGGGTTTGAGACCAGCTTAGAAAGCTCTTAATTATTTTGAATTCTCCCAGGCAGTGTTTCCCGAAAAACAAGTCCCACAAAACACAGGTTCTGCAAGATGTTAACAGGTGTTATCTAATAAAAGGGTTCTATTGTCAAATACATTTGGAAAACAAAGCTGTACAGGTTTCTTCGCTGTGGGGAATTCTTCGAGCCTTTAAAATATTCATGTGGATTCTGAATATTCAGGGTTTCCAGAACTCATTAGGTTGGACCATATGAGATTGCTGTTTTATAGTTCCAGGGGGAAAAAAAAGCAACAATTAAATAGCAGTTATATCAGATGGCTCAACCCAATATTTGACTATAGGACCCTCTTCAGAGAGCAAACGTATGGACACCAAGTGGGGAAAGTGGCGGTGGGGGGGTGGTGGTGGTGGGATGAATTGGGAGATTGGGATTGACATGGATACACTAATATGTGTAAAATGGATAACTAATAAGAACCTGCTGTATAAAAAAATAAATAAAATTCAAAAAAAAAAACAACAACCCTCTTCAGTTGTTACTGGTGCTCCATTGGGAAAACATTGATCTAGGACCTTGGTTTTCCTTTTGTAGGAGGGGAAGAAGATGGGGAGGAGACTGGAGGGTTCATGGATGAGAATTTAAGTCACTTGGAAAGCCTTTCCACAGTTACGTCCTCTCCCCGGAGATGCGGCTAAGACTGTCCCCACCTCCACCCTGCAGCAACCACCTGAAAACCGCAGGCTAGGGAGAGAACCTCCAGAAAGACCAGACACTTACCTGCTGGAGGTCAAGGCCTGTTTCCTCATCCCAAACAAGCAGCAGTCTAGCTGGGCCCTAAAAGTCAGAAGAGCTGCAGCAAGCAATAATGAACAGGAAATAATAAGGAACAGATACCTGGGAGGCTGGAACTTCCCGGGCGTTCAGGTTGTCTGTCTGTAGTTGTAGAAGAGGGTTGTGTTTGAGCAGGGATGGAGGGAAGGCCTGCAGTGGGTCTAAGGAAATGAGGTCAAGGCGGCAAACTCCACTCCTTTGGGGGAACAGCATATCCACGGCCTCCTGGGTCCCTGTTGAAGGTCAGGCTTTGCTAATCTGCTGATTAGCGACGTGGAGCATCTTTTCATGTGCCTGTTGGCCTTCTGTTCGTCTTCCTTGGGAAATGTCTATTCCGGTCTTCCGCCCATTTTTCAATCGTGTTTGTTTTTTGGATATTGAGTTGTATGAGCCGTTGATGTAGTTTGGATATTGACCCCTTGTCAGTCACGTCATTTGCAAACATTTTCTCCCATTCAGTAGGTTGTCTTTTCATTTTGCTGATGGTTTCCTTTGCTGTGTGAAAGCTTTTAGGTTTAATTAGTGAAGCACTTTTAAATCTCAGCCTTCTTTTTAGAATGCTGACCCCCATTGGGTTCACGACAGTGTCCCCTGTGTCTGCCATATTCCTCTCCTCTATCAGCTATCTCTTGGTCCCCTACTCTCCAGAGATAGCCCACGTCTGTCTTGCATCTGCCTCATAAGAAACACAGGATTGCAGGTGCCAGGCACGAAAGCAGGTTCTCCGGGAGTGCAGGAGCTGTTGATGAAGCTGGTCAGGGGAGGATTCTCTGAGCGCCCGCCGATGTGTCTTGGGAATGTCTTGGATCAAATCTGACATTAATTAAAAGAAGACCCCTGGGCTTTAGAGCACCTTGCTGGCTGAGTTGAATATTCTGTTAATATCTGGCATTTACGCCGGACTTTAAATTTGCCAAGTGTTTTGCAGTGACTTATGGGATCATCTTTACTGCTCCTTTGCTGCCTGGGTGCTACCTTGTTCAGCCAGCCGTCATCAATTTTGTTGCTTGTGCAGGTTGAGATCCAAGGCCATTCTCCCAGCTCCTCTGCTCGCTGATTTTTTCGCTCCTCTGTGCTTTTCCTGCTTCTCTTGGTTAGTTTTCAAAATACCATTGCTTCATCCTGGTGGGTTTGGTCCTAACTTTTCCTTCTAGCTTCTTCGCCCATCTGCTTCCCTCTGTTACTCCACTGCCCCCACTTCTTTACCTCCTGCTCCTCTTTCATCCTTTGCAATCTGTCTTTCATCCATCTCTTTATTAACACTTTACTTGCAAAGGTTTCCTTTAAGTTATTTCCAGACAAATTCATAGACCTTTCTTGTTTTTCAACCGTGACCCCAGCAGGTATTTGAAACCAGCGCCCGGGGCTGGTTCGTTCTCCTCCCTCAGGGTCTCCGTGTGTGTGTGGTCCTGAGCTTGCGGTCCCTGATCAGAGAGACCAGATCTGAGTTTCTATATGACAAACCATCAAGGCGTTGTGTATATATAATAAGGCAGGCTTGTGAAAGTGTGCTCCAGTGTTCTAGCATTTAAAACAACTGAGTCAGACTTTTGTTCCCGTGTACTTAGGCCGTCTTCTCAGTCTATTTCCGCCTACACGTGTGTGAATTTTGTGTGTGTGTGTGTGTGTGTGTGTGTGTGTGTGTATGTGTGAGAACGGACCTGTTCCCGAGAGATGCTCTGCGCCTCCTATATCACGTTCCTGGCAGATGTCACCCCGCTGCTGCCCATCGCACCTGGTGTTTTTGCTTAGGAAGTAGCTATGTGGAGAACATGTTATTAAATCATTTTTAACACTGTAGTAGGTTGTAATCTAAAAATCGATGACACTTAACTTTATTATTCCTGCACTTTTCTCTTCTCCTCCTTGGTCCTCTCTCATCCTCTCTGCCTCGAATGCCAAGTCGAAGCAGTAACCTCGTGAAATGAAATTGTATATTTGCCTCCTGAGGAGACAGACTGTACAACCAACCACAGAGGAAGCCCTTTCTAGCTCCTTGGTCAGCCTTGTTCTGCATCTATGAATGCACTCCCAGAGCTAAGGACCACCAGATGTAGGAGAAAAACCCAGAGAATAGGAAAGAAGGACCAAAATGAATAAGACAGCCTACCCTGGAGAAAACAGATAACCCAAGAGACCAAAGAAAAGATTGTAAAAATTCTAAGTCATATGTTCATCCAGTTCAAGAGGATATCATTATACCCATAAAGCAAGAACTGACTATTATGAAAATGGAACAGTCAGAGAATAAGAAAGTCTTCCTCAAAATTAATACTGTAATTGTTAAAGAATTTTTTTGAAGTTAATTGGGTAGACTGATAAGAATATGCCGGATGAAAGGCCAAGCTGGTCATCTGGAAGGTTAAGCAGAAAACAAGCCTCCAGCTCACAGACAGAAAGGCAAGGCTGTAAAATGGAAGTAGAAACATGCAGGGAAATTTGTCCTAAAGGGCAGGAAAACACAACCTTGCAGATTCAAAGGAGCTACCTGGTGCTGAGAAGTATGAATGAACAAAGACCTCTCCCACAGATGGATCTTGGTGAGATTTCAAAACTCCAAAAAACGAGGATGAAAAAATTTAAGCACTCCCAGAGAGAAAAATTAGCTTAACTACAAGGAACCAAGAATCAAATTAGCATCAGACTTCTCAGCAGCAACATTGGGTCCGAGAATATAATGGGATAATGACCTCGATATTGAGCAGAGGTCATCCGGGACCTAGAATTTTCTATCAGGTCAAGCTATTAAGTCACAGAGCAAAATCAAAATTATTTTTACAAATGCAAGGACTCAGAAGTTTATCACCCACTCATCTCTTATAAGCTCAAGGAGGTCCTCTAACAAAATGAAGAAGGAACCCAAGAAAGGGGAAACAGGACACATAAGAAAGGTGGCATCACAAATACTGTGAGAGTCCACTCGTAGGGGGGACCTGGAGGTGTCAGATCCACAGAGACGGAAAGTAGATCGGTGGTTGACAGAGGCTGGGGGAGGGGGAGGGGGAGTTAGAGTTTAATGGGGACAGAGTTTCAGCCTTGCAGGGTGAAAGGAATTCTGGAGATGGATGGCGGTGATGGTTGCACAACAATGTGAGTGTATTTAATGCCACTGAACCATACACTTAAAAATGGTTAAGATGGTAAATGTTATATGTATTTAATTGTTAAAAGTAACAATTGGGAAAGGAAGGAAGGAAGGAAGGAAGAGAGAGAGAGAGAGAAAGAAAGGGAGGGAGGGAGGAAGAAAGGAAGGGAAAGAATGGAAGGGAGGGAGGGAGAAGGAAGGAAGGAAAGAAGAGAAAGGAAGGAAGGAAGATGGTATCTAATTAAGAACTAGAAGATGTGGTGGTGTGATGAATTGGGAGATTGGGATTGACATATACACTAATATGTATAAAATAGATAACTAATAAGAACCTGTTATATAAAAAAAAATAAAATTCAAAAATTCAAAAAAAAAATAAAAGTAAATTTATCTATTTCTCCTTTCAAAAAAAAAAAAAAAAAAAAAAGACCTAGAAGATGGAAAGAATGCCAAAAAGAATCAAGAAGGAATCCACTGGGCCTTGACTCTTGGGACCATCTTCTTCAAATGGGAAGAGTTTAAAGCCTTAGCATTGTTTTTCCTTCCCTTCACATAGCCACCTGATTATATAAAGAATAATATGTTAGCACCAATATTGTGAATTCACTTTTTGTTTGGATTGCATTTGTTTTGAATTAGCCTGAGAATAAATCATAAATGAAATGTTATTTACAGAACAATATCAAATGCTCTAACTTTGATAAAGGCAGAAAGAAAGCAGAGGTCGGAAGCATGTGTTCTGTATTCCTCAACATTTATAAGGAAGACTCAACGGAGTAAGGTTGATAAGGAAGAAACAGTCATGCTGTCAACAGACTATCTAAATCAAGACTGTGATAAATTAAGAAACCAATGTATTCGTGTTATTTAAAGTGATACCCAACAGAGAATTGAAAATCAGAATTGTTAAGAAATACTTTTTTTTTTTATGGTTTCCTTTGCTGTGCAAAAGCTTTTAAGTTTCATTAGGTCCCATTTGTTTATTTGTGTTCTTATTTCCATTTCTCTGGGAGCTGGGTCAAAAAGAATCTTGCTGTGATGTATGTCATAGAGTGTTCTGCCTATGTTTTCCTCTAAGAGTTTGATAGTGTCTGCCCTTACACTTAGGTCTTTAATCCATTTTGAGTTTATTTTTGTGCATGGTGTCAGGGAGTGTTCTAATTTCATACTTTTACATGTACCTGTCCAATTTTCCCAGTACCACTTATTGAAGAGGCTGTCTTTTCTCCACTGTATATGCTTGCCCCCTTTATCAAAGATAAGGTGACCATATGTGTGTGGGTTTATCTCTGGGCTTTCTATCCTGTTCCATTGATCTATATTTCTGTTTTTGTGCCAGTACCAAACTGTCTTGATTACTGAAGCTTTGTAATATAGTCTGAAGTCACCTTTTGGGAGTAGAACTAGGGGTGGGGAAGTGGAGATAGGGAAATTTATTACTTTAGACTCTTTTGAGCATTTTGAATTTTTTTCCATGTGTAAGGATATCGCCGTGATTAAAAAGCAGTGTAATGGAAAACAACCACCTTTTAGTTTCAAAATAAGAGTGTGAAATGAGGCCTTTTTATGTGCCTAAAGTCTTTGACAAAGTAAAACTGGAAAATGGTCTTCAAGTTTATGGAGATAGTAGCAATTGAGATAGTACTAGTACTAATGAGGGTTTGAACGGAGGGAATCCTGGAAAGCAGTAAAGGAAAGCCGGAGAGAGCAGAGCCCAGGGGTGTGGAGACCGGTTTCCACATCTCTGACAGGACGCACAATAGTACCAATCTCATAGGGCTGTTGAAAGGACCAGATTAAACAGTTCAGTAAAGAGCCCAGACGGAGCCTCCACACTTGTTAGCTAGAATTGCAGATGGCTCGCTGAATTCATACCTCTCATCCCCAACCTGTTATACGTTTGGAGCCACCTAGAGCATTTGCATTCAATGACTTTTTACTTTGGACTCAACATATCAAAAACCATATTCATACTTTTCTGCCCAGTCAATGCCCTTTGCAAACCTCCCCTTTGAGTTAACGCCTTTATGCCAGTTTCCTAGACTTCATCTCGGCATCCCTTCAGCCATCCCCTGCGATTTCCCTTCGTGCCTGGGGCCTCACCAAGGCTCGCCAGTGCCTGGCAACGCTCTGAGGCCGATCCACCCACTCGAACCTGGTCCTCACCCTGTGCCCGAATACGGCAATCTCTGCCAGACAGTCCCCCGCCTCCCTTCTGTCCCCAGACTCCAGCTTTTCTCATATTTCAACATTGTTCTCCAGATCACTCTTTCTAAACGTTTTGAGCAGAGAAATACGTTTCTAATTTTATGACTCTAAAAGAATATTCTAGATCATGAATCCCTTAAAGATGGGAACCACGTCTCACAATGTGTGTTGTATCCTACACAACACCTAATGGCTATTTGACGAATATTTGGAGAGATGGCACCCAAGTGGACCCTCTTGCTGACACTGACTCAGTGCTCAGTCCTTTGGGTCCCGAGCAGGGAGGAGTCATAATGATCAATTAAACCAGAAGTCAGTGTGATGTGCTCTGAACCAGAAGGAACATGTGGGCTGAGCATCTTACAAGCTGTGTGGCTTTGGGCATGTTGCTTGACCACTTTGAACCCCAGTCTCCTTTTCTGGAAAATACAAATAGTATCAATTTTGTAAGGTCTGGACAGGTTTAAGCCAGATGATGAACCTAGAACGCCTAGGACAGAGTTTGGCTGAATTGTTGAGTCTTTGGGCTGCAGATTGCAAAGTGAGAACTCAGAGTGGTGTAGGAGAAAAGCGGGGTGTTGAAAGGATGTGGGTGCACCTCAAACACACGAAGGAAGGATGCAGGTGCAGCCGGGCTTCGGGCTCCAGGGATGGATGAGAAACATAGATACGAACACCTCCGGGCCAGTTCTCTTGTTGTCAGCATGCCTGCAACACTCTCTCCTCCTGTAGGTCAGCTTTGTCTACAAGGTGTCGAGGGCCAGGACAATGACAGCTTCTGAGCTTTCCATCCTGTGCGTGAGGCGCCATGGCTGTGCGGACAGGTCCACGCCTCATGATCCGGACCACGTGGGGCCCACCCTGAGGAGCCCGCGGGCCCTCACCTGGCACCTGGCAGCCCCAGAACTGGGGTGTGCAGGGCTGAGAGTTAATTTCCTCCTGAGTTAACTTCCCTGTAAGAAAGCAAGTACCCCTCCCCTCCCCCCACTGCCCCCATTAGCTACATCATTGTGCTACACCATCTGCCTTCGATGTACCGAAACATAGCAGTGATCTGAGACGTCAAAATCTTTCCCTTGCCTGGTTTCTGGAGATGCTTTGGTGGGAGTCAACTATGGGGCATGATAATGGGGATTCTTCATCATCCTAAAAGAACTACCAGAGTCTAATTTTGTTGAAAAGTCCTCCAAAGGGATTTAACAGAGCCTTTCCTCCCATTTTCTTGAGGCTCTCTAGTCCAGAGGAATTACAAAACCATGGCTAAGTACCCCTCCGCACCTCCAGACGTGTCCCCCATCCAGGCGTGTCCAGGAGTTAGGACGCCGCTTGCAGGGCAGAGTGCAGCCAGGTGCACCGACAGCGGTGTAGGTGTGACTCCAAGGCAGCTGGCCCCGGGCTGCCCTTCCCCGCAGCGAGGCTGCTCCCCCCGGCCTGGGACGGACCCAGGCTGCGGTGCCTCTTCGGGTGGAATCAGGGGAAGAGGAGCAGGGGTCAGTGGCCGTCCACTTCCTGAGGGCCGATAAATCCTCTGGGTAGGATCCTTCGCAGTTCGATCCTGTCGGTTTTCGAGGGGCGCAGAGTGGATGACACCAGCATGCTGCTGGGGGACAGCTGACTCCCCGGCTCGCCTGCCTTTGCCTTTCCCAGGCATCCCGGTCCTTTGTGGGGAGGAACATCCTTTTCACGAAGCGGGTGGCAAGCTGGGTTATCTGCTGTGCCCGTGCACGTGCTCGCTGTCAGCTTCGGACGTTTCAGCAAGGAGGGTATCTGGCTTAATCCCCCCTACGACTTCCTTCCAGTGACACTCTGAAGTGGGAGTGAAGCCATGGGAGTAGCTTTTGGCTGGAGTGACAGGAGGAGCATGGTTTTCTGGGTCCATCGTTGTGTAAGGGGAGCCTAACTGCGGACAATAGAATATGCACAAAACCAAAAAACACCCAAAACCCACACACTTGCAAACATCAATGAGGAAGTTATTTCAATTAGAGCGGGACTCATGTTAGAGTATCTTCAACTATGGACGTCTCTTAATATACTCCAAGACATGACTTTATTGATACTGCTAAGAATTGGAGTTCAATTCAACTCTTCTGGAACACCGCTATTTTTCATCTTTCCCAACACTTAACTTCATCCGCTATGAATAGCAGGGTTCGTAATCCATGGTAGAAAAGTGCGTCGAACTACTTTTTCCAAAAAAATAACACTAAGTTGATAACTTCCATTCTCTAGAGGGCCTTTTCAAAACCCTATAGGAATTCTGTGGCAATACCTGGCTGGGCTATACCAACATTTTGTTTAATAAATGTGTAGTATCATCAGAGTTCCCACCTTCCTGGGTTTCCTTCCCGCTAGAAATCTGCGGCCAAAGACAGGCCAAGCAGGGGGTTTAGCATATTGGGGGCCAGTCTCCCCAGAAGGCTCAGCCAAGCTATGGGATCAGAGTGGGAATGAAGGCAGCAGGACTGCCCCATTGGTGTGTGTAAGCCAGACACATTGACCCTTGATGGCCAGGGAACCCCTACTGTCATGTGATGTGACATGGCCCCCTCACCTGGCCTGGTACCCGTCTCCCAGCTTAGTGACAGTGCCCAGATGGGCAGGAGCAGAGGAGGAATCGAAGCTGAGCTCGCCCGGCACCCTTGGCGGCTACTGAGGCCACCCCCATGGCCGCCATGGTCCCGTCCAGCAGCAGATACGCTAAGATGGTTCTTTCTCTATTTTCAGTGAGTGACCTGGGAACGAATAAGTGGATATTCAGACTTTCTCCTAGAACTGGGCCCACACGTAATGTTAAAGGGCTAGAAGGGGCATTATGAGGCCACCCACTCCATTCTTCTCACCTCACCCTTCTCTCCCCATCACAGCCGTCCCTGACTGGGGAGTAGCACCACCTTCAGAGACCAATTCTCCACCCAGGGGAGGGATATTCTCAGCCTCCCTTCAACGAGCTAATCATATGTTTCAAAACCCTCTTCCCTCCCCTTTTCCCTTGCCTAAAGCCCTCTGGCTGCAATTTGACTTGTTTTTCTCTTGTTCTGTCCTCAGTGGAGACGGGAACGAGTAAGCCATCCTGTTTTGCATCATTTCTCCACCTTTTTTTTTTTTGGCCTCACGGCCTGTGGGATCTTAGTTCCCCGACTAGGGATTGAACCCGGACCATGGCAGCGAAAGCTCCGAGTCCTAATCATTGGACTGCCAGAGAATTCCCCATCTCTCCCGTTTTGAGGTTTGTCGTCGTCATTGTTGGTGGCTGTGTTGAATATTTCTTAAGCCCCCACGAGATGTTAGCTGCTGTCTTAAATTTAATATTTAAAAAAATATTTCCAGAACTCATTAGGTTGTATCATAGGAAATTGCTGTTTTATAGTTCCAAAAAAAAAAAGAAAAGCAACAGTTAAATAGGGAAAAAAGTCATAACATCGCTGCTCATTTCCTGCATTGCTGTTGTTACCCAGAACAAGAGAAATGAGACCCCACAGGCTTCAGCCCTGGTCAGACCACTGAGTTCCATTGCAGAAGTTCCACTCTTGCTGAGATCATCTGACAGCTGGACCCACATGCAGAGAAGCACAGGCAGGCAGGAGGAAGCAGGATGTCCCCATAGCAGCTCGGATTGCCCTGTTTCCACCCCAGCAGGGATTTCAGCTGAACCAAGATAACCCCCTTTCTCTCTACCCCACATAGGCGTTCCTTCCCATCCACCCATGGGACCTGATGCCCATGAAAGTCAGGCAAGGCTGCAATCACATAGGTGTCACTGTTTTTGGAGGCTGGAGAGGTCTCTTACAGAAGATCTGTGAGCTCCACCCCATGTGCTTCAAACTAAGAGCTTCTAAGCCCTCAATTGAAAAAAAGAAAATACTAGTTGCTATAGTCTGAATGTTTTGCATCCGGCCCCCCAAATTCGTATGTTGAAATTCTAACCCCCAAAGTGATGGTATGAGGAGGTTGTGCCTTTGGGAAGCATTTAGGTCATGAGGGTGGAGCCCTCAGGAAGGGGATTAGCGCCCTTAAAAAAGAGGCCCGAGAAATCTCCCTTGCCCCTTCCAGCATGTGAGGACACAGAGAGAAAGCACCATCTGAGAACCAAGAAGTAGTTTCTCACTAGACACCCAGCCTGTCAGCATCTTGATCTTGGACTTCTAGCCTCCAGAACCGTGAGAAATAAATTTCTGTTGTTTCTAAGCCACTCAGAAGCCAGTTTACAGTATTTTGTTATAGCAGCCTGGATGGACTAAGACACTAGTTTTTTTTGTTTGTTTGTTTTTTGTTTAAAAAAAATTTTTTTTAAATTTATTTTATTTATGGCTGTGTTGGGTCTTCATTTCTGTGCGAGGGCTTTCTCTAGTTGTGGCAAGCGGGGGCCACTCTTCATCGCGGTGCGCAGGCCTCTCTTGTAATTGTGGCTCACGGGCCTAGTCGCTCCACGGCATGTGGGATCTTCCCAGACCAGGGCTCGAACCCGTGTCCCCTGCATTGGCAGGCAGATTCTCAACCACTGCGCCACCAGGGAAGCCCAACACTAGTTTTTAACCGTTCACTTTCCGACCACCTACGTAAACTCCAAGAGCGTTCTAGAATAATTTAAAATTTTTGTGAAAAGTACCCCTTGATGGGAGGGGATGGTTGGGGGGAGGTGTTACTGGCGTCTAGTGGGTAGAGGCCAGGGATGCTGCCCAACGTCTTAGGCTGTACAGGCCAACCTCTCAGAACAGAATGTCAGCAGTGAGAACCCCTGCTGGGTGCACACCGTCCTGTAAGCAAAGCATTGTCATCCTTCTTTCCTTTGTACAAGAACCGTAAATCATATACCAGGATTTGAGCCCAGGTCCGTCTCAACAAAAAGCCCAGGCGCCTCCATCCCCACCGTGCCCCAAGGATGAGGAGAGACAGAGATTCAGGAGGGATGGGGGATGGAGAGAGGCCGCCACACCCACCTTCCAATGCCCCCCTAGAAGATTGGAGCAGGGGTGTGGGGTTGGAGGAATCCGCTTTAGAGCTTATTCTCAAGTTTGCCCTTAGGACTCTGCCTCACCCTGCATCCCGGGGACTTATAACCCCAGGTTTGGAAGTTTGTTTTCCTTCGGTCTGCATCTGAGTCAATGGCAGTAGCTGTGAAAAGAGGTCTGGCTTACTAACAGTATTCCAGCCACTTTGGATTCTTGTCTTAATTATCTCCCTAATTTGCACGTTTGGTGGAAGACCTGGGGGTGTGAATGCCAGTCGCATTTTTTCCTCTGCTCTCTTTCACCCCTCGGGTTCCTTCTACCATCTGTTGATCTTCAGCGTCTGCCTTCATTCCCTTATTTATGTTCCGAGTGGGTCATTTGTCTTGGTTTCTCATTAGTTTCGCCCTCAGGTAATCCCTCCACCTTCAGAGACGGTAACAATTACATTCCCTTCCTCCATCACCTCTTCTTCCTCTCCTTTACTCTAAATCCAGGGGGAGACGGAGTTGGCCACCTCCTAAGGCAGCACGTGGTGTGCGTTTGGCGGGGGTGGGGGGGGTGGGGGGGGCGTGGTACCCACTCTGGGCGTGGCCAAGGTACAGGCTGTTCACTTTGCCCGCAACCTCTTTAGGATACAGATATTCTGATGCCAGCCCTTGCCGCCCACACCTGGGAGAAAACCACAGCCCACGTCAGCCAACTGGGGTGGTGGGGGGCCGGGGGGGGCACTGAGGGTCAAGCCTGGTTCTGCCCCTTGATGCTGTGCCACTGTGGGCGAGCCCTTTCTCTCCTGCATTAGTCGGGTAGCCTAATGAGCCGTTGTGAGCATCAGTAAACCAAGTGCTGCTGGCTGCGCGCTAAATAACTAGACAGGGTTAGTTTGCCAATTGATGTTAGGTCCTGTCCTCAGGACCGCACTATCACTAACATTAAAATGACTAATTAGAGCAAAATCTTTAACAAAAGAGCCACCAGCTGTTGTTTATGGTTTAGAAAAGCAAGTTTTTTCAAAGGGAGGGATTTGCCCCTCTGATGTCAGGAAACCCCTGGTCAGTCTCTGCCTAGCTTTTGACACCTGGTGAAGAACCTCGCCCTGGAGACCCACACTTACCGATGGGAGTGGGTTGTGGTCTGGGCCGTGTTGGCACAAAACAAGGTGAAGAACAGCAGGCTTGTAAACGCTGGGCTCCCCGAAGGTAGGAGACGGGCCAGGTGGAACCGCCTCAGGTGTCCTCCGACTTTATCTTCTCGGGACCATGGCCAACTCCTGAGATGCAAGGGCTGCACAAAAAGAGGCTGCCTCCTTCCCAATGGCAAGGATGCCTGACACCCTCAGATATATTCATCCTAGCCCGTCCTGAAATTCAGCTCTCGGCAATATCCGGCACCTCACCTAGGACACTCATTCCTTTTGAAGCTTGTCAGATGCATCAGGCAAACCTGAAAGTGTTGAACTTGTATCCACCCCCCTCCCTGGAGTGGTGGCTTCTGCAGAGCCCACCCTCAGAGGAAGTTTCTGAAAGAGAAAGAAAAGGACAAGCAGCTATAAAGAATGAGGAGCCTGGACCTCAGAATCAGAGCCCAGCTGGGCGCTCAGACCAGCTCACCGTCACCTTTCCTCTCTGATCCGTAGAGTGGAGGTGACGGCTCCCACCTTCAGTTCATGAGCTTCTGCCTCGGGGCGTGGCCTAGAAAGGGCCGCCAGCCCCTCATTTCTCCAGAGAAAGACCACAGGGAGACTAAGATCTTGAATTACAAGGCCTACTTTGGAACCTAGAGTCATCCTAGAGGATAGACTTGGTGAATGAAGACTCAGCCTTTCTTAAGAATTGATATCAGGCGCCTTAAAAATAAATAAAATTTTAAAACCTTGATCTTGAAAAGCCTGGCTGCTCTGGCAGTGCTGACTCGGCTGCTGCTTTAGCCAAGAGCTTGTAGCGGGGGCTTCTCTGCAGCCTGCTGTGGTGCGTGTCATGCACGCAGGGAGCCCGGGCCCAGGAGCCTCCATCCTGCTGTCTGGTTTTGGCAAGACTCCCAAACCCCTGGCTTCTGGATCTGGCAGTGGCCCAGGAGTCGTGCCAGGCGGTCTCTGGGGTTTCCTCCACCTCTGGAGTCCTAGGACTCTGTATGCCATGGTCGGTTGTTACGAGAAATGTGGGGAGATGTTTGCTGAGGCATCAGAATCCCAGATGCTCAACCAACAGCCTCCAGGGGCCACAGCTGCCCCACAAGGTCCCCACGGGACCAAAGCACAGAGCGTAAGGGTAAGGTGAGGCAAAATGGAACACTTCATGCTTTAGCAGGGTCTTTGGGCTCCAAGCCTCATTGTGGTCTCCTGGCGAACCAAACTGGATCACAGGTGAGCTCTTTGGCCTCACCATAGGACAAGCCACCCAGAGCCAGTATTATAATCCCAGTGTCCTGGGCCCGCTCCAGGACACATGGACAAAACAGGACACACGGACAAAAAGGGGCAGTTTAAAGGGCAGTGAATCCCAAAAGAAGACACGCCCTTCTCACTCGGTAGATTTTGACCTCTTCCCTCTTCGTAACAAAAGTTCCTCCTGGCCCCAAGCACTTGGTCTTGATTCTGACCAATATTGGCTATTCTCTTTCCTATTCGGATTGGGGTTGCACTCCCCCATAGATGTCAGAAAGGGTCTTAACATTGTGCTTCTACGCCATTGATCCCAGGCCACTGGGGCAGTTCCTTCCTTTCCTCCCTTCCTCCTTTCCCTCCCTCCCTCCTTCCCTCCCTCCCTTCCTTCCTTCTTTCTTTTTCATAGCCCTTCTTACCTCTCCATCAGATATATGCAGACCAGCATGGCTCTTCCACATTTGATCAGGGCGTTGGTGAACTTGGCAAGCTCACTCCTACTGGACAGGACTTGGAAGATCATCTGTCCATCCCCAAGCTTCAAGCTACACTATGGTCACACCATCTCAGAGCAGACTGTAAGAGTCCCTGCCATTTGAGGATGGACCGTCAATGTCTGTGATGACGTCATTGGGCCACCATATCAACCTTGGACTTCTCGTTGCACGAGCTAATAAAACCCTATGTGTTTAGGTCCGGGGTCATCAAACTCTTTCTTTAAAGGGCCACATAATAAATATTTTAGGTTTTCAGACCATTTGGTCTCTCATTACTCTCTGCTGACATAGCACAAAACAGTTACAGACAATTCATCAACAAACAAGCACGGCTGTGTGCCAATAAAGCTTTATTTATGGGCACTAAATTTTGAATTTAGTATAATTTTCATGTGTCATGAAATATTCTTTCCTTGATTTTTTTTTTTGACTATTTAAAAATGTAAAAATCATTCTTACGACTTCCCTGGGGGCGCAGTGGTTAAGAATCTGCCTGCCAATGCAGGGGACACGGGTTCCATCCCTGGCCCGGGAAGATCCCACATGCCACAGAGCAACTAAGCCCGTGAGCCACAACTACTGAGCCTGTGCACCACAACTGCTGAGCCCACGCACCTAGAGCCCGCGCACTGCAACGAAGAGTAGCTCCCGCTCGACGTAACTAGAGAAAGCCCGCGCACAGCAATGAAGACCCAGTGCAGCCAAAAATAAATAAAATAAATAAAATTTTTTAAAAATCATTTTTAGCTTGCAGGCCATACAGAAACAGGCAGTGGGCTGGATGTGGCCCCTGGGCTATAGTCTGCTGACCCTTGGTTGAAGCTACTGTTTCGTGGATTTTCTGTTACTGGCAGCTTCGTGCAATCTTATGTGACGTAGTGATGGGGATGAACCTTTTTTTATTGGCAAGCATTTTTTAATTAATAAAAAAGATTAAAACAGTCAAATTCAAATGAACTCTGGGACTCAAAAACTTCTAGTTTCTAGTTGCAGAATCAACACATAATGGAAAAATCCAATGACATTTAAAAATGTAAGATCCATTTTTTAAAAATAAATTTATTTATTTATTTTTGTCTGCATTGGGTCTTCATTGCGGCGCGCGGGCTTTCTCTAGTTGTGGCGAGCGGGGGCTACTCTTCGTTGCGGTGCACGGGCTTCTCATTGAGGTGGCTTCTCTTGTTGTGGAGCATGGGCTCTAGGCACGCAGGCTTCAGTAGTTGTGGCATGTGGGCTCAGTAGTTGGGGCTCACGGGTTCTAGAGTGCAGGCTCAGTAGTTGTGGTGCATGGGCTTTGTTGCTCCCTGGCATGTGGGATCTTCCCGGACCAGGGCTCAAACCCGTGTCCCCTGCATTGGCAGGCGGATTCTTAACCACTGGGCCACCAGGGAAGCCCAAAAAATGTAAGATCCATTTTTTTATGGAGTTCTTTTACTTGCATTTGCAAACACAGCGGTGCACCCATTTCAGAGATTAGCCTTAGGAAGATCTGCTTTTAACCTGTATTGTGTCACATCAAAATGCTGTTGTTCTGATTTCTTACGGAAGAAGTGAAGAAACTGCTTGCTCTTAACAGCTGATTAAGTGTAAGCCTGTTGAGTAACTATAAAGTATGCAAAAAAGACCAGGGGATTTGCCAATGTGATGAAGTGTGTAACTGGTTCCATGGTGTCCCAGGGGTTCCCCCACCAAGCGAGTCGGGCCATCACCCAACCCCAAATGGACAGCAGTTCTAATCCAGCCCACAGGAGTCTGCTGGCTTTGGCTTCTGAGCAAGCTTCGATTCTACATGCATGTATTATAGAAAAATGATTCCTAACCCGTTGTACTTTTTTATGTCTGTTTCAGAGGGTCTTGCTGTTGGAGTTGGATTTGGAGCTGTAGAAAAGACAGCATCTGCTACCTTTGAGAGCGCCAGGTAAGCCGACACCTAGTGCCTTAGAGTGTGGCACTGCACCCGGTGGTGCCCGGAAGTGCCTGCTGCCTCGGGTGAGCTGTCTGCACATAACCGTGCAGCAGCCCCAGCCCCCCAGGTCTGACTGGCGGAGGCGAGGAGGAGGTCAGGGACCCTCATACCTGAGAGAGGTACTCTATCAAGAAGCAGGTTTACACCACGTTTTTCCAATGAGCTGTCTGATGGGTAACCGTTTTGAAAACCAACCATGGATATAATCGCATGCTGTTCTCCAAACGCTTTAAATGTATAAGTACATGATAAAGACAGTGTCCTGGGGGGACTGGTTCCAGGACCCGCCGGCGGATACCAAGATCCTCGAATGCTCGAGTACCACGGTCGGCCCTCGGTATCCACGGATCCTGCCTCTGCAGGTTCCGCATCCGCGAACTCAGCCGTGGGGAGATGGCAGGATCCGGAGGCCCAGCTGTACCTCGAAGGCAGCAGCTGACGCTCCTCACCGCTCTCTCCTTTAGAAGCCCTCGCTTTCTCTTTCTGGCCACTGGCCTCTCCGGGTTGCCTCCCTCTTCCATCTGCCTCTTCACAGGCTCTTCTGCAGGTTCGTGTCCTGCGGCCCGTCCTGAAATGTTGATGTCCCCCAGCGCTCCATCTCTAGGGCACCCTTTCTTCTCACTTAGCGCACTCTCTCTGGGGATTCTGCCCCATGCCCATGGCTTTATTTTCCATCTGTTTGCTGGTGATGCCCAAGTTGATCTTCTGGCTAGATTTTTCCCCCGAACTTATTCTTACGGGTCCGGCCACCATCCGTATGTCTCCGCTCGGGTATTTCTCAGGATCCCCGCACCCAGCATCTCCAAAGTGGAACTATTGTCCCCATCCGCTGTCATGCAAAACCCCAGGGTTCCCCATCACCACCTGGTACCCGGTCGACCAAGCCAAACTCACTGTCATCCTCGGCTTCCTGTTTCCCCTCGTCTTCCCTAGACAATCAGCAGGCCTTGTAGATTCTTCCTTTCCTCTCCCTCTGTTGAATTACAGGGCCTAGATAAGGCTGCAGCCTTGGGACCACAAAGAGGCATCATGGAGATAAGCTACCTGGTCCACCTGTGCCCACAAAACCACGAATACTACAGCCTCCAGGCTGAAGGAGGGCGGGTGGAGTCTTCTGTCCAAGGGCGGCAAACTCAGACGCCTGTAGAGAACTAAGAGGTAACAAGTAAGTGCAGACAGGCAGGTGGAGACAGTTGGGAGTGGTGAGGACAGAGGTGAACTTCGAACAGACGGCACGAGCACTGTCTAAAAGGTGCTCGAAATCACAATTATTTTGAAAACATAATTCAGGTCAAAGAGATGGTCCAGGGGCCCCTGGTGTCTGTATCGAAACCACACATTTCTCACTCCACTGCCCTCTGACTGGTATAATCTCAAACTCTACTTTTTACCCGCCTAAGGCAATGGCACCACCTCCTTTCATGATCTGCCCTGTGTCTAGGGATCATGGTTGCCAGGAACTCATTCCTCACGGAATCCCTTTCTCCCCTCTTCCCTCGTTCCCAACCTTGCGTGGGGCCTCTTTACACCCCATCACCTCCTTTTCTCCCTCAGCTGCTCTGGGGCCCCTGTGTGTCGCTGTAGTCACTGAATTCTAATGCTTCGTGTTGAGGGACGTGTCTGCTCCACGAGGCCCCGAACGCACATGCGGGCTGGCACAGTTCTAGGTTGAGATTTTCTCTGTTCTCAATTCTTCTTCCTGCCTGTTGGACTCCCAAGTCACTTCCTCGCCCTGACTCCAGGGTCATCATTAACAAGATGCCTATGGCGAAAATCACAGGAGCCATGGATGGGAGAAGCCTTTAGAATGTAAGAAGTGTCACCAAAATCCAGGGCTGATTGTGATTCGTCATGCCCTGAGGGCTGCTCTTCCTGACCCGGGCCGGGGAGGGGGAGTTGGGCTTTGTCCCCCGGTACAGCCGTTTTGATCTTGACTTGGTTTAGACCACAAGGAACGACAGGGATGGGCAGTGTCGGGCGGTGGGGGGGTGGGGGCACGTGCTAAGGAGCCCTGCGGGGCTGACCCCTTAAGCATCCAAAGGCCAGGTCCTCCCAGAACTCGGGGAGCTGCACGTGCTCCAGAAATATCTGTGCCAGCGAGTGACAGCCCAGCCCCATGCACTGCGCTCACGGGCCCGGCTTCCTGTCTGGTGGCACCATGTCTCCTGCAACCTCAAGATGTCAACTCCGATGTCCCTCTATTCTGTCACCTGCACTTTCTGCTAATCTTTACGTTTCTGAAGAAAGCAGAGCGAAAGCCTTTCCAACCCAACTCCCCCCTTCCCTAGACCAGACAGATCCTCTCTGAGTTACATAAACCCTCAACGGGGCTCTCCAGCTGGGATCGGGCTGGGGTGCTGGACTGGGTATTTTCAGCCTCATAAAACCCTCTGATAAACAAGCATCCTTGGGGGGTTTTATGCCCCTACACTCCACCCACCCCCGTCACAGCCGGTGGGCAGAGCCGTTAGAGCTTTGCCCACATCACCACTGTGTCCAGGGTATCAGGAGTAGGGGTGGGGGGAGAACATGTCCACGCAGCCACAGAGAGGGAAAGAGGGTGACCTCATGCAGACCCGCTCCTTCAGCCTGTCTTCCCCACTTACAAATCCATATATAGTTTGTGATTTGGGTTCTTCCTTTCAGATTCCTCTGATCTTACTCTTCAGCGGTAAAACTCAGAACAGCCCCCAGGCAAGGCTTGTAAGCCTTCTCTGCCCTTAGCTCATGCTGCAGACCAGGGTTTCGTGGGAGGGAAAGGAGGGAGGGAGGGAGAAAAAAAGGAGAAAACAGGCTAACACTGAGGGGAGGGGTGCAAAAACAGTCGTCAGACGATTAAATACATCTTTTGAAAGAGCGAGGTTTTGCTTTTTAGAATTCCAATTCTATGTAATTAACAAGCGACACACCTAAAGCACAACGTGTAAAGGTTGCAGATAGAGGAATGAAAAAAGACACAAGGTGAATGCTGATCAAAAGAAAGCAGGTATTACAATTTCAGTATCAGACCAAGCCGACTTCAAGGCAGACAGCCACAGAAAGAATAAAGGTCAGTACTTAATGAAAAGAGAAACAATGTACCGGGATGACAGAACGATCCCGCATCTGTACGCTTCTAGCAACATCAGCCTCAAAATGCTCAAGAAAAATTGTCAGAATTGCAGGGCACAGCAGACAAAACTGCAGTCATGGTGGGGAGTACCATTCCCCTCTCTGACACTGATAAAGCGTTACCAAATGTACATAATGGACATATATAGACCCCCAACCCAGCAATTAGAAAAACTTAAACATTCTTTCCAAGCACATGTGTGCATGTTTCCCAAAACTGATTACAGTACTGTGCCACAGAGAAAATCAGAACACCCCCAGATCAATACCATTCAGACCACACTCTGACCTCAGTGCGATGTAATTGAAAATCAGTAACAAAAGAGATAGCTAAAATAATTGGTTAGTGGGCGGTGAAACCCTCAGGTGCCATAAGATGAGCACAGGGAGGGATGCAAACCAAATTACCTAAGAAACCAGTGGACGAAGGGCAAGGTCTTCCCCCATCTCAGGGGCGCTTCATAGAACGGCTGGCCTTAAAACAGGAGCGTGGCGGCTGTCCGCCTGGAGAAGCAGAGGTGATAAGGGCAGTTAGTACTGCGAGCTGGCGGGTGGGTGATGTCACCGAGATGGGATTCGTGTGGCGCTTTGTGGAAGTTGGACTGAAGGCCAAAGAAAAAGTGCGTTCTTCAGCAAGAGGCTGACAGCCTTGGTGGGTTCCAGTGCCCAGCAATGTTAAAGCCCAGGAGGAGACTTAAACATTAGTCTGGCTCAGTGGAATACTTTTGGGGGGAAGAGGTAGATCCGTGTGAAGAACCCAGCAATTGAACAGATGCTATTGACACCACTGCTACGTGTTATAGCAGCTGCGAGGAAGATAAGGGATGAGTTGACGATGGTGGGAATGAAGAGAAATTGATGGGAAGAAAACGTTTTAAGTGCAGAACAAACAGGCAGCATTTGTCAACCGATTCTGTTGTCGTGTGGGAGGGAGAATTCAAGTTCGGGAGACATAAGTAATCACATAGGTAGCTGAAAGGGGCTGAGAGGGAAGGAGGGATGGGTCTGCATGGATTCGGGAAAAGAAAAGAGTTAGCTGGCAAATGCCTGGGACGTGTGGACCAAGCTAGCTGAGCCAGAGAGAGTTCTCTGTTCATTTAGCGGAGGGGTCGGCAAATGATGGCGTGTGGGACAAATATGGCCCACACCCGCTTCTGTAAATGAAATTTTATTGGAACACAGCCATACCCAAGTTCCCCATCAAAGGCTCTGACACCAGGAAAGAGGACAGGTAGGGCCCCAGCATATAATTTGTGTACAGCTGCTGCCATCTAGTGTTCCGATGCTGTTACTTCATCACCTCTATGGAGCGCCCCCGCCCCCGGCCCTCTTCCACCTGGCCCACCTTCCTCCTGCACTAGATAGCCTACATCGTCGGGGGATCCCTTCAGAAGTCAACATCCCCTGAAGGATGACGAGTCTCAGCCAGCAAAGGGCCGCCTGTAGTTCAAGGGAAACACAGCTTTCTTCTTTCTGATCTGGTCCTACAGCAATTTCTTTGGGTTTCACCGCAAAGAAATTCTTCAGACCTCCTGTCCTTGGGGAGTTGGCTGCTTCAGCGGTTTTTCCTTTCTGAAGTGTCATTACATCCAGAGTACGCGTGCTCCGGAGAGGAAACATGCCCTCAGCTCTCACTTAACTCCGTCGCAGGCATAATTCAAACCAGCAGGGAGAGCGAGGTGATTTATGCGCCAGCATTTCACTTCACACGTTGCTTCCTACTTAAGCACAAGTCGAGAGGCATTTGTAATCCGAGAGCACACCCTGACCGACAGGTACCGCAGGCATCCCGGAACAGGCTCGGGCAGAGGACCCTGGCCACACACCTCATGGCGCACCACGCAGAAGCCACAGAGCACAGCCTGGATTTTTTTTTTTTTTTTTCTGCTGAGTGCCCCGACCAGCCAATGCTAATCAACACCCAGACGCTTAGTAAAGGATGCCTGGTAGCTTAGCCTGCATTCGGACCTAACATAGCTCGTTGAGTTACACATGCAGGCATCAAAATAAATTTTAGGGGGTGTGTTTGCCCCTCGGATCAAAGAGTAAAGCAAAAGTCAGGTATATCTTTCTGCCTGGCTTCTAAACCAGTTATGCCTGTTGAAATAGCAGCGCTCGTTTAAGACAGCAGCTGCTAATCAGCCAAGCAGCCGTTTGTTTCGAAACAAGGACAAGCAGTCGATGGGTACGTCTCTGTGCGTAGACCCGTGTGTGCGCATCCACCTGGGCAAGGTGTCCCCCTGCTTCCGCTCAAGTTTATTCAGGGAAACATGTGGCGGGGGGAGGGGATTTAGGGAAATAAAAGATGCGCTTTCTCATTAGAGTTCGCCCAAGCGTCTCTTAAGGAGAAGGCTGGTCTCCCAGTGTCCCCAGGCCTCCCTGTGGCGGGACCGAGTTCCCAGACGAGACCGTCTCTTCCTCAAGGCTGCCCATCTTGCCCCCCTCCCTGCCCACTGAACTGGGTCTCAGCATTCGGCGGGGAGGCGGGAGCCAAAGCCCAGCCTAGGCTCCCTGGAGAGTGGTCTCTAGCCTGAGACGTGGAACCCCGGCGTGAGGACACGCTCTGACTCAGCCAGCCACACCCGTGCTGTCCTCCCCACCACCCCTCCCTTCCATCACGTCAGCAGAATTGGAAGGAAATTCTTGCACTGTTGCTTATTTGCAGTAGCAGGTGGCACTTTAGCAGATCCATTTTAGTATATGCAAACAAGCCCTTCTCTTGAACCCATCAAACCACCTTGCCTGGAATTCTAGAGTCATCTACTGACAGCTCCTTCCCGAAACTTCTTCTTTCCGGTCCTCCCACACAGCTGCTCGCCTTACCTTGAATTATTAAGAGCGTTTGGCAGTGGTGGAGGGCAGGCCGTGGTTGGCAGACAGTGCCACCGTGCGGTAGTGGGACGTCATAGCTTAACTCTGGGTAACACGCACCTGGCCATCTGCCCGCGTCTTTGGCTCTTACTACCGACGTTTCAGTTTCCACGTGTGTCACGTGAGAGAGGTGGGTTGAATCTGTGGTTCTAAAACCACCAGGCTTTGTGGGACAATAAAAATGTCCCCCAGGCACGTGAAGACTGATGTAGAAATACCACCTTTTATATTTTGCAAAGTAAAGGCGTTGAGAGAAAGCTGCTCTCACTGCCAATCACTCTCTCTTAGAAATTGTATTATCACCAAAAATTAGTTCATAAACTCAGGATAGAACAAAGTCCTTTCTGCCCCCAGACAGGAACTTACTTCTCTCTCTCTTTCTTGCTCCATTCAAATTCACGAAAACCTTGTGCAATAATAATATGTAATTATGTTCTTAATACAAATTAGTCTGTTAAGTCCCATTGGCTAATGCATAAAGATGACCTTGACTCTCCAATTTATTCTACTACTGTCTTTTAATCTATGTTGAAAATCCAGTTTCTCTAAACCAGGATGATGTATTTTTTATTATTTTCTTTTGTGTTTTTCTTCCCTATCATCTTTCCGTGTACACAGAAGCCATCTCGGGGTGGGGAGAGAGGAAGTCACAGCCTCGGGAAGGATCTTGATTCCTGAATTACTAGTTTTATCCAAAAAAGAGAGCAGTTTAGCTTGGGAAAGAATCTGATCCTGGAAAAGGGGAAACTCCATTTAATTGATTAATTTTTTTCCCGCTGCTGTGTGGAAATGGGGGCTATAGGACAGGGTGTAAATCTTGACATGGACACCCATGAAATATGCTCATTTGCCCAAAACGGGGTTTGCGGTGTGAGCTGAGAGAAGTCAAGGAACACAGGCAACTCCAGACCCTTGTCCTCTGCTCCCACGGCCGTGAAGAAAGCAGGTGCTCACACGTGGGGAGGGGGTGGAGCGCCCCCTGCGGGCAGCTGCGCACGCGCGCACTTGGGGAGCCCTGAGGACCCAGTCAGGGAGGCCCCCGGGGTTGCACTGGGGGGATGGGGGTGGGGAAGAGGACCGGGACCCGCGCTCCCCAGGCCCCGTGATGTGGCACAGGCGCGTTCCCAGAGGGCGGGGGCGGCAGCAGAAGCGGTAGGCGCGAAGCGCCCTCTCCCAGCTCTGAGCTGGGGCGCCCGTGGGACTCGGGGCTGTTGGGTAGCGCTGCAGGGTTGGGACACGGCTCTCTGGGGAATGAGGTGGCTGAGCAGTGCCTGTGTGAGGGCAGCTCGCGTCTCCGACCTCGTCACCATCCATCCAACCCCACCCCATTTGCGCTCCGGGCAGAAGGCCAGGTGCCCACAGGGGTGGCTCCCAGGCTGCCTTCTCTTTCCCCATCCCCGCCGTTCATGCAGGGTGGACGCTGCAGCAGGAATGAAGCCTCCTACCTGGCTCCCAATGGCACCGTTGAGCCCAGAGCCCTGGAATGCAGGCGCATGGCACCCAGCTGTGAGCAAACCCAGAGTCAACCCCGCCGGCTTCCAGACGGGACGGTAAAGAGCTGGGCACGGCATCCTGCCTGGGAGCGACTTAATCCCCCCTCCTGCATCCTCCCCTTCTACCCACCCGCTTCTCCCAGGGCACAGCCGCAGAGCTGTGCAGCCCTCACCACTCTCTGCTTCCAGAACATTCTCGTCACCCCCAAAAGAAACCCCACACCCACGAGCAGTCAGTCCCCCTCCCTCCCTCCTCGTAGGCCCTGGCAACCACGAACGAGTCTACTTTCTGTCTCTATGGATTTGCCTGTTCTGGACATTTCATGTACATGGAATCAAACCATGTGTGGTCTTTCATGTCTGGTTTCTTCCACTTAGCATCATGTTTTCCGGGTTCAACCGTGTTGTAACTCCTTTTCATGGCTGAAGAATATTCTGTTATATGGCCGTACTACATCAGTTGACAGAGGTTTGGGTTGTTTCAGCATTTTGGCTATTACAAATAGTGTTGCAGTGAATACTGGCATACAGGTTTTTGTGTGGACATAGGTTTTCATTTCTCTCGGGTACATACCAAGCAGTGGAATTGCTGGGTCGTATGGTAACTCTAAATTTAACTCTTTGAGAAAGGGAGTTTTAAAAATGACCTTCTCTGCCAAAACAAAAGGATCCAGATTAGGCCAAGAGTTTATTTTAACCTTGAAAGTTCCATTCCCCAAACATCATCATCGCAGGAGCCCTTCCCAGGGCTGATCCCCTTCCTCTCGGCCCTTAAACCACAGGAATGCCGAGCGTTACAACCATAGGTGGTCTCCGCCGTGTGCTTGCTGTGTGCTCCGTTCTGCACTGTCCTCGCCCTTCGTTCTCTTGTTGGCTTTTCCATGAGAATACTCATGGGGGAAGGACCCCTGAGTTGCCCCATTTTACAGACAAGAAAGTTGAGGCACCGAGAGGTGCTCTGTCCACAGCCTCAGAGCTGGTAAGGCGAAGGGCCAGGTATGTTCCTAGGTCTCTGGCTGAGGACCTAGCCCTCTCCTGGAGCATGTGGTGGCCTGTGAGGTGGTTTGGCCACGATGAGAGGCTGAGTGACAGAGCCTGTGGGGAGTGGGCAGGCAGGTCTCGCTTCCCGCTGAGCTTCCTTTGCTGCAGACCCTTTTGCGTAGGTGCGTGGTTGGGGGTGGGGGGGAGGAGGGTATGGAAGAGCCTGGATTCCGGAGCTAGGCAACCTGGCTTCACACCCCGGCTCTGCCACTTACTGGCTGTGCGACTTTGATGCGTTGCTTTTTTTTCTTTTTTCCCCTGTGCCTCCGTTTTCTGGTCTGCAAAATAAGAATAATAATCGTTTCTACCTCAGTGGGTCGTTCTGAGAATTAACTGAGTTTATACGCGCAAAGCCCCGGCACAGGGCCGGCGTGTAGGAAGGCTGTATACAGTGCGGCTGTGATGTTTGCCTCCTGGCCTGCCTGTTTCAGACACTACACTCCAGAGAGATGCCCAGCCCACCCCTGTCCCAGCCCGGGCTCCAGGACAAGAGCTCCCTGTCCCCCCTTGCCCCCCCCCCCCGCCCCCGAAAGAGAACCGGTTCAGAAGCGGCTTCCACAGTCCGTGTGGACCCAGCACGCAGGCCAGAGGCCCGGGTCCAGGACGCCGGGGTCTCTAGGTGTTGCTTCTGCTCTCCCGTGTCGTGGGCTCCATGCCCGACACTAGGCCTTAGTACCCTCTCCTCCGTCCCCCCGCCCAGGCCTTGGCCCTCCCAGGCTGATTCTGCTGTCGTGTCTCAGCGCGGAGTTGGCGTGCTGGTTGGCTCTTGCCCTGGTCCTGCTCAGTGAATGTAGCTATTTGTCCATCCCGCACCCTCACCTGGAGCCTCTTCTCTACCCTACGGGGGACCCAGGACCGGGCTGGGAGCAGGCTGCCTCGACGGCCCGCCTGAGTTCTGCAGGTGGTTTTCTAGCGGGCAGCCCCGTCCAGACGGCACGAGCTGCTGCTTCCCTCTTGCCCCCCCCCCACCCCCCAGTTCCCTGGACTCACTCTCAGGCCCCCCCGTGTCACCGCACAAGTTACACGCCCAGAACAAGGAGGGAGGCCCTGAGCGCCCTCCTGTGTCTGCCCGGAGGCAGCTCCTCTCCATCAGCAGCACGAGGAGCCGTTTATGCCGGGCCCCCTCCCCCTCCACGGCCCCCGGCCATCTCCACCCAAGTCCCCTGGCGACAGGGTTGGCCGTCTTGGCACGGGGGACCGATGTCTACACAACGCGCGCTCTGTTTAGCCTGAAGCAGGCGTCAGGGGAGGCTCGGACCCCGCAAGGCTCTTTGAGAACAGCAGCGTCGTTCCTCTGTGGCTTTCCCAGGCGCTGGAGATGACACAGACTTTTCCCTCCTCTAGTCCCATCGCTGCCCGGTCCCTCCTCCTGGACAGCTTGTTACAAGCGGCGAGAGGCCGAGAGCAACTGTGCTTTTCAGAGCCGTGGGCAGCGTTCGGTTGGGCTGCTGGTGTTGACTGCACTGCATTTTGCCGGGCCAGCCAAGAGAGGCAGCTTGGGCGCATCGGTGGGTTCGCCACGTGGCACTAGTGGCTGCCTTTAGGGGCTGTTTACATGCAGTGCTCAGTCTTTACTGCCATCCCAGTAAAGAGGGGAGGACACAGATCCCGGGAACTTTCCCTGAGGTCATGCTTACGGCAGGTGGCATGTTTTGGGAAGCCCGTGAATTAACACCTCTGCCCCTGCTGGCTCTCTCACCCCACCCTTGCCTCTGGCAATCATGGGACAGTCACGAAGGCTACCATTTACTGAGCGCTTTCCACGTGCAGATCCTGTGCTCCTTGACTCCTGGGGAATTCACTAATCCTTAAGCCCCCTGTGAGGGAGAAATCACTGTGCCCATTTTACGGATGCAGGATGTGCCCCAAGGCACAAGGGAGTGAGGGCAGAGGCAGGATTTGAGCCCAGGCAGCCTGACCCTGCAGCCTGTGCCCTTAACCCTGACATCCTCCTGCCTCCTGTGACCGTAGAGGCTTGAAAACTGGCCCCCAAAGTGGTGTGGGAAAGGAGGTCAGCGCCGTTGTAAAAAGTGTGTAATTTCCCATTGTAAGCACTTTGAGCGTCGGCTCCAGGAGCTCTGATTCCACTGTCCAGTGCGTCTTTAAAATCATGTCTCATTGGGCGAGTTGGGAAACAGAAGCAGATGTGAAAGCTCTTCAGGGAGGGGCAGGTTTTCCAGCCAGCCTCACTGGCAGCAAACATACATGTTCAAGATTGTGTGGCACATCACTCCTGGCATTTCTTGCCACAGTAGGGAACCGTAACCCTTGCCAGGTGCCTCCAGGAAGCAAGGGCTGAGGGGAAGAGGGAGCGAGAAGAGAGCGCTGCAAAGAGACGGCACCAAGATGCTCCGGGCGGCTGCTAGGTCATGACCAACTTCCAGCCTCACCTCCTGGAAAGCGGACAGACGGCTGGGCTGGGTCACTGCGAGGCTAGAGCTCCCCAGCAAGAGTTACCTGCCTACAGGCTCCAGGACACGGAGAGGTGGGGGGGGGAACCGGGTCTTTAGAACGACGGTGTTGTAGTAGAATGGCATCCCCCAGAAAAGAATGTTGAGTCCTAACCCCCAGTACCGAGAATGTAACCTTAGTTGGCAGGAGGGTCTTTGCAGACGTAGAGAGTTAAGATCAGATCACAGTGGATTAGAGTGGACCCTAAATCCAATGTGACTGGTGTCCTTATTCGACAAGGAGAAAAGTCACACACAGAGGAGGACGCCGGGTGACAACGCAGAGACACCCCGAGGGGAGACGGCCACGTGGTGATGGAACCAGAGATCAGAGTGACACAGCCAGAGGCCAAGAAATGCTACCGGCCGCCGCCCGAAGCTGGAAGAGCTAAGGAAGGATCCTTCCCTAGAGATTTCAGAGGGAGCATGGCCCTGCTGACACCTTGCTTTTGAGCATCTAGCCTCCAGGACCATGAGAATAAATCTCTGTTGTCTTAAGCCACCCAATCTGTGGTCCTTGGTTACAGTGGCCACAGGGAACCGATAGATAGGGTCTCCCCAGTGTCCATCCACATCTTCCAAGCCCCACTAGGCTTTCTTCCCCTCCTCCCGCGGTGGATGGAAAGCTCTGAGCATGACGCTTGAATCCATCTTCTTCTCTATCCCGATGCATTTTGTTTTCCCCACCCCTTTGCTGGTCTTCATTTCCTATTTCAAAAGGAGGCTTGGGTTTGGTTTGGTTTTGGTTTTTTTTTTTTTTTTTTTTCCCCTTAGGCCTCTCTCAGTTCAATTTGAACCCAACTGGAGGAAAGCAGCAGCTTTCTCCTTTTCTGAGAGGCTGCCTTCAGACGCTGGCCCGCGGGAGTCCGGGCTGTCCCCTGCACTGGAGCTATTAAACTGTCATAAGAAAGAGGCCTTTGTCACGGGGAACACGGCCCTCGGCTCAGAAACAGAGACAGATTGTGCCAGAAAACAAACAACAGGAAAAAAGGTCCAACCACAAAATTCTTTGGGACTTCAGTCATCGGCTTCTCACTTGTTCTTAAAAGACAACTTTCCTTTCTTTGGTGTTAAGTCCATCAGATAGGTCGTCGGGTTTTTAGTTCTGTCCAGAACCGAGGGCTGGGGGCCTCCACCCAGCTCCCTGTTTGCATGATGTCATGCCTGCCTGCCTGCAGGTAGGGGAGTCGGAGGTGGCCCTGGACCTGCGCAGGGGGTGGGGTGAGGTTTCGCAGGGGACTGAGGGCCTGACTTAGTTTTCAGTGCAGGGAAGGGGGAAGCGATGAAAAAAGTCACAGAGGCCAAGTTACAAACGTCATGTTACAAATGCGTGGTGACCTTCTGACTTGGCATTGGCTCTGGCAGAGGCCTCAGAGAGCCTCGTTTCATGCAGGAGAGGAACAGAAGGACAGTGACATGCCCAAGGCCACTTCGTTCCCTAATGTCACACCACTGCTGCCTGCTCAAGACCACTGGCCAAAATGCCCCTTGACCCAGCCTGGCACCGGGAACTGCTGTGGCCCGAGCCTTCTGTTTGGCACAATGACCTCAGCCCCCTCCGGGCCAGCTTTCGCCCTTGACCATCTCAGGGTGGGGGGTGGGAGGGCAAATCAGCATTTTCAACAGGGTTCCCCTGTGCTGGGTTGCACCCCACGGCGTGAGAACCACGGTTCTAGAAGGAAAGTGGAGAAGAAAGGCTTAGGGGACCCCCCCACCCCGTTCCCACTGTCCCTTCCGAAGGGGGTTATGCTTCCCAAGGCTGCGGCTTTCCTAAGTCAGGGGAGAGAGGCACCGCTTCAGAGAATGCATCCTCTTAAGGCCAGCATTTCATTGCAGGTGAATGACAACGAAAGAAATGCTGGCTTTTTATTGCAGGAGGGCAAAAGACCACATAATTGGCAGGACCTCATGCAAAATGAAAATGCAGGCTCTCTTGTTCAAAAAGCAGGAAAAAAGCTTCTTCCTTTGTTCTGTGATGTCTCTCTCAACCTGTCATGGTGTTTTGTTTCATTTTATTTTTAAAATTTGTAATTGTGGTAGACTATACATAGCATAAAATTAACCATTTTTAAGTGTATGATTGTGTCATTAAGTACGTTCCCATTATTGTGCAACCATCATATTCTTCATCTCCAGAACTCTTTTCATCTTTTTTTTTTTTTGTTTTGGCTGCGTTGGGTCTTCGTTGCTGCGCGAGGGCTTTCTCTAGTTGCGGCGAGCGGGGGCTACTCTGTTGCGGTGACTTCTCTTGTTGCGGAGCACGGGCTCTAGGCACGTGGGCTTCAGTAGTTGTAGCACATGGGCTCAGTAGTTGTGGCTCAAGGGCTCTAGGTACACAGGCTCAGTAGTTGTGGCGCATGGACTTAGTTGCTCCGCGGCATGTGGGATCTTCCCGGACCAGGGCTCGAACCCGTGTCCCCTGCACTGGCAGGTGGATTCTTAACCACTGCACCACCAGGGAAGCCCAAAGAACTCTTCTCATCTTAAAAAATTAAAACCCTGTCCCCATAAACAACAATCCCCCATCCCCCTACCCCAGCCCCAGGCAACCACCACTCTACTTTCTGTCTCTAGGCATTTGACTGCTTACTCTATAGGGACCTCAGAAAGGGAGTCATTTCATATTTGTCTTTTTATGACGGGCTTATTTCACTGAGCACAATGTCCTCAAGGTTCACCCGTGTTGTAGCCTGTGTTAGAATTTCCTTCTCTTTGAAGGCTGAATAATATTCCGTTGTATGTGTGGACCACATTTTGTTTATCCATTCCTCTGTCGACGGACACTTGGGTTGCTTCCACCTCTTAGCTTAGCTATTGTAAATAGTGCTGCTGTGAACACGAGAGCACAAATATCTCTTTGAGACCCTACTTTCAATTCTTCTGTGTGTGTGCCCAGAGGTGGAATTGCTGTATCACGTGGGAATTTGATTTTTAGTTTCTTGAGGAACGTTGTCATGGTGCTTTTTATCTGCTGTTTAAGGCAGGGGTGCTTTCTGGAGGAGTGCAGACCCTCATAGGCTCCCAGGGCCCCACTTGATCATGGCCGGGTGCCTGGGGAGTGTGTGTCTGATCCTGACCTTCCTGGTGCCCAGGCCCCTGAGTGGCTGCCCCGGTCACTCAGCCCTGCATGAAGGAGAGCAGAAGGAAATTGGGGGAGAAAAAGTGAGCGTCAAGGAGCTGTGGTGATGCCAGGTGAGGTGATGTTGAATATGTACATATAAAGGTCTGTGATTCCAGACTTTTCCGTCAATTGTTGTTCGACCAAGTGAACCTCTCATGGTTGGCCTCCTGCATCCACGTTCCCTCTTCAGCCAGGCAGGTGGGCAGCCCCGAGGACCCAGGTCTGAACCTGGGGCAGGGGCAAGAGGTGCACAGTTTGCGGGCTCCTGGTGGGCCCACCTTCCGGCCAGGTTCAGGGAGCAGCCCCGTGATTACAAAGGGTTACTGTTCTCCGGGGTCTAAACACACGCAGTGTTCAAACTCAAGCTTTCTTCTTTAGCCTCAGTTTCCTCATCTGTAAAATGGGGTTGCCTTGAGGAGTACACAGCCGAGAAGGTCAGTCTCTTCTGGGCAGCTGGCACTTGACCCTCGGGAGCTGTTAACAACCCCAGCAGCTGGTTTGAGGGTGCAGGCGGCTGTGGCTGCAGCATGTGGAGACCCCCCCACCCAGGGGCTGGCTGGTAGCTGGGGGCGCATGTCTCTCTTCTGACTCTAGGTCCTTACGGCATCTGCTTGTTGGTGATACACGAGCAGTTTATGTCACTAGAGAACCATGACGTCGTCGCTGCAACCTGTGTGCCGTATAACATGTGGACATCTCGGTAACGCCACATGACGGTCCATAACCTGGATCTTCTGCCGCCTTAATACACTCTGAGAGTTTACCCGAGTCCCCACCTAAAGACTAAAAAGGAACCTGGCATGACATGCCCCTCGGTGTGTACCAGACAATGCTTGAAAAATTAACATTTGTTATAACCATTATACATATACCTAATAACATATTTTGGTAACAGCTTTATTGAGATATAATTCACATACTGTGTAATTCACCCATTGTAAAGTACACAGATTGGTGTGGTTTTTAGTTTATTTACAGAGTTGGGCAGCCATCACCGCAGTCAATTTTAGAACATTTTTATCACCCTCAAAAGGAAAAAGGAACTCTGTACCCTTTAGCAGTTGCCTCTCCCCATTTCTTTTTGACCCCTTCAACCCCTAATCTACTTTCTATCTACAGATTCTCCTATTGTGGCCCCTCTCGTTGTAGATAGATAGATAGACAGATATTTAGGTATATGTGGAACTTTATAACATGCGGTCCTCTGTAACTGGTGTCTTCCACTTAATATATATATATATATTTTTTAATTATAGACTATCAAGGAGGAAGGAGGGCTTATTTATTTATTTAATTTATGGCTGTGTTGGGTCTTCGTTTCTCTGAGAGGGCTTTCTCTAGTTGTGGCAAGCGAGGGCCACTCTTCATCGCGGTGCGCGGGCCTCTCACTGTCGCGGCCTCTCTTGTTGGGGAGCACAGGCTCCAGTCGCGCAGGCTCAGTAGTTGTGGCTCACGGGCCCAGTTGCTCCGCGGCATGTGGGATCTTCCCGGACCAGGGCTCGAACCCGTGTCCCCTGCATTGGCAGGCGGATTCTCAACCACTGCGCCACCAGGGAAGCCCTAATATAATGTTTTTAAAGTTAATCTATCGGGGCTTCCCTGGTGGTGCAGTGGTTGAGAATCTGCCTGCCAATGCAGGGGACACGGGTTCGAGTCCTGGTCCGGGAAGATCCCACATGCCGCGGAGCAACTGGGCCCGTGAGCCACAACTACTGAGCCTGTGCTCTAGAGCCTGTGAGCCGCAACTACTGAGCCCACGTGCTGCAACTACTGAAGCCCACGCACCTAGAGCCTGTGCTCCACAATAAAACTGGTAAGAGTGGACATCCTTGTCTTACTCATGTTCTTAAGAAGAAAGATTTCAGTCTTTCACCATTAAGTATGATGCATGATGTTAGCTGTGGGTTGTTCATAAATGCTCTATGTCAGGTCAAGAAAGATCCCTTCTATTCCTAGTTTGTTGAGGGTTTTTATCATGAAATGGTGTTGGATTTTGTCAAGTAATTTTTCTGCATCTATTGAGATAATTATTTGGTTTTCATTTTTTTAATCCTATTGATATGGAATATTGCATTGATTTTCAGATGTTAAACCAATCTTGCATTCCAGGGATAAATCTCCCTTGGTTATGATGTATAGCTTCTTTTTATACGTTGCAATATTTGGTTTGGTTGAGGAATTTTGTATCTATATTCATAGGAAATATTGCTCTCTAGTTTTATTTTCTAGTGATGTCTTTGTCTGGTTTTAGCATCAGGGTAATGCTTGAAGTCCAATTAGATATAAGGGATGAGAATGACTGACTAGAAAACCTCCTAATGTTTTTGGATTTGTACAGCTAGATGTTAGTGCCTCTCACACAGATTGGGATTCCAAGGGAGAAGAAGAGAATGGTGAGTTTGATCATTTAGTTAGGAACAGAATATGAGAACCCTTTGGGTTTTACCCTGCTGACCCAGCAATTGCTAATCAGTACTAGGGAAAGTATGGCTCATGACCCATGCCTTCTCTGGGATAGTTGGTTGGCCTGTCACTTACCCTCGAAACTCTCCCATCTACATTCTGGTCAAAGAATGCAGGAGTAGTTCCTGCTGTATACGATGCGTGTACAATATCAAAGTGAGACTCGTTGTCAGACCCCTCCCCTGTACTTGGCTCCCACCTTGATACTTAGTTTCTGACCTGGGTTTTAGGTTCTGGCTATGAATTCCTTCAGCCTGGATTCTGACCCCATTACCCACCTGGTCTATGGATACAGAAGTCCTCATCCTTTGTGCACTCCCTGGGCGCTGAGCCTCACTGCCCCAGGCTCAGATGGCATGTTCTGCGTGCTTGAACCTGCTTCTTCTCCTCTACCTTTACCTTCACATGGACTCTTTAAACTGTCTTGTCTGCATGAATTTTGAGCTGCTTCTCTGTTCCTCCTCACTGGTACTGCCTTCTCCCATTTCCCCTTATCGACGGGATCTTGAGTTTTGTTTCCCTACCTGGGGTTAACTCTTCTTACATGCTGTCCTGATACCCACCGACCTCACCTCTCCCCATTACTCCTACAATGTCTAGTCTGTCCATATTGTCGGTCCTGGCCTTCCCTGGCCTGTCCCATCCTGCTGCTGGTCATGTCTCAACTGTGACCCATGGTATTGACTTTCAAGGTAAAAATTCAATTTGTTTCCCTCTGTGGTTTAGTTTAATACATGAAAGCATATCCTTTGACCAAGGGTCTTTATAGATGGAGTAACAGGGAAGTGCTACAGCTTTCCAGGGGAGGATTACCTGTAAGCTTACAGGATTACCTATAAGCTGTCTGGAAGGTTCCTCATATCACCCAGCAAAGCATGGGAAACCTTTCAAAGCAGACCAAAAACTCAAACCTCGGAATCACAAGCACTGCTTTCTGGTAGGGCCATATCCAAGATTTTAGCTGGTTCTAATAATACATCAAATGTTCTTTCCCTGTTACCTTTTAGAAGACTTTCTATTTAAAAAATGAGAAGCGGAAAAGGATAGATTAAAGATAGATTAAAATGAGACAGAGGGCAAGTAATAGGTGTGTTTGGTGGGATAGATCACTCTGAGATTTCCATGTGTTCCCAAAGGGGCAACCAGATCAATTAGAATAGGAACAACAATCAAAGCTATAATGAAAAATTTTAGGGACCTGGAGGGGGAAAAAAAGTCTGAGCATGCAGTGGAAGAGAACTTACCACATTTCAGGTAAATTTAATGAAAAGAAACTCACAATTAGACATATCCCGGGAAATTTTTTGAATTACAAAGGTAAATAAAATGTCACAAAACTGTCCAGGTAGGATAAGCAGGTTACTTATAAAGGGATTAAATTCAGATTGATCAGAAACTAGCTCTAGTGAAAAGGGACATTCATTGAAAGGATACAGGAGATTAGGAGCAAGAAAACCAGCAGCCTAGTGAACAACTGAAATAAGGTCTAGAAAATCTCTCTCATACACTCACATGCACATACTTACGTACATTCTTTGCATTTAATGCATGGCTCAATAAGGCAGTCAGTCAGTCAGTCCATAATATCTTTGCCCACCAACCACTGTCCATTGAGTACACCTCTCTCTGTTAAATTTTAATTAACTGAGAAAGGGAAGATATTTGGTTCATCTCGTCTTTGTTCAGGGAGGGACCCTCAAACAACAGGTCCGGGACCAGCCTTTATTCACCTTGGGCTAGGTATCCACTTCTGGTGCAATGTGTGGGCACTCCCAACAAAAAAGAGCTTAGCTCTTTCCTGGTCAAGCAAATGAATTGAAGAAGAAAAAGGATGAATATCTGAGCCTGGGTTTCTTAGAAACCAGAGCCTAAGGCAAAGATGACATTCTACAATTTATTAGGAGGTACACGCCCAGAGAAGCAAGAGTGAGGGGGAAAAGAAGTGAATGGCACAGGAAAGGCAAAAAGGAGATCGAAGGCATATCATTGAGATGGTTGTAGCTTCTCAAAAAAGTAATTCTCTCTTCTCAGTCCTGGGTCATGAAGAACATCTTCAGAGAGACTGAATGGGACTGCTGAGTCTCAGAACTGTGTGTTGGAAGGTGCAAAAGGGGTGGTAGAAGAAAGGATAAGCAACTGATCTCATGATTCCTTCATCTCCTGCTTGTTTGGTCCAAGTCCACCTTCCTCATGCTTCTGAATTGTATTACCTATCCCCTCCCCCCTCCCCCAGGGCTGCTATGGCTTTAGTCAGGGGGATGTGGGCGCTTCAGCTGCTGTGAGCCCAGGCATCATGGACGAGACACTGAGCCACTCCTCCCTGAGACCATCCCCAGTGTTAGGAGGTGAGGTGACAGACTGCAGTTGAGACTTTAGGAATGGCATGATGGATTATTCATGGTTCTCCAGAGAAACAGAACCCAGTAGGATGCGTGTGTATATATATATATATATATATATATATATATATATATATATATATATATATAGAAAAAGATTTATTATAAGGAATTATCTCATGCACTTAAGGAGGCTGGCAAGTTCAAATTTGCCCCTCTGGGCTGGCGGACTTGAGACTCAGAAGAGCCAATGGGGTGCAGTTCTAGTCCGAAGGCAGTCTGATGGAGATTTTTTTTCTTATTCCGGGAAGGGTCAGTCTTTTTCTTCTAATCAGTCTTCCAACTGATGAGATGAGGCCCACCCACATTGTGGAGAGCAATCTGCTTTACTCTACCAATTAAGATATTAATCTTGGAAACTCCCTGGCAGTCCAGTGGTTAGGACTCGGCAGTTTCAGTGACAGGGCCCGGGTTCAGTCCCTGGTCAGGGAACTAAGATCCCACAAACCGTGCAACGCAGCCAAAAAAAAAGATATTAATCTCATCTAAAAACACTCTTTCAAAAACACCTGGAATGATGTTTGACCAAATATCATGACACCCTGTGGACTAGTCAAGCTGGTACGTAAAATGAACCATCACACGTGGGAATCTCTGGGGCTGCTCAAGAAATTCTCTGCCAAAGTCCAGAATTCATGCAGGAACACAGGGAAATGGGGTGGAGCAGACTGGCATACTGGATTTGGCAAGCAAACTGATCACCATGTCTGGTACAAGATTATGACTGTGTAGTTCTTTATTGTTCTTCGGAGATTATCATTGATTATGCGTTTATCTTTAAGTTCTAGTGACTTGCCTCTTGCTGATAAAAATTTTATCATTTAAACCGGTTATACTTTGAGGATATCTTTTGGCCGTGCTTGAGAAGAATGGATTAAAAAGAGGTTTCAAGTCCCAACTGTGACTTTTTCTTGGAAACTCTAGTTCCACACCACAGAATTTGCCTTCCTTATCATGCTCTCTTTGGTGGAGAGAAAATGAACCAAGACTTCAGGATGATGTACCACAACAAGCTTATGTGCCCGTGTAGGTGTGGGTGTACTCAGGGGGATGATTAGGGATTTGTGCTCCTTATAAATGAAAATGATGATGTCTTTTTTTTTAAATATATTTATTTTATTTTATCTATTTTTGACTGCATTGGGTCTTTGTTGCTGTGCGCAGGCTTTCTCTAGTTGTGGCAAGCAGGGGCTGCTCTTTGTTGCGGTGCGCGGGCTTCTCATTGCGGTGGCTTCTCTTGTTGTGGAGCACGGGCTCTAGGTGCGCGGGCTTCAGTAGTTGTGGCACGTGGGCTCAGTAGTTGTGGCTTGCGGACTCTGGAGCGCAGGCTCAGTAGTTGTGGTGCATGGGCGTAGTTGCTCCGCAGCATGTGGGATCTTCCCAGACCAGGGATCGAACCCGCATCGCCTGCATTGGCAGGTGGATTCTTAACCACTGCGCCACCAGGGAAGCCCGATGATGTCTTAAGAGTTGCTTGAAGTCATGCAAGTGTTTCTTCTGTCTTTCTCTTCCCGGAGGGCTTCCTTATGGATTTCTGGTCTACCCCACGGCATTACCCACATGGTCCTGCCTACACACAGACACCCATTCTCACTCAGGACAGGCCCACATTGTTTTAATTGTAATCAACATAACAACATTGTTAATGATGTAGTTTACGTTGTCTTTTTCATGCTGACTCTTGGGAATCTGGTGAGGACTTTGCATGCACAGCACATCTCGATTCGGATGCACCCTGTTTGCAATGCTCAGCAGCCACATGTGGCTCGTGGCTGCCACATTGGATAGCTTAGCTCTCGGGCAGTGGTTCTAAACCTGGCTGCACGTTGGAATCACCTGGGGGACATTAACGCACTGATTTCTAGATTCTCCCCTGCAGTGATTCCGAGTTAATGGGGCTGGGCTGCCCAGGCTGAGGATCCTTCTGGGTTAAGAAGCACTGGTCTACCGGGCACTCTTCTGGGAAAGTGTGTCCTTTTCCCCACTCTGACCAGACCTCTCTTCCCCTCCATCACCACGAGGCTTACAGTGTAAACAGAAATTAAGCAAGCTGTGACTTGGGTCACGGGTAGAAGAAAAACAGAAACAGGATGGTATTAAATTCTGTCTGACAGGCAGGAGTGAACAAGCTGAATTCAGTTGTCTTCTCTGGGTCTGTTTACCAACAGACTCAGTAATTATTTGTTCTGCCACTGCCCTTGAAGCTTGCAGTGTGTTTCTTGTTCTCTGAGAATTGAGAACCATTTAGGAACATTGCAGATTTGGCAAGATTTCCCAGCTCCCCCCCCAACCCCCGCCCGTGTTCCATCGGGAGCTTCCAGTGGGAATGAAAGCATTCCGTGGGGAACACTGATTGCTGGAGACAACAGCAGGAATATATGTGACGGGAAACCAGGGATACCGTGACTTCTGCAGGACCCATTTTTCTCTGCTCTAGACAAGTGAACTCTCCTCCACAAATAGAAACCAGTCCAGACAAACCACAGAGACTCAGGTTTCTAAATGCATCCAGAAAAGATTGTTTCAGGGAAGTGGACAAATGAGGCATGAGTAATTCAATCAGCAGGAAAACAAACACGATGCGACCCCACGTCTGAAACCCAGGGTGCCGGCAGGCAGCTGTTTGCCAGTCCCAGCACCTCACAGACCCCGGGGGCCCCATCTACCTACTTGGTCCCTCACAGTCAAATTGGACTTCCACAGACGGCTCAGAGCTGGGAGCCATGCATGCTGGGGAATAGAAAATCGCTGAGGGTTTCCTGGGGGCTGTGAAACCAGAGAAAAATACATGGAGAATAGAATCACGGGAAGCAAGTGACACTTGCTTGATCTTTACTCTGTTTGCGTGTCTTCAATCCAGAATTCATAAAGAAGTAACTGGTCCAAGCGAAAGCTTTTTGCTGTAGTGAATGTGTTTGGGAAGACGCTTCTAGTCCTTTGCCACTGAGCTAGGTAGCCCTCCATCTGCTGGGGTGCCAGACCCTTTATGTTGACCTTCAGGTAGAGGAGATGGGCCAACCCATGCACCCTTATCCAACCAGCCCGTCACCCAGAGCCAATAATTGCAAATGGCTAGCTGGTGTCAAGGGTACCATGTGGCTATAGATGGGAGGGTTGATGAATAACTCACAGAGGAACCAATTCCATGAATTAACTAATGACATTCACAGATAATCTACTGCTCCTATCGAAATAGTTCCTATAAAGCCAACCCCGGGCTTCCCTGGTGGCGCAGTGGTTAAGCATCCGCCTGCCAATGCAAGGGACACGGGTTTGAGCCCTGGCCGGGGAAGATCCCACATGCCGCGGAGCAACTAAGCCCGTGCGCCACAACTACTGAGCCTGAGCTCTAGAACATGCGAGCCACAACTACTGAGCCCGTGTGCCACAGCTACTGAAGTCCACACGCCTAGAGCCTGTGCTCCGCAACAAGAGACGCCACGACAATGAGAAGCCCGCGCACTGCAATGAAGAGTAGCCCCCGCTCACTGCAACTAGAGAAAGCCTGCGCACAGCAACAAAGACCCAACACAGCCAAAAATAAATAAATAAATTAATTAATTAAAAAAAAAAAAAGCCAACCCCATTTCTTTCCCATGCTCTCCTACCATTACATTCTCCTTTTAGGTAGAGGTATGGGGAGAGGGAGCAGGATCTCAGTGACTAACCTTTTCCTCACTCTGTTGCCAACCAGTATAGTGTTCTTTTGCAACTGTTTTAATAAGATATTTTTAGTTTTCATTTATATCATTTGTAAGAAACAGAAGCATAATGCATACTGTCTTAAGCTGAAAAGAGAATTTACTGGCTCACCAACATGAAGACTTCAGGGATTTGACTTCAGGAACAGTTTGATCCAGGGCCACAAATTGTAACATCAGGCCTCTGCTTGTTTTTCTCTCCCTCAGCTCTGTCTTCTTCAGCGTTGGCTTGATTCTCAGGTTCTCCCTGGTGGCAAGATGGCTTCCTGCTAACGTCTCCAGTCCTGTGTCCTCCCAGGTTCAAGTCCGACAGAGACAGTTCGTCTCCTCTCAGTAGCTCTCTTGGGGTCTGATTAGACCAACTTACATCACGTACTCCCCCTTGAACCGGTTACTGGGACTGGAAGGATGGAACTAAAACCGTTGTCCAGAGTGGCATCTCAGTCTGCTTTCCGGAGCTTGGCACAGAGCCTCCGCCGAGCCGCATGGACTGAGAGTGGGGGATGGGGGTCCCCAGAGAGAACTTCCTGGTCACTCTGAGGTATGAGAGGGGGCCTTCATACTCTTGGTCCTTCATGGTTGATTCCATTGGTCCTTCTTGGATGTAACACACACACAGAGATGGTGCTTTGGCTCTTTTTGGTGATCGCATCATTGCATGCATAGAGGCAACCATCAAACTCAGGGCCTTGCAGGACCCACTGGAGATCATATTGAAGAAAAGTACTTGGTAAACTGCCCAGCACTTTGCAAACTCAAAGTCTGCAAAATACTTCTTTTTACTGTTATTTCTTAGGACCTGTGAATTTAGCTGCTTCCTTTACTTCTTTAGTCTAAATGGTGAAGAACCTCCAGAGAGGTAGCTTAGCACAGTGTTACAAACATGAACTCTGAAACCAGCCTTCCTGGGTCCAAGTCTGGGCTCTGCCATTGATGAGCTGCGTGGCCTTGAATAAGTTACTCGACATCTCTGTGCCGTGGTTTCGTCATCTGTAAACTGGGGATGATAAGACTATCTCCCTCGTGTCAACGTCAATACGCGTCAGTTGCTCAGAACAGCGTCACGCATGTAGCATATACTTCATAGTAAAAATAATAGCTTTAGGGATCATCAAACCAACATATTAATTTCTAAGTAGCTTTAGGGATCATCAAACCAACATATTAATTTCTAAGTCTCTCCCAAAGAGATGCTGAGGTGGAAGGTAGCTAAACTTCTCCTACATTCATTCAAGGTCTTGGTCCCTAAAAACCTTGAGTCCATCTTGGTTCGCAGAGGGATGTTCCCACTTTCTGAAAAGGATTTAGACTGGATCTGCCTGCTCCTCAGTTTGGCCTTAGAAGAACTACTTCAGCGCATCAGAACAGTGGTTCGGAACAAGAAAATCTTACTGTGTGTGCTTCACAGGCCTGGTGTCGAGACAAAGAATGTGGGTGACACGCTTGGAGCCCCGTGGGGCAGAGACAGCCCGAGGGTCTCACCCATGGGCGGGGCCCCTGCTGTTGTTTCCTTCACCCGGGCAGGAAGATGCCCCTTTAAAGGCGTTCCTTTGCCTGCCTGTGTTCCTACTGTCATAGTTCTGCCCCCTCTTTCCCCCGCAGAACTGCTGTAATGAAAAGGCCATCAGCTCTGCACCTCATGACTTGGCCGTAGAGTTTCTGCAGGTTGGAACTTGAGTCTAGAGGGATTGATTTTGATACACAGGGTTTACGTTGTTGTCTGTCTCCATCCCGAAGCGCAGACACAACAGGAACATTGGTCCCACGGGCGGGACTTTTTACTGCCTTATGGTTTGGAAAGGGTCCACTCCTGATGGAAAGCCCCTAACATTTCAGGAAAAGCCTACGAAATAAACCTGAGTGGGAGGAAGAGGCAGAAGAACAAAGAGGAGGCGATCCACAGCTCTGGTGCCTGGTGACGGGCAGTGACGGAGCTCAAGAGATCAAGTTGCCCATTTCAGTCTTCTTTGTTCACCCCAGACTCCCAAACCCACAAGGACAGCTGGAATCCATTCTTAAAATTTCTCGGAAAAAAGAAATTCACATTCTCTCCCAGGCATCCTTCCTGCTTTTGTGCAAAAGTGATTGCCAGAACTCGGCATCGTTGAGATTTCGGACGGATTGTCCTTGTCATGGGGGCTGTCCTGTCCCTTGTACGGTGTTTAACAGCATCCCTGGCCTCTACCCACTACGTGCCGGTGGGACCCCTCCCCACAGCTGTGACGGCCCAAGATGTCTCCAGACATTGCCCGGTGTCTCCTGGGCGGGGGGGAGGGGGGAGGGCAAATCGCCGCACTTGAGAACCACTGCCATAGACAGTATTTATTGTAACATCTTACGGGAAAACCTGAACGAACTTTTCTGGCCAACCCAATATGTCCTTCAAATCTTTGAAAGCCTACTACGTACCAGGTGCTGCTTCAAGAAAAAAAAACAGTAGGTCCCTAAACTCGGACTCAGAAGAACAGAGTTAAACCACTTGCAAATCAGTGGAAATGCGTAGGTCGTGGATTGGTGCATCTGGGGTAAACTGGTGATCCGTTCACGCTGACAAATGTCTCTGTTCAGTAAACGGCGTCACTCAGCTTCTTCCGACAGGGCTCTCACTGGCCCCGAGCTCTTCCCCCTTAGCTGCCCCTGAAGACCGTCCCGCACACCCTCCTCGGTGGGAAGGAGCAGCTGCTCCCCATCTCCCGTAGACCCAACATCAGAGGCTTGGCCAGCTTCCTCTTCGCCTCCCTCTCTCCAGGCGAAATTCCAGGTCTCAAACCTCCTGGGGAGGCATTGTGGGTCAGGCTGAAATCGTGCCAGACATCTGGATGAGAACCGCAGGACGCGGCCAGCGCTGCCCACACCTCCAAACTCTGCCCCCGGGGTGGAACGTTCAAGGGGCCCGCCGCCGTGTCATAAAAGCCATGCTTGATTTGGTGCTTTGGGCCACAAGGTCTGCTGTGGGCCAGGGTGGGGACTCCCTCTCTCCCTCTCTTGGGCCCCCCGTCAGCTCACCTTGGACTCGTCGTATGTCTCTTCTGCTAGGGTCCAAGAACCCGAGGGCAGGGGCTGTGCCATCTGAACTCCTCCCTCCCTGGCAGCCCCCGGCCCCCACTTTTGTGGTAGCGTGTCCAGGAGATGCTTCAAAACGGGTAAATACCTCTAGATGTTTGATGCCACGTCTAGAAACAGTCAAATGTTCCCCTGGCATTTTAGGTTCCCTTCAAACCGTCTGGTTCCTGAGCGGCTGCACTCACTCCCCAGAGATTCCATGGGAATGACTTAAGGATTCTGAGTCTGAAAATCACCTCTCCGCCTGATGGGAAACCGTCCAGAAAATCCAAATCCAGTTCCTCGTTTCAAACAAACTAATCAGAACAAGCACAGGGTGCAACAATAGGAACTTTGCAAAAAAAAGAGAGAAGCGGCCGCAAACCTTGCCCATCTCCTGGCAAAGAAGCCAGCGACTTGAAGGAGCTCCTTGGAAGGAGCACGGGGACATGCTGACCTCAAAGCCAGGTTTTCACGTTCTTGACCTTCCTCTTCCAAGAGCTCCCGTTTTTCCAGAAGCCCTGTCGTTCGTCTTCTGTCTGGCCCTGGCTGAGCTAGCGCAGGTGCGGCTCCAGAGCGGGCAGACTTCCCCTTGGGGGTGTCCCCTGGACTGATTTTTAGGCGTGGGACTCCATCTCAACCCAGATTCTGAAAACAGCTCCTGAAGGATGAACGTACGCGGCAAACCCGAAAGCTGGCGATTCCAGGATTTCAGCTGCCCGCCCGCCGCCAATTAAGAGGAATCACGTGCGGTGCAGTTAACAGCACAGAGCAGCACAGAAGGCTTTTGTCCCCTGGTCCCTAGCTGACAACGTTCACAGCACCGGCAGCTGTTGCCAGCCTCTGTCTCCTGGCCCCCGGAGACCTTTCAAAACGGGATAGACAGCGGTTTGTCCGGAGTGTTTACAGCAGGCCCCCAAGGCGACCAGTGGGTTGGAGCCTCTCTGGAAATACCTCTCAGGGACAATGGGGTGGCTGTTATTAATGAATGACATTAATAAACAGGTCCCAGCGCACGTTGAGGGGGCCTCCTAAAGCCCCTGTCCCTCCATCCTGCTCCCGGATTCCTAGGAATAACAGACTGGACAGATTCCCCAGAGGCCAGCCCCTCCCCCAATCCCCAGCAAAGTCTAGAATGATTTCAAATGCCCCCCTCCCCCCGACAAAGACCCACCCCCAGAGGGTCCCCTGGAGGAAGCCCAGCCAGAAGTTCACACTGGAGGAATATTTGAACTTTGGGGATGATGTCAGCTCCACAGGGCCAGGGACCCCGTCCTGTCCACACTGTTTTCCCACCACCTCGGACAGTATGTGGCACAAACAAACATCTGTTGAATGATTGAATGAGAGCAGAGGGGGTTTTAAGCCATTGCCTTTCAGCCAAAGTGCTTCCCCCCCCCCTTTTTTTTTTCTTTTTACCATGGAACATTTTAAACAAACATACAGGGAGGAGAATACTTTAATAATAAATCCCCATGTGCCAGTCACCCAGCTTCAGTAATGATTCAGCCAGAATTGCCTCTTGTATATAACTTCTGCTTTTATTCTGGAAATTTGTAAACATACACAAGGGTAGGAGCCTGCTTTCATTAACCCCGCATGTGCGTCACCCAGCTTCACCGCCCTGAAAACAGCATGACAATTTTAGGGCCACCCTTTCGGAAAGTAACCAAATCAGTATATTCCTGAGCTGTTTAGAGGGAGACAGACCTAACGGCTTATAATTATACCCAACTTCCTTACTGGAAAGAGATCCAGAAAATGTCTTTCTCTTCTCCCCCCGGACTGAGAGGCAGCCCCGAACGCCAGCCGGTGCCCAAGTAAACGCAGACGCGGAGACGTGTATAAAAGCACCCCACCTCCAGCAGGTCATTATCTGTGTTTATCTTATCAGGATAATACTAAACCAGGCCCACTTGGAACAAGGCGTTCAGTCTTTGCAGCCTGGGATTCCGCTCCTAGTCACCAGTTCCCTTTATAAATCCACTGTCCCAGGCGGAAAACAATTTGAAAGGCAACATTGTTACCGGACAAGGCTGTAACTGTGATAACGGAGCTTGTGTGGCCCGTGTCTGGTAATAAATTGCCGGGCCCCAGGGTTGCGGCCAGGGGGCCCTGGCAGAGCGCTGTGACCTGCATTTTCTCCTTTCTGAGCGCATCCCGACGGCCACGTAGAGATCAAATCAGACAGAAGAGTGTCTCTTGAGCCCCTGGGATCATGGAGTGGCGGGGTCTGCTCTCAGGGGTGTGGTCCCCCGCCAGGGACACGTCCCCAACCGTGCCTCAGTGTTTCGTAGAGGGACCGCTCAGCCGTGGTGATCCGATCCGGGGATTTGCCCTGCAGTACAGCGAGCTCATTGTTCTGGACACTTGGATTTTGGGCTTCTTTGAGCTGGTTTGGTGGCAGTGGGCACTGATGGAAACTAGGGGAAGTTGGGTGCGTGGCCTCCTGCTTCCAACCCAGCCGTGTCCTGGTCCCTATTGGGGGCAAATTGAAGAGAGACGCCTTCGTATGGGAGTGGAAGTTTTTTTTTGTTTGTTTGTTTTTGTTTTGTTTTGTTTTTTTATTTATGGCTGTGTTGGGTCTTCGTTTCTGTGCGAGGGCTTTCTCTAGTTGTGGCAAGCGGGGGCCACTCTTCATCACGGTGTGCGGGCCTCTCACTATCGCGGCCTCTCTTCTTGCGGAGCACAGGCTCCAGACGCGCAGGCTCAGTAGTTGTGGCTCACGGGCCTAGTTGCTCCGCGGCATGTGGGATCTTCCCAGACCAGGGCTCGAACCCGTGTCCCCTGCATTGGCAGGCAGATTCTCAACCACTGCGCCACCAGGGAAGCCCAAGTGGAAGTTTTTGAAGTCAAATGACATACACAAAAGTACTTTGCAAAACCATAAAAGGCCGTGTAAAAGTTGATGTTATTAGCAGAAAGAAATAAGAATGCTATGTGCACGGTGTAGCAGAAAGCATTGGGCTCAGACAGACGTCACCTGGGGCCGGGGTGCTAAGTTCTGTGTACAAAAGGGCAGATGCTGAAACATTCTCACGAGGCTGCTGTAGTAATAAGTTGATAATATATGTGAAACCGTCTGGTGCATAACCCATAGCGGGGCTCAAAAAATGTGGGCAGTGTTATAATATAACACAAACATTATCTATAATGATATTTATGTATAATAAATACAGGTTCATGGAGGTGCTAAAAAGAGGGAGTAGGGTCTCTATAGGTAAATTGGAAGGTTACTGATGTGCGTGGCAGTAAATTAGAAGAAGATTTATGTGGAAATGAGAGTTAGGGGCACTGAGTGTTCCATCAAGGGGTATAAGGGTTTGGGGTTTTCTTTAAACTGAAGTATAGTTGATTTACAATATCGTGTTAGTTTCAGGTTTACAGCATGGTGATTCACTTATATATGTTCTTTTTCAGATTCTTTTCCCTTATAGGTTATTACAAAATACTGAGTATAGTTCCCTGTGCTATACAGTAGGTCCTTGTTGGTTATCTATATATAGTCGTGTGTATCTGTTAATCCCAGCCTCCTCATTTGTCCTCCCCTAAGAGTATGGGTTTTTCATGTGAGGCGGTGGACCATCCCTGGAGGCTCTGGAATAAGACGGGGACGGTGAGGGGTCCACGCAGCCCAGGGGAAAGAGGAACAGGCTTTGGAGTCTGATCTCAGTTTGAACGTGCAAGTGTCACTTAACCCCCCAGCCTCTGGTCTCTGATCTGTAGAATGCGAATTCGTATCTGTCACCTCACATCCTGCAGCTGTCCTGATAGGCACCTTTGAAATGGTGACTATTATTGGTTGTGCTTTAGGAAGATGGTCCGCTGGTGGGGTGGAGGATGGGGGTAGATTAAAGGAAGAAGCTACTTGAGGCAGAGGCCGGAGGCAGGACCAGGTGAGGACCCAGGTGCAGACCTCAGCTCTGCTACTCCTTCCCACCCCGAGACCTGGGCCGAAACGCCCCGCCTCCCCCTCTGCCCTCACCCTCGTTTCCTCTCGATCCCACCAGCCAAATTGTTTCCTCCTGAGCCCTCTGCAAGCTGTAATTATATATGCTTTTCTCCTTACTTAATTATTATTTGTCTGCTCGCAGACTCTTTGCCTCACACATGGGTCTGTTTCGCCCCACCTGGCATCCAGGTGTTACAGATGCTCCTCCCTCCGCATTAATCCCTGTGGCTGCCCTAACAAATTAACCGCAAACCGAGAGGCTCAAAACGACAGAGATGGATTCTCTCACAGTTCTGGAGGCCGGAAGTCGAGAACGAGGGCAGGGCCACCCTCCCTCTGAAGCCTCCTGGGGAGAATCCTTCCTTGTCTCCTCCAGCTTCGGGGGGCTCCAGGGGACCCCTGGCTCTCAGCAGCCTAATTCCAGCTCGGCCTCCGTCTTCACACGGCCCTCCTTCCCGCCTTCTTTCTGGGGTGTCTCCTCTGTTTGTCAATTATAAGGACACTTGCCGTTGGATTTAGGGCCCTTCCGGAAAAGCCCAGATGATCTCCTCTCCAGAGCCTTGATTACATCTGCAAAGACCCTTTTTCCAAGTAAAGTCACGTTCACAGGTTCCGGGACACAGACGTCTCTTTCGGGGACCACCGTGTAGCCCACCGCACCCTGCTTTGTGCGAGGTTCTCCTGGAGTAAAGACGTTTCCAGCAGGAACAACTTGCCGTGTGCCCACTGGGCTCAGGATGCAGCCAGCCGGACCCCAGGCAGTATCCTGCTCCCATGGAGTTTGCCGTCTTCGAGCGGGCGGGGCTGATGGTGAGCTCGCGAGCGCGAACGTGTCCAGAGGTGGACACACGCGCTGAGAAGAGAAATCAAGGCGGCAGTGAGGCCGAGCATGGCCGGGAGTGGCGGTGGAGGTGGGTCCTCTGTGGACAGGAGGTCAGGGAGGCCTGCAGGAGGAGGGGCGAAGGGTCCCGTTTCTGCCCTTCTTGGCATTCCTGACCTCTGACCTCTGTGTAGGCCATTCCCTTGATTGCCAAGGAGAAGCAAGGAATTCTGTACTAGACCAAGAAAAGGGGCAGATTACTCTTAAAGAGAGGAGAAAACGAAGGAAGGACCCAGGGAAGGTCTACGCTCAACCACGGGGAGGGCGGCCCTGCGCACACCACACGCCAGGCCGCGGCTGAGAGAGAGGGACCCGCCTGCCCCAGGAGGAGAATGCGGAGTGGATGCCCACCGGGGGCCCCCCACCTCCAGGCCACAGAGGAAGGATGGCAGAGTCTGTCTGCGGGCGGCCCAGTGACGGTCGTCCGGCTGACCCCAGCCCCATGTCTCTTCTCAGGTGGCCCAGGGCTGGTTAAAGGGAAAACGCTATTTCAGATTGTGGTGGACAGACCCTGATGGGACCCTGTAAGTCGCCCTTCTGAGTGTCCCTGGCGTGTGGTCATCTTCCTGCCACCTGATCTCAACCACTGGAGGTGACAGAAAGGACCAAGCAGCTCGGGGGTAGGGGACACCCCACCTCCCCTCACAGAGTGCCAGCTGCAACCCCACAGCAAGCGGGTCCGGGGGGCCTCACCAGTTGGGGGGAGCCGAGCTTCAACTGGTTCAGGGTCTGCAACCCAACAGAATCGCTGTCTCTGGAGGCGTTTCCGAGCCAGCTCATTGCGAGACCAGAGGTTCCCCAGTGCTGGGGGCTGCAGAGGGGGGCGCCACGGAGGCTTCCTAGAGACGGCAGGGTGGCCAGCCCCTGAGGTCACGGGGACCGTCAACCCTGAGAGACATCAGGACACAGTTCCTTTGAAGCCTGTGAAACAGGAGCCTAGACCAGGAAGCCGCAAAGGATACCAGAGCTCGGGAATGTCCCGGAGCCGCCCTTCCTGACTGCACTTTAAATAAATGAGAAGTGCACAGCAGATGCTCAGAATAAGCACCATCTTTAGTTAAGTTTACGCTCACAGTCCGTAGTGACCTCACCGTGCATCTTGGGAGGTCGAGTACACAGCACCCAGCGACCCTGGTCTTGGTCTCGGAAGCCCAGAGCATGCGCGCTCAGCAGGTGAGAGCCTTGCGCTGCCTCGGCTCCTGCCAGGCTCTGTTTCCCGGAGGCGGTGGCCGCCAGTCGTGGCTTCAGGCTGGGGACCCCGGCCCCACCTCCTCTCTCTCCTCACCCTCTTCTTCCCCCCAGACTCCCTGAGCACGGCACGCAGACTGAGACCGTCCCCTCGCGCGTCAGGGCAGGAAGGAGGGCACGGCAAGGTGACCACCTGTGTCTCTAAAGAGCCAGGCAGCGAACGTTGAGGCTTTGCACCGGCTGCTCAGCTCTGCCCTTGTAGCCCCCAAGCAGCCGTAAACAGTGGTACCAATGGGCGGGGTCTGGCCGGGCGCCAATAAAACTCTATTTACCGAAACGGGACAGGTTAGCGGCGGCCAGTGGCCATCGTTTGTTGACCCTGATGTAGATGGTGGGGAGGGTTTCCAAGCAGAGGGACGGTGTGACCAGTTCCGTGCTCTGGGAAGATGGCTGGGGCAGCCGCGGTTGGCAGAGGTGGGCCGGGGGCCGGGGAGACTGAGGTCCCCTTTGCTGAGGGTCTCGGTTGGCCGGTGGACCCAGTGTTGCTGAGGATGAAGCGGTTTTCCCAAGGTAATGCGGTACCTGCCACCCTTCTGGAAAGCAGGACGCTTGCCACTCCGGGACCACCCAAGGAGCGGACAGTTTATTGATCTAATTTTTAAATAAAGTATTTTAGTAACGTTTACAAGCGCTCTCCAGGCCAGGACCCTCCCGGCATGTAGGCAGGTTCTGGTTCAAGCGCTCTTTTCGGGCTGCTCCGCAGTCTCCACGTCTGTTTTGATTAAAGATGGGAGGGAGCGAGGGAGGAGCTTCCCCAGGCCGTGAGTGTGCTGGACGGCCAGCTCCGGAGAAGTGGCCCTCTGAGGGCCTGGGAGCTCACACACCCTTTGGGGGCCGAGAGGACAATTGGAGAGGGGGTGGCTGGAGGATGTGCCTGACGGGGAGGCTCAGCCTAAATTGGTGGGGGGGTGAGGGGGGATTTGGATTCTGACATTAGTACTTCCTGTCTTTTCTTCCATTTTCTTTTTTTTTTAGAAGTGAAGTGACACCCCTTTGTTCATAAATTCATCAGAGGCGATCAATAGTTTCCAGTCTCTTTTTTTTTTTAAATAAATTTACTTGTTTTATTTATTTATTTATTTATTTATTTATTTATTTATTTATTTATTTTATTTTTTAAGGAATGGGTTGGATTTGAGGCTGATGCTTTTTTTTTTAATTTATTTATTTTATTTTTATTTTTGGCTGTGTTGGGTCTTCGTTTCTGTGCGAGGGCTTTCTCTAGTTGCGGCAAGCGGGGGCCACTCTTCATCGCGATGCGTGGGCCTCTCACTGCCGCGGCCTCTCCCGTTGTGGAGCACAGGCTCCAGACACGCAGGCTTAGTAGTTGTGGCTCACGGGCCTAGCTGCTCCGTGGCACGTGGGATCTTCCCAGACCAGGGCTCGAACCCGTGTCCCCTGCATTAGCAGGCAGATTCTCAACCACTGCGCCACCAGGGAAGCCCCACTTGTTTTATTTATTTATTTATTTTTGGCCGCGTTGGGTCTTCGTTGCTGCGCGCGGGCTTTCTCTAGTTGCGGTGAGCGGTGGCTACTCTTTGTTGCAGTGCGCAGGCTTCTCACTGCAGTGGCTTCTCTTGTTGCGGAGCACAGGCTCTAGGCGCGTGGGCTTCAGTAGTTGTGGCTCGCGGGCTCAGTAGTTGTGGCTCGCGGGCTCTAGAGCGCAGGCTCTGTAGTCGTGGCACACGGGCTTCATTGCTCTGCGGCATGTGGGATCTTCCGGGACCAGGGCTCGAACCCGTGTCCCCTGCATTGGCAGGTGGGTTCTTAAGCACTGCGCCACCAGGGAAGCACTTTTCTTACATTTTCGTCTGAGGGCTCTCGCGAATTGAAAATTGATCTAGATGTTTGGTTTCCGTGAAGGTTCTTGACATCTGATAAAACCAGCGGGATGCTGGCAGATTTGAACACTCGCGCCGTGCTGGGTGCGCTCCAGCTGCGTGTCATGCTGTCACTTCTTGGCAAACAGGTCTCACATGAGAAAGCGGACCCTGGCGAGGTCAGAGCCCCGTTCGGGTGAGGAGAGGGAGAGAGCTGACAGAATGCTGCTGAGAGATGCAGCCGTGACCTTTCAGTGCCTTTCTCTCTGCTTCTCCCTCTCCCTCGGCCGCCGGCTCACCGGGGAGCACAGGGTCTCGTGGACATTGGGTGCGTATGTGTAGATGTTCCTCTCTCTCCTCACCCCACTCCACCTCGCTGCCCTGGAGTCTGAGCAGTCTTACGCGCTCGGCACAAATAGATAGCCGTGCAGTCGCGGTCGGCAGGGGGACGGATTGCTCTTCCCTGGGTCAGGTCAAGGCTCCCTGGGTTCAGGGGAGAGGCCTGTCCCCCGTCTCCTGATTCCTCAACGCCAGACGTCACCCCGCCTACTTAGCCCACTTGACCAGACTTTGACAGTGACAAAGCCGGAAGAGAAATATCTGGTCCGGAAATCCACATGTATGCAAGGATCCATCAGGGTTTTAGAGATAACATTCAGGCACGAAAGGCACCTACACGTGGACGTGACTCACGTGTGAATCTAGTGCAATCACATGCTTTATTCATGTAGTGTCCACTTGTGAATAATTCTCCAAGATGCCGTGGCGTTTAGTACACTCAGTGGTGCACAACCACTGCCTCTATCTAGTTGCAAAACATTGCATCCCCCAAAAGGAAACTCCGTCCTCATTAAGCGCTCACTCCCCATTCTCCCTGCCCCCAGCCCCAGGCAACCACTAATCTACTCTCTGTCTCTATGGAATTGCCTGTTCTGAACATTGCATGTAAATGCAGTCATACACTATGTGCCCTTCTGTGTCTGTGTTCTCCCACTGAGCATGATGTTTCTGAGGTTCATCTGCATTGCAGCCTTTATCAGTACTTCATTCATTTTTATGGCTGAATAATATTCTATTATATGCGTATCACATTCTGTTTATCCGTTCATCAGCTGATGGATATTTGGGTTGTTTCCACCTTTTGGCGATCGTGAATAGTGTTGCTATGAATGTACTACTACTGTGTTTTTGAGTGCCTATTTCCAATTCTTTGGGGCATCTACCCAGGAGTGGAATTGCTGGGTCATATGGGCATTCAGTGTACAATCTCCTCCTTTTTTTAAATGGTGCTCCATCAGGCCTTCCGTGTTCCTCAGTAGCTGCACAAGGGCCCAGCTGAAAGTTTTCAAACGATCACTTGTAAGAGCTGGCTAATTTCTTAGGAAAGGCAAATCCTCCTCCATATGTCTGTCTTGAGAAGGTGAGAGGAGGTGAGATTTTATCTTTTCAGTTGCATTTAGAATCACGCGTGTGAGGCTTTAGCATGAAACCAAGGATCTGGTTGATCACCTACAAGGTTGTCCCTGGGCAGGATTTTGATTGCAGAGATCAGGAGGGGAAGGGCTAAATTAGGAGTTTGAGATTAACATATACACAGCCCTATATATTAAACAGATAACCAGCAAGGACCTACTGGATAGCACAGGGAACTATACTCAGTATTTTGTAATAACGTCTAAGGGAAAAGAATCTGAAATATATATATATGGATAACTGAATCACTTTGCTGTACACCTGAAACTAACACAACATTGTAAATCAACTATACCTCAATTAAAAAAAGAAAAAAGTTCAGGAGGACTCCCTAGCACAGGTGGCTGAATGTGGGGCGCTGGCTGGCCCACCTCAGATGCCTGCTCCAAGAGGGGCCCTGGGCACCAGAGAGCAGCCTGGGCGGCAGGCAGAACCCTGGGTGTCTGGGCGTAGAGGGGTGCCCAGAGCCTAAAGGGTGAGTGGACAGATGTCACAGATGAACTTGACAGCTTCTCGTGTGGAGCAAGGTCGGGGATGGAGTTGCCACAGCACCATTTCCTGAGCACCCAGACAGCCTGCCCAGCAAGGGGAATCCTGCCCTTCCCACCTCTTCCTGGACCCCTGTACATCAGAGCCAGCAGCTTGGTTCTAGGGATGTACACATGACAGTTGACACCAATCCCTCCCCCTGGGGTTCTACGGTCACCTTTGGTCTGCCTGAAACCATCCCTTGCCCTGTGGAAAGTAACTTGGCCATTTGAGGCCTCCAGGAAACATATCTGTGAAGAGCTCCCGTCCTAACGACCTCCTCCCGTTGCCAGCTGAAGCCCTGTTAAACTCGGGGAGCCTCTAGGGGACACCCAGGGGGCAGCTAATGCATCTCCCCACTCCTGTATAGCAGCCCTCAGAGGGGACGTTTGCCCCAGGGGGAGGGCAGGCCAGCCCTGGACCACACGTGTGATGGCCTGGTAGCCAACAATTGGCCTGGCCTGGGTCGAGCTGTTTGTCCAGAGTCAGGTCGTGGCTGCATGGTCTGCAGTTAGAAAAGTGACATTGTTTGCCCGGAAAATATTAACATCATCCCCTTGCTGCAGTAATGCTTGGCCCCGGGGCCCTCCTGTCGCCTGGCACCGGCTTCCGTCTCCAACAATGGCGATACTTTGTCCTTCCTTCCCCTTCATTCAGGCATCTGAGGGCCTATTCTCGTTCTGCCGGGTGCCTGCAAAGTACAGCTTCCTCATTCAAGAGGGCGGAAACAGGCCCCAGCAGGCCCGGGAGAGATCTGGGTGTCAAAGCACATTTGTCTTTCCTTAAGTTCAAGCAAATCAGCCCAGAGCATTTGACAGTCAGGTCAAGTGGCCTCTAGAGCTGTTGGGTTCCTCCTGGTTTGTAATCAGCTTGGGCCGTTGGACTGGAGTCATGCAGCCCTTCACAGAGAGTTGCCCTCCGATGCCAGTGGTTATAAGTAGGACACACCTGGGGTTTAAATGGTGACTGTTCGGGAGGGTGGGGGAGGCCTTGGGGACGTCACTTAGCCTCCTGGAGCCTCAGTTTCTGCTTGTATAAAATTAGGATGATTCCACCTACTTGACAAAGATTCTGGAGGTTCAACCACAGAACATACGGAGCATTTAGCTCAGCCTGGGCACGTACTTGCTTAGTAAAAGGTAGCTATCATTAAAGCATATTTTATATATTTGTATAAATATGAATATGTTTACTATTTTATTAACAGCAAAAGGCTGTTAGGATTTTGTCGTTGCGTCCCTGTTAGCATTTAGGGACCTTCCCTTTTCCATGCCTCACCCTCCCAGGGTTCTACGGCTCCGCTGCTTAGGATCTCTGAATTTTCCACAACGGTTTTCCAACTGTCTCTAGAGTTTCCGTGGTGGGAGTGGGGAGCCAGGCTCTGTTCTCATCTGTTTTCGGTATTGTGCTTCTGTCCAAGACTTCGCTGGAGGAAAAGCATTTCCCAGCCTGATGAATTTGGAAAGTAGCTATTCTAGAAGCCTCTTGAGAGCCTGTTTACTCTTTTAGTAAACAGCCTGCAAGACTTCTTGCCTGGCCACAAGGCCAAGGGATGAATGTTTTGCCAGGTAGCACCAATACTCTACATCTTTTTTAAAAAATATTTTATTTATTTATTTTATTTATTTATTTATTTATTTTATTTACTTATTTCAATATTTATTTATTTTATTTATTTTATTTATTTATTTATTTGGCTGTGCCGGGTCTTAGTTGCGGCATGCGGGATCTTTAGTTGTGGCATGTGAACACTTAGTTGCGGCGCATGGGATCTTTAGTTGTGGCGTGTGAACTCTTAGTTGCGACACACGGGAACTAGTTCCCTGACCAGGGATCGAACCCGAGCCCCCTGCATTGGCAGAGTCTTAGCCGCTGGACCGCCAGGGAAGTCCCAACACTCTCCACCTTTAATGGCAAGTGGCAGAGAGAGGGACCAAGTGACCTGCAGAGGTCCCGTTATGTCCCTCATCTGATGACACTCGGATTTAAACCTCCTCTACTGCAACTATAGGGAAATCTGCTGGTTGTCAGTCTGCTCGCAATCTCCCCTCATAAACTATAACGCATCCCTGATTCCTGCCTGTGGGGCATCTCAGGTGGGCACCCTGGGTGGTTATATCTCGGGCCACAGCTGGGCATTCACAGCAACAGTTGGAGAAGAGATGGGCGGAGGCGTGGCCCTGGGACGCAGCCTCCTCCCTGGATGGAAGCACCCAGCTCCAGATGCTGAGAGAAGGCTCCACCAGCCAGGCAGATCCAGGGTCTGCAGGGAAGGGCTCCAGGCGGTGGTGGGGAGGGGTGGTGGGCAGCCGTCTCTACCAACAAGAACCAGCCGAGAGTAACGCATAACGTGGGGTCCTGGAGGCAGGTGGGGCATGACGGTGGCGGGATTCAGGATCGAGCGCTATTTGAAAGCACAGGCAGATCGCGGTTGGCTTTGGGAAGTTTTGTCGCCACACAGCAGGGCTCTAGACACGGGACGATGGTCCTGGCAGGACGTGGGCTCTTGGAGCAGAGGGGCAGGCAACTAGTGAGAGGAGGCTCCAGTCCTGGAAAAACTCAGCATCAGGCAGGAAGCTTGCCAGCCACAGAGCTGAGTTGCAGGGACTTGTTCAAGCGTCGGAAAAAGACAGATACCCAGTTTGCAGAACAGCGAAGAGGGGATGTTGAATCTCACCTTACTGGACTGGGAACTCCTAAGGGTATCGCGTGTTCAACCAAGATTGGTCCTGCAGGTGGGGGTCAAGGGGTCCGGCATGGATAGATCTCATTCAGAGTCTGGAAATCTGGCTGTTTCGAAAGCAGAAACTTGCCCGTGTTCCCAAAGCATCCCCTAATCCTAGCTGGCTGTCTTGCATCTGTGAGGGTGTGACAGCAGAGGCCACGCAGAAAGCACGAGGGGCCTGGTTCAAACCCATCATGAGAACTAACCTGTGCCATGTTCCTGAGATTCATTCTCTTAGGGCTCATAGCACTTGGCATAAAGTTCAAGTTCCATCTCCCCCTCACTCAGTAGACTCCACCCACATAGGACTTCTTCCCATTTCCTGAGCACACGAAGGTCTTGCTCACCTTTATTCTGGCTCTTTCCTCCGCACAGAACTATCTTTTCCCCTGAGGCTCACTCCCAGTTTCAATTTCGCCTTTTCGAAGAGTCCATCTCTAACCACCCTTTCTAAGTTAGGTCCTGTCCTGAAATTCTCCACCTGTCTGCCCCCGGTCTTCATGAGAGCGTGGAACGTGGCACTTAGGATGCGCTCCGGACATTTCTGTCAACTAGATGAATGTCTGTTCAGCGAAGTTTCATAGAAGATCATTTTCCTGCTCAGCACTGTTTCTATCCCTTGCTTGGCCCATCCTGAATCAGGTCAGCTGGAGTCAGAGGCCATGGGGTGACATAGCTGTCACCCATGAGCTTGACGTTTCACCAAAACCTGGGACAACCCACGTGCTGACAAATTCAAGCCACAGGGGCCCCAAGCTGCAGAAGCCCGGGTTTACAGTAGCTTTGTAGGGTCTGGAGGAAAGTCCCATGAGTTATACTCAGTCACTGTTGTCAGGGCTGGCTGTCCGGCCTGCCCCAACCCAGGGTGGGGGCTCCATCGGCCTCCCTGGTCAGAGAGAAAGGCCATCTGTCCTGGCTTGTCGGCTTCTTAGCATTTACTGCTCACTTTTATGATGTGTCACCTCGCTCGTAAGTTGTCTGCCTGTCCCACGAGCCTGGGCACGGCCTCCAGCCCACAAGCTGGACACCTGCATCATTGATTTCTCCAGGATGTGGTCCCATAAGCGCTCTGGTGCGGGGAGCCCAGATGCTTCCCGGGAGGGTGAGTGGGTCCTGACTCACAAGCTGTCCAGGGAGCCTGACAAACCCACCTTAGGACGTAGCCTGTGGATAATCCCAAGCTGTTAACAGGAATTAACCCCATGGCTCCTTGTGGGCCAAAACGAGATCAGAAAACCTCTCTTGTGAGTCACTGCAAATATTTACCCTCGAAATGTCGATTGGGAAATCTAAGCTCTTGGATGGCACAACCCCAGGACTTAAAGGGCCCCTCTGCCAGCAGCGGTTGGATGTGCAGTGTTGAAAAGGCGAGATGGTTCCCTGCTTTGAGCCTGGGAAGGGCCCCAAGCTGCCAGACCTCCGAGAGGAAGCCTGGACTCAGTCATCTCCAGGGAAATGCAGGCAATGGTATCGCAGAGACTCAGGGCTCTCTGGGGAACCCATCCTCCACTACCATGTCTGGCTTTGGTTTCCCGGCTCCGTGGTTACCTACATGAAGTTTTCTACCAGGTCACCCCTTTGCCTCTCAGTAGGAGCTGTTACAGGTCAAGTGTGGGTTGTGAAATCCCCTGCTGACCCAATTCTGTCCTCTTTGTCATCCAAATCAGCCTCTAGGAAATGCAGTAGCAAGTCCAAAGCGATCATGGCATTGGCTGTCTTTCTTCTCTGTTCCATGGGAGTGTCTGTTCTCTCCATTCAGCTGCCCATCCCTCCTTCCTTCCACCTGGGACCTGTTGAGAGCTAGCTACATGGGAAGGTCTTGAATAGGTCTTCTGCCAAGCACAGTTGCTTGTGAGGAAGTAGCATGTTGGAGGCACCCAGAAGATTTTGCAGGAAGCAAAGGCTTCTTCAGAAGATACTTGGCCACGTGACATATTTTCAGTCCCAGGGTCTAGTGCCAGCACCTTCCTGGACCGCCCTCAACTATAGAACAGGAATGGAAATAGCTCCTTGTAAAGACTCCGGGCAAGAGGTCCTCTCCTAGAGGCTGGTCCCCTGCAGAGGGACGAGGTGCCAGTGGACCGTTTTCATTTTGTTTTGTGTCGCTGACATTTTGTTTTTGTTTTAAAGAAATGGTGCCTCAAGGTAATGCTATAGGTCTTAACTTAACTCAGATTTGAACTTTCATCCTGCGCTGGAGATTGACTTGTAAGTCAAGCAGTTATATAAACAAGAGGGTTGATACGGAGATAGCAGAGACTCCATTTCAATAAACAACATCCCTTAGGGTGGAAATCACCTTGGGACTGGAGGCGAGGAGTTGAGCTGCATGGCCAGGTTACAGGCAATGGTCTGGACACGAAGATTCCTGCAGACATAGTAATGGGGACTCTTAGCTTTAAAAAAGACCACGTAGGGAGTTCCCTGGTTAGGATTTGGCGCTTTAACTGCTGTGGCCCGGGTTCAATCCCTGTTTGGGGAACTGAGATGCTGCAAGCCACGCGGCTTGGTCAGAAGATAAAAAGATCATGTAAAGCTTTTCGGGGGCCAGTGAGTTTCTCAGAGTCCAGCTGGGAAGAAGTTCAAAATCAGCTTGACACACCTGTCTGGCCTGCACTAGGCTCCGCTATTGACCCACTGGTAGTTTCAGGGGAAAATTGTTCTTTCTCACCTGAGGCTAGATGTCCAAAGCTATGATGGGAAGAGCAGGAGGGGATGGCAGAACGAGGAGGATGGGATCTGTCACTTCTCTCCTCCCCCTGCCACTCTCGTCTGACCTCTCTCACCTGAACTACCATCCCCCTGCCGGCCACTCCTGCCTCCACCGATCCTCTACCCGTGCCAGCGTAGCGAAGGCTCAGAAACACCGTTCTGATCGTGTGGCTCTTACTTCAAAGTCTCCAGCTGCTCCTCAGACAAGCACGAAATCCCTAACATCCAGCTCAGCAATTCCACTCCTGTTTTCTACCCCGAATAACTGAGACAAGTGTTCCGACAAAAACGTGTGCACCCACGTTCATAGCAGCACTGTTCACAATGGCCGAAAGGTAGAAACCACCCACGTGTCCAGCCACGGATGAATGGATGAACAAAATGTGGTCGATCCACACAATAAAATGTTGACTCAGCCATAAACAGGAATGAAGCACTGGCACAGAATTTAATACAGATGAACTTTGAAAACATTGTGACAAGTGAAAGAAGCCACCCACAAAAGTCCACATCTTGTGTGATTCCATTTATATGCAGTCCAGAGTTGGAAAACCCACAGAGACAGAAAGCAGATTCGTGGTTGCCAGGGGTGGGTGTCGTAGGATGTGTGCCAGCATCCCCGGCTTCTCCACATTCGCTATCAGTCACCTGTCTCCAGATGTGACAACCAAAAATGTGTTCAGACATGACCAGTGTTCCCCGGGAGACCAAGTCGCCTCCTTGGTCTACGGAAATAGCAGGGAAAAGTCGCTTTCCCAGATGCCTGCAGCCCCTTCTGGAGCAGAGAACGCGTGCCCATGTGGTGGGAGGATCCCGCAGCAGGACCAGGACCTGCCCGCTGAGAAGAGGGTCCTGCCTGGACACTGACATTGGCTGGGGCGTCCCCTGCACATCGACGCCTGGTGAAGGGTCCCTGAGACAGGGTCGCCGTGTGCAGCTTCTTGGAAGGCTCTGGAACCAGCCACAGTTCCCCTTCCCCAGAGCTCTGCCCAGGCAGCCTTGCTTGATGAGCCCAGCCGCCCCACGTGGGCCCAGCGGCTGCCCGTGGGGTGGACTCTTGCAGCTCTCATTGCCTAGCGCTGCTCATACAGTTTGGGGGCAGGTAATTCTTCCTTCTCCTAAGCTGCAGAGGCCTGTTCCTCAGGTTCTCCTCTCTCAGAGACAATCCGGACGTGGGACACGTAACTGTATGTCTCTGTATCAGTGGTTCTGAAAGTGTGCGTCTCCTGGCAGCATGGGTGTCACCTGGGAACTCATTAAAAAAGTAAATTCTCGGAGCACACCCCAGTCTCCGGGATGCTCCGGGCGTGGGCCCAGCAACCTGTTTTAACAAACCCTCCAGGTGATTCCGATGCACGCTCAGGTGTAAGGACCACCAGCTCCGCACCCCGGGATCCCTGCGCTGAGCCCTCATTTGCCCTGACTGGTAAACACATGCCCTTTAAAGACCGCCCTGTCACTTCTACTTTTAAACTTGCTCAGCTCAGGATGTAAACACAGTCAGTTGGAGATTCCCCCTCCCTTTTCTCCGGTTCCCTAGAGGAGATCCGAGTTGCCAGTGTCCCCCATCACTTGGCCGAGGGGAGAGGCATCTGGTCGGATGCCGCCCTTTCTCCCTGCAGCGTCCACCGTGATGTGACAGGGCCCACCTGGCACTGGGCACCGTCTCCATTTGGCCTCTATTGCTGGTTCCTGTGGTCCCGCTGTGACCTCTGGCCCTCGGGTTTATGCACCAACCCTCTTCCAGCCCACTGGCCCTCCCGACCCTGAGGCCCCACTTCCAGTCCACGGAGTCAGGGGCCCTGGCTGCCTTCCACCCACGACCCTGGGCTGTGACGGGTTCTGTGAGCCGCTTCCCTTGGGTCCAGCCCCTGCTGCTGCTTCTTGCGCTGGGCGTCCCCGAGCCCACCCCCAGATTTGGCGATTCAAGGGCTCACAGGACTCAGCATAGAGTCGCGCTCACAGCTAAGATGTATTAGAGTGAAAGGGTACAACGCAGAATCAGCCAAGGGGAAAGGCACGCGGGGCACAGTCTGGAGTAAGCCAGACACAAGCTTCCAGAAGCCCCTTCCCTGCAGCGTCACCCAGGGTGCACTTAATTCCGTGCACTGTGACAATACGTGCAAATTCTTGTCCTCCTGGGAAGCTCATTAGAGACTCAGAGCCCAGAGGTTTTACTGGGGGCCGGTCGCACAGTGCCCTCTGCCTACCCCGTGCTAAAATTCCAGGCTCCTGGAAGGAAAGCAGGTGCTCAGCATAAACAATATTATTTGCACAAACAGCTTAGGTGCAGTGAACGCTCTTATCATTTAGGGAAAGTTTTCTATCAGCGGAGGGGACAGTTTACCATTCAAGTTCTAAGACGCCAGCCAAGTGCCAGCCTTGCAAACAGGCCTTTCTAAGGAGGCGAGCAGTCTCAGGCCTGCTCTTTTACCTCTTCTCTGCACACTGTAGATGATGAAAAGCAGTGAGCATTTACTGAGCACTTACTGTGTGCCAGGCTCCATTGGCAGAATTTTCAGCGTGTTGACTAATTTCATCTGCCTCCCAGGCACCGTATTGGAACAATGTGATCATCCAGGCTACAGACACCATGTGCACTGGGAATCTTCTCCCTACCCCACCCCCCAGTTATCTGGAATTTCTGTGGAAGACACCTATCGGAGATTTTACTGTAGAAGGTGGCAAGGGGCTGGGGTCCCTCCCTGGACCACCCACCAGCGTCTAGGTTTCCATCACATCCACATCGACCCACCATTTCTTTTTTTTTTTTTTTTAATATCTTTATTGGAGTATAATTGCTTTACAATGGTGTGTTAGTTTCTGCTGTATAACAAAGTGAATCAGTTATACATATACATATATCCCCATATCTCTTCCCTCTTGCATCTCCCTCCCTCCCACCCTCCCTATCCCTCCCCTCTAGGTGGTCACAAAGCACCGAGCCGATCTCCCTGTGCTATGCGTCTGCTTCCCACTAGCTATCTATTTTACATTTGGTAGTGTATATATGTCTGTGCCACTCTCTCACTTCGTCCCAACTTCCCCTTCCCACTCCCCGTGTCCTCAAGTCCATTCTCTACATTTGCGTCTTTATTCCTGTCCTGCCCCTAGGTTCTTCATAACCATTTTTTTTTTAAGATTGCATATACATGTGTTAGCATACGGTATTTGTTTTTCTCTTTCTGACTTACTTCACTCTGTATGACAGACTCTAGGTCCATCCACCTCACTACAAATAACTCAATTTTGTTTCTTTTTATGGCTGAGTAATATTCCATTGGATATATGTGCCACATCTTCTTTATCCATTCGTCTGTCGATGGGTACTTAGGTTGCTTCCATTCGACCCACCATTTCTGATTTGCTTTCAACATGTGTGCCTTTACAGTTACTCCCTGTGCCAGGCAAATAATGGTTTCTTCCACTTACAGCATTCTTACAACTTTACTTGAAAATAAATTTGAAGAAAAGAAAGGGGGTTGACTTAAAGCAAGTAATCGTGCAAGAGTCATGGGTGTGGTGAACACTGTTAAGGTTGGCGGGAGTGATGAGGCCTGGGGAGGCCCGGCTCTAGGATCCCAGGAGACACGGGGCCCCTGCTGGGGTCGTCACTCACCGATAGCACTCAGAGAGCAGCGGCTGGAGACCTGGGTTCTCTTCTCTGCCAGCTTCCTCGGCCTCATAGGGATGTGCCCAGCCTGTCGGCATTGAAGCTGTTCCCGGGATGTCTTGTCATAGGGGGAGCCAGGAAGACAACGGAGGCGTTTGGGTGGTTGAACATGTCTGCCCTAGCTACAGAAGGCAGCATGGTGGCCTGTTGATGACTGACACGTTTTACATGTATGTGGTGGGGGGGAGGGGCTCTTTTTCACGTGTGTGTGTGTGTGAAACTATTGTTCTTTCTATAGATGGATGAACACACTCTCATACACACTACACACACACACACACACACACACACACGCACGCGCGCACTTTCCCCCCCACTGAACCATTAAGATCTACATATAATAGCCAAGGAATTCTTTGCAGTTACTGACTTGGTCCAGAGAGAAAAGGACACCAGACATGTGTCAGAAGCCAGCCATTCCTTTGAAAATACCGGGAACCTCTTTTTAAGATCATTAAGCAGCATTCATATTTTAAACAAACAGGGATCTTTTTCAGTGTTTGTGCTAGGTCCCACCCTGCAGTGGGATATTGGTGATAGATGGCTTCATGATACGAAATGCTGCTCATAATCACAGGCTCCCCCCCCCCGCCTCCGCCGTAAACTGGAAGATCCACTGTCGCTCTGCCCTGTGTGCAGAGTGTGGTGGGCTGCATAGGACACATGGGTGAAGCCTTTGAGCTCTGGAATCAGCAGACCTGAACTGGAATTGTAGCTGTGCGACTGTGGGCTGGTGAACTTGGGAGAGAGATTTAGCTCTCTAAGCCTCAGTTTCTTCATCTATAAAATGGGTTGATAGCACTTGCTCCATCGGGTCACTGCCAGGGTGAACCCAAAGGATGCCTGAACAGTACTCAGTAAGTCACAGTGGTGCCCTGGCTGTGGTTGCTGTTAGCCGGGCCCCTCTGCAGTCGCCGCCAGGCACTTCTAAAGGAAGTGGCTCTGATTCGGGGTGGCTGCTTCGCCCACCGTCTTGGTGTCATCAGTAGCACGTGCACAGCAGCGGGCGCGGAACCTTCCAGCTGACGATTATCCATACTGAGAAGCCAAGAAAACAGAGACATTGCCCAGTGGCGAAGCTCTGAGTCTCCAGCTAGCTAGAAAGCAACCCAGAAATACACAGCACAAGGACGAAAAAGCTTCCTCTTCCTTCAGATTTCTTTCCAGCATCTCGCCTGGTTTTCTTCAGGTCCAGTCTGCACCCAGGGGCAGGGGGCTGCGGGCTCCGGGCCGTGTGCCTTCAGTGCTGTTAGGGTTCAGAGTAGAAAGTGGTATCACCGACGTCGATGTTCTGAGTCTTGAGGACGTGCTGTTGTTTGAGGGCAAGGGTTCAGGGCTGGGCTTCAGGGCTGTAACTTCCTGTGTTCCTGTACTTTTAAGAGAAGTCTAAAGAAGGATGCTGAAGGATGACCAGACACCCCAACCCCAAGGTCTTCTGCATCCGTCCCCCTTGTTCACAGGACATTGACCCGAAGCCTCCCTGTGGCAAACCTGAGTCTTCCTGTGTCCCAGGTTGTCCTGGCCATCAAGCCGTTGCCGTCACCAGCTGTGAAGTTGCAGGTGTAGAGAGCCCCACGTTTCCCTGCCTGCTCTCCCCCTCCCCGCACTGCTGAAGAGCTAGCAGGAAGTCCCGAGCCCCTGAAACTCCTTTCATTTGCAAAGGAATATCCTCCCTCTTTGTTCTGGGAGCCCAGACTGGTTGTCAGACTGACTACATGTTAAGGGGTAGTAATCTCTTCCCGGCCACGGAAGGGTGGAGGGACGGAGGGTCAAGCACGTTCTAACTACATGCACACAGCCAGTGATTTCCCACCAGAGCTCAAAGCTCCTTGTTCAGTTTGCATTAAGCTTGCGGTCCAGTTACTTTCCCTGGAGGAGGAGGGGGCGGAGGAGGAGGAGGAGGAGCGGGGGGAGGTGGTGTTCAGCTTTGAACTTGGTACACAGGCCCCGAGGATAACTGAAGGTATAGTTGGGTCTGAACAAGGGAGGAGTGGGGGAAAATGTCCCGGTTCTTTAAGTTTTGCGTTGGCCGGGAGCCAGGCAGAGAAGGCAGCGACTGCCGTCGAAGGCTATTGAGAGCATATGTTATTCAGCCGCGGAGCATTCAGCTTCTGAGATCGTGCCCAGAAGATTGTTTTGCGGCTGCAAAAGAAAGGAGCCTTTCAGCCCATCTCGTGTGGCCTGTGCTGCAGTTTTCGCTGAGCAGCCGTTTCGGAGTTTCCTCTTGGCATGATCGGTTTATGCCGTCCAGATGTGCACAATGCGATGGTCTTGGTTTTTTGGCTTTCCAGATGTGCGCAGACAGGAAAATGAGCTCTGGCCAAGGCGGGGGCCTGTCTCTGCAGCCCCTGGACTCTGGACAACCCATAAGGCCATCGTCGTGTGGGAGCCACAAAGCTTAGGGTCTGGAAAAGGGCTGGTGGGTCGCCCAGTGTGACCTCCTTCCTGTACAGCCGAAGATACCAAGGTCCAGGGAGTTGTGACATGCTCACTGCTGACTGACTGCCTGCGTCTGGGAGCCGACAAGACCTCAGCCTTTGCTAGAATTCACGGGCCCCTGTCTGTACGTAGGTCTGTTTCATCGCTGTGCGCACCTGGCACTCTTCTAGGTGCTCAGGACACATCGGGGAACAGACAAAGGTTCCTAGCTTGTTCTGATGCCAGGTCAGATGGGAGGGTGACAAAAGAACAATCAACATAAAAAATGAGTACGTTATACAGTAGGTTGGAAGGTAAGAGTTGCTGACCAAAAAAGAACAAAAAAGAAAAATAGACTAGAGTTAAGGGGGCATGACAGTGCTGGGGTGGTTTACATTTTAGAGAAGGGGATGAGGGTGGATTTCACTGAGAAGGTGGCTGTCTTAGTTATCTATTACCGTATAACAAAGTAGCTCAAAGATCATTGGCTCAACCCAGTAAACATTATGTCACTTTTTTGTGTGTGTGGGTTAGGAATTCGAGAGCGGCTCTGCTGAATGGTCCCCCTGCTCAGGGTCTCCCTTGAGGTTGCAGTCAAGAGGCCAGCCAGGGCTGCCGTCGTCTGAAGGCTGGACGGGGCCTGGAGGATCTGCTTCCCCAAGGTGGTGCCCCTGCACAGCTACTGGCAGGAGGCCTCAGCTCCTTGTCCCATGGGTGCCCCCTTACGGTTGCTTGAGGGTCCTCAGAACATGGTAGCTGGCTTCCCCCAGAGCTAGTGGTCCAGAGAGACAGACGGGAGCTGCAGTGTCTTTTATGACCCAGCCTTGGAAAAGTCATACTGCTCAGTCTTGTTTTTGTTTTTTTGGCTGCGTTGGGTCTTCGTTGCTGCGCGCGGGCTTTTTCTAGTTGCGGCGAGCAGAGGCTACTGTTCACTGAGGTGCGTGGGCTTATTGCAATGGCTTCTCTTGTTGCGGAGCACGGGCTCTAGGCACACAGGCTTCAGTAGTTGCAGCACGTGAGCTCAGTAGTTGTGGCTCGCGGGCTCAGTAGTTGTGGCACACTGGCTTAGTTGCTCCGCGGCATGTGGGATCTTCCCGGACCAGGGCTTGAACCCGTTTCCCCTGCATTGGCAGGCGGATTCTTAACCACTGCGCCACCGGGGAAGCCCCGGCTCAGTCTTAAAAAAGGTGAAGCGGTGAGGCACAAATATCTGAGAAGGAATGTTCCAGTAGATACGTCCCCTGAGGTGGGAGTAGCCAAGCACATTTGAGGAAGGGCATGGAGGCCGGAAGCTGGAGTAGAAGGAACCAGGGGAAGAGTGTACCCAAAGAGGCCAGGGAGGAATGGAGGGCAGGAGCACGTGGGTCACCAAGGCCATGGGAAGGACCTGGGCTCTGCCTCCGAGTTAAATGTGCAGCCGGGGCAGTGTTCTGCGCAGAGAAGCATCATAAGCAGACGTAGCAGACGTAGCAGAGAATAGACTCTAGGGGCAAGGGGAGAAGCAAGGAGCCCAGTAAACCAGAGAGGAGATGGTGGCGGCGGGGGGGGTCCCACCTGGCTCACTGGCCACGTGTACTGTTTCTCCCTGAGAGAGGAGGTGTGGGAAAGGGTTTGGAGTCCAGCACCGTTTCCCCGACTGCAGTGACCCAGGCTGTCTTCTCAGGTTTATCACTCACCCTTTCTAGGCCTTGATTCCTACGTGTACAAAATGGAAAACGCACTTATACCTCCTAAGTGAAAGAAATAATAAATGCTTATAAAGGCACTTTAAAACGCCCTTTAGAAGAAAGTGCCAAAATGCTGGAAAATGTTTTAGTGGTTTGCAATGGTATTTCGTGTGCTGGAGAACGAAATGTTTTAGTCCCAAGCCCTCCCCTAAAATGTTGATCTGGACTTGATTACAGCGTTCAGTGAATAAGAAAGCAGAGGGACGAACTTAGGTATCCTGAGGAAATACCCTATACAGGCACACCTCAGAGACACCAGACCCCTGCCACAAAGCGAATCACACGAAATTTGGGGGGTTCCCAGTGCGTGTCAAAGTGATGTTTACACTCCGCTGTCGTCTGTTAGTTGTGTAATAGCGTGATATCTAAGAAAACAATGTACATACTTGAATTAAAAAAATATAAACAAAAAATTACAGTAGTAACATCCAAGATGTTACATACAGATCACCATGCCAAATGTAGTAACCATGAAAAAGTTTGAAACATTTGCGAGAATTGCCAAAATGAGACACAAAGACACAAAGTGAGCAAATGCTGTTGGGAAAACGACGCCGATAGACTTGCTCAGTGCAGGGTCACCACAAACCTTTAATCTGTTAAAAAAAAAAAACAAAAACGCAATATCTGCGAAGCACCAGAAAACGAGGTGCACCTGTACAGAGGTCCAATCCTACGGCCTAAGGAGACTACCGACATGCCAAGTTCATGGGAGATGAGAATGCAAAGCCCTTGCATCCAAACCCCCAGATAACCCTCGACTGGGGTCTTACACGGCCGCCTAAACTGTTGATGTGAAGTTCAAAAGCAGGCACCCCTGAGCTTCGCGGGTTAGAGGTGAGGATCATGACCCCTCTTGGGGCCAGGGCAGCAAGGAGCAGGAAGCCCAGGGCTGAGGGGCTCTTGGGTGCCGGTACTGTCCCGTTTCTTGATCTGGGTGTGGGTTTCATGAAACTCAGCAAGTTTCTGAAAAGACATCAAGCCGGCCACTTATAATATGTGCTCTTCTCTGCACGTACATTCAGCTTCAATGAAACATCTTTATTAAAAGGAGGTTATGCTCTTCCCAAAAGTCTGACCCCCACCCAGGACTTGAATTCCTGCCTTTATTCTAGAGTCTCTATATTTTGCTCAAATGCATTGTGTTTAAAATAAGAGTGATATTTCTTTTTTTTTAAATAGATTTTAAAAAAATTTATTCATTTATTTATTACTTTTGTTTGGCCGCGTTGGGTCTTCGTTGCAGTGCGTGGGCTTCTCATTGCGGTGGCTTCTCTTGTTGCGGAGCACGGGCTCTAGGCGCTCGGGCTTCAGTAGTTGTGGCACATGGGCTCAGTAGTTGTGGCACACGGGCTTAGTTGCTCCGCAGCATGTAGGATCTTCCCGGACCAGGGCTCAGACCTGTGTCCCCTGCATTGGCGGGTGGATTCCTAACCACTGTGCCACCAGGGAAGTCCCAAGAGTGATATTTCTTGACCCTACTATAAAAGAAGTTAAAGTTTAATTATTTCTGATAAGTATACCACGCTGGGTTTATTTTCTAGCAGGGTTAGTGATTTGTATACAAATGGACTTTTCTTGGTTCTCTCCTGGAGCAGATGGCTTAAAAATAATAATAATAAAATAAAATTCCAAGTATATTAGGGAGAATTAACCAAAAAAATTGTTGCTCTCGGCCACCAGCACCTTATATCAATTCACGGATGAGAAAGCACAGCTTAGTTTTGCCTGTTTAGAGACTTTCTGTAAATAGAATCACAGAGCATTTTACTATTTTGCGTCTAGCTTCTTTCAGTCAAAATTCTGTCTCTAAGATGCTTCACCCTGTAGCATGGCACCAGAGATTATTTATTCTCACTGCTGTACACCGTATTCCATTGTGGGAACGGAACACAATTGATTGATTGATTCTGTCTTGGACAGGCATTTGCTTCATGTCCAGTTTGGGGCCATTATGGACAGGGCTACTGTGAACCTCCTCGTACATGTCTTTGAGTGAATATATAAGCGTATTGCTCTCGGGTATGTACCCCTGGGTGCTTTTCACATCACGTAAGGCAGCCTCATACCTGGCCTGTGCATAGGCTTGACTGACTTGCTGGGATACTTAGCAAGTAAAGGTCCCCAGGGCATCCCTCGGGGACCTAGAGATCCCCTAGCTGTGTGTAGGCTTCTCTGCTTTCTGACAAGGAGAAGTGCACAGAGGTGGCCTGAATCACCTGCAGACACCACCCTGCCTTGTGGCTTGACTTCCTGGGGCTGCTCCCCGCCCGCTTTGGGGAGGGTGGCGGGCTTGTAGGGAACCCACGGGTCATCTCATCTTTCCAGCCCGTGGCAGTAAGCCTCCCAGAACAGAAAGAAGGGGTGGGGGAAGATCCCTTGCATGCTAAGCCAGCTCCACTGAGCAGGTAGGGCCGGGCAGCCCTGCGGGGAGCACCCAGCCCACCTGCAGGCTCATCAGACACCTCAACAAGCTGCTCGAGTGGGAAGCCGGTGATGTCACCGCAGAGCCTGAACAATCAGGCCTTTCATGGCAGGGTGATAACAATCAAAACAGTATGTAAGGGCCTGCCACGCAAGAACACACACGCTCACGGCTCATGGGAGGATCTGAAAGCCGAGGTGAAGCAGGTCTTGTCAGGAATATGCCAAGCTCCTTGCATACTCAGCCGGCCAGAGGACGTAGCCTGGAGAGCCAAGCTGCGGGTTGCAGGGACGCTCACTTGCCAATTTTCAGAGAAAACCAGGACTCTCTCTACCACCTCCCCAGGACGCCTCACCTCCAACCCCAGAACTAACCCCTACACTGAGCATAATCTGTGCTTGGGGTTCCAGCAGGAATGTCCCACTGCGCATCTCCAGGGGGTGCCATTCACCGAGCACACGGTGTGCCCCCAGAATTGTGCAACCTTGAGTTTCGGAAGCTACTGCCTTTGGAACAAGGGAGCAGAGGCCTGGTGGTTCTCAGGTGTTGTTTCTACCTTGAATCCCAGGAATCTGTCTTGCTTGAGCTAAGCTCCCTAGAAGACTCGACTCCACTGAGCCTAGAAATTCTCAAATAAGATGCACAAGATCAGAGGTTCTTCTTGCCCAGTCTGAGCAGTTTCCGGTGTTCAGATATTTGCTGCAGAAGCAAGTTCACCTAAACTCTTGTTTACTCTGGGTCAGTTGTTCTTAACCAGGGGACATTTTGCAATGTCTGGAGGTGTTTTTGGTTGTCCCCACTAGCGGGGTGCTACTGGCATCTAGTGAGTAGAGACCAGGGGATGCCGCTAGACATCCTACGATGCACAAGACGGGCCCTCACAACAGAGAATGAACTGGTCCAAAATGTCAAGAGTGGCAAGGTCGAGAAGCCTGCTGTAGATAGGATGTTCTGACCCCGTTAACCCTGGAGGCCACTTGTTAACATCTGCCCCACCTGGCCTTCTCTCCTGTCTACCAGAGTGGGCCAGAGCCTCAGCTCACTGGTCCAGCAGGCATGAGGCAGCACCTGCTTCTCTGCTGGGGCTTTGAGCCCAGGTAACCGTCTGTGTCCACGATGCTTTGATGGGTCCGTGTGAGGCCCAGAGGACCCGAGGCTTATAGAATAGTGGTTAAGAGTACCCTCTGTCACTTCCCAGCTGGGTAGCCCTGGAGACAAGTCACTGAACCTTGTGCATCACTTTCCCCATCTGTAAAATGGGGATAATGATGGTAGGAAACACTTAGGAGTTGGTTGCGAGGGCGAGGCGTGTTGCTACCTGTAAAATGCTTCCAACCACGCCTGAAACTTAGTAACACTCCATAAACGGCAGAGATGATTATCATCACTCTTATTCCAGCCGGAGGACCTTAGTCTCCCTCTGACGGGCGTGGTAACAAAAGAGAAGCTGGTTTCCACCGCAGGTTGTTGCAACGGGATCTGTGCTGCTCCTGGCACAGGCTTTGTGCTGCTGCCGCCAACCCTTGCTGAAAGCTTTCCCCAAGCTCAAGGCCCGAGACATACATTCCTTTTTTTTTTTTTTTTTTTTTTTTTGGCTGTGTGGCATCTTAGTTCCCCGACCAGGGATCGAACCCACGCCCCATGCAGTGGAAGCGCAGGGTCTTAACCGCTGGGCCGCCAGGGAAGTCCCCTGGAGACATTCTTAAGTGAAAGGCTTGAGTGGAGACGGCTAAGGCATGGATTTCAAGGGAACCCCCTTCAAGGGTCTCATTCAGCACAGGGGTCGGTCTCCAAAGATGGGTGTAGACTCCTGGGATGCAACCTCATACTTGGCCTTGCGAAGACCCCTGGGGTGGAGCTGGGGCATTTAGCACTTGTCCTGAAAAGCCGGCAGACTCAGCTGTGCACAGGAAAGATTCTTAGAAGATGATGCCAAGGAGAGTCAGGCTTTGACTCCAAAGCATTTTCTGCTCTTGTTTGTGCGTTGGCTTTAAATGGGGGAAGGGGAGAGAAGGGCAGGCCTGGACTGCCCTGCCCTAGCATCTCACACTGATGCTTCCATCGTCGCTTCTTCCTGTAGCAGAAGCATCTCCCCATCTCTCTCTAGCTATCGAAAGGCTCCCCACCCTTCAAAGTCCATCTTGAGTGCCACGTTCTCCAGGAAGGATTCCCGGATCACCTTCCTCCCTGTAGGCTCTGTGCTTCTCTTATGGCCTTTGGCAAGCTCTGTGCTACCCTGTAGGCATTTGTAGGCGGGTTTCTTCACCCGCTATTAGGTTGTAAACCCCTTGAAGTTGGGGGCCCTTCCCAACATCTTCGTGTGCCGCGTGAGCTCTCACACATGGCTGGGGCTCAGTGCTGGATTCTGGGGTCACTCCTGAGAAGAGGGTCCCCACTGGCCGCCAGCTGCTATTGCCAGCCTTGGTTCGGACCCGGAGGTCACAGAATCTGGAAGGGTTAGGAGCATGAGCTGGAGGTGAAATTCGTGTGAGGTCGGAAAGGCCACCAGGCTGCGGGGACCGAGGGGCCTGAGTGTCCGGCTCATTCAGGAGCCTCGGGCAGTTTTCACGCAAGCTGCCATTTAAGGAGCGTCCACTCTGGGCTGTGAGCTGTGCCCAGCACTTCACAGAGACTATCCCCCATCCTCAGAAGAGCCCTGAGAATGGGGCAGTTTATGCCTGATTTACAAAGTAAAAGCCGACGCGACGCACCGGGTCACAGCGGTGCACCTGGGGATGCAGGCAAGTCACACTGCCTGCAAAGACCTTGAACTTCTCTGTGCTTTTGTTTTCTACTAACAAAGAAGGTGTTGAACAAGGGGACTCGGAAGGCCCCGCAGCCTGGGTGACTTTTAACTCTGAGGTGGAGCTGGAGCTGGGAAGGCAGCCCCTGGAGGGAAAGGGGGTCAGGCCTCTAAGAAGAAGCAGAAGCACCTGCCCACTGGCACGGCCTTCCTTCCTGTCGCCCACCTCTTGGGATGACTGGTATCTGAAGGTGAGGGTGGGTAGCACCACCCCGCCCAAGCTGGCAGCCTGGAGGACCAGCATTGCACCTCAGAGGCCCTGGCCATCTGCCCCCGCGGGCTGGGAGAGCAAGGAATACGAGAGGCAGTGGAGGGGCACCTTGGGGCTCTGGCTTCCGCCCTTGCATCCAGACTGGGGCGTGGGCACCCACTGCCCCGCCTGCGCCTCCTTGGCACCCCCCATGGGCCCAGCCCACTCTGTCTGCGGAGAGTCAGTACCTGGGGGTGAGCCCCGTGCCTTCCCTGCCCCCTCCAGGTCCCCCCAGCCCCGGGGTTTCCAGCTGCCTTCTAGCCCCAAGCAGGCTGACCAGTCCGCTTGTGTCCCTACCCCAGACGGAGAGCAAAGTGCCTGCCGCTTGTCACTGCAGGGAGGCCACCTCTCCTGCCCCTGCCGTGCCCGGCCAGCTCGGGGCTGGGCTGGAGACAGAGGGCCACACTCATTGTGGACCGACCTGACGCTCCTGGGGCTGGTGAGGGCTGGAGGGAGATGTATCTGACGGGTCCAGGAGCGGTTGGAACTTGCGTTAGACCATCAGCAGCGTTGGAGAGTGAAAAACGACAACAACAACAAAACAACATCTCAGCTTCCAAGATTGTGTGCACATCCTCTGCGGCAAATTAAAATTCTCACCCAAGTTTGCCTCTGCCACCCACCAGGCTTCTGGGTGCTTCCAAGGATGACCAACCTCATCCCAGTTGGCCCCGGACAGCCCCCGTTTCAGCACCGAACGTCCAGTGTCCCAGGAAACCGGGGCAGTTGGGCACCCCAGTTACCATCACAAAACTCAGACTGCAGTCGGGGAGTTGTGACTTTTACGCGTTTGCTTACGCTGCGGACGGGGCGGGGCTTTGAGGTTAGGGAAACCGTGGCTGCTCACGTCCTCCCCCAGGTCAGGGGAGGAGAGAGGTTTTGTCTTCTTCCTTCCCGCCATTCTCTCTTCCATCTCGGCATGTGAAAAAAAAAAAAAAAATCTCCTAGGAAATGAACTTTAAAAACAGCTGGACTGGGTCTGCCCTTCCTAGAAAATTCAGGTTCTTAAGGGAGAGGAAAAGAGAAGTGTGAACAGTCCAAGCCAAATCCAGCTCCCCTGCAGAGGTAACCCTTCTGGACAGACCCTGGGCTCACCTACCCGGAGCGCCTGCACGTGCAGCCCAGCCCCCAGGAGCCATCACCCCCCACCACTGCCCCATGACACCCTGCCCTTAACCCTCCCTCCTCCTTCCCCTCTTTTCCCTCCACTTGCTCTCCCCGCTCTCCCCCCGCCCCCGCCCCGGCCCCGTTCTCCCATAGCCAAGCCTTTCCCGGCCCCGTTCTCCCATAGACAAGCCTTTCCCGGCCCCGTTCTCCCATAGACAAGCCTTTCCCGGCCCCATTCTCCCATAGACAAGCCTTTCCCGGCCCCGTTCTCCCATAGACAAGCCTTTCCTGGCCTTTCCTGGCCCTCCTCGCAGGATTCCCTCCCTTGCTGCTCCCTTAAGTCCTGGGGAACAGGTCACCGTGGAGCTTGACTTGTCACCAAAGGGCAGGGACCCTGTCAGGGACAGCCTGTGGTTTCTTTCTTAAAGAACCCTTCATTCCCACTTCCCTCTCCCTGCCGCTGACTTGCTGAGGTCCAGACTGGTCATGGTGCCTTTGTGCCCCTGCCCGGAAGAACAAAACACACAAGGCAGGGGCCTCGAGTCTTCCAAAGGGCCAAGGTTTGGGCTTTTCCTGTTGCGCTTTTTTTTTTTTTTTAACATCTTTATTGGAGTATAATTGCTTTACAATGGTGTGTTAGTTTCTGCTTTATAACAAAGTGAATCAGTTATACGTATACACATATCCCCATATCTCCTCCCTCTTGTGTCTCCCTCCCATCCTCCCTGTCCCACCCCTCTAGGTGGTCACAAAGCACCGAGCTGACCTCCCTGTGCTATGCGGCTGCTTCCCACTAGCTGTCTATTTTACATTTGGTAGTGTATATATGTCCATGCCACTCTCTCACTTCGTCCCAGCTTCCCCTTCCCCCTCCCCATGTCCTCAAGTCCATTCTCTACGTCTGCATCTGCATCTTTGTTCCTGTTGCTTTTGAATCCTGCTCAGAATCTTCATAGCCCATCCTGGAAAAGAAGCCTCTCATTCGGGCTTTCCCTTCCCAAGTGTAAAGGATGGAGGGGAGAGCCCAGCAAGCCCCATGCCCTGGGGACGCCGGCAGGGGCAGGGTGTCCGTAGGTGTGGAGGCCATGGGGGGAGCACAGTGGGGCTGCAGGAGGGAATGAGCGCGCCTGGAGCAGCCTCCGCGCCCAGCGCCCGTGGAGGCTGCACGCCCACCCCTGCCAGCCAGTCACGGCCCCCACTGCTCCTAAGTCAGCTCTGAGCTCGGGCTTCCGAGGGGCCAGCCCTGCCCCCCTGAGCCCCGGCTTCACTGCTGCTGCTTCGCACCTGGATACACGGTGGCCATTATCCCCTATCACTTTTGTTGAAATGTCCTGTGTCCCCAGTGGCCCTCCACTGTGATGCTCCTGCGGTGTCCCAGGATCCCCTCCAGCGCCCCGACCTAGTCTGCAGGCCGCCTGACTCAGTCACAAGTGGCCGCTGGTGTCCTCGGCTCCCAGCAGGGGCCGGCCCTGGGATGCTCCTTTGTTGGGTGTCAGGTAGCAGGGGGGGGCTCCTGAGTTGGAGGTGGGCGTGGCCACCATCCTCATCCTCATCCCCTTTGATAACTTCTTAGGCCAGTGGTCCTCGAAGTGGTCATCACGTTCCTGAAAGCTGCAGACCCGCTGCTGACGCCACAGCTTATCAGAATACCCAGGGGGTTTCATTCGATTTCCTGGGCTGATGCAAGTGGAAGAGCAGAGTAGAGGGTGTGGAGGGGACTGAGCCCTTCCATGGGGTCACCCCTACAGCCGCACAGCACACAGAGGCCACGGGAACGTGATGCACCGGTGTGTGTGTGCAGAGGACAGCCACGTTAAGAAGGGGCGTATACGAAGGCGGGAAGGGCAGAGAAGCTGCAGTCCAGCCCTTGCTCTGGGCTGAAGGAGCCCAGGTGCACTCAGGAGAGATTCCACGGTCGCCCAGCGAGGCGGCGCCCTGCTGACAAAGGTTGGCAGGATCCCGAGGGTGTGGTGCCTGGCTGGGCTGGCAGCCCCGTGCCAGAGCCGGGGCAGGGCCCAGGGAACGCGGCTCACCAGGCGTAGAAGAATGGGGTTTCTGTGCTGCTTATCAGGATGGCGGCTCCCGGGCGGGATGCAAGGAGGTTCCGGAGCCCGCCCAGCGGATGGCTGCAGTCACTCCCAAGTCATGGCGAGGACTTTGAACGGGGGACCCCGCCTCCGACTCACTGGCGACATGGGGCGGCAGCTCGCTCCCCGGTTAGGTCTGGGGTGAGTCGAGCGCCTGCCTGTGGGCACAGGGGACAGGCGGTGGCGTTGCACAGCGAGCCAGCTGCAAAGTGCTGTCAGACGAGGGATGTAAGGCCTGGACAGACACCTTGACCTTCCTCGTTGAAAGAAACCTTGGACCTTTGCAAAAGGTCAAGGAGCTGGTTGTATTCACTCAGCCATCTGGGGGGCAGCAAGGGGATAGTGAAAAGGTTTGGAGGAAAAAGACCCCGCTGTGAGGGTCGGTCCAAGAAGGCAGGGCCGGGGCTAACGAACTATTGGCAAGGATTTGCCCTTAAGGTTCACTCCATCACCAGAAATATATTTCAAATGCTCCCCACTCCTGGAATAGGAGCTCAGGGTCAGCTTGGGCTATGAAAGTGACAGCAGAAGCCTCTAGAAGAGGCTGTATTCCTGCCCAGGGCTGGTGGGAGCATGCTTGTCAGGGTCCTGTAACTTGAGCAAGGCTGGACAAAGTGACCCAGAGCTGGGTTTGGATTCCTAGACCCGGGACCCAGGAGGTGAGAAGAGGCGAGACCCTTGACTCTGATCCCCAAACCAGCCCCCAGCCCCACCCCCCGAGGCCGGCTCTCATCCTCCCGCCCCTGACAACAGAGGTGTTTGTCCTCGGGCCTTTTGAGGCAAGAAAGGACACTCTTGACCCTTTTACCCTGCCCTTTAGACTGGCTGGGGAGTGATGGCTAGGGACTCAGAAAGGGGGGACTCCTAGCTGGCCAGCAGGGCTCACCGCCTTGCGCACATGACTGTTTAGAAAGCAAAGGAGCAGAACAGCAGCTTTTGCCTAAAAATCACAAGCCGGATTTCTCTCTGGACCCTGTCTAATTTCTCCTACTCTCGTTGTCTCCTGTGAAATTGGGGCAGATCTGGGCTGCCGTGGAGAAGGTGTGGGCCAAGGTTCACTCCCAGCCCTCACCTGGCAGAGGTACTTCTGCCTCGGACAAAATCTCAAGGGTCACCCAGAGGCGACCCTCTAGGCTCGTCATCCACTGCAGATGTCCATACTCAGAAAGGCAGCAGGACAGTCAAGTCCAAGCTCATCAAAGTGCCCCGTAAGCCCTCCCAGCAGCTCATGTCCCTTCTGTGTCAAGGGGAGGATCCATCTCTGGGCACTTCCTGGGTCTCAGCGGGGATGGACCCTGGAGGTGACCAGGGGAAGGATGCCCACCCAGGGGAATCATGAGTCCGGGGCTCCTGGGAGCTTCTGTGCCCCGCGAACAGACTGACCAGCAGGCAGGAGCACGGTATCAGAAAGACCTCCATGTTCACGGCGGCTCTCCAAGGAGGTACGCTTGGCCTGTCCAACCTTACAGGGGTGTAAATGTCTCACAGAAGTGTCAACAAGAACAAATGAACGAGTGCTGGTGGGGATGTAAGCACAGGTGGGCCAAAGTCAGATCTGTCTGACGCAGGACTTGGCAAGGGCATGAGTCTTGACCCAGGGCGGCAAGTACTCTGAGCCTGTCTCGGAAATGGGACCTGTGAGTTCTTGGGGAGACCTCCCAGCTGGAAAGGGTTCAGCCCCACCCTGGCCCAGCTCTGCTTCCTGAAGCTGAGTCAGTCCTCTTGTTGACCCTGACTGTCCTACAGTCAGTCCCATTCTCTGTCACCCCTCCTGTCATCAGCTCACACTGGGACCTTAGTGATAATGCTCACCTCCACCCCGCAATAGACTTTGATTAGGCCCTCAGGACACGCCAGCTCCTGTGTGCCGAGGGCTTTAGAGGGCCCGTCCAAGGTCATCATCCTGGCAACCCTGGGATGCCGGGGGTTGTATTGTTCTTTGAATTTCACGGCAGGGGGAATGGAAGGTAGCACAGCCAACATATCGTGGGCCCAGGAGTCGAACACAAGAAGACGAACTGCAGAGCCCAAACTTTAACTACTGTGTGCCGGGCGGCGAGGACCTCGGGGCGGTGCGGGGGGCTCATGGCCCAGGGTTGTGGTTCCGTCTTGTCGGATCTTTCTGTACCCCTCAGGCATTAGGGCAGGAGTCTGCCAACTCTGCAGCCCGTGGGCCTAATCCGGCCCCCGAGCTGCTTTTATAAATAAAGTTTTATTGGAACTCAGCCATGCACTTTTCTTTACATATTGGCTGCTCTCCCACTGCAGTGACAGAGTTGAATAGTTGCAACAGAGACCCGATGGCCCTCAAAGCCTAAAATATTTACTTACTGGCCCTGTTTGCTGTCCTCTGGCTCTTGGGATGAGGTCAGAGCATGTCTGAACCCCTCCCTCTCTAAGAAGTAAAAGGAGAGCGCTGCCTTAGGTAACGTAGGCAAGGATGCCAGTAACCTTGCAGGGGAGGTCAGCGCCCACTGAGCGGTACCGCCAGGGGCCCTTTGTGGACATGCCAGGCGGGGTGTCTTCCTGTCTGCCCACTTCATCTTATGAAGAGTTTTGCCTGGCTTTGGGGGGACACGCTCAATGACCCTGGCAGCCCTAAGCCACCAGAACAGTTCCTTTATCAAAAGACTAATAATAATTTTTCAGAGGCTCATTGTCACTTTGATGCGCTGGTGGGGGGATGCCGAGGGGAAACATCATGAAGTTGTCCAGAGGGGACAGGATGAGAGTTGATTAAAGGAAGCCCATGCAAGATAAATGTAAGTCCAAGACTCTGGAAGGGTCAGGATCTTCCTAAGAGTCTCCTTGACCTGGCAGCTCCCAGGTGGAGGCTCCCTCCTCCCAAGATGTCTGGAGCTATGAGTCCCATATGAAGGATGCATGCGTGAGTTGGGGGAATAAAAGAAAACACAGGCTGAGTTTCAGGCCCTCAAACAAAAAGGAGATGAAATATTAAACACTGGGGATTATCGTAGGTATTCTCTGCTGGAGGTAGAACAGGAGGCTGTGGCCTAATGGAAGTGTGTCCCTGTCCCAGGATCTTGGGGTGGGTGAGTGGGCAAGGAGGACAGGATAGAGCCGGCTGCTGGTCGACAGCACTCCCTGGCCGCTGTCCAGAGCTGATGGGTGGATTCCTGTTGGCAGCAAGGTAGACGGACGTGAGCAAATTGACCGGAAAGCCAAGTGACAGTGGAGTTTCCCTTTTCTATCCAATCCATCCACAACTCCCTCAGGCCACATCCCAGCATTGCTTGCCAAGCGGCACCCACATCTCATGCCCTTGAGATCCTTAGTGACCAGGTGAGTCCTCGTGGACCTGTCCAGCCAAGGTAGAATCTCGTCTGGGGAGATACCCTAAAACTGCCTTCCTGTTGCCTTCAGACTGACCCTGTTTCCTTCCCATCTTGCCTTTCCTTCCTCTGCCAATGGACATGCAGTTTAGTCATGGTAGTTTGCTGCATGGGGAATGAGGGTTCTTAATTTATGTGCGTGCCTGGGGACCTCCCTGGGGGGTCACGTATCGCTTTTGTCCCCGTCTCTTTCTGTTTCTCCTTCCCTTGTACTCCAATACCTGGTTTGTGTGCAAAGCAGGCTCTCAAGGCTTGGCTCTGACCAAGTGACCAATTTGCAGAGCCCAGCCCCTATGTGTCCTGCAGAGGCAGGAGGGCAGAGGGTCACCGTGAGCTCCCCGGGGGCCCCAAGAAGTGCAGTGCCAGTGCCAGAGCAGCATGCAGAGCGCCCGTGGGGAAGCCCAGCCCAGACCCACATCTGGGTCCCCATCGGAGTCTGCATCCATTCTTCCTTGTCCCGTTTCTGAAGTTGCTTCTGGACAAAATGTGATCTCTCCATCTCTATGCCGTAAGGGAATGGAACCCCCAAAGTGCTGAACACCTCATATGTGCTCGGGACTTGATAGGCATGAAATCAGGTCATTGGGTGACAGCAATCCTGCATGGCTGAAGTTAGTATCCCCACGTGACCCCTTGCACGTTACATACAAAGATCCGAGGTGTGGAAGTTCAACGATTTGTGCAGAGTCGTGCAGCTAAGTGGCAGAACTCGGGTTCTCCTAACACCCAACCAGCGTGCTCCCCGCCGTGCTGTAAGGTCCAGAAACATGGAGCGTCTCCAGGGACCAAGGACAGCGTGAAGCGGGGAGGACCCGTGTCCCCCTCCTCCTTGTGTTCTCCACCTGCACGCATGCCCTAAGCTTTCCCCTTCCCTCCCCTGTCACAGGGATCCACTGGGGCCTCTAATACCATAGGAGGGCATTGGGCAGAGGCCAGGGCCCCCGTCTGTGTGGGTGCTCCCGTTCTGGACATCCGCCTTCACGTGCCTTCTTGGTCTTTCAGGAATTTAGCCATTGGAATTGGGATCCAGAATTTCCCGGAGGGCCTCGCGGTCAGCCTCCCGCTGCGAGGGGCTGGATTCTCCACCTGGAGAGCCTTCTGGTAAGTGCTCCAGACGCCCACTGTCGGAGGCCAGGGTCGGGTCCGATGTGGAGCTCAGAGCAGTCCTCCTGCGGGCAAGAGCAGCCTCTTCTGGCCCGGAAGTGAATCCAGAGCTTCTGGAAACACCAACAACCTGGTTGAATGCTGCACCCCCAAAGCTGGGAGAAACCTCCAGAAACTCATCTCTTGACCTTCAGCCCCCAATGGCCGTGTTTCCTATTTTCAAAACCCCTCCAGGGATAGACACGCCCACTCTGTGGGGTTTTCTCTCTCTCGGGTGGGGAGAACCAAGGCAGACCTTGTGTCCACTCTCCCTGTCCCATGCCCTAAGGAGACGCACTCACCACAGCCTGTCCTCAAGAGTCATCCCATTAGCTCCTGTCATGACCCTTGTCACAGCGAAGACCAGGATTATGTCAACAGCATCTGGGAAGGTGATGCCTGTGGTACTCACGCTTCGTGTTTTCATAGCCCCCAACGGGCTTTCCAGTCTGTTCCCTAATTTTACCTTTTCAGTGACCTGTCAGGTAAGGCCCCAGGTTTCAGAGGAGGGGATCATGGCCCGGAGTGTCACCAGCCAGCTCATCAAGTGGTGAGGCCGAGGCTGCAGTCTCTTCTGCCCCTCAGCTCAGGACTCTGAGCCTCAGAACCCCTCTTTATGGAAGGAGCCGCCGCTTTAGAATGTACGCTGAGAGCACGCAAGGACCGCTCATAACAACAATTAAGAAACGCCTTCCATTTTATAGGGCCTTGTGACTTACAGGTTCTTGCATATACTTAAATCATTTTAGTTCCATCCTGTGTCATCTCTTTCTCCGTTGCTGGAGACTACGGAATAGAGGTTTCGGGGGAAGGGCAGAGCAAGATGGCCCTAGAAATTTTTTTCAAATGTGAGTTCCGTGAGCCCGGAAGCCGTGACTGCCATCTCATACAGGAGAGACTCCAGGGGCGAGGAGGGGAGGGAAGGGGGGTATCTGTGGTCAGTGTCCAGACCCTGAGATTAAAGTGTTTGTTTAACTGGACACACTCAAGAGCTGCAGAGTCTGCAGGCCCATGCGTGCGAGCACGGAGCCAGGAAGCGGTGGCCCCTTGGAGGATGCTACGGTCCAAACAGTGTCTCCCCCGTGCCCACCGTCTGCTCCTGGCCGGGAAGAAGCGGGGGGAGGTGGGAGTCCACAGTCCTATCCTGTCATCTGGGGAGGAATGGAGGGGAAGTTGTCTCTCACCCCCATTTTACAGATGAACGGACTGAGGCTCGGAGCCAGTAATATCTTGCCAAGTGCCCACAGCAAGGAACAGTGGGAAAGATGTCCCAACACCTCGTGTATTGGTGTTCAGCCTGTACAGGAGTCTCTTGGCGGTAGGGCTTAGCTGTGGGGTTCAGGTACTGGCTTACCTCCTGGCACTGAATTCTCAGGGCTCACGTGGGCTGCTGTTTTAATCAGGGCTCATGTGATTTCATCCTATAGAAACCCACTCTCACTAGCTCAAATAAAGGGAGTTTTTGAAAGGAGAAATCTCACCTTAATCCAAGATGGAGGGTAGTGGGGACAGGTCCTCACTATATACATGGCTAGGTAGGTCCACCTTGTCGGCAGAGGTAGGTGGGTACAGCTCCTTCAGAAGGGGTGCCGTTGTGGCCGGAACCCCCAAAGATACCAGGCACAGCCGTCCTTGGGAAATGTCCATACCACTCCTCGTCAAGTGTCCTATCCTTCAGAAGACCATGTAGCCGTCAGCCAGTGAGTGGGTATATAACATGCGGTGTATCCACACAGTGGGATATTATGCAGTCATCAAAGGAATGAAGTCCTGATACTTTTTACAGCGTGGATGCACCTAGAAAACAGGATGCTAAGTGAAAGAAGCCCGTAAAAAGGATCACCTATTGTATGACTCCGTTTATAGGAAATGTCCAGAATAGGCAAGTCCCTGGAGACAAAAAGCAGATTAGTGGTTGCCAGGGGCTGGTGGGAGGGAGGAATGGGGAGTGGCTGCTAGTGGGTGTGGGGTTTCTTTCTCGGGATAATGAAAATGTTCTGGAATTAGATGGTGGTGAAATGGTTGCAACCTTGTGAATATACTAAAAACCACTGAACTGTACACATTAAATGGGTGCGCCATTTGGTATGTGAATTATATCTCAGTAATGTCATTATTTTAAAAGGACAATGTGGGAAACTTAAAACTCTAAAATAAACCTGGGAGGAGTGTCTCCTGTAACTCTGTAATAGGGAGTTGGGAAAGGAGACAGAGGTGGTGTAAAAACAAACAAACAAAAAACAGCGAAGTGCTTTGGCACTGTCATGCCAATCCGATGTGGAAGACAATGCATGGTTTTCTAGAACTGAGTCAGCAGTCTGAGCATGCCTGTGTCTGCTTGACCCTCCCCGCGGTGGGACGTGTCTCTGTTCTCTCCTTAGGTACGGGCAGCTCAGCGGCATGGTGGAGCCTCTGGCCGGGGTCTTTGGTGCCTTTGCCGTGGTGCTGGCGGAGCCCATCCTGCCCTATGCTCTGGCCTTTGCTGCCGGCGCCATGGTCTATGTGATCATGGATGACATCATCCCCGAAGCCCACATCAGGTGGGAGAGCTTCCCCTCCCTCACCTGTCCTTGTCTCTGTCCCAGCCCGGCTGGCCCCCACCTCTGGATCTGCCCTGTCTTTATTTGCTACTCTTTCCTTTACTCCCACGCCTTCCAGCCCCTTCCCAAGATCATCCTCACCCCCTCCCCAACTGCGTTCTTTGAAACTAAAAGAGGAATAACGGGCAGGTGGGTGGAGGGTCAGACCAGGTGATATTAGGCAGTGGCATACATGCCCTGCCCTCCACCCCCAATGAAACAGACTATTATTTTCATATATTCTCTCTCTCTCTCTTTAGATTTATCTGGGGCTGGAATGAGGGAGAAGTGAACTCTTAAATGTTGACCACAGCTATTCATTCAGGTTCTCATTGTCTAGCTATAGGCCAAGTGTTGGGGATGGAGGATTCCTCTCTTTGTTTCGTTTTGGTTTTTATAGAAGAATGATTTTGAGGCTAGTATTCAAGGTCAGATTACATAATATCTTCAGGAAATCATTGCTGCTTTTTATTATTCAAGCATGGATTGCAGAGCCATGATAGGTGACCTTGAGTAAGTTACTTACTTCTCTATGCCTCAGTTTCCCCACAGTAAAATGGGGATAATAATAGTACTGATTTCATGTGTTTATCCTTTGGTATTACATGAGTTACTCAGTTTGCCTGGCATATATATAGTAAGCCCCAATAAATGATACTTATTATTATTATTTATTGAAGTATGGTTAATTTACAATGTTGTGTTAGTTTCACGTGTACAGGAAAGTGATTCAGTTATACATACATATATATATATATATATATATATATGGATAGATAGATAGATATTCTTTTTCAGATTCTTTTCCATTATAGGTTATTACAAGATACTGAATATAGTTCGCTGTGCTATATAGTAGGTCCTTGTTGTTTATCTGTTTTATAAATAGTAGTGTATCTGTTAATCCCAAGTCAATATTATTATGACTATTATTAATAGTAGTAGCATATTTCTCTTGGAATTGGACATTGCGGAGGATGCTTTCAGCCTGGACGCGGTCCCGCAGTGCATCAAGGTCTTCCTTTTCTTCCTTTCCTTCCCTCCTAGTGGTAACGGGAAACTGGCGTCCTGGGCCTCCATCCTGGGTTTTGTGGTGATGATGTCGTTGGATGTTGGTCTGGGCTAGTTGCTGAAGTGCCTCGGACCCCGGGAAAGGCAGCACGAGGAAACGGCCGGGATTGGCTTCTTCAGGACCACAGCCTCTTTCTTCACATCAAAACGTTTTTCCTTTCCCTCCTTTTTGTCTCATTATCCTGATTGACTCTGATTATGACAATTTTTAGTTTTCTTTTAAGGGAGATAGTGGTTTTATTTGGAATTTCAGGTAGTCACGGAACTACAGATTTTTTGCTTGGCCACTACATGGAATCTTTCTTCGGTGGGAAAACCAAGGACCTACAGATCAGGGAAGTCTCTGCTTTTGTACCTTTGGTCTCCCTCACTGGACTCAATGGCAACTCCTCAAGGTCACCTACAGAAGCAAGCTACCGAGAGAGAAGTCTCCCAAGCATCTTTGCCTAGTGACTCAGAGCAGAATGGCCAGGACAGCTCTTGTCTGTCCTTCCCGATCTTTTACTGTTGATCCTCTGTCCATCAAGACTGGAACAGGAGCATTGTGGACAAAGCAACCTACTTCCCAAGGCCCAAGGAGGAACATGCCTTCTTCTGCCTCCCCCAAGGGAGAGGCTGCATGGGGCGAGACACAGACAAAGGGAAGAAAATCAGCTAGTCTTTCTCTCTTTCCCTTTTTTTAAGGCAAAGATTGACACTATTGAAGTTAAGGGAATTAGGACAACTGTGAACACACAGTGAGCCCTGTGAAAAGAGGACAGGGTAGAGCTTTGATCGGAGACCTCTGCTCTCTCTGGATTCCAAGAGCAAACCGGTTTGCCGTGGTTTCCAAGTCCCCCAGACATGTGTTTTGATAAGCTTATAGGCTTCATTTTTCTAAGAGACTTGGGGACACCAGCAAACTGCTAGAACTCAACCCCTTCATTTACTTACGGAGGGAGCCACTTAAGCTCATTTAAGTGAACGAAAGACATTTGGAATCTGCACTGGGTCCTTCTCTGTTGACTATTCGGTAACTTATAACCTGACCCAGAGCTCTTAAGCTGCTTTGCTGGATTTTGGCCAGAGAGCTCAGGATAAGACAGGAAAAGGGGTAGGAAAAGAAGAGGTATTTTTTACATTTCCCTTTTAAAGTAAATTTGAGTCAAGTCATCATTCTAAAATGACCCTAAAGAATGACTTGAACGAGACTACTCCCTTATACACACAGCTGCTCCATCAGGGGTGACATAACTTGTCTGCTTCCAACATAGCTAAGGCCTGCCGTCCTCACTGGTTATAGGAGCCTTTGGGACCTTGAGTGGGCTCTGCTGACAAGGCAGGCAGCCCAGGAGGCAGGTATTCAGACACTGTGTTATCAGTGCCTGCCCTGCGTTTACATGTCTCATTGCTGCCAAGGGTGAATACTCTGTTCTGGGAATGCCCTATAACCCTACGCTAGATCTATGTACGTTCTTCCGGAGCACTGATGATCAAAAGTGAAGACACATGCAGAGGTTTGACTGGTGGAGATTCGTTGGTTTGGTGGTTGGCATATGGGTATTTTTATGTCTTTGTATGTCATTCTACATAATGCAGACTTCTTTCTGATGGACAAGACCTCATAACTGTGATTAATACCAATAAAGGGGATATTGTTGTGGATGACCTGTGCTACGTCCAGTCCTTCTCAAAGCTGCTTCTTTCCAGGGTTGATCATATAAGAGCTAACTAAAGTTAGTCCTAATATCTACCCTACCCAACACCAGGGGAAGCAAAGGAAAGAGCTCACATGAGAAGGGCTAGCTAGATTCACGGTTGCAGACAACAGCATCCAACTCCAGCTTACTTAGGCAAAGAATTTAATGGAAGGTTATCAGGGAGCTCATGGGATCTATAGAAAATCGGGCTTGAAAATGGGTTGGATCCAAGAAAACTAGAGGTCTGGGACTATGGCCCAATCGCATCTCAAAAACAGCTTGATTTGGATGCCATGGTCCCTCGAAACTGGACCATTACTCAAACTGCTGCCATCACCACCATGGGAAAGAGCTCTAAAGTGACCCTGATTCTCTGTGTCCTGGCTTCACATTCAGCGTTCTGAGCAGGGCAGGATCATCTAGCTGGCAGAGTTTAGATCCTGTGTCCAGGAACTAACCGGTCTTGCCCTCTTATTAAGACTCACATAATAATGGATTTTCCAATTTGGGGAATGAGTTCAGATGGTGGAGAGCCAAAAGAAGAAAAAAATATGTTTATGACAGCCTCACTCTTTTGCTGTTCGACATCTACATATACTTTGATTGCTCTATTTTGTCTTAAAAACAAAAACAAACAAACAAACAAAACTCCCTGCTTAGATAGCAGAGCAGTACCTCACGCAATGGAAACTTAAGAATTCCCTTTTCCCCCAGTGGCTAGCCGCCCAGTGGTGGAGCATTCCTTTCTTGGATTCAAACAGTCTTAACCAGGTGGAACCCAACGTTGAAGAGAGTGTCATTTGGTAAAATGGGGGTGGCACCATCCCCACTCTCCCTTCTTCCAGACTTGCCTAGTCTGGCTATGGGAGAAATAACACCACATATTGAATACTCATTCTGAACAAACACCCATCTTAGCCAACAGTATCTCAACCTCATTAGATATTATCTCATAGCTAGTCATAAAACCAAATCTTTAATAATTCGTGTCTCAGTTCAAAAAAGATGATTGCTTCTGGATGGTGGGATCAAATTCTGAGGATATCTGCCTGTTGCCTTCCCTGTTTGACTGTAAAGTGAATCCCTTGGTCAGAACTAATGTTATAGGATGCCACGGTGATAGGACGGACAGGAAGTCTATTCTAAATCCAGACATACGAGCCTGCCTCTTCCGTAATGGAAGAGGTCCAAAGTAATCAGTCTGCAACCAAGCAGTGTGTGGGACCATTGGAGTATCATCAGTATCTGGGGTCAGGGGTCAATCACCAATGCTATGTGCACTCATTGGCCAGGCCTGATGGATGATGGACAGCCAAGTGGTTGAATCCATGCATTGTTCCATCTTTGGCAACATGGCCACTTTTATTCTTGAATCAGTTGAGAAAGCAACGATGTCCCTGGGGAAAGAAACTGTCATTCGTAGATAGTCTTGGCCACTTAATTAGTAAGAGTCTCCTCCACAGTGGAGACTATGGGTGACCTTTCACTCGAGGGACAATTATTTCCACACTTGCCCCTTCCTGAGAGGCACAGCCATCTCTGCCTCCCCAAACGTCTCTGTCACCAGACCTCTAATCTTGCTTCTTTCCAGTGCTTGACCATTTGGCCAGACCATTTGTCACAGTTCATAAACTGGTGTAGCTTCTTGCATCAAATCATCTTTCCTTCCAGGCAAAGCGGACGTAGAAATGGGTGCTTAGAATTCTCCCCACTGGGAGTTCTTCTCTTCACCTGCTACCCTCAGTGGAACTCTAACACCACAGCAGTCCATTTCTAGATGGGGCCAGCATATCAGCAGAGCCATCGGTAAACTAGGCTCAGCAGTTTTTCCTCTCTCAGTCACTTGGAAACTGTCTTTTTTAAAGCTGCTGGCGCCACTTACCAGGACTGCCTCTTGTCTCTCAGATCCCTGACTGTCTGATGGCAGAAACATCTCATTCCCTCAAGGCTTCGCCTTTGATGGACACCTTGACTCATCCCAGGGGACTGGTATGGGACGTTGGGAGGTGGGGGAAGGTATGAGCGTCTGGATCTTCTCTGGGGACCTTCTCCTCCTGCCGTGCTGACGGAGGGACCAGAAGGCCATTGGTTAGACTGTGCGCCAGGCAGGGTGCTTCCCGCCCTCGTCATCTCCTTGAGTCCTCCTTGACTTCTATATTATAACCGCACTTGAACAGCGAGGCCGGGGAGGTCCAGGAGTCTTACTCGCCAAGGTGGTGCTGGGCAGCGGCAGAGTCGTTTCTGCTTTGCGCGGAGGATGCCCAAATGGACTTCCCGTCCCTCCTCCTCAGGGCTTTCTTGATGCAACATCCTGCACACCTCCACCTTCCGTAAAAGTTGGTTGAATCCGTGAAAGTTGGCTAAATGGGAGCCCAGGGGCTGTTCTTCTTTTTTTTCCTTTTAAATTGAGGTATGATTACACATAACGAAAGGCACCGATCTTCTGTGTTTACAGCACCCAGGGTCGGCCCTGGGGCAGGGTCTTCCAGAGGCGCGGGTTCCCCAGCTCTCGGGTCATCTCCGCCTGGCTACTGTCCTGGGCTCGACTGGCCTGCCCGCAGGTGCGCTCCCAGCCCGGCCGCGCGTTCCCGGGGCGCGGCGCAGAGGCTCTCCCGCGGGGGCCCTGGCGCGGCGCTGTTTACCTGCTGGGGGCGGGGGCGGGTCCGCGGGGCGGGGCGGGGCGGGGCGGGGCGGGGCGGGCCCGGGGGTGGGCGGGGCTTTGCACGCACGCAGCCCGCTGCGTTCCCGGCGCCCTGGGACCGCCTCCTTCCGTCGTCCGCCTGCGGAGGGACGTAACCATCATCCCCTGTAACGCCGCTGGGCTACCGCGAGGCCAGTCCACCCCACCAAAGGGACCCCTGGCTTCCCGGGGCTCCTGCCGACTGCGGCTGGTCACTCCCAGCTTGTCCCCTCCGATGATGGACCCGGGTTTGGGGGAATCTGGAGTTTGTGTAATTTGAGGAAAAACAGTACTCGAGTACAAAACACAAAATTAGGCACAAAGCTTTGGAGGGGCGCCTGTGAGCCAGCGTCGCTGCAGTTCAGGCTTCGCTGGCTTTAAGGTAGGTGCACCTCTGGTCCCCGTGCGTGCTTTAAATTTACTCCGCTTGACCGCAGGGCGGGGAGGCCTGCAGTCCTAGGGGATTTCGTCGAAGCGTCAGCAGAAACTTCACTGTTCCTCTGTAGTGAATTCACGTTTTGACCATCTTTCGAACACAGCTCAGCCCTGCAGCGTGTTCCTAGGCAGGGAGGTTCCTCCAGGCGGGTTTAGTTCTTCCTCCTGGCGAGTGGACGGCTTGCCCTCCCTCCAGCAGAACGCAGGAGGGAGGCTGGACCTGGGCTGCCGGAGTTGTGGGAAACAGCGGCCCTGCACCCACCTCGGGCCCTGCACCTATTCAACCCTCTTCTCTTTTGGTTCTCATCTTCTTGACGGTGCCCTGGCCCTGCCAGAGGCTTGACCGCAGAGGGGCCTTACATGGCCACCGTCTGTCCCCAAGAGCTGTCACTGAGAGGTCTGCAGCTTCTGATGGGGCTGCACAGCCTCAGGGCCCCCCAGCATCCTTAGGGCACTTGCTACTGCCTTCTGTTCCAAGACATGGAAGACGTGGGTGGATGGATGAGCTCAAAGGGCAACGGGATTATGTGGCCCAAAGACAGGCACATACGATTCTTTGTTCAGGGTAAACCTTGGAACCTTTATCCCAGCATCCCTGCACCCCATGATCCTCCCCCGAGTTAGAAGATCAGACTGGAAATTCTGTGGGATCTTTTCTGACGTAGTCCCCATTCTCTGGCAAACTACGAGCCGTAAAATTAATGTCTCTCACTGGCCTCTCTCCAATCAGCAGCGAGGGGTATGGATCTAGGCTCTTTGGAGCTGGTGAGGACCCAGCCCTGGGGATTAAGGCCAGGCTAGCATCTCCCTCCACTGATGCGGGAGCCATGACCTCCAAGAAGCCCAGGATGTGCCAGGGAAGAATGAAAATACAGGACAAGCCGGGAGGGTGGCGGGGACGGTGGGGTGGGGGAACGTGCGAAGAGAGGAGAGGCACTTAGCCGTTTTGTCTCAGCTTTCCAGATGTGCGGTAAGGGTGTGACAGGTGTACTCCCTTCTCGGATCTTTGCCTTTTAGGGATAGAGTTCAATATGCACGGGGGTCTGCAGACTACGTTGGTCACTACCACACCCTGGAGGGTGTCCCATGGAAAAGAACAATGAACTGATGTAAGGTTAGTACTTCGGTTTATACTTCATGAAAGGTTTTCTTGAACAGGAACCTGCTCCCTTCCTGCTTTTTCAGTGAAAATGCTGATTGAACTGAACGTGTGAAATTATAAGGAACGTGAAAGCGTTCGTGTACTGCAAGCCTACACAGGTTGAAGGAAAAAAGACTGCTCTTAAGTAAATGGTTCGTGAATCTGCAGGTTTCTTCCACGTAGACATTGGTCATATTTGGTCACTTGGTAGGAGAGGGTCGTTGTATTAGTTCTCTGCTGTTGTATAGCAAGCTAGCACAAACTAAGTGCAGAGATGTCTTCATTTTGGTCACTGCCTTTAGTTAGATTTAGGAACTTTTGCAAATCAGCTCCCAACACGATGAATTCCATGGCCATGGCTATCTAAGGCTCAGCCATTGGCTACACTTTGCAGGCAAAAGGAAAGGACAACAGTACCCCCAAAACAGAGTCCAGTAACCAGATCTATAAGAGCGTATAGACCTAGAAGTTCCCAAGGATTTTTTTTTATATATACCTGTACATTCAAAATGTGTATAATAGACTTGTATGATAAAAAGAACAACAATCTTGTAGGTCAAAATCAAGCCTTAACTTTCTTGCTTTGGAACCCAAACTTGAACACAAAGGAGATGTTTCAGGTCATCTGGCGGAGGTGAGAATGGATTATGCTGTGGAAACCAGAAAGGTTCATGAACCCATATGGTCCTCCTTCCTAAGAGCTGTTTCCTTACCCAGTAGGTTATGCCTGCCTGGGGGGAGGAGGTGATGTAGGTGTGTATTTATTTAATGTAGAATTCTTGGCAAATGTAAAATTCTTGGCAAACCTGTCAGGTTGGCAGGTGCTGAAAAGTAAAATCCTCTTTTTCCAAACCAGAAAAACTCGGATGCCAGTTTCCCATCCTCCTCCTCACAGCCCCACCAGGCAGAGGGCCACTTCTCCTAGCACTCAGGGGACCCAGGCGCCAGACACAGTGACAGCCTCTGGCTGGATGACACAGCCATCAGGGTTAAAGGGAGAGCCGGGTGAGATCTTTTCCTCAAGGGGCTCTGTCGTCCTGAATATTCGTTGTGAAGGGCCAGGACGCAAAGGGGAACATGGTTTAGGCCCATCTTAAGGTTAGGGGTGTGGTAGGGCCGGCGGAGAAGGGCAGGTAGGAAAGGAGAGAAGGAAGTTAACCGGGATGCAGTTGGCAACATCGCCACCGCTGGAGAAATGTGCGGCTCTAGGCCAGGATGCCCAGAGAACCTGGCTTTGGGAAAAGGCAAGATTCCCCAAGGGAGCGCCCTTAGCATTCACAGCGCTGACTGCGCATCTGCATGAGAGATGACAATGCAGATAGCACGGGAGATTGCCATCAGCCTTGGCAGGGGAGCTCCTAGCAGGGCTTTGTGGTTTGGGAAAGTGCAGCAAACAAGTAGGGTACAGGGCTCCCCTGGAAACACGCCCTTCTCTGCCACACCCAGGTTCCTCCCACTGTCAGCTCAGCACATCCATTTCCTCCCTCCTTTTACTGGTCAGGGAGGCTGGTCCCAACCGTTGGGCCCCTGGAGTTATGACCCATCAGCACCTGATGCTGTGTTGCTCGGTCACTGACTTCCTGTGTTTCCCGTGTCTCATGCATGGGTCAATACCATTCCTCATTTAGATTTTGTTGGTAGGTGTAAAGAGGGATGAAGACAGCTCAGGGTGTTAGATGCTTAAATAAGTTGAGAATGTTAGGATCTTGCCAATGAGAAGGAAAGCTGTGCATTCGGATGTCAGGGTGTTATGATTCAGGCATTAACTGGTGATTTTTGATATTACCTCTCTAATCGTCACCTCAGTCCGCTAAGAACAAAAACAGCAAGAGGAAAAGATTCGGCAGATACCATTAGCGTGAGCAATGTACCAGTTAAAAATGGAACCGCTGCTCTCACAAAAATCCTACAGAAATAATGACAATGTCCTTCAGGCTGTTTGTGATGCTTTACTGGGGAGGACCAGGTGATGAAGAGTGATTTTTGCCACTCATGCTAGCTAGCCGATCTGCCCTTCCTTCTACTCAGTAAGTCTTTGTGACATCTTCTTTATTTTTCTCCCTCCCTTCCTTCCTTTCTTCCTTCCTTCCTTAAATTTATTTTATTGACGTATAGTTGATTTACAATGTTTTCTTAATTTCTGATGTATAGCACAGTGATTCAGTTATACCTATATATACATTCTTTTTCATACTCTTTTCCATTATGGTTTATCACAGGACATTGAATATACTTCCCTGTGCTCTGCAGTAGGGACCTTGTCGTTTATCCATTCTCTATAGACTAGTTTGCATCTGCCAACCCCAAACTCCCAGTCCATCCCTCCCCACCCCCGCCCCCTTGGCAACCACCAGTCTATTCTCATGTGTGGCGTCTTCTTTAAAACCATCCCTACAACTTTGATCACAGTGTATCCTGAATTTAGGAACTGCCTTCAGTCCCGCGATCTCTACTCTGTGACATAAGTCTGTACTACAGCAGACATATTTTGGGAGTCAGTGTCACTAGATGCTGTTCTGGAGTCCTACCAAAAATGCGGAGTGGTTCATTGTCCGACATGAGCAGGGACTTAGTCACCTTTATACTGTCTGGTTAAAAAAACCAAAACCACGTCTCTTTTAGCCACTACAATGTAAAAGCAAGGCCAGATCTGATGAGTTGCCTTACAACGCCTATGTAAGTTCTTACACTGGCAGATTTATTCTTTACTCATTTTTTTTTCTCTTTGAAGTCTGTTTTTGTTCACCTTTTTATTATGAAGAATTTTGAACCTACACTCCAGTAAACAGAAGGGTGTCCTGAACCCCATGTATCCACCACCCAGTTCCGACAACCATCCCCCCCTTGGCCAGTTTGGCCCCCTTCACCTCCGTCTTCCTCATTATTTATTTATTTATTTTTGTATGGGTGTTGGTTGTTTGTCTTTTTTAAAAAAATAATTTTTATTTTATTTATTTATTTATTTTTGGCTGCTTTTGGTCTCTAGTTGGAGTGAGCGGGGGCTACTCTTCGTTGCAGTGCGCGGGCTTCTCATTGCGGTGTCTTCTCTTGTTGCGGAGCATGGGCTCTAGGCACACGGGCTTCAGTAGTTGCAGCATGCGGGCTCAGTAGTTGTGGCTCGCAGGCTCTAGGGTGCAGGCTCAGTAGTTGTGGCGCACGGGCTTAGTTGCTCCGCGGCATGTGGGACCTTCCCGGACCAGAGCTCGAACCCGTGTCCCCTGCATTGGCAGGCAGATTCTCAACCACTGCGCCACCAGGGAAGCCCTTCCTCATTATTTTTAAACAAACAAACAAAAAAAGCTCAGACATTGTGTCATTTTATGCATAAACAGGTCCGTATGTATCTTGAAAAGGAAAGGTTTTTTTCTTAGACACACACAATGGAACATTATATAATTTACTTTAAATATTGTATATGTCTTACTCCTTCTCTTTAAGTTGAGCAGTGGCCTTGGGTCAAAAACAATAAAATATGACCCAGTATGATTCAGCTCAGATATCCTGTATTGCTAAAGGAATTTGTGCTTTTCTCAAAACTCATTCATTATGTCATTTCATTCCTGTAAAGAAGCCTGTGGGGGAAGCCCGGGGAATGGGGTCCGGGGAGTGTGGCTGAGTTGGCGCTAATCGTAGCTCTGAACTCGCACACACGGCCTGGGCAGGTGGCGCCAGCGACCCCACCCCAGAGGGACACACCCGCCTCTCCCGTCCCTGCTCTCTGTGTTGACTGCTGGGGCCAACCTAGGATTCTGTGAAGAAACAGTTGTTTGCCCAAGGAAAGCGCTTGTGTATTCCTGGCCGCGGTGACTGGGGGTCACGTGGATGGAGAGTGGGAAAGGAGGGGCTGGCCGGACAGAATAGGGCAGCCAGGGATGGTTCGCAAAGCTTGTCGCAAAATACACACATAACCTGGGCAGCGTCCGCAGAGGCCACTTCTGGGTTCTCTTAGGACACAAAACCCCCAAACTTCTATAGCGCCTGCCACCTCTCTGGCTACAAAGGACAGAGTTAAACACCTTTCTGGCTGGTGTCACATTTGTAGGGAATCTCATTCGGGAATTCATACTTCCATCCTCCCGCCTTCCCAGGCAGGGTTCTGGGACCTTAAACTGCTGGCCACGTGAGCCAGGGGTGGGGACGTGCCCTGCACATGTGCCCATCCTCTGTGCCCGAGTAGCTGGGAGAGCCCTCTGCCCACACGGGAAGACGATTTTTCTTAATGCAGCTTGCTCGGGGCTGGTTTTTAGAAAGGATGCATCAGAGTTCCAGGGACACCTTCTCTGGCCCTGCTTGGCTTCTGGGACTGAGAGATAGTGCCCTGTACCCCCCCCCCCCGCCCCGCCCCACAGCTTACCCGGGTCCCCACCCCGGGCTTGTCGAAGGTTGACTGACACTTTGCGTGTCAGCTCGAGCTGCCTGCTGGAAGCCTGGGGCTTTGCCGGAGAATGTGGCTCATAACTTGTATTGTGTGCATCAAGGGCCCTGACAGGCGCTGATGGATTTGGCCTCCTTGCGGATCCTGAGAGCTCTGGGCAGGGACAAAGGGGTGCATTGTTTGGCGGGGCAGGCCCCTGCCTGCAAACCCACTCATTTGCCTGATGGTGGAGACAGGTGTATCACAGGCTCAGCGTGCCAGAGCGACACTGGGTGATTAAGATCTTGGCTTTGTTCCCCAGGGCCAGGCTTAGAGCAGCAGATGTGCAGAGAGGAATGGCCGTGGTCACTCTCCTCTCCCTGGAAACCGGCCCCTGACTTTTCTTCTCCTAGTTCGCTCTTTGCAGTGCGGCTCCTAAAAACAGCAAGTTGTGAGGGATGATGGGAAACTTTGGATCCTGTCCTGACCTCTTGCGCTTTTTAGCTGCATGGGGAGGAGGGGGGCACTGGACCTCCTTACCTGTTGAGCAGAGGCTGTGCTCCCTGTTGGCACCCTCAGGGACCATTTCCCGTCTCCCAGGAGGCTCCTCCAGCCTGACCCACCCCAGCCAGGGAACATAGCCTGGGTAGGTATTTTCCTTGCACCTCTGGGTTGTTGCCATAGTGCTCCAAACCATTTTCATCGTTTTTAAAATTAAAATCTTATTTTTATTAAGGACCAGGTAAATGAAGCGTAATCAGTCAAACAGTGTGATGACATTTTTAAAGAAATGCAGCGATGCTCTCCCCTCCTCTTCCTCAGCTGGGAATCTCTTTCCATTCCCCTGTAGATGTTTCTTTGGCTGTTTACCTCCTAATATTTCCCAACACCATGCTTGTCTTCGCATCGCTCCCTGTTTTGGTTTTAGACATTATCTGTCGACTTCTTACCTTGGAAAGTGACAGTTCCCTTAGCTTTAGATTGAGCTTCATTCAACAAAAGTCTCCCTACGGAAGCTTCACCAAACGAGGGTATGTTTCTCTCTCGTAATTTAAAATGTGATAGAGGTCCAGTCTGGGATTGGAGCAGTGGCTCCGTGGTGCCATGGGGGGCCCTGCCTCCTCTTACCTTTTCTGCTCTGTGATCCTTCGCGTGTGCCTGCCTTACATCCCCTCTCCCCTTTTTCCTAAATAAAATGACCTGGATTTTGTACAAAGCTGCAATATGCCCCTTTTGGTAGACAGAGCTGTCTACATCCTAAGCCCCAGAACCTGTGACTATCTTCTGTTACAGGCTAGGGTGAATCCAGGTTGCAGATGGAATTAAGGTTGCTGATCTGCTGATCTTGAGATGGGGAGATCCTTCTGGATCCTCTCCATTGGATTGTGGGTCCAGTGTAGTCACACGGGTCCTCATAAGCTGAAGAGGGAGGAGGGGAGGGCAGGCAGAGTGATGTGATGTAAGAAGGACGGACTGGTCATTGCAGGCTTTGAAGATGGAAGGGGCCATGAGCCAAGGAATACAGGTGGCCTCTAGAAGATGGAAGAGGCAAGAAAATGATTTCTCCCCCTCCCCTCTGCCGAGACACCATGACCTTCTCTCCTGTGTTGCTGTTGAATAGTTTGATGCTATTTGGATTCCTGGTCCTTTGTACGGGAGATCTCTGTCTCTGTCTCCTTTCTTCCCCTCCTACCTCCCTCCTTTGAAGGTCTTCTTTTTATTCCTAATGAGCTGAAATTTTACGATACAGGATATTGGTGTGGGTCTGTTTTCATTCTTTGTCCTGGGCCCTTGATACCCCCTTACAACCTGGAAACTCATGTCCATTTTCTTATATTATTTATTTCCCAGTTTTCTCCCCCTAATTTTTTTCTGTTTCTCTCTTGGAATTTTTCTTTGTTGGGTCTTGGCACCCCTGGCTTGAGCCTCATTCTTATTCCTCTGGATTTACCCGGTCTTTTTCTGTCTCTTGGTTCTCTTAACACTGTATTCCAATTCTACTGCTGATTTTCTCTCTTCAATTTCTGCTGTCACATTTTTAATTTCCAAGGGCTCAAATTGCCATAATAATTCTTCTTGGGGTCTCTTGTTCTTATTTCTGGGATGCAGTACTTTCTTCTGTCTCTCCAAGGATAATAACGAAAGGAGTTAGTGGGTTTTGTTATGTTTCTGTTTTCTTCTGCTCCCTGCATTGCCTCCATCTCCCCCGGGTTTCTTTCTTCTCCCCCTAACCCCTACCTCATTTTGTTGTTTTGGTCTCGGTCTGTCCTACTTGGAACTTTCCCCCAATGTCTGGTGATGCTTGTCTCATTGAAAGCTCTGTATGTAGGAGTGAGATTGGATGGGATGTGAAAGCTAGTCAGCCCCATGGAAGGCATTTGGGGAAAAACTAGACTTTTCATTGAGGGCCCTCAAATATCATTATTGTTGGGTCTTTTCTCTTGGGATGATTAATTTTACCAGAGAGGAGCCCAGATGTGTCTTGTCAGGGGGATGTAAGTTGAGCAGTAACGTTTGGAGACCTGACTTGGTGAAGGGGCAGGTGGACATTCCTTCAATATCCCCGTCTTTGCTCCCTGCTTTGCCCCTGCCCTCGGAAGTGCCCATGTCTGGACTCTGTCTTGTTCAGTTTCTCTGGCAACTAAATCCTCAGGCTCCTGTTGGGTTGGGGCTGAAAGTGACTGCACAGTGTGGGGATGTTCTGGGGGTCTGGGTGCTGTAGCAGCCCCTGGTGCAGACCTTCAAGGTATCTGCTGTCCCCACCCCACCTGACACTCTGCCTTTGGAGGAAACCAGTGCTTCCAGTTCCTTTGCCTCTTCAGTGTACCTCAGAACAATATAATATAAGCAGCCACTGACACACAGCAAATGTTTGCAACTCAGCAGACTTCCTGGAACATCTCATTGGTCAGAAATACGTAATATGGCCAATCCTAGCTGCAAGGGAGTCTGGCAAAACAAAAGTAGAATTTGTTTTTTCCAAATGTGACAGTTCTGAATTTTGATGCCGCTCGACATACTCAGGTTGTAAAAGTGACAGGGACACACCAAGAAGTCAGCTTGTTGCTTCCCCAAAGCCAGGAGACTAGGGAATGTCTTCTCTTCTCTTCCCCTGTTCCTGTGACCTCCCTTGTTCTTGTTCTCTTCTCCTTCTCTTACTGCCTCCATCCTGTATGTAACTCAGAGGCGTGTCACGAATATTAAATAAGGTGATATGTAATGAGCTCACCCAGCGCTTTGTTCATGCTCAAGAAGAATATACAGGTTAGATATAAAAAAAAGAAAGTTGGGAAAGACTTTCTGAATGCTGACAACTGTGCAGCCTTAGAGATGTTCAAGAACTGAATGAACAGCGTGTGTCTCAGATTAGTCAGTGCTGCTCTGCTGGAAGGTGGGTCATGATTTGCACCAAGACTTCTTGCATTTGAATGTGCGTTAAAAAACCACCTGTAGCCCACTCCTGGGCATATACCCAGACAAAACTCTAATTTGAAAGGATACATGCACCCCAGTGTTTGTAGAAGCACTATTTACAACAGCCAAGACATGGAAGCAACCTAAATGTCCATCGATAGATGAATGGATAAAGAAGATATATACACACACACAGTGGAATACTACTCAGCCATAAAAAAGAATGAAATCATACCATTTGCAGCAGCATGGATGGACCTAGAGATTATCATACTAAGTGAAATAAGCCAGAGAAAGACAAATATCATATGATATCGCTTACATGTGGAATCTAAAATACGACACAAGTGAACATATCTACGAAACAGAAACAGATTCACAGATATAGAGAACAGACTTGTGGTTGCCAGGGGAAGGAGTGGGAGTTTGGGACTAGCAGGTGCAAACTAGTATATAGAGAATGGATAAACAACAGGTCTTACTGTAGAGCACAGGGAACTATATTCAGTGTCCTGGGATAAACCGTAGTAGAAAAGAATACAAAAAAGAATGTACATACATGTACAACTGAGTTACTTTGCTGTAAGAGCAGAAATTAACACAACATTGTAAATCAGCTATACTTCAATAAAGTTTAAAAAAAAATCACCTGTAGAGTTTACCAAATGCAAATTCCTAGATTCCCTCTTCCCACCCCTGCTCATTGGGTGGGTCTAGGACAGGGCCTGGGAATCTGCATTTTAAACAAGTGTCACCAGGGTCATCCATCCCCTTCCCATTTGTGACCAGATTCCTGAGGTTCATTCCAGCTCCAGAATTCTGAGATTCTGCAAAAGCTGAATTGATTTTCAGATACTTTAGGAAAGCAGTGTCCTCATAGCTCTCCATGCCTGGCTTTTTGATAGGAATTTTGGCATCCCAGACCTTCAGTCTCTGAGGAACTTTCCACAGAGGGGGCTCCTGTCAGGTTTGGGGACAGCCTCGGGGCTGGAGCCACGCTGGGGTGGAGGTGGGGTTGCTGCAGGGCGGGTAGGAAGCGCCACGGCATCCCGTGCTCTGTTATTCCAGGTTACCATAGCCCCCGCAGGCGCACGTGTGCACGCACGCACACACACAGGCAGGCGCGGCCGCCTGCTGGAACAGAGGGACCGAGGCTTCTGCAAGCACACCTGTACCTGTGTGTACCTGCACACGGTTCTGAGGAAGCGAGGAAATCATCTGGCTAGAAATGGAGTTGGGATGCTGTCCCCTTTGAACATTCCAGCAACATTTGTTCCTCTGCCTGGCCCTGTCCAGACGTGAAACATGTTCCCTTGTTGCGTGAACTCCTCCATCTCTGCACCCTCCCTCTATTTCCTTCAACCTCTCTCTCAGTATCCCTCCCCACGTGCTCTCAGATCCATCCTCTTCCCTCTCCGTGAGCACCTCTTCAGTGTTCTTTGATATAAATAAGGCGCTAAAAACAGAAAGTACTTAGAAGAACACCTGGTGCACGGGAAGCGCTAGACAAGCCCTGGCCATTATTTATTGTCTTACTCTCCTAGGCGTACCTCTTGCTGACCTGGCTCTCACGCCCATTCTCCTCGCTCACTCCCTCACCCTCTCTGCCCCCCTGCCATTCCCAGCTCTGTGGGATCTGGCGCTGTATTTTATCGCCAGCCCATTTCCCTGCCACACAAAGGGGGCCTTTGTCACAGGTCCTTCCAGATGTTGAGTATATGGAAGATACTCCGATCGGAAAGTATTTGTCCTCCAAATGCCCTCGGAAGAGGAATGAATCCAGGACGGGGATTCAGGAGTGGCAATCCCAGACCTCAGAGTTGGGACTCCCTGAGTGACCTGGGGAAAACTGTGGGTGCTCTGTGGTATCATGTCCCCCATCCTCGTCAATTTGGTCCCAGTTGGTTCACTCAGCACTTGACTGATGTGCCAGCAGAAGCCCTGTACCGGGACCCTCTCCCGGGTGTGTACCTTCAAGTTGGCTGAGCTTGGTCACGTGTCCGTTTAATTTGACCCAAAGATCAGTACAAGTGCAAGGTGCCGTGGGTGGAATTGGACCCCCCTAAAATTCACATTGAAGCCCTAACCCCCAGCGTGACTGTACTTGGAGGTGGGGCTTTCAGGGAGGGAGTTCAGGTTAGGTGAGATCATAAGGGTGGTGTCCTCACCTGATAACATCTGATAAATTTATAATAAGAGGAAGAGAGAGAGAGATCTCCCTTTCTTCTCCCTGTGAGCCCCCAGCGAGAAGGTGGCCATCTGCAAGCCAGGAAGAGAGCCCAGGCCAGAATCTGACCATGCTGGTGCCCTGATCTCAGACTCCCAGCCTCCAGAACTGGGAGAACGTAAATGTCTGCTGTTCAAGCCCCCTGTTCTGTGCTATTTTGTTACAGCCGCTGAGCTAAGACACGGCCAAGAATTGTGATTCACACTCAAGCAAAACCGTGGCTTCAAGAAGAAGGGTGACTTTTAAATGGAGGACACATGACCAGAACTGTGTGTTCTGATTCCAAATCCAACAACTCTTCCATCACAGCAGGTCTCCTCTTTATCAGTTCCTCAAGAAAAATAGAACATACCACCCCGTCTGGGGACTCACCTGGGCTGACCTGTCATGGTACCTTCCTGGCTCTAAGGGGCCCAGTGATGCCTGGGAAGTCAGGAAGGTAGTTCATAAACAGAGAAATTGAGACCCACCCAGGGGGCTGGGACAAGTTGCCCTGGGCCACACAGCGAGTGAGTGGGAGGCCGGGGCAGGACTGGAATCCGGCTCCAGGTGGATTAGCGCAGGGCTCTTTTCTTTTCTTTTTTTTTTCCACTGTGAAATTAATTGTAACCAAAAAAACTAGTTCTGAGAATTTGAGTCATGCATTCAGTAGGATTCAGGGAGATTTTGTACATGTGAAACCTGAGCAAGCATTTATTGATTGATTGATTGATTGATTGAAGGAGATGCTTTTATTTTATTATTATTTTTTTAATTTTTAATTTATTTATTTATGGCTGTGTTGGGTCTTTGTTTCTGTGCGAGGACTTTCTCTAGTTACGGCAAGTGGGGGCCACTCTTCATTGCGGTGCACGGGCCTCTCACTGTCGTGGCCTCTCTTGTTGCGGAGCACAGGCTCCAGACGCGCAGGCTCAGTAGTTGTGGCTCACGGGCCTAGTTGCTCCGCGGCATGTGGGATCCTCCCAGACCAGGGCTCGAACCCGTGTCGCCTGCATTGGCAGGCAGATTCTCAACCACTGCGCCACCAGGGAAGCCCTGAGCGAGCATTTATTAAAAAATAATCAAGTGAGGAATGATTACAGAGAAATAAAATATCAAAACAAATTTTCTGCTTTCAAATTATAATGGAGATAACGAAGAGAAAGTTATCACTGCAGAACCTTGAACTACTGATGATGTCCTTTCTGGGGTATGCATCCACTCGCCAGAATAGAAAGGGTCAGACAGTAACATAAAGCCTTGGTAATCCGAGTGTGGTCCGGACTAGCAGTGTTGGTTTCCTGCAAGAAATGCAGTGTCTTGGCCTCCACTCCACAGAATCAAAAACTCCTCTTGTTTTTTTTTTTTTTTTAAACAAGATTCACAAGTAGTTTATATGCAAATTAAAATACCAAAGCCCCGCCATAAGGCCAAAGATTCTAGAGCTGCCTACAAGGTTACTAACCAAAGTACTTTGCAGCCAGCACAGGGCTCTCTTCTGATGGCCTGAAGCTACAGGAGGGTGAGAAGCTCGCCCAGGGTTCAGCCATTCCCAGCCATACCGGCCGATGATCAGGCCACGTGGAGGCCGCCCAGCCCTACCCCTGCCGGCCTGCCCGCCTTTGGGGAGCTCCCCCTGCTTATAGGCTAGACCCTCTGTTTCTGTGGGTCAGCCCCCGTTTCCAGGGTGCCCCCTCTGCTCCAGCCCGGCCCAGGTGTTCCACGTTTCTTGTCAGCAGCTGCCCCCTTTAACCTCTCTGGGCCTCAGTTTCTCTCTTTACAAGGCGGCCATTCTCCTCCAGGGGGCCTGTTACTAGGACCACAGAGAGAGGACCTCGCGAGAGGAGGGGCTGGGCAGGGGTGTAGGCAGCAACCGCTGGAAAGGGTCCGAGGGATACACAGATTCTCCCATCGACTGTGTGGCCGCTGAGAAGTTGCTTTTTGCTTCTGTAGAGCAGGGCTAGTCCTCATAATAAAAGCTGGTTGGGGGTTTTTGGAGGTTTAGTCCTCAAAATAGGGTTCCCAAACCATCCCGGTTTGCCCAGGACTGGGGGGGTTTCCGCGATGTGAGACTTTCAGAGCTAAAACCAGGAGAGTCCCAGGCAAACTGGGACGAGTGGGTCACCCCTGCCTTAACCCTCCAAAGGAGGAGTTACCCGTGCTTTGGGGGCCAGCGCTGAACACTGGAAGTTACAGAGGTCCTAGTATCGCTTTGATGGTTGCTCCGTTTCCGTGCACCCTCTTCCTCTCCCCACTCTCCCTGCACCAGGGATCTTGGCCTTGGCCATGTCACTTGCTTTGGCCACTGGAATGTGAGCACCCAGGTCAGGAGCAGAGGCTTCCTGGTCTGGTGCTTTGGGCTCCTGTGGTCCACCTCGAGAAGAGCACGTCCCAGGTCTCTGCTGGCCCTTCAGTCTTGGCTCTGGCAAAAACACAGGTGGAGCGGATCTGAACCCACCTGGGGCAGATCGAGTGAATAACTCGCTCTCTGCCCTGCCCCACCAATGAATCATGCCACCCCGAGTCCATCCCCCTTCACGATGTGAAGTTGCCGTTGGTGACATCAAGAGGGGAGCCTATGTCTCCTATGTCTCTCTACCTCGTGATTTGCTTTGACCAATAGGATGTGGCCAAAGTGATGTGTGTGGGTTCCAGAGAGGAGCCCTTAGGAGACCTTGCATATTGAACACTCCCTCTTGGGAACCCTGAGCCCCCCATGTTGTGAAGACGTTGGTCCAGATTAGAGACTGAGAGTCCCCGAGAAAGAGAACCTGGGCTCCCCAATGGAGAGCCAGCACTAACTGCCAGACATCTGAGTGAGGCCATCTGGGACCCTTGCCACACGAGTGAGCCCAGGTGAGATCAGCAGATCTACCCAGCCAACCTGAGGAATCATGAGAAAGAAAGAAAGAAATCGTTGTTTTTCTAAGCTGCTAAGCTTTGGGGTAGCTTGTTAAGCACAATGATAGAAAACTAATATCAACTCATAGCCTGGGATCCAAGCTCAGCCAATAGGCAACTTCAGGCCACGTCGCCCAGTTGCATCCATCCCAGGTTGGCAGAACCACAGTCAACCTGCAGGCCTGCAAATGTGGGAATAAATGCCTCTAGCTGTAAGACACTGAGTGCTCCCGTGGTTCGTCTGTAGCACAGTTGTGCCAGTAACTGATAACACAGGGGGATCCAAACCTAGGAGAGGCTTGCTCCAAAGCTCATTCTTAACCACCTTGCAGTCCTGGGATGTTGCCCCACAGGTCACGGAACACCCAGGAGATGCTGATCTGTATGCCCAAGGCCGTTCCCAGGCCGCCCAGAAGCGCCCAGAGACCCTTTGTGCAGCCTGGGTCCCATTTTATGATCCTCACTGTAGAGAGCCTTCCATGGTACTGGATAAAGAGGGGAATGTAAAAAGTATATCCTGAAATATAAATTAAAATAGCACGGATGATACCCAGGAGTGTTGAAGTAGAGAGAAACAAAAATGGTGGAGGAGAAGAAAACACAGGAAAATATGTTCATCACTTCAGGGTCGGGGAAGTTGCAGACTGCATGGAACCTAATACCATCGTGATGAAGTTCAAAAACAAAACTAAGCAACGTGTTTTTAGAGATCAATACACGTGTAGTCAAACCGAAAATAAAGGGAATAATAAACAGAAGTCAGCGTATTCGTCCTTCTGGGGAGCAGAGAGGACTGTGCAAAGAATGTCAGCGGGACCGATCACGTTCCAGAACTTAAGGTGGGCGGTGGCGTCCAGGTCTCCTGTTACCCACACGTAAGGGTGATGTCCACACAGGAAGCAGCGTGACGTGATACGTAGGTGTGTGGACTCTGCCTGGGTTTGAATCCTGGTTTGCTGCCATTAGGTCTTGGGCAAGTGACTTAACCTCCTTATCGCTCTGTGCCTCATCTGTAAATTCAAGGTTGATGGTACCAGTGCCGACCTCCGAGACTTCGTGGGAGGAAGTGCGATGAGTGATGGTTAAATAAATGAGTTACAGATGTTATTTTGTATATATGGACGATTACACGGTAGCTTGGATTGAGCTGGAGAGGACACTCATCTGTGTTCCTTCATCAGTTCAACCCCGATGAAACATCTGCTCTGAGCCAGGCACGGGGGCTTATATGGCTCAGCGGAAATAAGCTGGTGAGTTCTGTGGCTCCAGCACCATTTACTGATTCATAAGGAAAGCGTTTGCTGCAACCGGTGTTGTTATAAAGACGCTCTTTCACTCAGGTATCAGGGACACAAGGGTTGGGAAAGGCTTCCTAGAGGAGGGGAATTTGGCTCAGCGTTGGGAGCCCGTCTCCGGGGGTGGGACTGACTCTCTCCCCGGTTGGCCTGCGGTGACGGTGGAGTCCGCCTCGCCTCGGCGGTCAATGGGAGTGATTGTCGTGTGCGTGGGCAGGAGCTGGCTATGAAGTTCAATAATTAATTTGCCACAATTCAACCAGAGACTTCTGTCTCCAGAGCAGATAAGCGAGCGGAGAGCTAACAGCAGGGAAGGGAGGGGCAGCTTTGACAAACCGGTTGTGAAGGGCAGGCCAGGCTGATTGAGTGTTGATAGTGGCCGTCATTGCTTTATTGTGGCAATAATATTGTCATCAGGCATCTGGGGGACCGAGGAAGGCAGGCGCCTGCCGTGGGCGTCGGTGGGGGAAAGCCCAGCCAGGCTTTCTCTGGGCCGCCAGGGGAGGCTTCGGGGTCCCCGAGGCAGAAGGTTGGTGACCATCTCACCCTGTCGCTTCCTGTCTGGCCCGGGAACAGATGCAGTAGGCAGATTTGAGGTCTCCACTGAGAGGCAAGTGAAGCCAACAGAGGAGCCGTAGGCAGAGGTGTGATCAGCCCAGGGGAAATGGGTTTCCTGGGAAGCAGGGGCGGGAGCAGGCGGTGTTAGGTTAGACTCGAGGAAGAACTTTCTCCCAAAGCAGCAATAATGAGAGTAGCCAGCATCTGCTGAGTGCTTGCCAGGCGCCCAGCACTGAGTGCTTGACATGAATTCACTAATTCCTGTAACCTCAAGGTGGGTACTTTTATTATCCCATCATAGGGATGTGGAAACCAGAAAGTTAAATGCCTTGCCCGAGGTCACGTAGCTCTAAAGCAGCAGAGACAGGAATTAAACTCAGACAGCCTCTTTCTGGAGTCTCTAGACTCCAGGTATTCTGTCTTCCTAAAGGTGCCCATCAATCAGAGATGTTTTAGGACAGTCTTATCTCCGGAATCTTCCTTGGCCCTCTTGTTCTGGCATTAATCGCTGGTCTGGCCACACACACACACACACACACACGTATCACACACATGCACACACCACATACACATACACAACACATGCAGGCACACACACCACACAGACATCACATACATGCACATACACAGCACACCCCGCTTACATGCATATGTACATCACCCCCTCCCATCCCCCCATTCCCCCACCCCTTTGAGGAAGCAGCTCAACTGCAACAGAATCATTGACCCTACAGCAGCAATTCCTGGGGCAGCTGGGGAAAGACCGAGAGTCTTCCAGAAATACACGGAGGGTTGTGCTAGACCCACCAACACTTGGCGGCCAGGGCCACACTGGAAAACAAACCTCATACTGGCCCTTGAAGTGGTCCACACTTACTGCATACTTGGCTCCCATAATCAGGTCATGTTCATCTTTGCAGGAGGTCTTCTGGGACCACTTTAACTCTTGAAAGAGCTCATTAAACTTTGCAGTGGTCATGAGATGATGGCTGGGGACCCTGTCTGCCCACCTTGACTTTATTAAATTAAGGTCCAGTGAGGGTGAGAGTCTCGTGTAAGACCGGTCCACTAGCGAACCACAGATTGAGTAAGGAGAAAGCAAAACCCAAACGCAACCTCCCAAACCCCCAATGTGCCAGGGTTGGCAGAGACTCTAAGACAAAGTAATGGGTGCCCGCACCCCTTGGTACAGAAATTACTCGGCCAATCTGCTAAATGGTCAGGCAGTGACTTAGGAATGTGATTGATACACATCCTCTGTGGATTTGTCTCCAGAGTCAGTCAAAAGGAGATTACGGCACTGTTGGCACGCGTGGGTCTAGGATTTCCCTCCCTCATGCGTCCTGGAAGAATGGGTGGGTTTATGGGACTGTCACGGGCTGACGGACTGACTGATGCCATCTGCGAGATCAGAGGTGGCCCGGGCTGCGGGCTGGGCTCTGAGAATTAGATCCAGAGTAGGGTTTCCCAAGCTCAGCACTGTGACCTCAGGGCTGGAGCGTTCTGTGTCTTGGGGGCTGTCCTGTGCGTTGGAGCGTGTTTAGCAGAATCCTGGCTTCTCTCCACTAAATGCCAGTACCAGCCCACCCCGCCCCCCCCGCCCCCCCCCCGCCAGCTGTGACAACCAAAAATGTCTCCAGACCGTGTCCGCAGGGGGAGGGGAGAGAGACCACTGCCGGTCAGGAACCAATGGTGTAGAAAGTTTAAAATTGGGGGCTATGACTGTCCTCATGCCAGCCCTTGCCCTGCCTCTTAGTCCCTCTGGCTTTGCCATCCGTCCACACCCTTCCCATCTGTTCGATGGGTGTTGTGACGACTGTGGACCAGACCATTTGCTTTGGGAGTCAGGCGGGAGATAAACTCATGCCATGTCTCACAGCACCTCTCCCCCCAGCAGATGTGGTGGCAGGTGATCATTTCCAGAAGCAAGTCACGCCCGGGAGGGTGAGGGCTGGGGAGCTGGAGAAATGGGGCCCTGTTGCCTTTCCTCTCGAAGTCCTCTTTCTCCGCGACCTCTGCGAATGGCCAGCTGAGACTCGAGTCCACTGTGCAGGCACAGACAAGCCAGAGACACAGACACCCCTCCGTCCTTCCTCCAAATGGAGTTTTCCTTCCTCCGTCCTTCCTCCAAATGGAGTTTTCCTTCCTCCGTCCTTCCTCCAAATGGAGTTTTCCTTCCTCCGTCCTTCCTCCAAATGGAGTTTTCCTTCCTCCGTCCTCCTCCCCCTCCCCTCTTAGAAACCCTCATTTTGTTCCCCCCCATCGGTTAGCTTGCACTGCCTCCCCTCCCCTCCCCTCCCCTCCCGCCGGCCCTCCCCCAGTCCTGGTACACCTGACTTATTTATTTATTTACGGCTGGAGTGTTTGTGCTGAGGGTTAGTTCGGGTCTATTAAGCTTGCTGCTTTTCCTGCCTGGGAACCCGGGTAATGAGTAACCATAGCGTGCTACAGGCAGCTGTCTCGGACAAGCCCCGAGACTCCGCGGGAGCTGCATAAGGGCGCGTTTGTTCTGTCCCTTCTCAATAGTTCCTTGTGCAAGAGGCAGGGTGATGGGAGGGGGAGAGAGAGGGAGGGAGAGGGAGAAAGAGACAGACACTAAATCACTGCACTTTTGACAATCCCTCTCTTCTCGCCTCCCCCCAGCCTCCCCGACCTGTACCCATTATCACAGACTTCAGACTTTAAGCCTCTTCTCCCTGACTACGGGAACCCCGGGATGGGCTCATCCAGACCTCGCCGGGTGCTTTTGGGTGGCTTGTGGATGCCACGGAGCCCGAGGGCTGATGTTTAGCATGGGGGCGGTTTAGGTGCCCTGGGTCTCCCTTACTGTGTAGATGAACACAATACCTGTTGCCTCCTACTTCCCTTAATGATCCGATAAATCTCTAGATATCTATTCCCAACCTTGTGTGCCGGGCTGTGCTATAAAGCTATTTGAAAAGTGCTTTCATAAAGCAGTCCAGGTCTGTTATGGGGTTAGTCATGAGCTCCACCAGCAACGTGGAGGCTCATTAGGGCTGGCCTTGATTTGCATTGTGATGTAGACAAGAGAGACACACCAAGAAGGAGACTGCACATTTGGCCTGTGGAAAATCTCCGAAGCAATAGTCACATCCGTTCATTCTGTACACAGGTATTAAACACCTACAGTGAGCTGGCTGGTTGGCTTGTTCCTAGGGGAAACTACAGAAACGAACAGGGCGTGATTTTCTGCCTCAAGTTTACAATGTAGTGGGGAAACTAGGAGAGAACGCATGCCCTTACATTATGGTTATATAAGGTAGAATGGGATAGATGCCCTAAGAGAGGTACAAGCAAAAATATCTAAGGAGAGTGGAGGAGGGAAAGATCAGAATCTTTGGGGAGCATGAAGGAAGGCTGGGCTCCAGGAAGTGAAGATGGAGGGTGGTCCCTCCTCCAGACGAAGGAAAAGTTTTAACAGAGAAATTGAGACCGGCAAGCCTGTGGCATATCTGGGGAACGGGGAGGAGCTGGGTTGCTTAAGTCGTGGTATGATGAATCAAGACCCGTGGTATGTTTTAGATGCATCGAGCTACAGTGTGTAAGATACATTTAAAGGGGAGGGTGTTAGCAATGTCGAAACCAGTTAGAAGAAGATGCCAGTAGTCTCGATAGAAGAAAAGGAGAAGAGACAGGATGGGTGAGATGGTGAAGCATAGGATAATGTAGGGCTTAGCAGCTGATGGAGGGGGCAGAGGGGAAGTGGCCCTGAGGCTTTAAGCCGAGGTGACCCGCAGGACAGAACTAGGGAAATAGAACAAATCAGGAGGTCCAGGGAAGGACCAGAACTGAGAAGCAAGATGAGCAGTGTGGTTTGGATGTGCTGAGTTTGAGAGGCCAGCAGGCCACCAAGGGGAAGATGTCCCAGAGCCAGTTGGAAATGGAGGTCTGGAGCTTTGGGGGGGAGGTCAGGGCTGTCACCTCTCACTAGCTCTCCACTCTGATGCCTCCACAAGGGCTGGATCTCTTCCTTTTGCCCGTCCCGGTCCTATTCCACCCTTCCCCACCCTGCTCTGTGCTCCAAGAGCTGCCCTATCAGCATGGAATCAACAGGCTCTTTTGGCCTCTGGATTCAGCCAGGGGAGCAACAGGCCAGAGACTGGCGGGTGAAAGGCAAGTGGCCACAGTTCTTGGCAGGTGGTTCCCCCTGTGTAGCTGCCCTCTCTCAATTCTGGAAACAGCGGCTCCCCTTGTTCCTGCTGACTTAGCGGGGGTCCAGCCTCACCACTGTGGCTGGTCCTGAGGCTCTGCCCTCTCGCTTGTTGGTTTCCCTGAACCTTTCCTTCCCATCCCCTCGTATGTAGTCCCTTTCTTAAGCTCTCTTCAGTCCCCCAGTTTGTCGGGCCATCTGGATGCTGTTAGGACCCTGAATAATACAAAAATTAGAGTCAAAAGAGACACAGAAAGTATCCTCTCTCTTTCTCACAGATGATATTCCTGACCACCCGAGGCCTTCTAAGAAACGGGCACATAATCATTACAATTCAGAAAAGCTTTACGAGCTGACATTTCAGAAATTGTCAAGGTTTCCTTCATCCTTCTGAATGTTAATGTACTGGTTCTTCATCTCTTGCTTTTTAACATTTCTGGATTCTTCTCTGTCATATTGTGTCTTCAACCGACTTACCTAGGTGACTTCAGACCTTCCTCTTAACACTAAGGGGAGTTGCTGTTCCACGTTGAAGCCATGCCTTTTGATCAGCTTCTGCTTTCTTTCCTGCGGTGCCGATAGAGATGGACTTTTTTGGCTATGATGGGTCACCGATAGTGGAGCCAGCATTACCTAAGCACAAGGGAATTCTGAACAGGGGCAATTGTCTTTTTCAAGTTTATTGCGACTTCTTCTAAAACTTAGGGAATCTTTTAGCTGGAAGATAGTCTATAAGTATCAGTCTATTTTTATTTTTAATTTTTTAAAAATTTATTCAAGTATAGTATGATTTACAACGTTATGTTAATTTCTGCTGTATAGCAAAGTGATCCAGATATATATATATATATATATATATATATATATATATATATATATATATATACACACACATTCTTTTTCATATTCTTTTCCATTATGGTTTATCACAGGATATTGAATACAGTTCCTTGTGCTATACAGTAGGACCTTGTTTATCCATCCTATATGTAATAGTTTGCATCTGCTAATCCCAAACTGCCAATCCATTCCTCCTCCTCTCCCCTCCCTCTTGGCAACCACAAGTCTGTTCTCTGTTTCTGTGAGTCTGTTTCTGTTTCGTAGATAAGTTCATTTGTGTCACATTTTAGATTCCACATATAAGTGATATCATACGGTATTTGTCTTTCTCTGTCTGATGTACTTCATTTAGTGTGATAATCTCTAGATCCATCCATGTTGCTGTGAATGGCATTATTTCATCCTTTTCTATAGCAGAGTAGTATTATATATATAGAGAGAGAGATCTCTATATATATCGAATATATCACATCTTCTTTATCCATTCATCTGCCGATGGACATTTAGGTTGTTTCCATATCTTGGCTATTGTGAATAGTGCTGCTGTGAACATAGGGGTGCATGTATGTTTTTGAATTAGGGTTTTGTCTGGATATATGCCCAGGAGTGGGATTGCCCAATCATATGGCAGCTCTATTTTTAGTGTTTTGAGGAACCTCCATTCAGTCTATTTTTAAATGCGTGCATGCACACCACGCTGTGATGGCTTTCCCATCTTGATGGTTGCTGTCTTTATCACGACCTCTTAGCACATGGTTTTGGAGCTGAACTTTAGCTGCAAGTGATAGACACCCAGCTGGAACTAGCATGGACC